>NC_086153.1:327698322-328323322 GCF_035149785.1 Candoia aspera
AGACAAAGCCAGGGGAGGAGCTGAGCATACATGCTAGGAATCCATATCACTGCTGAACTGGGGTTCTTGGTAGATGGCAAGGGCATAAGATTGTTCATTATTATCTTATCCCCTTGTCTTTATGTGCATTCAGTAAAGTATCATCTGCTTCCATCTAGCAAAGTAATACAGTGCTGACTTGGGATCCATTAAAAATCTGCTTGCACTCTTGTGCATTACATCAGCTACAGGGAGGTGGCAGTAGTTTTGCTGAGGATGGCAGGGATGTGGGCAATGGAGGAGGACAAGTTTTTCATTTCCAGTGAGTGGTGAAAAAAAGAACGGCAGGCAGGATTTCACACCCTAATAAGTTTTTACTTGGGGATGTATCAAACCCAGAATCATTGCTGGCTGAATTAAATATCAGAGCATCAGGGCACAAAATCAAACATGCTTCTCTTTATTTTTTCAGCAAGAGAATGAAATCAATAACCACATTAAGGCCCCCAATAACATAATCAGAAGTTTGAACTAAGCCATGTTTTACTACTTGCTGCATCATTCCTACCACAATTGGTCATTCTAAGACTGCTTATTCTCTGAGCTTTGATAGATGGAGTTTAATCACAACACATGTTAACAGAGACATTGACAGGCTGTTCTGTCGTATTTTAAAATGTATTGCTTGATAGCTCTACTTACACTATAAAGATGCCAAGAAATTAATCTGAGTTGTAAATGGGGCTGTCCTAAGTTACAGCTAGTGCAGAGGATAGTGAATAGCCTACCTATTGGGTTGCCAATTGACATGTACTTCATGCACTCTACTACTGAGCCAGATTCAAGTACTGACATTATTATGCAAAGTCTAAACAACTCAGGCCAGACTCCTTGCAAAAACATCTCCAGTACTTCAGCCTTCCAGCTGCCTACAATATCCAAGGAATGCGCTCAGTGCTACGGTCTATGAATGGTGGTGATGAAGCAGTGGGCCTTCTCCACAGTAGCACCAAAAGATCGGGATGACCTCTCATCTGCAATCTACTAAATCTCATGTTATAGCTCTTTTTTAAACAGTTATGTAGGCTTCCTTAGTCACTAACTCCCTCTAATATTTATAGTTCAATATAGTTATTTATTTATAATATTTATCAGTGGCTTCAATCTAAGAAATCTCTAATAGCAACAGTATACAACCAGTGCAGTATCATAATACAAAAAAAAGAAGAAAACAATTATCCATAATATCTAATTACTCAATCTCTAAGGATCCTTCGAAACAGCCAAGTTTTAATTACTTTTTGGAAGACCATGAGAGGGGCATCTAGCCTTGACTTGGGAGGCAGTCTTTTCCAAAGGAGGGGAGCCCCATTCCATAAGTGGAATACCCAAAGTTCCAATCTCAGTCCCATGCTGCCACCAACTGGACACATCCATTAATGAAGAGGTGGAATCACCATAATATGGTGCCTCCAACTTCCAACTCTCACAGTTGGCCCAGAAGGATATTGTGGTCAACAGTATCAAAGGCCACTGCAAGAGCAGTGGAACAAGGATGGCTGTGCTCCCTCCCAGGTTCACCCCAAATCATCAAAGAGTGTGATTACCACTGTTCCTGTCTCATGACTGGAGCTAAATCCTTATTGCCACAGACTCAGATAATCTGCTTCTTCTAGATATCTTTGTAGTTGTTGCCAATCACTTCCTCTATACCTTTTTGTAAAACAGGAAGTTTAGAAATATGACAGCAGTTATCCAATAAATCAGGTTTAATTAGGAGGAGAAAAAACATCAGCTCTTTCAAAGCCTCTGTAATCTCCTCCTCCCACAAAGGGTTATGATTATAGCCTGGGTCCAGGTCCTTGCTCCTTGCCTGGCTGATTTAACCTGCCAGGAGGGGTAAGAATCAGGTCTGCAAGTAGTGAAGCTTAAGGTCACAAAGAACTCTGCCCAATTCCTTTAGATCCACAGATGCAGAAACTCCCAGATAACCTTGTGAGATGCCAACTCTGGATCACTGGATCCTGTCCACCTAGCTTCCAATTTGAAGTGAATATGAACACTTCTACTCATGAAATAATCAACCAGAGGATCACAGCTTACACTCACTAGGTCTTCTGGTCAGCCCCGTCCAAGTAGGGACCAGGTCACTCTTAGCTTTTTGTTACTGAAGTTTTGAGCTGCTTGTCTTCTATGAGTAAGTCTGCTGGAAATGAAGCTGGCTTAAGCAATCCCTTTCCAGATTTCAATCCTTTGAAAAGGGCAGGGTTTTTTTCCCCCAGATTGCAGTGAACATGGGTGCTGATTAGTAAATCCCTCACCATCCATGCCAAGAAACCAGCCCAATTGCTTTCCCTTCTGTGGCATGTCTTTGGAAAAAGACACCTCCCTCTCCTACCATTGTTGCTCTGAAA
This sequence comes from Candoia aspera, assembly GCF_035149785.1. Lineage (NCBI taxonomy): Eukaryota > Metazoa > Chordata > Lepidosauria > Squamata > Candoiidae > Candoia > Candoia aspera. The sequence goes on from NC_086153.1 coordinate 327,700,716, forward strand.
CTTGTGGAAAAAAATGACAACAGTTTTATAGTTCTTCCTGTCACTTTGTCTGGAAGGGGAAGCTTGGCAGAACTCTTGTCAATTTCAGCAGGTTAAAAACAATAACAAAGGATGGGCCAGCATTTCACAGTTCCTCTGCTGAATCTGTTAAAATGAAAAGAAAGAAAAAAGAAGCAACCATCATTTCACTGTTTCACTGCTGAAGCCAGGGGAGGGGGGGGGTCCACCTTTTCTGGCAGGCAACCCAGTACAAAATGGGTGGGGACCCAACTGTAGCAGAGGCAGTTGGTAGACTGGACTCCTCCAGCAGAGGGGGAAACAATATTTTTTATGTGGAACAAGAAGAATCAGGAACATGGCAACATCTGCTCCTGCCCTCCTGATATTGTAGATGCCCTGTTCTCATGCTGGGGGTGTGACCAGGACATGTGGATCAAGCAGGAAGTATGGAACAGCCTTCTGAAGAATCAAGCTAGCTAACATTCCAGAAATACGAAAATGTCCTTATTACCCTAGAGTAGACTCAAAGATGAGTTTATACACAGGTCTGGTTTTATTCACTTCTCATCTTCTGCTAACATTGCTCCAGTTATCTCATCATCCACTTAATCTGGAGCTGCCTGGGATCAGTGGGTGAGGAGAGGCTACTCAGGAGCAATCCTGTCTAGTAATCTGCTCACCTTAGTACTAACCAACAAAATTAAGCAAAACTGACATATAGATCTCTGGGAAATTCCCCAAGTGCCATCTGAAAACCTTTTGGGTCTATTAGGCCCCTGGTTTGAATCATCCAAATTGGTCCATTAGTCAACCCTATCATCCCAAGGAAGGCAATATGACAACTGACCTGATGGATATGACCCTAGCGCCAGACCAAGTCTCATATGGCCAGCTATGTGGGTCAGGCCAAAAATGACCAGCAACAAGCCCATTGTTGTCATAGTGGCCATGAATTCCTGAACTGCCTCTGACCCAAGAGACAGGAGGTTGAGGTCACCCAGAAAGAGCAACCTGGGTGAATCCACATGATCCTTGCAATGGTGTCAAGCAGCTTTGGACAATAATAAACACATAGTCCACTTCTAGCAGATCTAGTAAAAGCACAACAACCACTCTAGCATGTGTCATTTTTGCCCTGTATTTCTTATGTTTTTTTTAACTTTGCTTTAATTGTGCTTACAGATTGCTTGATTTTAGAATGATTTTCTAATCTTTGTAAACTGCTCTGGGATTTTCTATAATGAGAAGTGGCAAATGGGAAAAAAAATGCAATGCATATGAAAAAGTTGATTTACTCCAAAACAAAACTGAGATTTTTTTTAAAAAAAATAAAAATAAACATAAAGCAGCTACAGTTAAAATATAGCATAGAAAGCCAGTTTGGTGTAGTGGTGAAGGCACCAGGCTAGAAACCAGGAGACCGTGAGTTCTAGTCCCACCTTAGACAACAAAGTCAGCTGGGTGACTTTGGGCCAGTCACTTTCAGTTTTAGGAAGGAGGCAATGGCAAACCACCTTTGAAATCTTGCCAAGAAAACTGCAGGGACTTGTCCAGGCAGTCACCAGGAGCCAACACTGACTTGAAGGCACAAAAGGAAAGGAAAGGAGTCGCTATTACTGTATCACAGGAAAAAAAAATCCCTCTTTTTGGTAACCACCTGTCTAACTATACCAGACAAGGGAACCTGGAGCAGTACTCAGGACTGATTTTAATTGACAGATGTTGGAGAAAATGGCTCTTCAATGGTTTCAAACTAGTAAGGACTTTGTAGGTTAAGACCAACAATTTTAACTGTTTCAGGCTACTGTTTACTAGCAGAGTCCCACTAACAACTTAGCCAGCACTGCTATATAATAATTGCACTGCTCTATTCATTCTTGGGAATATGTAAAATATAGAGAACTGCTGGTAGCACCTTTTTTTCTAGAATGGGGTGCTGCTGAAATATGTACGAAAATTGGTAAAATACAATAGAAGTAATTCATGTCTCCCCTGGGAAACTGGAAAAAAAAACACATCCCCAAAGAAGGCCATAGGAAACGATTTCTGTCCTGTTGCCAAGAAAGTACATAGTTGCGTCCATGAAGTTACCAGAAGTCAACTTCAACTGGATGGAGCTTTTCTTTGACAAGTCTCCCTAAACAAAACTGAATCAAGAAAGGACTTTAAACAATGAGTCTTATTTTTGGAATGGAATTCAATTCCGCCTAGAAGTAGTTGAATTCATGGTCTGAAAGGTCTCCATTTTATTTGCATAGTGCTCCAGTTTATTCCATATAGCTTATTATAAATTCAGAAGAAGGATTTAAGGTAGATTGGCTCTCTGGGTGTCAGTAAGATGACACTGATGGAGAAGTGTCATAGGCCTATGGACAAACACATGTTTGCATGTGGAGAAAGTATCCTCTGATCTCTTGTGAAGGTGGTCCTTATGTTCTTATTACATGTCAATGCTGGGTGCCAAGCCTGCCTAAGAACTGTGTCTTTATGGTTTCTGAAGATCATTGTTGAAAAGTTCATGAACTCATGAACCTCTTCCCTTCATTTTAGCACTTAAATTCTAGTTCAAGAAATGCCAGACAGTTAAAGGTTTGTCAAATGTAGAACAAACATTTTCCATCAACAGTCACTCGAACTTTGATATCTAAATATGGGTGAAATGAAAATCTACTGATAAAGGAAACTGCCTTCTAGTCCAGGAAAAGTCTGCAACCACAGAGAATCTTTTAATTGGAAATATCTGGGATTGAATTTGCGATTTGCTGCATGGAAAAATAACCACCACCATTTTGCTGTGGCCCCTCTTTAGTCTGACTTTAATATCTGTAACTGTGCTTCTGTTTTTTTAAAAAAAATGTTGTTTGGAAAGTAAAATATTAATGTCACAGCTATCATGCAAAGGCTACAGAATGAAAATCCTTTCTGAATTAACATCCTGCAAATGCTCCACCAGCATAACTCATTCTAACAACTTCTGCATTGGTGCTAAATAGCAAGGAAGAAGATTGTTTCTTTTTCCTTTTTTACTGCTAATTACAATGAGCCTTCAAAGTGTAGGAGACATTATTCCTGAATAAATAAATTCATTCATCAATATATTTATAATACCATATGAATATATTATTGATAGAGTGTATCTCATGTTTACATTAGATATAAGACAGAACAATCTCCCCCAGAAGTTTTAAAAATTAATTAAAAAAAAAAAGAAAAATAGAGGAAAAAGTTGAGGCATGTCAGTTAGTGCTGCACAAGCAGGAAAAATATCTCAGAGTAATGAGAAGCTCAGATGATGTTACTGAAGAGTGAATACGCTAGAAAGGCAAGAGAGGAGAATAAGAAAGTGGCCAAACCCTTAAAGGAAAGAAAATGATTATTTTAGTCAAAGGAAGGAAGGAAGGAAGGAAGGAGGGAGGGAGGGAGGGAGGGAGGGAGGAAGGAAGGAAGGAAGGAAGGAGGGAGGGAGGGAGGGAGGGAGGGAGGGAGGAAGGAAGGAAGGAAGGAAGGAAGGAAGGAGGGAGGGAGGGAGGGAGGGAGGGAGGGAAGGAAGGAAGGAAGGAAGGAAGGAAGGAAGGAAGGAAGGAGGGAGGGAGGGAAGGAAGGAAGGAAGGAAGGAAGGAAGGAGGGATCATAGGCAAGAGGAAATTTAATAAGAAAAACAGGACTATCGATATGGTGCTCACAAGTGCCAATGTAGCCAAAGTATCCTTTTTTAAAGTAGAAATAGCACAGAAAAGCCAGATCTTCTGAGATGTCTATCTCCATGCAAGAGACTGCAAGCACAGGATCTTAGGGGTGAGAGCATAAATCTCATGAGATCTGACAATCTTGTAAGATTACCAACAATATTAATAATAAAAAATACTGGCAGGGGTACTGGAGCCATCAGGCAGCATAGTGCAATGGCAACCAGTGCCTGAAAAGATTGCAAATTGATGGACTAAAATTATGATTGGAAATACAAAAAGAAGGTAGAATCTATCAATAATTTATTCACTTCTCTAATCAATCAATGAATCACTTTATCTAAGTTAGGAATGCGTGTAATGCTTGTTGCTTCACTAAGCCCAAGCAAAATGCTGAGGAAGTTTTTTCTGGCTTAAAGCTGTGAATAAACTTAAAGGGCTTTGCTGAATCAAGACATATTTATGAAGAATCAAGATACCTGGAAATGGGATTTGTGACTGCAAACCAGTTAGGCATGTCATTGGGTAGCAATAATTCATCTTCCTATTTACTTAGAGGAGCACACAATGACTCCTTTGTGCAAATACTCTCATTTATCTTCCTGCCTTGGACATATGCAATAATAAGGCAAGTTCACTGCTCCAAGTTGCCAAATCAACCTTTTTGACTGGCTCATAAAGACCTGGCAATCCTGTCCATTTTTTATTAAGATTTAGGATCAGCTGCAGTCTTTTCATTACCACTGCAGAGGACCAGCTCATTGTGGGCCTCCCTGGGCCTCTTCAAGCTGAACAACTTTCACGTGCCAACTCCCTGCTGTTCATTTTTTTCAAAACTGTGTCTGGCAAGGAGTTGACTGGTAGCGAAATGGAGAAGTGCAGAAGCACAGCCTTTGTCTTTACTCAGATGCACTTGATAGAAATTCTGCTAATGGCATGGCAAGGAATTCATCAGACCCTGCATTGTGACTTAAGATTTCACACTGATCATGTGTCTTTCTTCCCCACTGAAAAGGAATGTGAGACAATCTTGCAGTTTCTAATTGGGCAGGGGAAATCTCAAATATCCTTGCAAATTATACACCATTATACCCAGAGGGAGGGACATGCTTCAGGTCCCATTAATTAAAGAACGCCATCTTAGGATGCAGGAAGCAGGCTTTTTTTGTTGTGGTGCCTGCCCTCTGGGGCACCTTATCACCTGATGTCAAATTGGCCCTGACCCTGCTGGACTTCCAGAAAGCAATGAAAACCTGATTGTTTGCCCAGGTAAGGTGGTCATCAAGTCAGTGGAGCCTGTGTAGGTTGATATGATATGATATGATATGATATTATAATTGTATTGTACTGTACTGTATTCTGTTTTACTCTTGGCAGCTGTTTTTGTTTTGAACTGTGTATTTAGCATTGCATATTTGGGTTTATATTCTGATTTCCATTTAAACTTTGTTTGCTGCCCAGAGTCACTGTGGTAAGAGGAGTGGCCATATAAATATAAATACATAAATAAATGTAAAACACAGAACACTCCTCACAAGGATTGTATAGCCCTGACTCTGCCATCCTAAAAAGCCCAGAAAAACCTGGCTTTTCAGGCACTGGGTCAGGATGTCGTATGAAACCACTTCTGAGTTTGAGTGTTATTAATTGTTGAGTGTTCCCCTCCCAGCATGGCCACTTCCTGTTGCTTTAAATTATTATTCTGTTGTTTCAATGCTTGTAAGTCCACTCATAATCAATACAAGTGGGTGGCTTGAGAAACTGAATGAATGAGTGAATAAATGAATGAATGATTTTAAAATATTCACTTGGGACAAAGCCCTACTGTTAAAGGATTTAATCGTCTTTTCTTCCAGAAGCTCTGATTTTTATCCCATTTCCCTGGATTCAGGAATCTGAATGATTATCAAAAAACATGACTGAGGTTTCTGGGTTCAGTTACTTCCCAGGTAGGCCTTCAGCTTGAAGTTATATTACTTTTAAGCAATTTTCAGGAGGAGGACCTTTATACAAGAAAACACTATAAATCTTCAGCCAAAAGGCTCATTTATTTACTGAGCTTAAATCTCTAAACCCATGCTGTGTTACACTATCAGTAGATACACAGGCAAAAACTAGCAAGCCGTATGCAATAGCAGTAATAATGAAAATTACACTGAATCCATTCTGAAGCAGGAAACAAAGTATGACTCCTGGAGTTTAAGATGCCTTAAAATACTTTAATATACTCTTTTCAGTTTAAGTAACTGCAAGGAACTAATGCCTTATGACTAATATGGATTGGTCTTTCACCTCTCCTCCAGAAGATAAAACCAAGGCCACACTCCTGAATACAGCTCGGAGCCTAGATTGATAGCTTTACGGGAATCCTCCAATGAACCCTAACTGCAATTGTGCATATATATATATATATATATATATATATATATATATATATACACATACATACATACATACATACATACATACATATTTATAAGGCTGTTTTTGTCAGGCAGGCAAGAGCTCTTAAAATCAAAGATTTGGTTAGTGATTTCATTTTCAGATTAAAATAGCTTTAAGTCCTAAATTTTGCCTTTATCCATGACCTTGATGCACTGCTGGAAAGAGCTCTGTGGGGATTAGAATAGTTTGGGATGAGCGTAGGAAGGGCACACCAGATGCATGTTCTAGTTCATACTGCATAAGGGATATATAGAAGCAGCAGCAAATTCTCCTGATATGAGATGACTTCGAGGATGAATGAGGGGTCTCGTACTTCTGTAACACTGCTGAAGATATAGTGCTGTGATTTAATACACAGGTGAAAGTGGGACAGGGGCAACACTGTTTGGGAGATGGATGTAGTGAGACAAAATGAACTTTCCACACATTTTAATATCAGGGTAAATTTTGCTTGGTGTGCTCCTGCCATTGTGGTATTTAATGAGCATCTGGATTCTCAGTGGTTGTACAAAGAGTAGAAATGTGTACTGTGCAAGATCCACCTGGTGAAAAACAGTATTATCTGTTTTTTATGTCAACCATGCAAGATAAAGATGTCTTCAGCTTCACTCCTGGTGACTACATGGACATGGCCCACATAGGGATTTTTTTTTTTGGCAACAATGCAGAAATCATTTGCTATTCCCATTTTCTGGGATGTTACCCTATCCTACCTAACCCCAGGCTAGCCTATAGCCCTGGAATTTCCTGGCAGTCTCCCTTCAAGCTCTAATAAGACCCCAATCTGCTTCATTTTGGGAAGAATCAGTCAAGAACAGTTAGAAGCTGCTTCCTGCACTGCCAAGAGTGTACTTTTGGATAACATCAGTCTGCAATAATTATTTTGGCATTTATTCAAATGATTTCTATCATTTACTAATCGTATTGGTGAAGGCAGAATGTGTTCAACACCAGAGTCCTGATTTAACCAAAAGCCTGTTAAATATTTTTAGAGAACAAGTGTGCAACTCTGCTCTCTTTTTCTCAAATCCTTAGCCTATTTTTAAAGAACATAAGAACAGTCCTTCTGGATCAGGCTAAGACTCATATTAGCCCAGTATTTTGTTTCCCACAGTGGCCAACCAGGTGTCTCTGGGATGTTCACAAGTAGGAGAAAGAGATGTCTCCTTCTCCCATCGTGGTTACCTTGAAATGTGTATCATGGATACCGGAACAGAGCACAGCTATGATGAGGAAGATCATACATTTATTTATATTTATTTATATTTCCAATTAAGTCACCGCCCCCCTCTCACTCAAAGAGCAACTCTGGGAGGTTTACAATAAAACTGGAATAAATAAAGATTAAACTACAATAAAATACATACATTATTTAAACAAGGATCATTGGGTTCCAGCTTACAGAAGAAGAGGAATGAGACACAATAGAAAGGTAAGGTCTTTTATAGGAGTTTTGAACTATAAAGTGAGACATTGTAGGGCCCTGATTTGTTATTAGAATCTTGGGACCATAGAAGATTATTCTTAGTTTATGCAAATATAGCTGTTTTATTGTTTGAGAAAACCACATTTTTCCAAGGTGTCAGTGATTCTGGAAACAGTCATTCTCTTGCTAACCAACTAACTCGCTTGGGGTGGGAGGGGCACCAGTTCATCTTGGGGGTGGCTGTTATAAATCTTTCCCCAACAAATAAGAACTGCAATGCTGGATTTTATATTTTATATTTATTTTATTTTTATAGTTATTTATATTGTAATTTATGTGTTTTAATTCTGATTGTAAACTGCCCAGAGTCCCCTTTTTGGGAGAGATGGGCCGTGATAGAAATTTGAAATATAAAACAAACAAATAAATAAATAACCAGCAATAAATGTTGATGGGATTAAGTGCATGCTCTTGATTGACTATGGAACTCTGTGGTTTTGCCTCACTACATTAACTTTCCCCTGATGAAGCTTGCCTTGAGTAATCTGCGTGGGCAAGACCTCTGCTGCCTTGGCCAATTCATCCTACTTGTTTTAGGATCAGTAATAGCCTTGCTTTACAACTCAAGAGGATTAAGGGGGCTTTGTTTAAAGCCCTGCCTTGTTCCTCTGGGTTTGACAGGATTCTATAAAGTGGGGAGTTGGACCTAGTCCTGGTTATGTTTCCAAGGTCAGGAAAAGATGTTCTAGGAACATTTGCCCCAAGGCTGGTACACAATGCTGTCCCCAATCTAGATGTAACACTGAGTCTTCAAGATTAATATCTTTACAAACTGGCACCTCCTACAACAATAATTGTGTTGGGAACTTGGAACACTATAGGCTGTTAAACAGTCTTATGCATTGTGGGAGTTCAAAAATAAAACTATAATTAATAACCAATCAACCCACCATTTGTTAAAAATATTTGAGACTAATGGTATACAGGGCAATCAATAATAAGCATTAAACAATCTTTGGGGAATTTAGCACAAATAATGTTTGAGGCTAATGACATCTGAGGCAATCAAATAGGCAATTAATGCTGTATGAAAATTTAGCACATTATTCAATTCAATGAGAGAAAAACAAAGGAGTTCAGAGTGGTCAGGGAAGTGTGTATGTTGAGGGGGGGGGTGAGGAGGGAGTCAAGTGGTGATTCATGTTACACAATGTTCAGCTACAGATGGGGATGGCAGAAATAAAAGCATAGAGCCTTGTGCATTCACACACATACATAAATGCTGTCCTAACAGCCAGGAACCACGCTGAGACAAGGAATAGGTCTCTAGTGCTTTATTACTGCTACATAAGACAGAAAATCCTAACAAACTGAAGAAGTGTGGGAAAAACCCAGACAGATAAATCCCAAAGGTTAAGGCGGGTCTGATCTGTGTCTCTTTGAATGGCTGCTTAACTCCTCAGTACTACGCCTGCGTTTTCCCCCCTGGATAGGGGCCCCCTCCTGCTCACCATCAGTACTCATGACAAATGCGCACACAAAATGGGAACAGAGATACCACTTTTCCTGAAAATGGAGAAGAAAAATGAAAGAGAAGATTTCTGGATTGAAAAAGGAAAGAAGTAGAAAGTGGGAAAAAGAATCACCTTTCCTTTGCAGGGCTGGTCTGTATTAATAAACAGTTCCAATCCTTGAAGTTTAATGTTAGATGGAGGGCAAAAATGATAGGGAGTTCCTGTCACTAGCTGCTAGCCAGTATGCTTTGGCTGAGTCCATTCAGCATGAACTTTAGCATCCTGAAGCCATGGATCTCCTTCAGTGAGGGACTTACACTAGTTTCAAGGATGGACATTATTATACTACTCCTTTCTCTGGTATCAATCAAAGGGAATATCTGTAGCTCAGGGTTGGACTGTGGAGTCCTTGCAAGAAAACAACCAGGCTCAGAGAGCACCAAGGACTCCACAGTCCTTCCTCTGGTTCAGAACACAGCTGATCAGGTAAAGCTCTTTCAGGCTGTGAAATCCAAATCAGTGCATTTGCTTCAGGAACCCAAGTTGACTATGCTTTGAAAGTCTATCCTGTAAACCCCAGCAACCTCCTTGGGGATGTTTTAACTTAGTGGAGGATTCTCGTGAGACTCTTCTCTTGTGGATCAGACAGTTTGAGGGGAGTCTGGCTTCAAACGGCTCCAAGATTTTTCTCTCTGGGATAAGCAAAAGGTTGCCAAATTGGGGGAGGAGAGAAAGCTCAGAGCTGGCTATCCCTCTGCAGTTTCCTGGGTGACTTCAGCTATGGATGGAAATGAAGACTCAAAGTGAGATTTTCCTTCTTCTCTTTTTAACAGCACTGAGGCAAAAGTATTGCTAGTCCACATGGATCCACCTGAGAAAAATGGGGGACAAAAGAGGTGATCAAGACTAACAAAAGAGACTCATAAAGTGACAAAATGGTGGATGACAGGCCAGGGGACTGGGGAGAATAATAACTTTCCTCTTGGCCTAAACAAGAGTTGCCCAAAGGTTGATCTGCCTGAAAAGCTTTTCCAGGTTTCTTCTTTTGATTACTAAAAGAGACTCCAAGGAAAAGTGAATTAATTACTGAAGAGCACATAATCTGCTGCTTTGACTAAAGGAATAGCTCAGGAAGACTTCATGACTCTGGCAACCCTATCCAGATATCCTTCTGCTACATCTACTATTGTTTTATCAAGGCCCACCAAACAGTATTAAGGAATTATTTTTAAACAAACAATGCATGGAAGTGGAAGAAGACAATAGAATAGGAAGGACAAGAGACCTCTTCCAGAAAATTAGAAAGATTGGAGGTAAATTCCAGGCCAAAATGGGCATGATCAAAAACAAAGATGGCAAGGACCTAACAGAAGAAGAGATCAAGAAAAGGTGGCAAGAATATACAGAAGACCTGTATAGGAAGGATAACAATATCGGGGATAGCTTTGACGGTGTGGTCAGTGAGCTAGAGCCAGACATCCTGAAGAGTGAGGTTGAATGGGCCTTAAGAAGCATTGCTAATAACAAGGCAGCAGGAGACGACGGCATCCCAGTTGAACTGTTCAAAATCTTGCAAGATGATGCTGTCAAGGTAATGCATGCTATATGCCAGCAAATTTGGAAAACACAAGAATGGCCATCAGACTAGAAAAAATCAACTTATATACCCATACCAAAAAAGGGGAACACCAAAGAATGTTCAAACTATCGAACAGTGGCACTCATTTCACATGCCAGTAAGGTAATGCTCAAGATCCTGCAAGGTAGACTTCAGCAATTCATGGAGCGAGAATTGCCAGATGTACAAGCCGGATTTAGAAAAGACAGAGGAACTAGGGACCAAATTGCCAATATCTGCTGGATAATGGAAAAAGCCAGGAAGTTTCAGAAAAACATCTATTTCTGTTTTATTGACTGTTCTAAAGCCTTTGACTGTGTGGACCATAACAAATTGTGGCAAGTTCTTAGTGGTATGGGGATACCAAGTCATCTTGTATGCCTCCTGAAGAATCTGTATAACGACTAAGTAGCAACAGTAAGAACAGACCACGGAACAACGGACTGGTTTAAGATTGGGAAAGGAGTACAGCAGGGCTGTATACTCTCACCCTACCTATTCAACTTGTACGCAGAACACATCATGCGACATGCTGGGCTTGAGGAATCCAAGGCTGGAGTTAAAATCGCTGGAGGAAACATTAACAATCTCAGATATGCCGATGATACCACTTTGATGGCTGAAAGCAAAGAGGAACTGAGGAGCCTTATGATGAAGGTGAAAGAAGAAAGTGCAAAAGCTGGCTTGCAGCTAAACCTCAAAAAAACCAAGTTTATGGCAACCAGCTTGATTGATAACTGGCAAATAGAGGGAGAAAACATAGAAGCAGCGAAAGACTTCGTATTTCTAGGTGCGAAGATTACTGCGGATGCTGACTGCAGTCAGGAAATCAGAAGACGCTTAATCCTTGGGAGAAGAGCAATGACAAATCTCGATAAAATAGTTAAGAGCAGAGACATCACACTGACAACAAGGGTCCACATAGTTAAAGCAATGGTGTTCCCCGTAGTAACATATGGCTGCGAGAGCTGGACCATAAGGAAGGCTGAGAGAAGGAAGATCGATGCTTTTGAACTGTGGTGTTGGAGGAAAATTCTGAGAGTGCCTTGGACTGCAAGAAGATCCAACCAGTCCATCCTCCAGGAAATAAAGCCAGACTGCTCACTTGAGGGAATGATATTAAAGGCAAAACTGAAATACTTTGGCCACATAATGAGAAGACAGGACACCCTGGAGAAGATGCTGATGCTAGGGAGAGTGGAGAGCAAAAGGAAGAGGGGCCGACCAAGGGCAAGGTGGATGGATGATATTCTAGAGGTGATGGACTCATCCCTGGGGGAGCTGGGGGTGTTGACGACCGACAGGAAGCTCTGGCGTGGGCTGGTCCATGAAGTCACGAAGAGTCGGAAGCGACTAAACGAATAAACAACAACAACCAAACAGTAATGCAAACGAGAATAGCTGAGGGGGATATTTGCCCAATCTTAGTTCATCCTTAGTTCCTTTAATATCATTGATATTCCATACTAGAAATGATCTATACAGAGGGCCATGGAATATGCAATTGAAGGCAGCATGCTTTTCTTTAGCTGGGCAGCTTTGTTACCCTGATATACCTACCAGACTCCTTCTAGTGCATAAAAGTACCAGTTCTACTGTAGAAGGAAACAGGTAGTTGGTGTTTGTGACCTGTTGATGTGACCATAGTCTTAAGGTTCTACAAGCAATGAGTCAAGATGGGGATATAATTTAGCGTGGGAGCAGATCGGGTAACAAACTCTGGATAGACCTGTCGTCCATGAATTTATCTAATCCCCTTTTAAAGCCATCCAGATTAGTGTCTATCATTGCATGATAGACACTAATCTGGATAGTGTCTTGATAACAAATTCCATTGTTTAATTTTGTGCAGTGTGAAGAAGTCTCTCTCTCTCTCCCACCCCACCCCACCCCACCATCCTAAATCTTCCAGTCAGCTTTATTTAATGATTCCTGGTTGTAGTGTTTTGGGAGAGGGAGAAAAACAACTCTGTATTGACTTTCCAAATGCCACAAGTGATTTATGTACTTGTTTGTTTGATTAATTATTTATTAAATGTATTGCCCATTCAACTTCATCATTACTCTGGGCAGTGTACAAAAGAAGACAATTTAAAATAATCCAATATCATGCAATACAAAAAAAAAAAAAAAAAACAGCCATAAAAAAATAAAGACTGACAGATCAGTTATCCCAAGGCCTGGGGAAAGAGGCAGATGTTGAGGTGTCATTTAAATAAGGTCAGAGTGGGGGGCATAAAAATCTTCCACAGGGCAGGTGACATGACAGAGAAAGCCTACTTCCTGGGTCTGATAACATGGTTTAATCAATGGCACATGGAGCGTGCTGACTCTGCCTGATAGTGGGTGTTGGGCAGAAACTACAGAAGCAAAGCAGTCCCTTAGATAACCAGGTCCTACGCCATGAAAGGCTGTATAGCTGATAACCTTGAATTGCACCCAGAAACCTACTGATAACCAGTGCAGCTCATGGAGCAGAGGTCTTATATCATGGCATGCCTATAACTGTCCAGGCTGCCATGTTCTGTATCAGCTTCAGCTTCCTCTCAGTTGTTTTAGAAAAAATCCAAAACATGCTGTTTTTTTCTTCTTCATAGAAAAAGGTATTCAAACCTCTTGATAATTTTGGTTGCCCTCTTCTGCACGATTCCTACCTGAATCATATTATTATTACTACTACTACTACTACTACTACTACTACTACTACAGTGTGGTTGGTTGCAAAGTCAGCCAGATGTTTAGACTGGATTTGGCATTTTTATCCACCTACTGAGTCCTTCCCAAGGACCTAGGATAGGCAGATGTTGTTGTTTGATGGTATTAAATGTATTGTTGCAGGATGTAAGCTGTTCCAATTTTGCAATTGGCCAATGGTGATTTTGTCAATGATGATGGTGTTCAAGTGGTGCTCCAGATGTTTTGGAATTGCACCCAAAGCACCTATTACTATTGGTACTACCTTTGCTTTCTTTTGCTACAGTTGTCCTACTTCTATTTGCAGGTCTTTGTATTTTGTGATTTTCTCCAGTTCTTTCTCTTCTATTCTGTTGTCTCCTTCAACGTTCCTGCTCTTAGCCATTGTCAGTCTTCTTCTTATCTGCTTTGCCTGATAATTTTTTTACGTACTCATGTACTGGCCATGTAATATTTTGCCTTGCCATATCTCTATGCTATTCTTCATTTGGTCTTTCTTTTAGGCTGATCTGGTCTCTTTGGTATTCAGTAAGCCTTCATGGTGTACTAGCTTCAGTGCATCTTCTTCACTGTCCTTCAGATATTCTTCCAATGCCCTTTTTTCTTCAGCTGTCTGGTGTACTTGCAACATTCCACCCCCATCTATGCTCCTTGGTAAATAGAGTCTGTCAACTTTGGTGCATGGATGAAGAGCATGATTCATTGTCATTATTTTGCTGGTCTTCCTATCCAGACCTTCTACTTCAGCTTGAGTACAGTCCACTATTCCAGCTATGTATCTAATGACTGGAATTGCCCAGGTGTTAATCGCCTTGATGGTATTTCCTCCACTGAGTTTGGACTTTAAGATCTTCTTCACTCTTCTGATGTATTCACTGCTAACCTTCTTCTTGACTTCAGTATGCTTGATGTTGTCAGCCTGAAGGATACCCAGGTATTTATAGTGATCTTCTTCATCCAGACTCTTGATGTTATTTCCACAGGGCATCTTGATTCCTTCAGTTTTCATTATTTTTCCCCTCTTGATGGCAAGGTTGGCACATTTGTCCAGTCCAAACTCCATTGCAATATCTTGGCTGCATATTTGTGCAGCGGCTCTATTTCAGAAACAACAACAATAATAATTTGTATACCGCCCAACTCCCAATGACTCTGGGATATTCACATTTTCAAACATGGTTTATGAGAACTATACACAGTATTTTATGAGGACATATGAGGACATACCACAGCTTTGCACAAGAACATTACAGTGTTGGCAGTTTTATTGTCAGCCCCTTTTCTATTGATCCCTATCATGGAATTTGTCTTTTTCAAAGCTGCTACGCACTGAGTTAATATCTTCATAGATTTAAGTACCATGGCCCCCAGTTCTCTTTCCATGGTCAATTACAGATAGCTCGAAGTACATGTAAAGTTATGTTTTTTGCTCAATATGCACTACTTTATACTGACTTAAACTGAATCACATTTACAGTACATCTGGATTCATCATATAAAGCAATCTTTCTGGAGTTCCTCACAATCATTTTGGTTTTTACTTTGGTATTATCAGCACACTTGGCTAACTCTGCTTACCCCTATGTCAAGATCATTACTAAACAAAAATTCCCAACCCAGAATCTTGTATGACTGTGCCTGTGACTTCCTGCCTTTGTGGGGGGGGGACCCCATTTATTTATTTATTATTTATTTGTTTAAATTTATATCACTGCCCATCTCCCCCAATGGTGGACTCTGGGCGGTTTACAATAAAAGATAATAAAAACGTATAAACCTAAAATTACAATCTAGAAATATAAATAGAATAAAGAGATATAAAACCCAAGAGGAGATGGAATCCCAGTCTATAGGGGGTGCTATGGTGCCAACCATCCCCAGGTGGAGCTGTTACCTTTCCCATCCCAAGCAAGGTGGCAGAACCAGGTCTTCAAATTGATGTGATAGGGATGAGATGGTCCCTCAGGTAGCCTGGTCCCATGCCATGTAGGGCTTTAAAGGTAATAACCAACGTCTTGAATTGGACCCAGAAGCAAACTGGTATCCAATGCAGCTCGCATAACAGCGGTGTCACATGTGCCGTTTTTACACTTTGGCGTATAATTTACTGTATTCATATTCTGCTTTCTGCTTTTAAGCAGTTATCAGTTAGCTAGCAGTTAACCAGCATACCAGCTGGCATAAAAGGACAGGTTCTTTTATCCCATGACTACTCAAGAGCCTTTGATAAGGAATTTTGTCAAAGGCTTTCTGAAAACTCAAGTATATAACATTGACAGTGTTACCTCCTTCTATAAGACAGTTGACACTCAAAAAACTCTAGAAAGTTGGTGAGGCAGGATTTACATTTGCAAAATTCATGCTGTTTTCCCTTATTCTTCAGTGTGCTTTATTATTTTTTTCTTTCACTACTGTTTCTACCAATTTGCTAAATCCAACATTAAACTGTCTCACATCTTTCCAGAATTTCCCTGGGTCCATACTTAAAAATTGGTGTCAGAATGGCCACCTCTAGTCCTTTGGTACTCTGGACCAAGTTACCAAGAATACCAAAGGACTAAGAGGTTGAAATGTGTGCTAAGAGGTCACACATTTCACATGTGTGGTGTCATGAGTACTGATGGTGAGCAGGAGGGGGCCCCTATCCAGGGGGGAAAACGCATGCGTAGTACTGAGGAGTTGAGCAGCCATTCAAAGAGACACAGATCAGACCCGCCTTAATTTTGGGGGTTTATCTGTCTGGGTTTTTCCCACACTTCTTCAGTTTGTTAGGATTTTCTGTCTTATGTAGCAGTAATAAAGCACTAGAGACCTATTCCTTGTCTCAGCGTGGTTCCTGGCTGTTAGGACATGTGGACTTTAAGAACTACTAGACAACCCATGACCTATTCGGTCATCGTTTCAGAGATATTTCCTTACCAGATTCTTCAGTGCCTTCAACAATGGCAGAGCTTCTAATATACTGCCTTCACTGGAAAAGTTCTTAAAAATTCAGGGAGATATTCAGAGATATATCTGCCTTGAAAATAGCCCATGTCATTCATATTGAACTGTATAGCAGTCAAACATCAGGAAATGTTTTATGACATTTTGTGTCATGTCATAAAATGTTTTATGGTAATTTTTATGCCATAAAATATTTTGTAAAATTGGCCAAATTTTATATTCCATAGGAATCATGGGCCTTGGATTTTGGATGCATTCCATAAGTTAGCCCATTTGAGATACCTTGGTCCAAAAATTGTTGCCCTACAATGCACTGTTTCACCCAGTTAAAGGTAACACACAAACAGGAGAGTTTTAGTAGTATATAGATTCAGTGGAGCCATCAGGACCTGGTGATGTTCCTGCATAGTCTCCAAGATGTCACAGAATATTTTTTTCTTGTTAGCTGAATTTGCTTTAGTTGTCTTGATTCCCTCCCAAGGAAGTCCAGTATGAAGATGAGCCTGGGGAAGCTTAGTGATCATATGAGTTGCACCAAAAAATACCCCAAGAAAAAGGAGAGGGTATTTTTCCTCTTATTTGGAGAGGAAGAAGATTTTAAGCAGTGAGTGTGTTGTAAATGCAAACTTCAAGAGCAAGAGGGAAACTAACATCTTGGATCGTTACTACCTGATGAATTCAAACTAGACAATCTCTAGTTGTGTTCCCCTTTTGCCTCTGATCCATGCTGTTTTGAAGTGAGTTCTCCTCAGCATTTCTCTGTGGTTTTTGTTGTTGTTTATTCGTTTAGTCGCTTCCGACTCTTCGTGACTTCATGGACCAGCCCACGCCAGAGCTTCCTGTCTGTCGCCAACACCCCCAGCTCCCCCAGGGACAAGTCCGTCACCTCTAGAATATCATCCATCCACCTTGCCCTTGGTTGGCCCCTCTTCCTTTTGCCCTCCACTCTCAGCATCTTCTCCAGGGTGTCCTGTCTTCTCATTATGTGGCCAAAGAATTCCAGTTCTGCCTTTAATATCATTCCCTCAAGTGAGTAGTCTGGCTTTATTTCCTGGAGGATGGACTGGTTTGATCTTCTGGCAGTCCAAGGCACTCAGAATTTTCCTCCAACACCACAGTTCAAAAGCATCGATCTTCCTTCTCTCAGCCTTCCTTATGGTCCAGCTCTCGCAGCCATATGTTACTACGGGGAACACCATTGCTTTAACGATGCGGACCTTTGTTGTCAGTGTGATGTCTCTGCTCTTAACTATTTTATCGAGATTTGTCATTGCTCTTCTCCCAAGGATTAAGCGTCTTCTGATTTCCTGACTGCAGTCAGCATCTGCAGTAATCTTCGCACCTAGAAATACAAAGTCTTTCACTGCTTCTACATTTTCTCCCTCTATTTGCCAGTTATCAATCAAGCTGGTTGCCATAATCTTGGTTTTTTTGAGGTTTAGCTGCAAGCCAGCTTTTGCACTTTCTTCTTTCACCTTCATCATAAGGCTCCTCAGTTCCTCTTCACTTTCAGCCCTCAAAGTGGTATCATCTGCATATCTGAGATTGTTAATGTTTCTTCCAGCGATTTTAACTCCAGCCTTGGATTCCTCAAGCCCAGCTTGTCGCATGATGTGTTCTGCGTACAAGTTGAATAGGTAGGGTGAGAGTATACAGCCCTGCTGTACTCCTTTCCCAATCTTAAACCAGTCTGTTGTTCCGTGGTCTGTTCTTACTGTTGCTACTTGGTCGTTATACAGATTCTTCAGGAGGCATACAAGATGATTGGTATCCCCATACCACTAAGAACTTGCCACAATTTGTTATTGTCCACACAGTCAAAGGCTCTGTGGTTTTAAATGAAAGTAAATCACTTTTTCCCCTGCAAGGGAGTGCATTGTTACTGAGGGATGTAAGAACACAGTGGGGTGTTCTGTCAAAAACGATGGTTCTGTCTGAGTTGGAACATGAAAAAGAGGTAGGTAATAAGTTAAATTAATTTCCACAAAATGAGCTGGTGACAGGATTTCCATAACTCATTATAAGTTGATTCTACACCTGCTGCTTTAACCCACGTAGCCAGTTCCTCAGCCGCTGAGCTGAAAATGGGGATTGTCAGGCAACAGAATCGCTGTTTTCTATATCCAAAGCAGGAAGACTAAGTGCTTATTTTAAAAAGGGGTGAGAAACAACCAACAGGGACTTTGCAGAAAGGTGCAATTTCTCATAGTAGGAATGCAAGACTGTTATAAACAAGTCTCCCACTTTCTAGCAGTGAGAAGTGCCTCCTTAAAAGAGACTGCCAGGGAATAACGGGATCTCTCCAGTTTGTGGGATTTTCCAAACCACCTTGCGAGCCTCTGGCCATATTTTTGGCAGAAAACAACAGAATTGCAGGTTATTTTATGTATGTATTCCTTTTCCTTTTCCTTTTCTTTGTTCTTTGCTTTCTTTGTTGTTTGTTTTTCTTAATAAAAATAATAATAAAAGAACTAGAATAAAGGTGCAGAAATCTTTGTATGGTTTAATGCACCAAAGCAGAGCAAAACCGAGCCAAGCTGAGCCGAGCTAAACCAAGCCAAACCAACTAAACCCCAACTTATTTTTATTAAATAAATATCTTTTATTAAAGATGTTAGTTTCCCTCTTGCTCTTGAAGTTTGCATTTACAACACACTCACTGCTTAAAATCTTCTTCTTCTCGAAATAAGAGGGAAAATACTCTCTCCTTTTTTCTTAGGGTATTTTTTGGTGCAACTCATATGATCACTAAGCTTCCCCAGGCTTCCCCTTCCCTCAGACTTATCAAGGAAACACAGATCCCACCCATGGTGGTGACATCACTGAGCCATTATACTATTCATAATGATATCATGCATTACATGGTCAAAACAAGAGGGATGGGACCAGAGGTGGTAGTTCAGGGCAGTGGCATGAATACTAGTAAATCAGCAAATAAAATCATCCAAAGCTCTTAAGATTTTGGCAGTTTCTCACCCATGAGATACTCTGGCATTCTTGCCTGAAATCTTGTCCTGAATACTGAACTTTTATAAGAGATTTGGGGATCTTTTGAAATTTCAGAAATTCTTCAGTGTATGTATTTTGTGTGTGTGTGGGTCTGGATATGCATATGTATGTACGTATGTAACTTATTTATTTATTTATTTATTTAGTGACTTTGAGTCAGTGTTGACTCCTGACAAATGCCTGGACAAGTCCCTGCAGTTTTCTTGACAACATTTTTGGAAGTGGTTTGCCATTGCCTTTTTCTTCCTAGGGCTGAGAGAGAGTGACTGGCTCAAGGTCACCCTGCTGCCTTTGTGCCTAAGGTGGGACTAGAACTCCCAGTCTCCCAGTTTCTAGCCTGGTGCCTTAACCACTACATCTTATGCACATACACATACAAACACACACATCTTCAAGAGTACTGCCTTGCTGACCTCTGCTGTGGGTCTTCCTCCTGCTCCACATGATGCATGAAGACTAATGACTGAAGGGGACTTAACTCTCAGTTTATAACAATAATCATTATAGTGCCTTACATGTTTATCATCATCACCATCACCATCATCATTATCTGATTACATTTGCCACACCATAAGGGCTGCAACTGCACTGTTTCTGTGCCCCAAACACTAGATCCATGATTAGCTCTTCTAATATTCCAGAACAACCTGAGATATGGTTCTTCAAAAATGTGATCGGATAGAGCTTGACAGAAAGTGTGTGTTTGCATGTATGCATGTTTTAAATGCATCTTGTACCAAGTCATGGATTTGAACTACAAAGATGAATGGCTGTCCTGCCACTGTGCAGTCAAAGAAACGGCTTGTCTTGCCTTTTCAGCTTCTCGGGAGCTTTCTGAGTGGAAGTGAATGTTAATTAGAAAAAGTTGAAATTTCCAGTTGTAGCTGCTTTCTGAAGATTCATTTAGTCAAGGAAAATAGGACTAAATGGAACCAAAGCCAGGAACAAAAATGTCCCCTAGGAACTGGGCTCTCCCCCGTGTCTGTCCTCCTTTTGAATTAAATATGAAGCATTGTCACTGAATGCATGGGAATGAAAGAAAAGGCTTTTCTTCAGATTTTGTTTTGCTGTTGTCATTGGAGACAAAGGAGAAGAAAGAAGTAATGGTGGTATTCTAAGTTTCAGCTTGAGATGGAGAAAATGAAACCTGATTTATCAGTCGCCTGCAGAAAATTTAATTAAAACAACTCTAGAGAGCAGATTGATGATAGAGAGGAAGAAGAGAGTTCTTCAGGAAACATCAAGCAATTGCTTTAGAAAAATAGGCAAATAAGGATCACTCTGTGAAAATGAAGAGGGCAATTCTACTGCGGTCTGGGTGAATGGGCTGGAAAGGATATTGATTCATGCTTAGGTGAGCTTTGCCTCTGGCAGGTGGCCTCAAAATGGCATCCTGCTGAATCAGCTTGGTAAGGCTCATGAACCTGTCAAGTGAACAGTGTTCAAATAAGATAAAGGATAAAAGTTGGCCATTCCAGGAAAAAAGAAATATTACATTCTCATACATTTCCTCTCAAAAAGTCTAGAAGAGAGTTTGCCATTCCTTGATAAAATAACCAGACCTTTGATTTATCTTGAGCCCAGTGTAAGATAAAGGAAGGGAGAATGTGTGGGTCTCAAGATGTTGCTGGACTACAGAACCAGGCATCTCACCATTTGCCAACAGGGGCTGTTGAGATCTATCTATAATCCTGCAACATCTAAAGGACATGGATTCCCAATATAAAGAAGCAAGGTGGTCATGCCTGGGTACTTCTTCTTTAACTCAAATGTGAATTTTGCTGGGATCACACAGCTACTGTGCAAACCAAGGTAAAGGCTTGGCTTCTTTGAGGAGCTGCCAACAGGTAGAGGGAACAAACCCACATCCCTTCCAAAGCACCTTGTCACCTTTCACCTTTTTCATAGCTAGTCACCACCTATGTGAATAGCTGCACATGAGTAGACTCTTTCAAACAAATTAGCCAGTTTGGCCTAGTGGTTAAGGCAATGGGCTAGAAACCAGGAGTCTGTGAATTCTAGTTCCCTTAGGCACGTAAGCAGGCTGGGTGCCTTTGGGCCAGTCACTCTCTTTCAGCCCAACTCACCTCACAGGGCTGCTGTTGTGGGGAAAATAGGAGGAAGGAGTATTTAGTATGTTCCCTGCCTTGAGTTATTTATAAAAATAATAAAGGTGGGATAAAAATTTGATTTAATTAATTAATTGATTGATTAATTAAAACACAGAAAGATGGGAGTGTGAGCTATCTGGGATCTGTAATAGGAGTAGGACCCAGCTGTAAATTTTATTTCCAATTTTTTAAAAAAAAGTTTTTAAGTTTCAAGTGGAATTGTTAATATAAACAGGCATGGGCAACCTTTTGGTGATACGGGTGTGAACTTAATAGTGTTTTGAGAGAGTTTAGAGCCACATTTATGGAATGATAATGCAAATCAGATTGAGCTATATCACTCATGTGGACAGGGTCAGCATGCTCTAGGGGCTGTTCTTGATTTTCTGCATGGCGTTGAGATTTATTTACTTACAATCCCAGCTTTATCTATTACAATAAATTGCGTGCCCACTCAAATGACTCTAGGCAGCTTACAATTAAAACCATCCATAAAATCCATAAATATTAAAATCATAACAATCTTTAAATAAAATCTGTTGCTGTCTTCCACAAAGCTCTCTCCTTCAAAGGAAAGGATAAACAGCTTTGCCAGTTTCCTAAAAGATAAAAGGGTGGGGACTACACTGGCCTCAGAGAATAAGCTGTTCCAAAGTGAGAGGGCTGTCACTAAAATACCTGCTGCATGCTCTCCTATCCAGGTCATGTAGGATGGGCAGATTCTACCTGGAAAACATGGTCCTTAAGATAACAAGGCCCAAGTCACCTAGGGATTTATAGGTAACCACCAGCACCTTCAGTTGGGCCTGGAAGCCTGCAGTCAGCCAGTCTAGCTCTCAAAAAATACACGTTATTCTGCTGAATTAGCTAGCACCAGCCAGCAAGTGAACAATTGCATTCTGTTCCAACTGCAGATTCTGGGTCGCCTTCATGGTCAGCCACATGTAGAGCGAATTACATTACTCTAACTGAGAGATGACAAAGACCGGAATCACTGTCTTTAACACCTCCTGGTCATGGGACAGATGCAACTGGAGGACCTGCTGAAGCTGACCAAAGACTTTCATTGTCATGTCTTGCAGCTGCCCTTGCAGCAGGAACCACGAATCCAGGAAAACCCCCAAAATTTGCACTTTCTGGTGGAGTGCAACTCCATCAAAAGAAACAGATGAAAACAAGTGCAACTCTGTCTTGGTGGGATTCAACTGCAGCCTGTTTCACCCTGTCCAGTCCCATACAGATTCCAAACACTTGGTTAAGAAACCTGTATATCTCCTGTTTGGCCTTTATCATAGGTATATTGATGATACTGGGTCTCAAGCTGGTGATCTCTACCAGCATTTCCCTGTAGATGTTAAATACAACTTTTCTTTATGCTAATTGTGCTTTCCTTTGTGCTCAACCCATTTTAAGGATCTGGAACAGTTTTCAGTAGTTTCTTGACTCAAAATGGCAGGAAGCTGTTCTGCTGATTTTCCACAATCATGTTTGAAAGAGCTCTGAGGAGGGTAGAAAAAATTTGGGGCTAGTTGCCTGCCCAAAGCTGCTCATCACTGGCCTAAAAACACAAGTTGTAAGTGAAAAAAAAAATAAGAGGGTTGCAATACTGCTCCACCAATGCAGACAGCAAAATGAACAGGAATTGATTTCTGGTTGCCGTACCCAAAAGAAATACAAAATATTTTACAGTTCTTAGGAAGTTAATAGCTAAAGACCTTAAACTTTGCGTAATCTCTGGGGGAAAAGGTATTCTTTCTTTCTCTTCACCCTCAGAATTAGTCATTTTTGTATTTTTGATCCCTCATCTCCGTGGCTTGAGAGACGTGTTTTAAGCTCTTCTGTTTGCAGCTGGTAGTGTTGTTCAGGCTGCCTGGCCATTTTGAAGAGCTAACTTGCTCTGAGGCAAGGAGATGCAGCCTTTATCAATGGAAGCCCTTAGGCTTCCTTCCTCATGACATGAAGATGATAAGAGGAAGACCAAGGGATAAATTGATGACAGAATGAAACATGTTCTTTGGATTCTACCTTTTGTCATCACAAAGGCAAGGAAACAATTTAAAAGATCTAAACTGTTTGATAAATATTTAATTTCCTGAACCCTGAGAAATTTGGAAGACATGAAAGGCCCCAGAAAAGTAAAGTGTTTTTTGTTTCATTCTGGATATTTAGGCTGATGGCCATGCCTTCTCTCCTCTCTCCGCTCCATTCTGTGATCGCCAAGGATTTGAAAGGAGCTGAACCTCTGGAGTATCAAAATCCTGCAAGAGTCTCAATGAAGCACAAAACAAACAGAAAACAAGGCAACACAAATCAACAAAACAACACCATGAAGCAAATGCAAAGTGAGGAAAATACCCAAATCCCAACACTACTATAGAAGAGGGACCTCTGACTGCTTCTTTTAAAGAATGCTACCTACAAGGATCTTCAGGGGGTGGGGGAATGCAGCTAAGAAGGCAATGGAGCAACAGCTTCCCTGCTGAGCTCCTTATGTTATTTTATTGGTTTTACTTGTTTTTACAAATAGTCTAGCTCAGTGTTTCTCAACCTTGGCAAATTTAAGATGGGTGGAATTCCCTAGCCAGCATGCTGGGAGTTGAAGTCCACCCATCTTAAACTTTCCGAGTTTGAGAAACACTGGTCTAGCTATACATCTTAATTTTTTATCTTATTTTGTTTAATAAACACAATCTCTACAAGGTTCTTGGAGGCAGGCCTTCCTGATCACTCTCCCCCTTCTCTGGAACAACATCTTCCCAGAGATCAATCTTGCCTCAAAATTACTGGGATTCAGGAAAGCAAGCAAAACTGGGTTATTTCAGCAGACCTTTGAAGGACAGAGCAACTGAGAGAGATTCCTCCTCCATGTGCATACTGGTTAGATCAGTGTTTATGATTCCTCAGCATAGGAATATTTTTTTTGGTTAATGTTACTGTCTGCTTTTATTTGGGTTATATTTTGGGGCTTGTTTTAATCTTGCTTAGATATGATAGGATGATAATTGTTCAGAGCTGGCCAATGATTGGAATGGCATAGAAACTATATAAATAAAAGATAAAATAAAGACGTTCTTCAAAACATTTGGTGCTATTGCTAACAAACAAGAATTGTGGATAGTTATAGCTAGCCCTTCCTGTTCCTGGCTAGATTTGGAAATTATCTCAAACATTACACTCCCTCCCCCAAATCTGAAAATTTCAGTTTGTTTTTAATTCAGTTTGAATTCTGCTGTGATCCCTATTTCATTACTATAGATGATGACATTCAACCTCTCTCCCATCCTCAGATTTATCAATGGATCCTACCAGTTGCCCTGCTATTCTCTGCCACTCTCACACCCAATGTGCAAAAATCTGAAACCTGGTGCTCGAGGGAATGCCAGTGAAAGAGCATTGGCATGTCCCCTTCATTCTGTTCCTCACCATAAGCACTCAAGTACCTCCCTAGGGCTATAGTGTTTATACTGAACACAAGTTGGCCTTGCTTGGGCCTATTTTCTTCTCCACTTCTCTACTGCAACTCCAGACAGGCCCAAATGTTTTGAAAAACTTGAAGATTGATAGATGTCCCCTCACTTCTTTTACTTTTCTTCTTATATTGTTGCCTGGCTAATAAGCTAGATATCTACTTCCATAATATTTTTGGTTATAAATCCTACTATCAGCCTTGACTCAAACCCTCTCTGGGATCAATGTTATTACTGTACTTTATCTCTCCTATGTAGTTGAGCTGCCCTATCTTCTGTGCACAAGGAAATCAAGGATGGATAGTTCCTAACAGAGCATGCCACAAGAAGCAGTACAGATTCCTTTGTCTCTCAAACCGCCTGACCAATAAGTGTTCTTATCTCTGCTCTAAAAAAGTCAGGGACCAGCAGTTGCTTATTGTGAGGCATTCTGCTCTAATTCTGCTTCTCAGTGGCTCTAGCAAACCTTAGGTGATCAAAACAATTCCTTTGTTACAAGGAAAAACATTTCTAAAACATTCACTAGGGTGTTCATTAAAGCATATTGTGGATTGTTTTGAATAAGTTAAATTGTAAAGTTTTATTAATTATTAATATTAGACTAGAAGGCAGTACATGTCTTTCTCTCCACACATCAATGAAAGTGTGCACCCACTATTGTCCAATGCACTACCAACATGATTCTCCAATATGTGAAGTCTGTTGAAAAGCTGAGTGTTTTCCTTGGTCCAGAACTGGTTTCCCATCTCTGGTGTATCAGAAGAGACAGGAGTGAAATATAAAGACTGTGGGTACAAGCTGTGAGGAAGATCAGGCAAATATTCAAAGTTCGCAAGACATACTTATCTGGCCTGTGTATGTATGTCTATTTGTATTGTGAGGCTTCCTGAACTCACACAAACATCACACTTAACTTACCTAAAGAGGATCAGATTTGGTCCAAAACAGACCCATCATGTGAAATACTAAATATTTGAGATTTAGTATTGACTTTGTCCCCATCTGTTGCTCTAGGTCTCCTTGCTCTCCTGTCATGGGTGAGCTATTGTGGCTGACACAGCTGCCTTTTTTTTCCCAGGAGCTAGTTTAAGTCACACCAATATTTATTTATTTAAGATATTTATATGGCTACCCAACTTGAAGAACTGCAGCTTTAGACGGCATGTAGTGAACAAGAAAGAGAACGTGGTAGCAGGCTCCCTTTAGCAACTGTGCCTCCTTTGTAATTTTCATCCCTTTTTCCCATAGTCTTGCGGGAAGGGCTGGAAAGAATCAGGAAAAGGCAATGTTCACCTCTAAGGAATATGCATTTATACACACACGTGTGCACACACATACATGCACAAGTACATATTCTATTTGGTAGGTCTCAAAGGGACCTTGCTGTAAATGTTGTGGAAGATCCTTACAAAGAATAGCTGGTAAGGATGTCTCCCTGTGAAATGAATCTTTTCAGGTGATTATGTGAGACAACCCTTCCTTAGTCATTAGATCTGGGAGTAGGATTTCTAACTGTATTATGGTAAGTTTGGTTTATGTTACTTTTATTTTTTGCTTATGTTTATTTTCACACCATGTCTTCTTCTTATATTAAACAAAGGAATTTTTAATAAAACACTGTGTTCCTTCCATGTTCTGAGTCATCCCTGATAAGCTGCTACCACGTTCTGTTTCTTGTTCACTACATGCTGTCTAAAGTTGCAGTTCTTCAAGTTAGGTAGCCATATAAATATCTTAAACAAATAAATATTGGTGTGACTTAAACTAGCTCCTGGAAAAAAAAGGCAGCTGTGTCAGCCACAATAGCTCACCCATGACAGGAGAGCAAGGAGACCTAGAGCAACAGATGGGGACAAAGTCATATCCAGACAAATGTGATTTCTAACTCCTTACATATTCATTTTTCAGGTAACTTAATTGAGCAAATAAAGATAGAATGACAAAAACAATGGCCATGAAAACTAATGCCTTGCAAGAAAAAAAAAACCACTGCTTCCTGTTAGATACATGTCAAACGTTAGACACGGTATATGCAAAATGGAATTGTGCAGAGAATGTTGGAATGCTCGATTTCCCTTTATAGGATGTACAATCTGACTGTTCTGGGGAGGGTCTAGTATTTTTCCAGATTTCCAGTATCTTTTGAACCAGAAGTGGTTCACTGTGTTTTGGACATGGTGTTCCAAATAAACTAGACCTGTTTTAGGGCTGGATCATGTCTGGAACATCGCAAACTTCTGGGTCAGAGGACTAACTCCCAGAAAATAGCTGGATCAGAACAGCTGCACTGACATGGTATGGAGGAGGAACAGTGGATTATGCACCTCCTTATTTCAGTTTCATTCAGATGGATGACAGACAATATGCTTTTAAATTTTATTTTAAAGGAGAAGAGAATTTGGGTGAATTTCTCCTGCTTCTCATGTTTAAATAAAATCTGAAGGGACAACTTCAGGAGGGATCATCTCTTGTTGGGCGGTCCAAGTTTGGGAAATGTGGATAGCAAGGAGGGCTTCAGTGCAATAAAGCAGTGAGATGATGGGTGGATGGATGGATGGATGGATGGACAGATGGATGGATGGATAGAATGTAAAGGAAGTAATTCTGCTAGTAACACACTTTCTGCCAACTCTAGCAATAAAGCCAGCTGTAAAATGCCATTAAGAAAAACATTGAAAGAAAATTTTGAGTATCATGAGAATAAGGAAGAATCTGACACCTCTTTTGCCAAGTGAGAAAGCTTCTGAGAAATTGCAAAGCAGATTTCAGCACAGCGTTAATGGCAACTAGTGAAAGTGCCATCGTGTCTCTAAATGATTTCTTTCCTTGCACAAATAATGCCACTAAGCTGTTATGAATACTTTAGTATTCAGAGAGACAAGTCTATTAAATAGCATGATTATAAGAAGGTTCACTTTCCATCTGTGAGATGAAGGAATACAAACTGCCAGAAAGTGAACTCTAATTTCCAATGTAATATTATCATTAAATTACTGTAAAATTAAAATGGGGCTCCCTTAGGAACAGAAAGTGATTATATGTCGGAATGAGGAGGCTGCGTTGAATAAAGGGTCACATCTGTTTTGCTAATACTAACACATTTTTAAAGGAAAGTGTTGGTCCATAATTCACCCTTTTTATAAAAAAAAATGTCATCACTGATTTTTTGCCATGAGTGTGTAAACATAAGAATCCTTGACAAAAGGGGACATCTTAGCAGGACATAATTAAGGAAGGCATGAACCAAAACCTTAAAGAAACTTGGTCAAGAGAACACAGTATACAATTATCCAATAGGAGTGTGTGGAACAGGCGGGCTCCGTTTTAATGCTGTGACTTGCATGGTGGAAGTAGCATGTTTCACCCTGAAGCTTTGCTAAAGAGAATTTTTCCTCCAAATCTAACAAATCCAGCAATCAACATTTTCTCAATCAGCAGCTTTATGTGGCAGTTCTTCTGTGAACCTTCATCAAAGGGAAGGACACCTTGAAACTCCACACACCTACCTGCCTTTTTCTTTTGCCTCCTGAAACTGTACCGTACGTTTGTTATTTTTCTAAAATGACTTATTACCCTTTATGTAAAAGAGGGGGCAAATGCTGCATGTTTAGTCCATATGTAACCTTTTGCCTAATTTCAAAAGGTACTATGTTGCAGGTCCTATGTGTTACGGAGTCACAACTGGTGAGATCCAGGAGATGGGCCTTTCCTGCTATGGCACCCACATGGTGGAACATCATCCCCCCTGAGGTAAGACTGGAACCATTCTTGATGCCCTTCCAGAAGTCTCTCAAAATGTGGTTGTGTGAACAGACTTGGGGATCTCAAGGAAATGGTGAACTAATGAGGTGGTTACTGTTACAGGCGCTCCCAGGTTCGGCTTATGGTCATTCATGCAGACATTCACAGCCTGTTGAGGCACATGGACCCTGTAAGTCCCCTTTGTTTTCTACCTCGGTTTTCCAGATAGGTGTGGCTAGGGCAGACAAGACACACAAGCCTGGTTAACAGCTGGGAAATAATTAGGGACACACACAAATCACTTCCAACCAAACACTGAGGCACATCTGGAATACACGGAGACTCAGTGAAGTTAAAGTAAGCAAAACTTTACTGGGCACAATGTACATTTGCTCTTTCTCGCACACACACACACTCATCTAAACTTGCCCATGTCCTTCTCAACCAGGCTGCCAGGCACTAGCTAGAGGGATGGAAGCTGATAAGTCTGGATCCAAAGATGACTCAAGTAGTGGGTGGGCTTCATGACCCCTTTTTATCTCCCAAAATTCTTGCCATGTGCTCAGGCCCAACTTCCTTTGCCTGGTTCAGGTGACATTTTTTCCTTTGTTTCCTTAATGACTTGCTTCCTTCTCATCTACCACCTGCCCACAAGGGACCTTTTAGACAAGATTCCTGGCTTTTTGTCCTCTCTGCTTAGGTGCCTGCTTCATCTTTAGTTATGGCATCTTCAGCCTAGCCTCACACTACATTGCGTATAACACTGAATGCTCTCTCTCAGCCTTTTAATAATAATATTGATGTTTTTAATTGTGGAATGTTTTCTAATATTGTTCATTTTGTGGGTTTTTTAAAATGGTACATCAGCCAGAATCACATTTTGTGAGATGAGCAGCTATATAAATATGATTAAACAAACAAACAAACAAACAAATTCACAGATCTAGTGAAAGCGATCTGCCTTTTCACTTTCATCCAAGTATATGTGGCAGAAGAGATGAAGCGAAAAGAGGGTCCCCATTTAGAAGCAATTTGTGACCTCACCCCTTTTTGGATGTGATTCCCACCCACCATTGGTATGACTCCAAATACTTCAGGGGGAGGATGTAGCCCCCAACTGTGGCAATGTTCTCCTGCTAGGAAAAAAAAAGAATACCCAGCTTTGATTTGGGGTTGTGGTCTCCATGCAATTTGTATGAAATAAGAATAGAGCAAGAATGGGTGGTGAAGAATAATAATTATTATGTTAAGAATAAAAAGTAGATGTGTTTACATTCTATTCAACTGTATTTGTTCTCAAAGCCCCAATACAGCTAATTTTAATTTATGAGGAAATTACCCAAAACAAGCTGCAGTATTTTCTGCAACTTCAGATCATCATAGATGGTTGTCTGACCACAGAGAGCTCTGACTGGAAAAGATGGGTGGTGGGTGGTTGATGGGGGGCACATAAAAAGCTCTGGTTTGTGAAAGTTGATTAACACGTGATCGAATCAGCTCTTTGGATATAACTGGATTATCAGTTTGGATTGACTTATTGAATTGAACGGATTGCCTCCCAATTGATCTGATGATATGACAGATTGGTGATTTTAATTGGATCTCAGGATGTGTGCACACCTCTCACACGTCTCAAACGGCTTACAGAAGAACAAAAACAGGACAGTCCTTATGCTCAGGCTTACAGCCAGAAAAAGGCAAGACAAAGAAGGAAAAGGGGAAGAGGAGGAAAGTGGAAAAAGAAAAAAGAAAAGAAGCCCAGTGTCATGTTCCCCGTTGCAAGGCATAAGTGCATCACAACGGGGAACATGCACATTAGGAAAGAGGAAGGGATAATCATAATCCCTTAATCACTCACATATCCCTCAAGCACCCATATCCATAAAGGAATCACCAACATAATAGAAACGCCCCTCAGACTGGACTTGGCACCCATTGAAAGATCGGAGGAACGCCTTCCCATTACCCCGGGGGATGCACCTGCACCAGACGAAGGCGAGGAAACAAAGGAGAACGCCAGAGATCGCCGGAATCGCCCATCAGCAGACGCATCACAGTCCCAAGCACCCATCCGGTCCTGGCTCAAGGGTCAATGGGAGGTGGAGAAGGACAAGGTCCGCCACCGGGGTATAAACAGGACACCCTGCCAACACATAAGGATTCCCATCTTTTTCATTGCATGCATTCTGTTCCAATAAAGCTGGAAATCCTTAGACCCTCTAAGTGAGTCGTTGTCTTTTTTGGAGCAAGGCTGCCCTGACACCCAGGCACCAGTTCCTTACAGAGTCAACCTATATTGTGGGACCAGTTTTCCAACTTTTTAAAATATCTTTATCTATTTGGTCACTAAGGGTTGACAACAACTCGATGGCACTTAATCAATCATCAATCAATCAATTTCAGAAGCTTACTGTCTTACTGCCTACTCTGAATGTTGGCAACTATAGAAGCTGTTTTCAAGTTCTTGGTCTTGAATTAGGAAATCCCTAGCATTTTTTTCCCACAAGGTTTATGAAATGGTAGGCTTTGATGATTTTTTTTGAACTTCAGCTCCCGTTGATGTAGCAGGAAGCTGTTTAACTGGATTCTGAGAGATCAGGCAGGGGGGTATAGACAGATGCAAAAGCTCCAGGCATTTCAGAGATTCCTCTTCTAAATGGTCCCTCAGTGTCCATTTTTAGTAATGAATTTCATCCCTAATCCAGAGGCTCTTTATTAGCTCTGTAGATTTGGAAATGGGAGGCAAGTGCACAATTACAATTTGTGGGCCAGCTGTGACCATTCCTGAGCTAGCTGGACCAAGCTACAGTTATGAATGACTTGAATGCATCTCTGCCAGACTACTGCAATGCATTTTGTGTGGGGCTTCCTTTTAAGTGTACCTGGAATCCTCAACTGCATTTATGATACAAACTCACCCATCTTTTGACTTCAGTAGTATATGCCCTGGTAACTTCTTGATTGGATTAGTGTGTTGCACTGTATGTGGGCAAGAATACTACCACTAGGGTTGGATATGAGCTTGGAAGATGTCTGTGCTTTGTGAGCACTTCAGTGGCTGACTGTTGTATACTGGGGATAATTTAGGATGCTGAAACTGACCTATAAAACCCTCGAGGACTCTGGAGCTGGATATCTAAAAGATCATTTCACCAAGAGACAACATCACCACCTGACATCTCCTGGGATAGCCTTGCTCATAGTCCTGCCTGTGTGAAAAGTTGTTAGAGCAAACGTCTTTTGGAAACCCCTGGCCTTAGAAACTTCAGTTATGATACATTTGTTGATGAACACAAATACATTTGTTTGCTTGCCTCAAAACGAATGTCTCCTTATAAAGTAATACCTGCTCAAGCTTCAGTTAATGTGATATAGATTCAGCGGGTACAATTCTGTTACCTTGCTTTGTCTTTGAGCTGGGGGCCTTGGTTGAGCTTGATGCCAACCATCTTTCTGAGTACCTTGATTCTCTTCCTGCATACAGTAGTTGTATCAATTCCTTGGTTTTGCTCCTATATAAGATTATAAACTGCAGTTCTATGAGGTCTGGATATATCTGTCTTCTCATTCTTTGGGGCTATTTAAATGGAAAGGATCTATAAAAAGTTCTGTTTTCTATTGCTCTTGGGGTTGGCAACCCATAAACCTAAGAGTTAAGGTACACAAGACTCCTGATCATTCCCTACCTGTTGATGTGGTATAGGCTAATATTGTGAGCCTCTCTGGTCTTGTACTGCAGTGCATCATTCCAGTTGCCTTTCATACTCTATTCAGGTTACAATGAGACTAGGCTTCTAGTTCTATATAGATTTTTTTCATCATGCACATCATGATTTTTATCCAACGAAAGGAAATTGTCTTGTTTCATGTTATTTTCTGGTAATCGTTTTTACTAACTTGAACTATATCTACTGTATACTGTACAAGTCTTTCCCCCCTTTTTGTAATGTGCTAGACAGCCAGTTTGGTGTAGTGATTAAGGCATCAGGCTAGAAACTGGGAGACCATGAGTTCTAGTCCCAGCTTAGGCACAAAGCCAACTGGGGGACCTTGGGCCAGTCACTCTCTCTCAGCCCTAGGAAGAAGGCAATGGCAAACCACTTCTGAAAAACCTTGTCAAGGAAACTGCAGGGACTTGTCCAGGCAGTCTCTGAGAATTGGACATGATTGAACAGATTAAAAAATAATAGTAACCTAATTATTCCTCCTCCTCCTCCTCCTCTGCTGTGACACCTGGCTAAAATTCTTCTGCTCCTTTCTTACCTTCCCCAATGTTTGTGCCTTGTACACACAGCTCCACACTTTTTGTATTTTTCCTAAATCTAAAGTTTTGTTTCTTCCTTTTCACTCCTTGCGACAAACCCCTCCTTTATCCAGAGGTCCCTCATTCTACTTCCATCACAAGATCCAGGGCATCTAACAACAGATACATTATCTCTCCATTTACCTTAGCATCTGTGAAGGCATCAGCAAGATGGTGGATGGAGTGTTGTGATGCAAGTCCTGCCTGTTTTTCAAATAATAATAATAATAATATGCTGAGATGGGCGGCTATAGAAATCAATCAATCAATCAATCAACCAATCAATCAACCAATCAAAGGAAGAAAGAAAGAAAGAAATAAAGAAAGAAAGATTTAAACTTGTATGCTGCCCAAGTCTCAAGAACTTGATTTTGTAAGTGTGGGACTTGTATCACAATTCTCCACTTGCCAACTTGCTGATTTTGACACAGACACACACACACTCAGATGCTGATACCACTAGATCCTATCTCCACCAAATCCTTAAAGATCAGCTAGTTATAAACATTTGCTACCAGGTTTTAACTCCCATACTTCTGGCAAATTCCTACCAGTTTGCCTCCATCTTTAACTCCATTAATAATTTTTTTTAGCTCTGATGCAACCAATTGGATTGCAGTTCAAAGAGTTTAGGTTTTAAGTTGTAAAAAAACATTTCTATGTTCCCATTGCAGCCAAACTAAATTGCATGCTAGCTGGATTTCTATTGCTGTTTTAGATTTAGTTCTGCATACAAATCTAATAACCAAAGTCTCTGTATTTGCCAATTGTGAGGCAATTTAACCCTTTTAAATTATACAAGAAAACATGGAGAAGAAATGGAGTCAAGGGGAAGCTATAAGATACATTGTTCCATATTGAAAACATAAGATTTGAAAGACCATTTTCAATATCCACTTTGTCCTCTTCATTCCTAAAAGAAGCATAAAACACTCAAAGGAGTTGAGTGATTTTTTTAAAGAAATAACATTTTCAATATATACTCACTGCTTTATAGGATCTGCCTGTATCAAATAAATCATATGATATATTTGGGCCACTTGATAATACTTATTAAATGTGTTCCTCTATCATATGGATTTGAAAATAAGTATAAGCAACTTTTTAAATATAAAATGCTGATCTAAAGTTTTTAATTTAATTTAATTTTTTGCCAAGAATTTATTGTATAACCTGAATTTTCCACAGGAATGTTTTGAACTAAGTATATTAATTTTGGAAGAGCCATCATTTAAAATCCAGCTATTATAGCTAGTACATTAAATGAGCCTTTCTGCCCTTGACAAAATCTTGTTTATTTTTTTTTTCACACTGAAATGTTTTTTTTAAAGTTCATTCAAATTTATCAGTATTTTTATTTTATTTTAGGTGTCTTCTTATGAGCTAAGAAGATACTAATTAGTTTAGATAAAGACTTTTGTACACTATAAAGATATAATAACAAGACCTGGAGCTGACTGTAGTTCAGATCACGAACTTCTTCTTGCACAATTTAGGATCAGACTAAAGAGATTAGGGAAGACCCACAGATCAGCTAGATATGAGCTCACTAATATTCCTAAGGAATATGCAGTGGAGGTGAAGAATCGATTTAAGGGATTGGACTTAGTAGGTAGGGTCCCGGAAGAACTATGGACAGAAGTCCGCAACATTGTTCAGGAGGCGGCAACAAAATACATCCCAAAGAAAGAGAAAACCAAGAAGGCAAAATGGCTGTCTGCTGAGACACTAGAAGTAGCCCAAGAAAGAAGGAAAGCAAAAGGCAACAGTGATAGGGGGAGATATGCCCAATTAAATGCAAAATTCCAGAGGTTAGCCAGAAGAGATAAGGGATTATTTTTAAACAAGCAATGCATGGAAGTGGAAGAAGACAATAGAATAGGAAGTACAAGAGACCTCTTCCAGAAAATTAGAAACATTGGAGGTAAATTCCAGGCCAAAATGGGTATGATCAAAAACAAAGATGGCAAGGACCTAACAGAAGAAGAAGAGATCAAGAAAAGGTGGCAAGAATATACGGAAGATCTGTATAGGAAGGATAACAATATCAAGGATAGCTTTGACGGTGTGGTCGGTGAGCTAGAGCCAGACATCCTGAAGAGTGAGGTTGAATGGGCCTTAAGAAGCATTGCTAATAAAAAGGCAGCAGGATGTACAAGCTGGGTTTAGAAAAGGCAGAGGAACTAGGGACCAAATTGCCAATATCCGATGGATAATGGAAAAAGCCAGGGAGTTTCAGAAAAACATCTATTTCTGTTTTATTGACTGTTCTAAAGCCTTTGACTGTGTGGACCATAACAAATTGTGGCAAGTTCTTAGTGGTATGGGGATACCAAGTCATCTTGTATGCCTCCTGAAGAATCTGTATAACGACCAAGCAGCAACAGTAAGAACAGACCACGGAACAACAGACTGGTTTAAGATTGGGAAAGGAGTATGGCAGGGCTGTATACTCTCACCCTACCTATTCAACTTGTATGCAGAACACATCATGCGACATGCTGGGCTTGAGGAATCCAACGCTGGAGTTAAAATCTCTGGAAGAAACATTAACAATCTCAGATATGCAGATGATACCACTTGGATGGCTGAAAGCAAAGAGGAACTGAGGAGCCTTATGATGAAGGTGAAAGAAGAAAGTGCAAAAGCTGGCTTGCAGCTAAACCTCAAAAAAAACAAGATTATGGCAACCAGCTTGATTGATAACTGGCAAATAGACCAAGGGCAAGGTGGATGGATGATATTCTAGAGGTGACGGACTCATCCCTGGGGGAGCTGGGGGTGTTGACGACTGATAGGAAGCTCTGGCGTGGGCTGGTCCATGAAGTCACGAAGAGTCGGAAGCGACTGAACGAATAAACAACAAATAGAGTTGAAATAGATGTTTGACCTAATTAATTTTCTTTAAAATAATATATGAAATTTCTGTGAATATTTTTTTCTTTCCATGTTGTTTGAATACTTAAATGGGATTCAGGTCAAATCAAATCCCTTTATTTTACTCAATGATCAGATCATAACCTGATCTGTGATGATGGGATTAAACTTCCAAAAATTGGAAAACAAGCTATTGCCCACTGCCTGGATTTCTATTATAATGGGATCCTGATATGTGATTTAAATTTGTCCAAATGTTATTCTTTGTATTCTATTTAATGGTGATTTAGAAGTTAGAATATAATCCAGTCTACAATGGGACTGATGCCTACTGAAAAATATGTAAAACTCCATTCCAAAAGATTAAGAGTTCCCCATCTTCTCATAGAACATAATCCTTTAAAAGGTTTAACATTTAGTTATATTTTACACTCTGCTTTTTCCTCTATCTCTTTTAAGTCTTTACCTCTTTCATTAATATTTAAATCTTCCCCTATTATTAGGTTTAATAAATAATTCCCCTCCACTCCCAAATGCCTCAGTATTACTGCAAGATCTGTAGTTGTTGTTGATTAGTTGAATAAACCAATGCAAATGAGTATATATATAGAGAAATGAGTACACCTTGAACATATAAAAATCTATTTTTATATTTTGGTGGTTTTTTTAAATCTAAAAAACTGCTTGCTCTAATGAGAATAGAAACTGCCTTTGAATTATTTAACCCTGGAGCAAAATTTTGTTTGACATAAACTTTGCCAAAATAGTTGTATTTTGATTTTCACACCATTTCTTTTAAGTGGTAAACTTTTTGAATCGGAATCACACAGGGGTGTTATAGAGAATAACTAGTTTATAAACTTTTAACCCTTGAATATTTAAAGATACTATTTTAATTATCTCTTCCATAAAAATAAACTGTAACAGTCTTCAGGTACTTTCCTTCTGTTTCTAAAGATTACTTTTATTCCATTATGAAGTTTTAATAGGGCTGTGCAATGCTTTCAATCCAGTTCTGAAAAGGTGCTTCATAGAATCATAGAGTTGGGAGGGACCTCCAAGGTCAACTGACACTCAGGTCAAGTTTGCTGAAGCACTGCAGATGGATGGCTGTCCAGCCTCTGTTTGAAAATCTCCAATGAAGGGGAACATTTCTCATTCTGGTAAGTCCACCATCAACAGGCACCTGCAGATAAAGCCCATCTACATGCCATTTAAAAGATACAACAAAAAGTCAAAGAAGGAACAAACAGCTCAGAGCACATCCTCCCTAGCAGCCAATACCCAGATAAGCAGGAAACAGCACCAGATAAACAATCAGGGAGGAAACAATACCCTACTCAAGAAACGATCAAGAAAAGAACCACATCCAACCAGGACTGGGAGAATAAGCTATAAGTAACATGCCACTTCATAAGGCAGCCTGACCCATTGACTGACAGTTCATACCATCAGGAATCTCTTCCACAAACTTAATCTTCAGAAGACAGCTTGTTGTTTATTCGTTTAGTCGCTTCTGACTCTTCGTGACTTCATGGACCAGCCCACGCCAGAGCTTCCTGTCAGTCGTCAACACCCCCAGCTCCCCCAGGGACGGGTCCGTCACCTCTAGAATATCACCCATCCATCTTGCCCTTGGTCGGCCCCTCTTCCTTTTGCCTTCCACTCTCCCTAGCATCAGCATCTTCTCCAGGGTGTCCTGTCTTCTCATTATGTGGCCAAAGTATTTCAGTTTTGCCTTTAATATCATTCCCTCAAGTGAGCAGTCTGGCTTTATTTCCTGGAGGATGGACTGGTTGGATCTTCTTGCAGTCCAAGGCACTCTCAGAATTTTCCTCCAACACCACAGTTCAAAAGCATCGATCTTCCTTCGCTCAGCCTTCCTTATGGTCCAGCTCTCGCAGCCATATGTTACTACAGGGAACACCATTGCTTTAACTATGCGGGCCTTTGTTGTCAGTGTGATGTCTCTGCTCTTAGCTATTTTATCGAGATTTGTCATTGCTCTTCTCCCAAGGATTAAGCGTCTTCTGATTTCCTGACTGCAGTCAGCATCTGCAGTAACCTTTGCACCTAGAAATACGAAGTCTTTCGCTGCTTCTACATTTTCTCCCTCTATTTGCCAGTTATCAATCAAGCTGGTTGCCATAATCTTGGTTTTTTTGAGGTTTAGCTGCAAGCCAGCTTTTGCACTTTCTTCTTTCACCTTCATCATAAGGCTCCTCAGTTCCTCTTCACTTTCAGTCATCAAAGTGGTATCATCTGCATATCTGAGATTGTTAATGTTTCTTCCAGAGATTTTAACTCCAGCCTTGGATTCCTCAAGCCCAGCTTGTCGCATGATGTGTTCTGCATACAAGTTGAATAGGTAGGGTGAGAGTATACAGCCCTGCTGTACTCCTTTCCCAATCTTAAACCAGTCCGTTGTTCCGTGGTCTGTTCTTACTGTTGCTACTTAGTCGTTATACAGATTCGTCAGGAGGCATACAAGATGACTTGGTATCCCCATACCACTAAGAACTTGCCACAATTTGTTATGGTCCACACAGTCAAAGGCTTTAGAATAGTCAATAAAACAGAAATAGATGTTTTTCTGAAACTCCCTGGCTTTTTCCATTATCCAGCAGATATTGGCAATTTGGTCTCTAGTTCCTCTGCCTTTTCTAAACCCAGCTTGTACATCTGGCAATTCTCGCTCCATGAATTGCTGAAGTCTACCTTGCAGGATCTTGAGCATTACCTTACTGGAATGTGAAATGAGTGCCACTGTTTGATAGTTCTTCAGTGTTTCCCTTTTTTGGTATGGGTATATAAGTTGATTTTTTCCAGTCTGATGGCCATTCTTGTGTTTTCCAAATTTGCTGGCATATAGCATGCATTACCTTGACAGCATCATCTCGCAAGATTTTGAACAGTTCAGCTGGGATGCCGTCATCTCCTGCTGCCTTGTTATGAGCAATGCTTCTTAAGGCCCACTCAACCTCACTCTTCAGGATGTCTGGCTCTAGCTCACTGACCACACCGTCAAAGCTATTCCCAATATTGTTATCCTTCCTATACAGGTCTTCCGTATATTCTTGCCACCTTTCCTTGATCTCTTCTTCTTCTGTTAGGTCCTTGCCATCTTTGTTTTTGATCATACCCATTTTGGCCTGGAATTTACCTCCAATGTTTCTAATTTTCTGGAAGAGGTCTCTTGTCCTTCCTATTCTATTGTCTTCTTCCACTTCCACGCATTGCTTGCTTAAAAATAATTCCTTATCTCTTCTGGATAACCCCTGGAATTTTGCATTTAATTGGGCATATGTCCCCCTGTCACTGTTGCCTTTTGCTTTCCTTCTTTCTTGGGCTACTTCTAGTGTCTCAGCAGACAGCCACTTTGCCTTCCTAGTTTTCTCTTTCTTTGGGATGTATTTTGTTGCTGCCTCTTGGAGAATGTTGCGGACTTCTGTCCATAGTTCTTCCGGGACCCTATCTACTAAGTCCAGTCCCTTAAATCTATTCTTCACCTCCACTGCATATTCCTTAGGAATATTAGTGAGCTCTTATCTAGGTGATATGTGGGTCTTCCCTAATCTCTTTAGCGTGATCCTAAATTGTGCAAGAAGAAGTTCATGATCTGAACTACAGTCAGCTCCAGGTCTTGTTTTTACCGACTGTCTAGATGTCCACCACCTTTGGCTGCAAAGGATGTAGTCAATCTGATTTCGGTGTTGTCCATCTGGTGAAGTCCATGTATAAAGCCATCTCTTAGGTTGTTGAAAGAGAGAGTTTGTTATGCAGAGTGAGTTGTCTTGGCAAAATTCTATCAGCCTATGTCCTGCTTCGTTTTGTTCTCCCAGGCCATACTTACCTGTAATTTGACTGCCTACCTTAGCATTCCAGTCTCCTGTGATGAAAATAACATCTCTTTTAGGCGTGCTGTCCAGTAGGTGCTGCAGATCCTCATAGAACTGCTCACTTCAGCTTCTTCAGCATCTGTTGTTGTGGTGTATATTTGGATCACTGTGATGTTAGATGGCTTGCCCTGAATTCAAATTGAGATTATTCTATCATTTTTTGGATTGTATCCAAGCACTACTTTAGCCACTTTACTATTAATTATGAAGGCGACTCCATTTCTTCTGTGGTCCTTTTGTCCACAGTAGTAGATCTGGTGGTCATTTGATGTGAAGTGGCCCATTCCAGTCTATTTCAGTTCACTGATGCCCAAAATGTCTATCTTTAATCTTGATATCTCACCAATAACCACATCCAATTTACCCTGGCTCATAGATCTTCCATTCAAGGTTCCAATGGTGTGTTGATCCTTAGAACATCGGATTCGCCATTCACCACCAGCACCGTTGACCACTAGCCATCCTTTTGGCTTTGAGCTAGCTGCGTCATCATGTCTGGGGTTAGTTGAACTCATCCTCTGTTCCTCCCCAGTAGCATTTTGACCATCTTCCGACCTGGGGGTCTGATCTTCCGATGGTATACCGACATATCTCTGGTTGTACTGATCCATTTAGTTTTCATGGCAAGAATACTGGGGTGGGTTGCCATTACCTTCCCCAGGGATCGCATTTAGTCTGACCTCTCTGTCATGACCCTCCCTTCTTGGGTGGCCCTTCATGGTTTATCTCATGGCATCATTGAGGTGCTCAAGCTCCAGCACCACGACAAGGTAACACCAAACACAATTTTGCTTGTATTTGTTTCTCCTCTTATTTAACTCAGATTGTTTTGCTTGTCAGTGTGAGGACAGGAAAAACAAAAATTGGAAAGTCACAGCAGTCCTTCTGTTAGTGCCGCCCACTCAGAAAAGAGAGTCAAGATATTGATACTGCGTGTAGTTTATTCACTGAAAAGGCACTGGATGAAAATTTAATTAAGTTTCAAGAAAAACAAAAACAAAACAAGCCACCGTACTTTCCTGAGTCAATTGGTTTCCAGATTCAAACATTACAGCAGCTTATCTCAGAAATACAAGTAGATTAGACGAATGCTTTGCTGATTGTCCCACTATTGTCTGTTGAAAAAACCTTTTAAGAAGCAATTATAATAAATAAAGTTACAAAAATATGTAACAAGAAAAGCCCATTTTTCATTATATAAAAAGGCTGATGTCTGGTCCATTCTGAAAACAAAAGAACTGTCTGGCCTTGGAAATGTAGACAAAATATTTTTATATTGGGTTGATTAATTTAATTTGCTCTGCCTTTATATGTTTTAATTATTCTTACATTAACTTGAATAAGGTAAAATAAAAATAATATTGATTCTCTTATGTTTTCTATTTAAATTACCAAGTCTTCTAAATCTAGGGTAACACTTTATTTATTCATTTATTCATTCATTTATTTATTTATTTGTATCCTGCATTTATAATTTTTATAGCGGTTAAGGTGCTGGGCTAGAAACCAGGAGTCTGTGAGTTCCAGTCCTGCCTTTGGCATGAAAGCCGGCTGGGTGACCTTGGGCCAGTCCCTCCCTCTCAGCCCAAGAACCAATCAGGTGTAGTAAGAGAGTTCTAGTCCCGCCTTAGGCATGAAAGCCGGCTGGGTGACCTTGGGCCAGTCCCTCTCTCTCAGCCCAACTCACCTCACAGGGTTGTTGTTGTGGGGAAAATAGGAGGAGGAAGGAGTATTAGGTATGTTCACCGCCTTGAGTTATTTATAAAAATAATAAAAGCGGGATAGAAAATAAATAAATAAAATAAATAAAATAAAAAATACTTTTAACAAAATGGGCAACACTTTCTATTGCTTCTGTTCATTTTGTACAAATTGTATCTCTTGCTTCTGATTGACTCTGTCCTCAGTTATCCTTGCTCATCTGCACCATCACTAAAAGGGCTTTCTTATTTTTCGTCTCCCTTTCTCTGGATCTCCCATCAGCCAAGTATAAAGTCTTGATGTAGAAGAAAAAATGGTTTGGGAGTCTCCCTCAGATAAAGCAAACTTCTATAAGCTTCCCCAGGGCTAATTGTGATTTGTTTTTAAGTTAAGTTTTGGAGCCAGTGAAGTATGTAGACTTTGAATATATTTGACCACAATATGGATTTCTGGAATTAAACAATTAAGCCAATTTGTTAAAAGGAATTTATTAGATTTTCCAATCCATGAGAGCATACACATAACCTCTTGTTTTGATTTTCAACAACTCTTATAGCCAGCTGCATTGTATTCTGTAGTCTTCTTAGAGTATTGATTTCATATGAAAGACTTTGATTGGCTTCTAATGGTAAGGAAGCTTTGTTTGTCTATGTCATCTCATTTAGCAGTCTTCAAATATCTGAAAGGATGTTGCATAGCAGTAGGTTAAAACCTATTCATTCTTGCTCTAGAGCGCAGGACAGAAAATATTGGATTTCAGTTACAGGACAGCAGATTCCAGCTG
Organism: Candoia aspera; assembly: GCF_035149785.1. NCBI lineage: Eukaryota > Metazoa > Chordata > Lepidosauria > Squamata > Candoiidae > Candoia > Candoia aspera. Next base: position 327,742,937 of record NC_086153.1, read on the forward strand.
AATGTTATAAGAACTTTTTGAACAGTAGGAGCAATTTGACTGTAGAACCAATTAAGCTGAAGGAAGATAGCCTCTTGGGGACACTTTGATTTGGCTTCCTGCACTGATCATGGAGTGGGACTCCATCTTCTAAATGTCTCTTTTCACCTCTATGATTCTGTGAGACCTAACCATCCAAGACAGTTCCTGTAAAGGGTTTATTCTCTTTCACAAGAGTCTACCTTTGCTTTAGAACTGTCCTACTGATCCGGTGCTCTCGGCTTTGATCACTGAAATGTCAATAATTCGAGAAAATGTGGAATTTTCAAAGGTATCACCATTTTCTAAACTGCTGGAACCTCGGATCAGGAGGGATAAGAGCCTTGCACCAAATGATTTATTGTCTTCACAATGACATAAATAATCTCTTCTGCAAAAGTTTACTGACTCAAAGCTCCCCTCTGATGTAGCAGCAAGAGTTTCAGTGCCATTGGCAATTCTTTTTATCCAGGTAATTAGCACCTACAGTTGGTCTGCAGGAGAGGGCCACTTGAAGATGCCTTGCTTACAAGGCCTATTTGTCAGGTACATGCAAGGAATACTTCTTTTGACCCTCTCTGAAACTGTGGAATGCTGTCCTTGCTATTGATCCCCACTAAGCATTTCTGGTGGGCTGCAAGGATCTTCCCTACCATAACAGCCTACTTAGGTCTTGCTTCAGAAAATGAGAGACTGCTGAGAAACAGTGAGAACTAATCCTAGTCCCAGCTGGGTTGAAACAATATACTAGACTAGGCTAACATCAGGTTGGGTAGTCTGTGGCTCAAAGTGCTAGAGGAACTCTTGTCTTAGCAGTTTTTCAAAGGTAGATCATCATGTTAAGCCATAATATGCTTTATAAATGTAGGTACGGAATGCTACATTAATACAGGAATTGCATTTTGTTCAATTGGATTTCACTGTACGAGCACAACCTTGTTGTCACTGTCGCTTCTGCAGGAAATCAGAGAATTTCACACTGAAATCATGAGTGATAAGATTCTTCATTTCCAGGAAAGAAGAGATTAAAAGCAATTCTCCAGGGTTTCTCAGCTCAGCTGTGCAGTATAAGAATAAACGATAATGCACAGGTTTAATTTCTTCATGGTACCAACACAATTGTGCAAAAGGAAATGGGAAGAAAATAGTAAGATGTCTTATGCTGCACAGATGCTGAACCAGGTCCTAAGCACCAATACATACAATTGAAATAGCTGTATTCTTCTTGTTTACTCTTCTTCTGTGGTTTCCCCTGGGGTGACTTGTAGATCCAAGTCCCACAGGTATAGCAACAGTAACAGCAGCAACAACTACAACAGAATAGAGTAGTTGCTATGCAACTACTATTTGACTTGATGACAGCCAGCACACTCACATCAAATTTAAAAACTATCTTCCTGGTTTCACCAAAATTCACCCAATCTGAAAGTACACACACACACTGCAACCTAGGAATTGCATGCCAGCACTTGTCTATAAAAAGGATAGCTTGTAGTTTGTGACATTTCAGAGAACCTTGCCCACTTTTCCCATGGGACAGATGATCAGCATGATCAGCTGGATGGTAGGAAGCAAATCATTGGTTTATGCAGCCTGTAATGGAAGGCAGAGCCAAACTGATCTGGTGGTTAAGGCAACAGGCTAGAAACCTAGAGACTGTGAATTCTAGTCCCACTTTAGACATGAAGCCAGCAGGGTGACTTTGGGCCAGTCACTCTCTCTGAACCCTAGGAAAAAGACAATGGCAAACCACTTCTGAAATCAGACTCAATTGAATGGCAAAATAATAATAATAATAATAATAATAATAATAATAATAATAATAATAATAATAATAATAATAATAAATGGAAGGCAACCAAGCATTCTGGCTTCCACCAGTCAGCTGATCAAGTGATCTGCATGCATGAGTAAGTCTATGTGAGGGTGAAGGAAGCCTCATTATTTCTTCTTCTTCCCAGTGATCATGTTCAAAATTGTTTGGAAAAGACACATGAGGGAGAAGAGGGATGAATGTCTCTCTGTGTGAAGAAATGCCCAGGCCCATGAATGTGTAAGATGCAGCTGTCAAGCCAGCAATTTCAGTGGTTCCTGAGTATGAAAACATTTTCCAGTCAGGACCCAGTCCCACAGCAGCCAGACAGAAACTCACCCAGAAGACAGTAAAGTGAGGTAGCCACCCCTTTTTGATCATTTCAACCTTTCTTTTGCCTTTGTGTCTTTACAGCAATTCCTTTTTCAGCCACTTATAATAGCAGCACCTTTTAAAGAACTGTCCAAGGTACTGAATCAAATAAGTTAACTATACAATTACAGCAACAGTTAGCACTATTTTTTAGGCCAACTAATAGTTGCAAGCTTCTGTTCTCCAGAACATCAAAGCCTGAAACAGTATAATAAGAAATGGTTAGTCAGAAAAGGCACCACCTCTGTAATTTTATTCTCTGATTATCTTCTTCTTCTTCTTCTTCTTCTTCTTCTTCTTCTTCTTCCTCTTCCTCTTCCTCTTCCTCTTCCTCTTCCTCCTCCTCCTCCTCCTCCTCCTCCTCCTCCTCCTCCTCCTCCTCCTCCTCCTCCTCCTCTTCTTCTTCTTCTTTGCAATATTAACATCTTAAGAAAGTATTTGAGGTTCTTCAATCACTAAAAGACTTTGGAATTGATGGTTCTCATGCAGATATGCTTAAAGACATCCTCACATCCTTAAAAGCATTACACCCTTTCTCCAGAAAAAGGATATCTGGATTCCTCAGGCATCAAAGTGCTGATTTTGACTTTGCTCCAGATAGCTTCTGAATGAGTTCCGCAGAGCCTCCTACATAAAGCAATTCCCTCACTCACAGAGACACACAATGATGTAACAGTGACTAATGTACATTTTTAATAGGAAGAATATTTTCCAGCTAAACAATGAAAAAATTCTTGTATGCTGCTTTCAGACTAACTTCTCTGAGCGCAGGAATAAGGACTAAGAGGAGCAGAGAAAAACAATCTATGTATCTTTAAATTTGTATCTATGGATAGGTTAGACTTCTTGTATGCCTCTCCAAGAACTGAGCAATGGTGCTTGTACTGTAAAATAAATGTTCCTTTTTTTTAAAAAAAGGTAGACTTGCACGTAGAATCCCAACCTACTGGCATTCAGTAAATTGCAGTGGAGAGGTAGAAGAAGAAGAATGGGAACTTGGCTTCAGGGAACCACAAAAGAGAGAAGCTGGGCTAGCTTGTATTCATCAGTGGATTATTTTTCAGTTAAGTGGTTTTCATTTTGACTGTTGTAGATGCTCAGTTGACACTCACCTTGCACTCTAAACAATACTGGCACATTGAAACTTTAATTAATTCTTAATGTAGTTTCTATAGTGCTTCTCTCCCACTTCATTTCAATACACAGTGCTCTTGATCATTAAAGAATATAATAATATTATCAATGCATCTACAGCCACTCATTTACAGGGGAGGTAAGAAATATAAAGGATGCAGCAGTGGGGAACCTGCTTGGGCATTTGGGAAGGCAATGCCTTGTATAAACCAAAGGATCGCATACCTGGTGAATTGATGCCCTTTGGAATACTGATTACCTGTCTTGGAGCTTTTGATGATGTCGGGGGTGGACAATCCAGCATAGGCCAATTCACCTTATACATCATTGTAAGAACTGGTCAGCATCTCTGGTAGCTTTGGGAGAGGGTGCTTCCTCCTGAGATTAAGATTTTTCCAGTCTGATTTGCTGAAATATGGATAAATAATTAAACTGCTGCCAGAAAAGTGTCAATGGGAGAGGTGAGAGACCCCATGGAAAAGAGAACAAATACAATAAATTGGCTACTTTGCCATTTGAAAGCCCACATGGATAGTTGAAGAGATAGTGGGGCAGGCAGGCACTAGGTGCAGGATCCCTATAATGGTGCCAGCATAGTTAGTCCTTGCATCCTTAATTGGAACACAGTCTTCAAGATGAAATCATCAAGCCTGCCATTTATATTAATAATGAATAAACAAAGTGCACTCTTCTGCCAAGCAAGAAACTCATTTGCTTCATCCCTTTAAAAGGCATTTAAAAATTGCTCCTGAGGCAAGCATGCCAGATTATTGTTAAGGCAGAGTAGAAATGCGAATGAGCATTTGGGTCAAGAACAGTTATATAGTTGCATTATAAAGTCACCTGAAACATGGAAGCTGCCTTATTCCAGCTCCACTGAAAGGCCAACTAGTCCACCAAGGTCAGTAAATTCTACTTCGACTCTAGCAGTTCCATAGATTCCAGGAATAATAATAATAATAATAATAATAATAATAATAATAATAATAATAATAATAATAATAATAATTTTATATACTGCCTGACTTGGGTGGTTGAACTATTTCTCTACATCTCTCCTAGTCTCCCATTTCTCCCACAGACACTGAACTAGATTGGCAGTTGAATTTTGGGGCATTTCCACACAGCAGCTGCTTTCACTTGCTCTGTGTAAGCAGTCAGAAGTCTTTTTATGCCACTTAGAAGGGTCTTCACAGCTACCATCCTCACAATACTGAGTATTCTCCATGTGCTAACTAGGTCTACCTCCACCTGACTAATAGGAATGCAGAAGAGTCAGCATCCAGCTAGCATCTTGCACTTCCCATCCTCATTCTTGACTGACACATTTGTTTTCATGGCAAGAAAAAAAAAAAAAAAAAACAGTTGACCCTCTACTCAGTTGGGTGAAATGGCAGCAGGGTATCATAGCACCTTGAGATCAATAGTTTGAGAAGTCCAGTGACATGGTAGCAGGGGACATGGTGCCTTGATTTCATCAGGGAATGGGGAGACCCAAATTGCTGGGAAGTGGGAAAAGACAATGGGAGAGTACTCATCCTGCAACTCCAGTGTTATTGCAACAAAAACTGTCACTGCAGGGCTAATGCTGGAAGTGGAGCTGATGTGGAAGTGAGTTGGCTGAGTTACAAAAGAGATGCTGAGGATCAATGATCTCATGGGAACTCAGGGCAGGCTGCCAATTCTGGGTCACCACAAATCTGGTGTGTGGCAGGAGTCTTTCTTTAATAATAGCATTTGGACAGCATCTATGACTAGTTTAGAGGGTGGAGGGCTAACAGATAATTTAGATAACTTTTGTGCAGATAACTTTTTTCACAGCTTTTCTAAAGGAAAGCAGGTAGGGCTAATTTGACTTTGGGTGATGGTGGTAAAAGCTGTTCCATGGGAGGGTACTGGAGCAAGGTTGTATCTGAGTCATAGCCCCATAATTTCCTAGGATGGAAATATCTCAAGCATCCCCTCCTAACTAGATCATATAGGGTGGGTAGATTCTACCTGGATAATATTATTTACAATATTGGCAGTTTTAACTTTTCTTATTTTCTAGTGTGATGATGATGATGATGATGATGATGATGATGATGATGATGATGATGATGATGATTTAAAATATTTATTGACTACCCCAATGCATATGGACTCTGGGTGGCATATAATAGTTCAAACTATAATATAGTAAAAAGCTATTAAAACAATAATCACAATAACAGTTTAAGAGAAAGAATATATATTGTGAAAACAAAATTTCACAAGTGATATTTATTTTATTTTATTTTATTAAACTGGAGAGCCAGTTTGGTCTAGTGGTTCAGGCAATGGGCTAAAAACCAGGAGACTGAGAGTTCTAGTCCTGCCTCAGGCATGAAAGCCGGCTGGGTGACCTTGGGCCAGTCCCTCTCTCTCAGCCCAACTCACCTCACAGGGTTGCTGTTGTGGGGAAAATAGGAGGAGGAAGGAGTATTAGGTATGTTCACCACCTTGAGTTATTTATAAAAATAATTAAGGTGGGATAGAAAATAAATAAAAAATAAAAAAAAATTAAGAGGGTTGCCTATGTTAAATCTACTAAAATACTTTGAACACACTGGTAAGTTATTTTTGTGGAACAGTCAGACTCCAGGGTTCTCTGTTTCTAATTTGTGACCCCCATATGAAAATGGGGGCTTTAGTTTTCCAGACTTTTAATCGTACTATAGGAAATATATATTAATTTCCGCTTCTTTTTGGAATGAAGGTGAGCATATATATGTACCATCATGGGCCCAACTAGAGAGTAATTATTTAGATCCTTTCAAATCCTGGCAAGTACTTGGCTCTAATTTCAACCAGAATTTAGTTGTATTCCTAGAATTAAAGTTTGCAAGTCATATTTGGACATTATTGGGAAAGGGAAAGGCAGCATGGTGTAGTGGTTTAGGAACTGGACTAGGCGCAGGGAGTCTCAGGTTCCAGTCCTTCCACAGTCATAGAAGTCAGCTGGGTGATGTTTGGCCAGTCACTGCATCTCAGCCCAAATCAGTGTCAGGCTGCAATGCTGGCTGGTAAATAAAATCCCTTGTTGTGTCCTGCACTGACACCTTTGCTGTAAGAATTAGGTGAGACTGGGAAGGAGTTTGACTCCTATTCACTCCTATTAAGTTTGACTCCTATTCTCAAGAGAAATTAACTATCTGGAATAATTCTTCCTTTTAAAATGACAGTTCAAAGGGGTGGTTTCTTTGGAAACCCTGGGCTGAAAATGGGGTTAGCACATTAGATCAACTTATTGCTAATTGCACCTTACACTTTTGAGAGGTTACAAACATACTATAACCTGCCTAAAACTGCTGAGCAGAAATACATTCAATTAAAACCTTTTGTTATGTTCCCAGTTTAGACCTCATGCATTGGGGCCTCAGGAACTCCTAAAGTTTTGAATCTATCAGGCAGTTTTTCAGAAACTGAACTAAAACTTCAGTTGTATCAACATTTTATAAAGAAAAATGTTGATAGTTTAGAAGAAATTTGGAATGAACCACATAAGTATCCAACCTGAACAAATCAATGATTTGAGGTCTTCTTAAAAGCATTCAATATGGTTCTTACAATCTTAACATGAAACAAATCCATCAACAAATTATTTGGGGGGTTTATTGGAAATCTCCTTCAGCAAAGGATCGTTACCTTGCCGTGGTGCTGGAGCTTGAGCATCTCAATGATGCCATGAGCTAAACTGTGAAGGGCCACTCAAGATGGGAAGGTCATGACAGAGAGCTCAGAATAAATGCGATCCTTGGGGAAGGTAATGGCAACCCACCCCAGTATTCTCGCCGTGAAAACTAAATGGATCAGTACAACCAGAGATATGTCTGTATACCATCGGAAGATGAGACTCCCAGGTCGGAAGATGGTCAAAACGCTACTGGGGAGGAACAGAGGATGAGTTCAACTAGCCCCAGATGTGATGACACAGCTAGCTCAAAGCCGAAAGGATGGCTAGCGGCCGACGGTGCTGGTGGTGAACAGCGAATCCGATGTTCTAAGGATCAACATACCATTGGAACCTGGAATGTAAGTTCTATGAGCCAGGGCAAATTGGATGTGGTTATTGGTGAGATATCAAGATTAAAGATAGACATTTTGGGCATCAGTGAACTGAAATGGACTGGAATGGGCCACTTCACATCAAATGACCACCAGATCTACTACTGTGGACAAGAGGATCACAGAAGAAATGGAGTAGCCTGCATAATTAATCATAAAGTGGCTAAAGCAGTGTGTGGATACAATCCAAAAAATGATAGAATGATCTCAATTCGAATCCAGGGGAAGCCATCTAACATCACAGTGATCCAAATATATGCCCCAACCACAAATGCTGAAGAAGCTGAAGTAGAGCATTTCTATGAGGATCTGCAGCACCTACTGGACAACACGCCTAAAAGAGATGTTATTTTCATCACAGGAGACTGGAATGCTAAGGTGGGCAGTCAAATGACACCTGGAATTACAGGTAAGTATGGCCTGGGAGAACAAAACGAAGCAGGACATAGGCTGATAGAATTTTGCCAAGACAACTCGCTCTGCATAACAAACACTCTCTTCCAACAACCTAAGAGACGGCTTTATACATGGACTTCACCAGATGGACAACACCGAAATCAGATTGACTACAACCTTTGCAGCCAAAGGTGGCGGACATCTATACAGTCGGTAAAAACAAGACCTGGAGCTGACTGTAGTTCAGATCACGACCTTCTTCTTGCACAATTAGGATCAGACTAAAGAGATTAGGGAAGACCCACACATCACCTAGATAAGAGCTCACTAATATTCCTAAGGAATATGCAGTGGAGGTGAAGAATCGATTTAAGGGACTGGACTTAGTAGATAGGGTCCCGGAAGAACTCTGGACAGACGTTTGCAACATTGTTCAGGAGGCGGCAACAAAATACATCCCAAAGAAAGAGAAAACCAAGAAGGCAAAGTGGCTGTCTGCTGAGAAACTAGAAGTAGCCCAAGAAAGAAGGAAAGAAAAAGGCAACAGTGATAGGGGGAGAAAACAGAGGGAGAAAATGTAGAAGCAGTGAAAGACTTTGTATTTCTAGGTGCAAAGATTACTGCAGATGCTGACTGCAGTCAGGAAATCAGAAGACCTTTAATCCTTGGGAGAAGAGCAATGACAAATCTCGATAAAATAGTTAAGAGCAGAGACATCATACTGACAACAAAGCTCCACATAGTTAAAGCAATGGTGTTCCCCATAGTAACATATGGCTGTGAGAGCTGGACCATAAGGAAGGCTGAGAGAAGGAAGATCGATGCTTTTGAACTGTGGTGATGGAGGAAAATTCTGAGAGTGCCTTGGACTGCAAGAAGATCAAATCAGTCCATCCTCCAGGAAATCAAGCCAGACTGCTCACTTGAGGGAATGATATTCAAGGCAAAACTGAAATACTTTGGCCACATAATGAGAAGACAGGACACCCTGGAGAAGATGCTGATGCTAGGGAGAGTGGAAGGCAAAAGGAAGAGGGGCCGACCAAGGGCAAGGTGGATGGATGATATTCTAGAGGTGACGGACTCGTCCCTGGGGGAGCTGGGGGTGTTGACGACCGACAGGAAGCTCTGGCGTGGGCTGGTCCATGAAGTCACGAACAGTCAGAAGCAACTGAATGAATAAACAACAACATTGGAAACCTCAGTGAATGTTTGCAAAGGGTTGGTTATTTACCTTTTTATGTTGGACCTGTAGTAAATTTGAAGGTACATTCACATATATGATTTGGATATGCCCTGGTTGTTAAATATCCCCCACATAATTAGCAAGGTTCTACTAAGGGAGTTCAGGTCTAAAGATGTCAGTGTGTTGTTGATCTGAATTCCAAAAATTTGGGATTTATCGATTTATGAAAAAAATGGTTCCTATCATGCCTGGCTGGTTGCAGAACAAATTATTATGTGTTCTTGGAAAGAACTAACTATCAATGCAAGAGAGAACAGACAATCTGAATACTGCATGTTTAACGTTTAACTCACTGTTTAAAAATGGAGCTGTATTATTTCTTAAGCATATTCAGCTGCTTGCTGTATTTTAATTATTTTTTTTATTTTATTGTACTGAATATATTTTGTATTATTTTGTGGTATTTAGCAGTAAAACAAACAACCCCTCCCCACAAATCCTAAGATATAATGAGAAAGAAATAGAGGTTAGCAACAATCTTGAGCCAGTGGATACGTCTGGAAGAATTTGGAGTTTGCTATTTATACTTCCACAAGATTGTTGTTGTGGTAGATGTGGGTAATCTGAAATATCAGTGTAACAGAAAGGACCCTAACCCTAACCAGTGGTGAGATTGCTTCTCAGCCCCAAACCCCTTAGTTTTCCCAGATTTTTCTATCACCTCAGTGGCTTATCTTCTTTATTTCCTATGAATGGATCTGATAACTATAGGCCACCAAACATTAATGGAAAAGCAGATTATGCTTCAGGCTAACACTTTGCCCCATTTTCATTTCCTACTTAATTTTTTTAAAAAAAAAATAAGACTAAAAACAAACAAAAAAGAAAACATGGAGCCTGGTAGATGGCAAGGAGGTATCTGCAAATAAATTTTTCCTACCAGCATCAGGTTGGCACCCAGGAAATAGTGTACGTGATCTAAAATTGTGAGACTTCACATCCATCCCTGGGCAGGATTCACATCAGGGCATGGCAACAAAAGAGTTTTTGCCTGAGCATCCAGTCTCAAATTCATCTATGACAAAATGGCTCCAGTGTATAGGCTTGAGATTTCTGTTATTATACCTTCCCATAAGAGCATTTGGCAAGCCAGACTCTGGATCAAATGCATAATTTTGATTGCTTTCACACAGTTTTTCTTCTTCAGTGTTGGCAGCTCTGAGAGTTTTGGGAGGCACCCCTCATGCCCTAGGTTCTGACCTTGTCCCTTTCTTTGCGCCTGGAATACCAATAAAAGGCCACAAATGGTATCTGACCCAAGTAAATATGTGCCTTACCCTTTAGCATAAATGTATCTCCCTGCAAAGTCATATGAACCTGAATCTGTCTACCCTTTAAAAGACCTGTTTCTTCCGAGCTATTAGTTGTGCAGGACCGTTATTTCCATTGGTGTCTGGAGGGAGGCAAAGGAGATGAACTGTATGGCCACACGGTACCTTGCAACGTTGTGATGCATATTCTGCCCCTGCATTCATATATATGTGAATTACGAAGCAAGTATGAAAGGCTAGAACTTGTGTGGTGACATCATAACCTATGCTTTATATTGTGGTTAGGAACAGACACTGAATTTTTCATTAACATTTTATTTTATTATGCAAAACTAATCAACCAAACAGAAGCACAAATCTGTTCAATGGCATTAATGGATAAACACAATCTCAGCATAGTTGGTAAACAAGGGGAAAGGGGAAGAAGCCCTGGAGATGACAAATAAACTTCAAAACTTTGTGCCATCTTCTTCCAAATCTTCCTTTTATCAAAAAACAGACAAACTGACATCTTGACAAACCACATATATCTTAATTCTTCAAGCAGGCCTTCCAAACCTGGGTCAAGATTATAGGAACTGAAGTCCCACAAATAGGCTAGGCTTGAAGTTGTAAGAAGCTGTCTTAAAGTTTTTTAGCAAAAAGAAAATGGAGATAAATCTAATTTGAGTTAATATTGGTGTAATCAGCCATCAGATATTAGCCCACTCTACTAATGGGCTATTTTGAACAAAATCTACAGTCTTTACTATACATGTTATATATGTATAATTTATTTAGAAAATGTATATGCCACCCACTCTCTTAATACACATTATTCTGTAATAAGTACCAATTTGAACACAAATTTCCCTATTATATTCAAGTTTCTATGCAATTACCCCTAATACACTTTTATAAATATATGTGCCTATATTGGTCTACAACAAAATGTTATCTTTTATCTTACTTGGGACCTTAATCTCCAGTGTTTGGTTTTCCTGCCTTAAAATCTTTTACATTGCAAGGTTATCTGTTTAGAGACAATGGGAAAAGAGGGTGGGTGGAATATGAAATTAATGGATTGCTCTCTGTCTCTACATATAGAAGGACACCAAGCAATATCAGTTTCTTAAAGGTCAAGTGCTTATAATTTCTCAACACCTACCCTACAACAGTGCTGATAATCCTCTTATGGTGGAGACCCTGGCATTGAACCCTTAGTCAGTGTTGACATTTGAGACTCTTGGGATGTGTATATTGGCCTGATATACTTTAGTAATAACTCGTTGTGCAACACAGATATTAAAACCAAGAAAATATTCAATTTTGGGGAATGACTGCTAGCTAAGCATTTGGTGGATTAGGACTGTTCAGTTTTGAATTTCAGATGCTTAGATTATGTGCAGACAGGATATTTCCCTATAGTGAATTGAGGGAAAATTTGGGGTTTGGGGTCTTTGTCTGGGGCAGGGAAGGTCAATTTGGGTCTGATAGGATTAGGCAAAGAGATGAACTGGGTTTGACCCTGGCCATAAATAAAACATGAGGGATGGTGGGAGGGAGCAGGGTCCATTTTATGTGTTAGCTTTATTTTTTCCACCACAATTTATATGGCTGTCCAGCTGACACATGATTCAGGGTGGCTAACAATCAGTGCAATCAATACTATAATTAAAACAGTTAAAAGCAACATTTCATGCATGGAGTAAAAACTAAAAAAGAGCAAACAGTCACCATATCCAAACAGGATCACCCAGTATCCAGGCCCAGTGCCTGGGGGAAGAGCCACATCTTCAGCACTTTGCAAAAGGCTGGCAAGGTTGGGACCATCCAAATTTTGGGAAGTATGGTGTTCCATAGGGCATGAACCACCACAGAGAAAGCATGCTTCCTGATTTCCATTAGATATCATTATTTAATAGAAGGGCCATGGAGCATGCTAACCCTACACTTTATGCTATGAAGACCTCCCTCCCTCCCTCCCTCCCTCCCTCCCACTGAAGCCCATGCCACCATCTTGATGCTCTAACCTAACCCTATCACCCTTGGGGAATGAACCAGCTTTTTACAGCCTTCTGGAAGGCTAAGAGGGTGGGGGTCTGCTGGATCTCAGTGAGAAGGATGTTCCACAGGGCAGTGGCTGCTTTGGGAAAGAACCACTTAAAGGAAGGGACCTGCAGTTTTCCCCCTCTATCCAATGTGGTGGAACAGGCAGATAGCCTCAGGGAGAGGTGGTGCCATAAATAGATGATAACCAGCACTTTGAATTGAACTTGAAATTCCACTGGGAGTCAGTGCAGCTACAGAGTAGAGATGTTACATGGTTGAACCAAGGTACATCCATAACTATCGGTGCCACTGCATTTTGGGCCAGCTGCAACTTCTGAGTCTTCTTCAAGGCAGCTCTTTTTAGAGTACATTACTCACAGTGAGCTTACTAAGCAATGGTGCGTTAAGGAAGAATTAAGAATTCAAGAATGGCTAGGGTCTCAGATGCCATGAAGAATTGTAAAAGGCTATTAGTGTCCAGCTCTACTTCTACAGTGTGGTGATTGATTGATTGCATTCACATTGTGCCTGTTCTTGAGAGCTCAACTTGGTGTACACGAGAGGCTTCCTTCATTTTATCTCTACCATAAGAATCTGAGATAGAATTATTAGAAAGAATGATTGGCCCAAAATCACCCACTGAGCTCCAGGATGGAAGAATGAGTAAGCTCCCCCTGATAATTCAAACAGCAATATTAAATCCAAATCCAATGTCAATTAACTATCTCTTAGTCCAATCTGTCTCCCAGGGTTATTGAGAAGATAAATCAGGGAGGTGGAAAACTATCTACATGACCCTGAGCTCTTAGAAGAAAGGTAATATATAAATGCAATCACTGAATAAGTACAGAAATAAATATGCATGAATGGTTTCACACACATAGTTTTTATCCCTTCTCCATGGATAAAGCATGAAGCATCCATGATTCACTTAGCCCAGCTGACTGGGGAGAAAGACGATGTCTCACAGTTCAGATAATTGGGGGAAAAGAATGGGAAAAGCAGCAAAGAAAGAAATTATTTATTCTAGTATTTCTTCCATATTTTGCAGCAAATTAATCCCTTTACCAAATACAGTCTGACTCAACTTTAGAATGTTCTGCTGTCTTGAGCAGTTCTATGTTACTACCATTAGCTCAATGCAGATCACAAAATATTTCAAAGGTGTGTGTGTGTGTGTGTATGTAATATATACATACCACAAAGCCTTGGCATTGATAAACTAGTCAGCTTACTTGTCAGGAAGGTGAAAGGAACCCAGATTCAAAAGAATCCAAAAGGCCAGCAGACTCTTTCCCTTTGACATCTACATTAAAAGAGAAAGGGAAAGAAGAAGGGGGAAAGAATAAAAGGGGAAGAGTCAGGGGAGAAAAAGTTGATAGCAGATCTACTCTGTCTATCTTATTTCAGCACTGAAGAAATCAAGCTACAATGAAACTGGAATCTTCTCCATGAAGGTTTTGGCAGAAACATGACTGAATACATCAGCTCATGTTTTGCAAGGTGGGGATCCCCCTGGAGCAGCATGACTGATGCTGAAGGGTTGAGACATTCACATCTGGAAATCTGAGCTCCCAACTTTATCCTTGCTGATGTTCAGGGCATCGTTGAATATCCAGCTGTCTTCCCCCAAAACAGCCTCCTTACATTTCAGCTCCATTATTTTTGTTTTACAGCATTTTGTTTTCCTGTATTAGTCAGACCCAGGTGTAAACCAGTTCCAAGGCTCTGTTGTGTCAAACAGGCTAAACAAAGGCTTAGGTTTAGGTTAGGAATGTAAGAGATATTCAAGTTTTTCATGTCAACATTACCTGCCGAAAGTTGCCTATTGTCAGAACCCACAATCAAAGAGTTGTTAGATCTGTGGATTGCCTTCTCTGCCATTGAAGCAACAAATCTCAAGCTCCGGATGTGGGGGGGGGGGAGTTGTTGAGAGTGAGAAGAAATCCAAGGTCGTACCAGCCAGCCAGGAGGGGAACGCTGGACTGTTAAGGGAAAAGCGGCGGGGTGTGGAGGAGGTTTTGCCATGCCTGTGTCTTCTATCAGGTAGCTGTGTGAGAGCTTTTTTAGTTGTGGCTTTTTGCTTAACATCCGTACACATCATCAATAAATCTGAAATCTGCATTTCATCTGGATGCATGAGTCAGAATTTTACTGAGTCAACTGTGTCAGAACTTTACACCTATCCCTAAATGTTGCAGTGCATTTCTCCAGTTTACGAACAAATGGACAGAGCTATACAAGCTGCATAGAAAATAACATACCCAAATGCAGTGTATCAGAAGAAAATTGCTTGCTAACATGCATATGTTAAACAAATGTCTAAAGCTGAGGGGAAAATGCATTTTTGAAAGATGAGAAATTGAATTTAAGATTAGAAAAAGAAGAAACCGAAAGAAACTAGAGTAAGATTTGCCCATTTGAACCACAAAGGTCCAGGAGCCACTGTGGTGACTCCACATGAGCCATTTGCTACAACACATGTACCACATTTAGTTGTTAGGGATAACACAGCCACAGTGAACTAACATAAAGACAGCTAAACAGATTACTAGCATTGGAAGGATCCATTTAAGGCCACCACATTATTAGAACAATCTTAACATTAAATGTGGAGCACTCCTATGATTCAAATCTGCAGTCTCCTTGAGCTGAAATTTCTCTGCCCTTTTCAGATTTTCTCTTTCTTTCAACATTTCTTCTCACTGCATTTAGAAATATTACAAAGGTTAAGATGACCTTTGGAAAGCACCAGCTACAGGATTTTATTATTTCGGATTCCTCCCTTTGAATTTAGAATCCTTCTCACCTTGGAGAGAGATATCTCAGGAATTCTGTGGTGCCTGCATCCTGCGACAAATACGGTATTTTTGTTATACCAAGAACGATACTGTCCATATCATTGTTTTGTCCATATCAATATTTTGTTCCCAGCTTTATTATAGTTTTGGCTTCATCTTATGCCCTGGAGATTTTTTTGATTATAGTCTCTACATTATTACTGGTGCTGCTGGTGTTATTTTTTGTTTTCATTGATATTGTGATTATCTTCTAATGAATTCAAGGCTTAAGGCTCCCTTTGTATTTTATCTTCATAACAACTGTATAGATTAGACTGAGAGCATCTAACTTACTAATTTACTTAGAGAGCTTCATAGCTACATGGGAATTATCTGAACCCAGGTTTTCTAATGTAAGCCAAGCTGTCAAACTAGTACAAATAAATACAACATATCAATGAATTACTAACTTAACAAGCATGATAATGTAATGCTGTAGCAGCTTGATGAGATTTGCATCCACACAAAGATGGTATAGAAGCAAAGGCCCTTTTCCTATGGAAATGAATTCCATACTAAGGTTGCCAGAAACTTTGAAAAAATGTTTTTTCTTTGATGAAGCTTTAAACAAAACATCTCTATGAAACAGTACAAGCTCCCTTGCTTCTTAGACAAAAAGGAAGCATTTATTTTACTTCACATTGGTGTTATTCAGAAGTTCTCTCAGCCTTCTTCTGCAGTACAACAGGAGACGTTTGAAAGGAGTCTTCTCCTGAATGCAGTCAAGTGTTTCCCAGGCTGAGCAATTCCAGCTCAGGCTATGGAGAATTCTACAGCACATATTATGCCATCTCCCAGTCTATGAAACTTTTCTGCAGGTGTTGAGAATTCTGTGCTGCTCATGGGAGGCAGCCAGCTGAAATACTACTCAGTGGTTTCCACAATATACATCAGAGAGGACAACTGAGAGATCCCTTGGCAAGGTCTGGGGGTGTCCCAGATTAGGTGGCTACAGCATGGACTACAGGAAAGCCCACAGAGTGCATAAAAAGTTGGCCACCTTGAAATCCCCACAGCATTTTCCAGGTTGAATGGCTCTAGGAGAGACTGTGAAAGGACCAAAAGATCTTCCTCAACAAGTGCTGCAAGAGAAGATTGAGAGAAGCTTTGTCCCATACCACAGGCCAAGTGTTTCTGTATTGGGCAGCACTGAAGGCATCTGGCATGGAGCCCCCTTGGCACACTGAAGGTCTTTTTGGCTGGCTTTAGGGATCCTGATTGCCTATCCTGGAAGTACTTTGTCCACTGCTGGAGAGAAGGCTGAGAGGAGCCTTCGCCTGAAGCACTGGCCTGGAACTGTTAGTGGTCACCCAGTTTGCTTTGTTGAGGCAAATTGTTGATGTTGTTTATTCATTTAGTCGCTTCTGACTCTTCGTGACTTCATGGACCAGCCCACGCCAGAGCTTCCTGTTGGTCGTCAACACCCCCAGCTCCCCCAGGGACGAGTCCGTCACCTCTAGAATATCATCCATCCATCTTGCCCTTGGTTGGCCCCTCTCCTTTTGCCCTCCACTCTCCCTAGCATCAGCATCTTCTCCAGGGTGTCCTGTCTTCTCATTATGTGGCCAAAGTATTTCAGTTTTGCCTTGAATATCATTCCCTCAAGTGAGCAGTCTGGCTTGATTTCCTGGAGGATGGACTGGTTGGATCTCCTTGCAGTCCAAGGCACTCTCAGAATTTTCCTCCAACACCACAGTTCAAAAGCATCGATCTTCCTTCTCTCAGCCTTCCTTATGGTCCAGCTCTCACAGCCATATGTTACTACGGGGAACACCATTGCTTTAACTATGTGGACCCTTGTTGTCAGTGTGATGTCTCTGCTCTTAGCTATTTTATCAAGATTTGTCATTGCTCTTCTCCCAAGGATTAAGCGTCTTCTGATTTCCTGACTGCAGTCAGCATCTGCAGTAATCTTCGCACCTAGAAATACAAAGTCTTTCACTGCTTCTACATTTTCTCCCTCTATTTGCCAGTTATCAATCAAGCTGGTTGCCATAAACTTGGTTTTTTTGAGGTTTAGCTGCAAGCCAGCTTTTGCACTTTCTTCTTTCACCTTCATCATAAGGCTCCTCAGTTCCTCTTCGCTTTCAGCCATCAAAGTGGTATCATCTGCATATCTGAGACTGTTAACATTTCTTCCAGTGATTTTAACTCCAGCCTTGGATTCCTCAAGCCCAGCATGTTGCATGATGTGTTCTGTGTACAAGTTGAATAGGTAGGGTGAGAGTATACAGCCCTGCTGTACTCCTTTCCCAATCTTAAACCAGTCCGTTGTTCCGTGGTCTGTTCTTACTGTTGCTACTTGGTTGTTATACAGATTCTTCAGGAGGCAGACAAGATGACTTGGTATCCCCATACCGCTAAGAACTTGCCACAGTTTGTTATGGTCCACACAGTCAAAGGCTTTAGAATAGTCAATAAAACAGAAATAGATGTTTTTCTGAAACTCCCTGGCTTTTTCCATTATCCAGTGGATATTGGCAATTTGGTCCCGAGTTCCTCTGCCTTTTCTAAACCCAGCTTGTACATCTGGCAATTCTCGCTCCATGAATTGCTGAAGTCTACCTTGCAGGATCTTGAGCATTACCTTACTGGCATGTGAAATGATGAGGCAAATTAGATGGCCTCTTCTCTTCATCAGAGTGAATCAGTTTGCCCCATGTCCCAAATCCCTTCACAGAAGTGAATCCATATCATTTGGAAAAAGTCTACTATATACAAACAGTTTAGAAGACTCAGTTTACATGACTGTTTAGCATATTGAACATGTGCTCTCCCATGCCAGTTTGGATTTCTGTCTCTGTATCTGCATGTGTCTCCTGAGTGAAACACTCTCTTGTTTCTTTTATTAACATTCGTTTCCATCCTGGCAGAGCATCCAAAGGAATGTGTGCATCTGAAGAAAGTGAAGATGCCAGCTTCTCTTGCATGGCTACTACTGGTGTCTTAATTCTTTTCATACTCCCCCAAGCGGACACCCCTGCATTCTGGCCAATATGAATATTAGACCTTCTTGCGCTTCGCTGCGCCCCTTAGTACGAATCCTTGGAAGGAGAAATGCTTTTACTTAGAATTTTAATGTGGAGTATATTGTGTTAAATAAGTGTATCTATGCTACATTCTAGGGATTTTAATGACACTATAAATGCATTTGTGTGTATCTGGGTATAGCATATGTGTATCATCCCCTATGAAGGAAAAGAAATTGTTCTGAAATTATTTTTTTAGCAGCTGTTCTTGCTTTTTTGTGTATGTGTGGAGAAGAGGGCACAATACAGTTTCCTGGTCATTCAACATTTACACTTGCTTTCAGTCTGCAGCTCATGAAATTTGTCAGTAAATGCTATCTTGTCCCCTGCTGTTCTCTTCTGGATATAATAATAACTTGCAGGGGGAAGTATCTGTTCTCTTGTTTCTCCCCATGTATCAGTGATCATGTATAATCCATCTCTTCTTGCTCATTTGCTAAAGAGGCAAGCCCATTGAGTACCACATCTGTAATTTTGCCTTATTTTCTATGCAGGTTGCCAGCCTTCAATCAGGAGTCCCCCAAAATTACCATGATGAAAAAAATCAGCTAAGCTTTGGCAGGGAAGACAGAAAATTGGGGGTGGGCTGCTAATAAATCAAGGAACATGTAAAACTTCATTCTTTTTAAAAAAATGCAACATATTACACATCAGAGAGTTTAGACAATGGAGAGAATTGAATTGTGGGCAACAGGGCCTGATCCAGTGTCATGTTGACTGTGGAGTATTTGAGAAGTTTTGGCCTAGAAAAGCTTTCTTTCTTTAGCCTAATTTCTTTCCTACCCTCATTCCATACATATCTATGACTCTCTTCAGTCTTTTGCAGAGAAAGAATTTCCTTTCTATTAAAGGTTTATGAATCAGCCAAGATCTGATTCCAATTTGTGATTTGATTCAAAGTGCCCATTCAACCCACCCAACCCAACCCAACCCAACCCAACCCAACCCAACCCAACCTTCGGGATTTGATTAGAGGGGTCGCTGATTTGCCAAAGTGTGTGTCCATGCAACAATCCACCGAATCTCTAAATCAATCTTAAATCACAATATGACTTAACTCAATTTGGTGGTTTGATTCAAGGTTTGGTTAGACTGAAACACCTTTGAAGCAACGTTTCGAATCAAAGCTTTGCACAAGCCTATCTTCAGTATAGGAAGATTAATTTATGTTTGTTGAAAATAAAGCTACAATCAAAACTTTGGAACTGCCTTTGTTGCAAAGGTCAACTGGACTCTCTTCCCTACTTCCTGTTTAAGTATTTCTTGAAACCCTTCTCATTTTATGCTTTTTAATGTTTTATGATCTACTGCCCTAATGGATTTTTTATGGCTTGCTGCTGCTTTAAAATTGATCTATTTTTAGTGATGCTATTTTAATATTGAACATTTTTAAATTTTATGTTGTTTGAGCTGGAAAGTATGGCTTGACCTTTTTCCTAATGATGATGATAATGATCATAATTTGCTTGGTGGCTATACCAAAATGTTCATCCATCTTCATCTGCACTTCCAATAGCTTGGCTTATCGACTAAATTGCACGGACCCATGTGATTACATTTAATGATCTCATAACATAATGCACCACAGGGCAAAATAGTGATGGAATGCAATGACATCATTTTATGAAAGGTAGTTTAAATCAGTGGTTGTCACCCTTTATGTCCTACCAATCATTCTATCAAAGCATCGGATGTCCCCAAGATTGAAACAGAAGGCCCCCTTTTTCTGTGAAGGACATATCTAGTTTTACAGACTTTATACTCGTATTACTTACAGTAAGTTTTAAGGACATCAACATTTATAATAATACTTTTGGTAATATTTGTATAATGTTAAAACTATAAGCAAGGGCTAACTGTTAATGTTTTCTACTACAGATTAAGGTTACTATAGTAACTAATCATTTTGGCTGGGTGAAGAGGTTGAATTCAACTGTCCCCTTTTCGAAAGTTAATTTTTGCACCTGGGGGAAAGAACTTGCCTGGACTTGTTTTAGTTTCAGTTTCCCTTCTGTATAGGCATGTAGAGTTAAGCAGCTCTCACTGAGAGCCTGTAAAAATGCAGAAGCTTTTAAATATGTTTTGCTTTCTGTAAATAAAATTATTTTTATAGAAATGCCTGGTGTGTGACTTTTCTGATCTCTCCTGGGCCAAAGGCTTTCCTAGCAATCTGCCAACACTAATTAGGGCTGAAACAGTATTTGTCATTGTTAGGGCACCCTTCCCTAAGCCTTAATTTTGGCTTTCTTTTCTAGCATACACTAAGGGACACTGATTGCTCAGTTCCCCTTCTCTGTTCTTTTCTATCTCTGAGTCTTTTACCACTGGGGGGAAGGTTAAGTTGAGAAGTAGTCAACTAGACTATTTCTACATACTATCAACAGTACTCATATCACTGGGTAAGAAACACTGGTTCAGGGAACTTCATATGGTTTCGCCTTCTCCTATATCCTCAGTCTCTTAGGAAGCTTAGAGGTTCACTTAGAGTCTTCTTTAGGATGTGAGTATTGTTAGTGAATGCAGGTTAGTTAGTGGGAAAGAACCATTGTCTGTCTGTCTGTCTGTCTGTCTTGTGGATTCTTTTCTTCCACATTTAGCTAGTGGTCCTGCAAGCCATATTGACCTATAGAGCAACATATTACAACCTACTTCTGACATACTAAGATATGTTAAAATAATGAAATACAGTTAATATGGTTCCCCAAGTTTTTTAATAACTTCCCCTTCTATCTCATTCAAAATCACACTGTGTGGGCAAGAAGTGGCATTCATGGGAGGAGTTAAAAAGAATCAAGATGGCAGTTGTGAGCATGTGATTGAAACTATACCCTTTTGAATGTGTATTGATGTCACATGCATGTGCAAAGGGATATGGGTTTGATCACACAGTTGCAATCTCCATCTTGACTTTCTTTTTACTGCCCCCCCCCCCGGATGCCCTTGGTGGCAAGCTTTGGAAGAGTTTTGGATTCCATAATCCTTGACAGCCTCAGTTTTTATACCCCTGCATTAGGCAAAGAAATATTACCATCAATATATCTTGAGTCTCTCATCACCTTTCAGCATGATTGAATGACTACAAGTTCTAATACAGTGAAAACAAGAAAAAAAAAGTCTTTATCCACTTGTTATGCATAATTGTATATACTTTTATTATGCATGCATTTACTCACTTTCCTTTCTGAGCTAAAAGGCTCCAAATATTGCAACCTTCCTTTGTATCTGAGTTGTTCCAGCCCCTTGATATTTTTCGGTGTTTTTTTCCCCTTCTAAAATTAATATCTACCATTTTCTTTCAAATGAATGTTGCCTTATGAGTACACGTAAATAGAGGGCTAGAATTTGCTTTCCACCTTCAGTAGCTTCTGTCTGGATGATTGGGGCAAAGAAAAAATTCAAGAGGCATTTCCAAAGGGTGGGTTGGCCTCACTTCTTGAGGTTTATCAGTGGTTAAGACTGAAAATCCACATTTTAAGGGCAAGAAAAAATCAATCAAGAGTTCTCACTTGTGACACAAATGACCAGGTTCAAACTATAATATCCTAGATCATGATGCAAAGACCCAGCTTATGTGAGAAGTCCATAACGCTGGGAAACATAGAAGAAGAGAGAAGAAGAAGGTGACCATCATCAAGGTGGATAGATATGATTACATCAGCAATGAATGCCAGGTTGAGGACAGATCATTCTGGAGAAAGTCCATGTGGTTGCTAAGAGTCTGTGAGTGATGGCACTCATTTGATCAATGAGTGTTGTATTGCAGATACCATTTTAGTATCATTTTTTTCAGTTTTATGTTCTTATATGTTCTGAACTTATTTAATGTTAGTGATTTTTTTTTAATCTAGTAATGTTGCCGTTAAATGTTAAATGCCTCATGTGGAATGGATGACAGAACCTATGGGAAGGGTGGATTTTTGAGGGCTTCAGCACACTGGGAGATGGGTGGGGGATATTTTTTTCCTGCCTTGCAGTCTTGTAAGTGCATAGGTTCATCTGGAAAAGACTGTTTTTGAAATGCCAGAAGCTAAAACATGACTGACAAATTTTGTCTGCCAGCAATAAAGGCAGATATAAAGAGACCATAGCTTAGTGGTAGTGCAAATACTTAGCATGTGGAAAATCTTGGGTTTAGCTTCTAGCATCATTTGTTACTGTTGCTCTTCTGAAAAAATCAGATTGTAGCAGATGATGCAAAAATTGCCTTGAGATTTTGGACAGCTGCTGCCACTCAAAATTAACTAGGGGCAGGAAATCTTGATCAGAAGAAAAGGTAGTCTAGAGCACATACTTTGCACACAGACAAGCTCTGGTACAATTTCCAGCATCTCCAGTCAAGGTGGAAAAATTCTCACCTGAAATCCTAGAGAGCTGCTGTGAGTCAATTTTTGACAATAATGGGTTAGTCTGTGATATGTGTGGTGATGCAGTGTCTAGGCTTCTATTTAACCAGTTGTAATAATTCCATTTCATCCTTTATGTTAACATGTGGGCCAATCTATTTTAGTCTCAAAAGGGGAAAGATACCGTTCCATCCCAAAGACTGAAGATTCACATCAGGCTGTCCCAGTGTCTGACTTTGCCTAGTTAAGACAGAATTCACACAATTCACACAGAAATTCACTACTAGGTATGTTCTGAAGGATTTTGTGCTGAGCAGTAGAAAGGTCAGCTCCTGAAAAACTGCTGATTGCCCAGGGTGGGTGAGGATAAAGGGTTGTGTGATGGGGAACATGCGAGAAACCATGTTTCTTCCACTGCCCTACAATAAGGAAAACATTTTCAGGATTTCGGTGCAGCTGCTAACCTAAATGTGCAGATTGGCTGTAGAGGCAAAGCAGAACATGAGGAATGATAGATCTCTTCTCTCCTTCTAGGAAGCTGGGTTGGCTCTCACACTGTCATGTCTTAAATGACAACTGAAAATGTGTTGGGAAAATTTGTTCCTGGATTAGACTACTTTTTAAATAAACTTTGGTTTGTTATATTCTTATGAATTTATTGAGGCCTATCATATATTGCTTTTATCCAGAGATCTGGCCAGCATGTACCCCTGCTGACTGCATGAACTTAATTTTTTAAATTTATTTCATCCATTTATAAGGCCAACCACTCAAGCAATGTGACTCTGGTGGCATACAACCAAAATAA
Organism: Candoia aspera; assembly: GCF_035149785.1. Classification (NCBI taxonomy): domain Eukaryota; kingdom Metazoa; phylum Chordata; class Lepidosauria; order Squamata; family Candoiidae; genus Candoia; species Candoia aspera. The sequence goes on from NC_086153.1 coordinate 327,766,324, forward strand.
ACACTGACAAAAAAATAACCATACGATTAAAAAAACCCAATATATAAAATGGCAAACTAAATAGAATAATTAAAAATCAACAGTGGTCTTCACTCAAGTGGACCCAAGACCTGGAGGAAAAGCCATGTCTTAACTGTTTTTCTAAAAGCGAGGAGAGTTGAAGCCCATCATATATTGGGGAGGGAGATTGTTCCAGAGAATGGGGCAGTCACTGAAAAGGCACACTCCATAGGTCTCATGAGAGGATAATGTTTAAATGAGAAGACCTGGACTAGGTCCTACCTATGGGAGCACCAGGTCTTCTCATACAGGCAGATGCACTTGAGAGAAGGCAGTCCTGCAAGTAATTTGGTCCTATGCCATGTAGGGCTTTAAAGGTGATCACTAGCACCTTGAATTGCACCCAGATGGCTCTTGGAAAACAGTGCACCTTGCAAAGTAGCAGTGTTACTTGGGTATAATGACCTGTATGCATAACTAGCCATGCCACTGCATTCTGGACCAACTGAAGCTTCCATAATGGTCTTGAAGGGCAGCCCCATATAGAGCACATTGAAATAATCCAGTTGTGAGGTGACTAAGGCATGTGTAACCTTGCACAAGGCCTCCCACTCCAGGAATGAGTGCAACTGGCTCACAAGATGCAGCTGTGCAAAGGTTTCCCTGGCCACTGATATCACCTGCTCTTCAAGCAGGAGCTGTGAGTCCAGGAGGACTCCAGATTGTGCACCAAATCTGAACAGGGTAGCGCCATCCTTTTCAGAACCAAAGGTGGAAATTTTCTAGTTCTTAGATCTGGGGGACCTAAAACTGTCCCCCTTTGGAAAATGGTTTTGTGGGTTTTCTTTTTCCACCACCACCATCACCACCACCATCACCACCCCACTCTTTGGAGGGAATACTTACCATATCTCTGCTTCTTCATACCTATTTAATCTTGCATTTTCAGTTTCTCATCTCAACTTGCTTGGCTTAGCAGAGTGCCACCATGATCCTTGCTATTGGGAAAAGCCCATGAAAGCAATTTTTCAGGCATGCTACTTTCAGAAGGTTGCTGGCATGCCAAATTTCATAGGATTTGTAGAATTGCCAATCAGAGGGTTTTCTCTACAACAGCATGGTACCAAAGGTGTTGAGACTTTTAACACATTTGTTAATACTTTATCAATCTTCCCTTGTAACCACTATATCAACCTATCAGGAAGCATTTTTGCAATCTGCCTGTAACAGCTGGTTCTCAGATTGATAAGAAAGCTAGTAGTTATTTCCAAACAAGCAACAAGTACCAGCTACTCAGAAGAGACAGGTTACATGCCTCAGACAAATGTAAGAAAAAGGAGCAGAATTTTTCTGCCATATTTTGCCTATATAGAGCCTTTTCATCTGAAAGTAGAGTACTTGCTGGAATTGTGTTGTTTATTTTGCCTGCTTCTGGATCAATCTTACTAATCAGAGTTCTGAGAGTTAATTAATTGATTCTAGTCCATGCTGCTACCAGAGAAACCTGATACTGTCAGTGATATCTGTGATATATATATGTGTATTAAAATCTGCAAGAGGGTGGATGGAGTGTTAACAATGCAAGCCCCCCCACATTTTGGACATGCATTGACATTGTACTCACATTCAGAAGCACTGAGGTTTGCATCACAATACTCCATTTACCATGTTGCTGATTTTAACCCCCTTGCAGTCATTGCTGCTGCCAGACAAATGTACGGTAATACTGTATGTATGAACGAATGTGCATAGTTTTTGTGAAGAGGATGCTAGAAATTCATTTGCTTTTTAGGTGAAGTAATGGTCAAGTACTGTTTCTTAATTCAGTCCCCTAAGGGCCAGGGGCTTTCCAGCTGGAAAGCTTATTTACTTATTTTATAAATTTATTCACCACCCCTCTCTCCCCTACGGGGGACTTGTTAGAGAAAGAGCAAGTACTGATTGGCTTGGATTTTTCTATACTCAGCTATCAGCTAGCTGGATGTAGAAGGTATGAACAGTGATTGGCTGAAGGTGTTCTCTGCAAACACCACATCTACAGCCATCTAGGCAGAGCCATGATAGAAGTGTTCAAGGGCCAAGAGAAAACTCATGGTGAAAACTCAAAGGAAAGGCTGGTGATGTGATTGACTCCACTGTTAGTTTTATAATTGATGGTTCTATGCATGCAATTCATTTGATTTTTTTTTTATAAGCCCCAGGACTTAGCTAAATGGAAGATTAGCACCTGGATCTCTTTCTTAATGTTCAAATGTTCAGGCATAATTTGGGTAGGGGAGGAGGGGTATGTGAAAAAAATATTGAAAGAGAGATAAAGAACATATACTCTACCACCAAGCTTGTGCAAACTGCCTTTCAGAGGAGCAGCCTTCTCTCTCACATTAGCAAACCATGCATTTCCAGAGGACAGGATCTGCTCAGGGAGGTCTGGAAGAAAGTAAGAATTTCTGTTCAAGGAAGATGGCTTGACATTTGGCCACTGAATTGCAGGTCAGCATTGCAATCCCAACCCAGTCTGGCAAAAGATCTTTGCAGTAATTGTTTCACATGGAGTATGTAGCAGTAACTAGGGCAGGATGCAGATGTGTGGAATCAGCACTTTTATTTATCTATTTTCCTTTGGTTTTCCATTGCACTAATGATAAATATGTGTTTTGGACTGTACTGCAGAGGCAGGATCTGCTGGAGACTGACAGCAGGCCTCTCACACATACCTCTCATTTGTAGGCATGTAGACACTGACACTGTGAAGCACTGAGTTATTAAGAGCCCCCTCTGGTTTGAGGATATGAATGCCATATCTGTACAGTGTACAAAATGTGCAGCTTTCAAATGAAGGTAGAAAAAAGCTTTGTCACTTCCAATGAGTTGAGCACTCCAAAAAGGCAATTTGTTGGCAATTGCTTTGCAGAGCATATACTTTTTTTTGCATATACTTTTTTACACTCTGCTTAACTAATCCCCCCCCTCACTTTCTTCTGGCAGTGTCTTCAAGGGAAGCTGGCCAGGTGCCAGACAAATTTGTACCATGGGCTGGGGGATAACTTTCCCAAATCCCATGTGAGTGCAGCTTTCTCTCTCCTCCTAAGTGCCAGGGGAAGTGCCCATAATACATGAATTTACATTATGTGAATTTTAGGAAACTAATTATTGCTGTGGCATATGCACAACCCGTCATGCTCTAGGAACTATGAGAACCATGCCTGAGAAATCTGGGTCGCTGTCTCTGCTTATTTATTTATTTTAAATATTAATAGGCTTCCCATAAAGTCCACCCAAGGCAGAGAGCAACAAGAATAAGCAACCATGAAGATATTATTAAAATAACATAAGATGTTATTAAAGTTTTGAAATTGAAGCAATATTTCAAATACAATAAAACATAATTCAGCCACTATTAAAAAAAATTAAAAACAGCAGCATATCTGTGCAATGTAAAGAACTACAGTGCAGACACACTTTTTAACAAATAATTAAATAAAGACACCTTCAATTTGTGCTTGACTCCCTGTGAGTTTATGGGTACAACCATGTGGTTTCTTGTTAACAATATAAAAGTTTGCCACTGTTTCCTTCTGGGCTAACTTTTTGACTTCCCAGAGTAGTTTACAGCCCTGGGATTTCTTTATATTTTCCCACCCAAAATACTAACTGGGTCTGCTTTAATTTTTCTGATCAGCCACGGTGAAGGTGCTGCAACCTGATACAGACATGATAGCCATAATCTATGACAACTAGGAGATTATACAGATTTATGAAAGTGGATGGATTGATTGATTGATGGTTCACCATCTGATTATTTATTTATTTATTAATTATCCTGGCTTTATTATCTTTATAAATAACTCAAGGTGGCAAACGTACCTAATACTCCTTCCTCCTCCTATTTTCCCCACAACAACAACCCTGTGAGGTGAGTTGGGCTGAGAGAAAATGACTGGCCCAAGGCCACCCAGCTGGCTTTCGTGCCTAAGGTGGGACTAGAACTCTCAGACTCCTGGCTTCTAGCCCAGCACCTTAACCACTAGACCAAACTGACTCTCTGCTTGAAGGTTTTCTGAGGCACCTTGTTGCTTGTTGTAGGAAGGTAATATCATACCTACATACCCTTAGATATAAAGATAAAATCTCATTTGAGTTGAACTGGACTACTGGTATCCTCATGGACAATCCATGTAGTTTTGTTGTCTTCTTCCAGGATTTGTTTGATTACCTAATCTAATTTATAACTTTAGGATTCCCTGCTAGTCTACCATCTAGTTTCTGAATCAAGAAAATTTTGGATATCTGAGTCAGACATACACTTATTAATTCATATATGTAGTGAGTATAGAGGATGGCCTTGATGGAGAGAGGGAAGAGCCATTATAAGGCAATAATCAAATAAACGTGCTTAAGCCTAAATGAAGATAGAGATTTATGATAACACCTAAGACTGGCACCCCTAATGCACAGGAAGATAAAGGAGGAGGGGAAGCACATTCAGATTTGCAAGATCCTTCCTTCCTTCCTTCCTTCCTTCCTTCCTTCCTTCCTTCCTTTCCTTTCTTTCTTAAATTTATATGGCTGGCCATCTCACCAATATGACTCTGGATGGTATACAATACAACCAACTATTAAAACATTCTTTAAAAAACCATTAGACATAAATATAAACAAGATCACAGGAGAATGCATCAGAATGCACATCCCTTCATCCTTGCATTTAAGATTGCTATTGTTAATATTATACAAAAACATTTCGACCAAGAACATGGAATTTTAATCTTTAAAACTCTTGCGTGCATCTTTGTAAATACTCTGGAAAAAAAAAGAGAATTCCTGGAAGAGCTGAAACTTATTTTCCTTATATTCATTGTGGAGTGAACTTAGACCACTTACATTCCGTGCATACGTTTCATCTGGGAAAACAACCTGATTTAGAAATAGTTTGCTGCTAAAAACCAGTGGCGGTTGCTTGGTGACCAAATGGCATTTCTGCTTTTTGCTGTTTTACCCTGAAATCAGGAAGACTTACTGCTGCAGAAACATGCTTAATGGATAGTGTACATTTCAACCATGATCATTTCTGATCAAGTGGGTAGGAAATGTGTTCATTCCAACTGAATAAAATATTGCAGCTGCAAAGATTTCTCCAAGGTAGAATTGTCTGTCTGGGAAAACAGCTCCAGCAGCGAAGCTGGAAAGGAGAAAGTAAGGAATGTCATACTGTAGTCATTTCCAGATGCTTTCTCTTGCCAGTCTCCAGAAACGTTTGTGGTGAGGCAAACAGCATTCCCAGACATGGCCAAGATCCAGCTGTTGATTAAGTGGAAGATGTTTCTCTATTATGAACTCATTCAGCTGCTCTTAAGGCAGATAACCTGATAAGGAAGGATAATTAACTGAAGTAAAGTTGGAAGCTCCCATTTACCCCTGAAGCACTCTGAATGCTATGGCTTTTTTTTTTTTTTTTTTAAGAATTACAGGGATTCTTAAACCCTATTTGGGTGCTACAAAATTTTTAGTCCAATTTCAATATTAGGATTTGAGGGCAGGGCCATCTGCAGGGTGGGGTACTCAGAAAAGACAAGATGGCAGCTGCAGTTGTACAAAGCCCTGCTCACATGTAAAAAAGGAAGAGAGGCTTTGATCATACAGGTGCATCTTGACTTTTTTTGACAGTCCTGTTTAAGTGGCAGCATTTTGCCTCATCCCCAGAAGGCACGCTGGTGAAATTGTTAAGGATTTGTACAGCATGCATTGTGTTCCTCACAAGTTCAAATCCTGCACTCTGATGATTTAATTGTTTCTTGTCTATCCATGTGTATTTCTTGTGAAATACAGGAGTGGTTTGCTATTGCCTTCCACTTTGAAATTATGCCTTTTCATCATCACTAAAGAGAAGGGCTGGGTTAGGGACAGATCATCCTGGATAAAGTCTATCTATTTGGTTGCTTACAGCCAATGCTGATTTGATGGCACATAATCAATTTGTTTATTGTTTGTTGTTCGATGGGTATTTTTTCTTTTTTTGGCAAACTCTATTGGTTGCAAGAAGGAAGTTCAGAGGTTTTGTGACAGCTGTAATCCCACCCTTACAGTTTTTGGGGGACCTCAAAGTTTTATATTAAGGGTAGGTGATCATTTCATTCCAGGGACACGTTTGGAATTTCAGTAGTGATAGGACCTAAGACTCTGTATCAACAGTGCGGTAGAGTTGGAACTCACTGCATCAGTCTGGCTAGAAACTCCCCCTGCTTCTCCTCTTTATTTGAGGAGGAATCATAGTCTGGGTCATAATGGGACCTTTGTATGTCCCCTCTTTATCAAGGGGGAATGCCTTTGTTTGCGAAGCATTTCACGCTAGTCCTGATCAACCCAGATCTCTTGACAGAACATGGGCTGGAAAGAAAATGGAGAGACTTAGCAAGACTGGCCTCTAGTAGCAACCAACTTGGAGTCTGCTGGTCTGTCAAATATTTATTTTTTCTTGGATATTAAACCACAAAGAAGGCTTAGTAAATTGAATGTGGTGTTGGGCGTGGCTTTCATTGGTAATGATGGAGTGGAGCAAGAAGAGGGAGAAACCTGGCTGGCAAGAAAGGGGCAATTCTGCACTCTGCTGATGAACCACCGAGAGACCCAGGCGGGGTATAAATCTGTGCTAATTGGCAAATGCAATAGTACTGTAACTTTATTCTAACAAGAGTTCTCAGAGGGGAGGCTTTAATGAAACAATTATTCTTTCCAATAAAACAACAATTAGTGGTTGGGATTGAACTAATTGTTGCTAACCTGGAGCAGTGCATTGCTCAAAGGCAGCCAGAGATGGCTGCTTTGGGAAGAGCTGCCAATTGCCAAAAAAGGGAAAAAAAGAAAAAGTGGTCAGGAAGCCTTGAAGAACTGCTGCGTTGCAAGGGGCCACGTTGGCTACTGAGTCCGATTCCCTGCTTGGAGCACAAAAATGAATGAAAGTACTCCATCGGATGGCTCTTTTGTTTTTGTCTGAACACAACCAATAAATGAGTCCTCACTACTGTACCTATCTTCGTACTCGATTCCTGAAATGGTAAGTGGGAAGGATCTTGGGAGACGGGGTGAAGAGATGCTGCCTAGGGAATGGTCAGATAAAAGACAGCATAGCCTGCAGTGGATAGGAGGTGGGCAAGAGGCTCAGGAGGGACCTTCCCTGGTTTCTTGGGCTGTAAAGGAGATGGCGGGAGAATTGTACTTTCCAACTTGCAATTCTGTTAATGCAGCTTTATAATAAAGTAGAATTAGCTTATCTGGTTGTGTTTCCTGTCTGGTCTACCTGGTAAGGCTGACATCAGTCTTGCAAGTCTGGAAGTACAGTTCTCTTGCCGTTTCCTTTACAGCCCAAGAAACTAGGGAGGGTCCCTTCTGAGCCTCTTGCCCTGCCCACTATCCAGTTGTGGGCTATGCTGTCTCTTATCTGACCATTCCCTCTGCAGCATCTCTTCGCTCCATCTCCCAAGGTCTTTCTCACATACCATTACAACTCCTCTGTCAACTGCTCTTATTGTAACAACTTTTCCTCTAAGGTTCACCTGGAATTTTCCTTCCTGTAACTTATTATTTCTGAATCTTGGGACAATAACCACAGGTCTCGTTCTTCTTCTGCATGGCATTCCATTAGTAGATCAGCATTTCCCAACTATGGCAACTTTAAGATGTGTGGACTTCAACTCCCAGAATTCCACATATCTCAAGGTTGCCAAACCTGAGAAACACTGCTTTAGATACATTAGAAGTACTCTCTCCTCAATCTTCTTTTCTCAAAACTAAATATACCCAGGTCCCCCAATATCTCCTCATAGGACTTAATTTCTAATACCCTGATTATCATTGTTGCCTTTGTACCTATCCAGTTTCTCCCTATCCAAGTGTAGTGGGACCTGACCCAATACACTCAGCTGTGGGCTAAATGCTTTTTGTTAATTTGATTTTGGGCAAAGGCAGGCAGTGAATGGCCACAATCTATCACATACTTTTCAAAGACTCAGCTGTTCTTCAGTTCTTCCTACTGTGCAGAAAGAAATGCTGTAGGAACACATGCTGTAGCATTAATGATGGAGTTCTGAGGTTAGTTCTGATGAACTCAGCAACATAGTGCCAATCCTGGGCTGGTCAAAGTATTCCATGTGGAGCAGCCCTTCGACTTCTCAAATGTAAATTTTCTAAAATAATCTATTTTATCTAGAGGTGTGAGAGTCTCTATCCAGGATCTTCAGTATGTCACACATACGGTATATGCTCTCATCAGCAAAGAATTGGCAGGGTCTAGTGATGCTCCTTTTGCCTCTTGATAGTAATCAGGGGTGAGAAAGGGCTCAGAAGTGAGAGGGAACAGTTCTAAGGATGGTTTGCAGGTTAAACCAGAGCAGATGTACCTTATACATTAAACATTAGCGAGCTCCTGGGCAGAGAGATGGAGATACCATTGTAATTCAATCAGGGGGATGTTATAATGTAATAAAGCAAGAGAGTAATGGCCTGTTGTGTATGATAACTCATTCTTTCTGTCTGCTTTCAATGATGCACAGATCTGCTTAGTGGGTTTATGGAGATTTAATTTATACTATCAGGTGACACAAATGAACAGCCTAGTAAAATACTCCCTAATATAATACTCAATGTTTTAAAGTGCTTCCTTCTTTATGGCTTGATATGCCACCAAAGAAAAAAGTGAATATCACTCATGTCAAGCATAAATGGCTGAGAAAAAATCCCTCCCTCCTTCCTTTGTTCCTCACTTTTGCTCTTCCATCTGATATTTTGCCCCATTTTGCATCATTTTTTTTATTTCAGTCTCTTTGCTTCCTTCTGAGACTGTCCTCAACTTGGACACTAAACAGGGTGAAGAAGTTGCCTGCCATGCTCTTCTGTGCTGAGTACGGAAGGAGCTATCTTATATTGACTTAGAGCATTGTATGAATTCAGAAATGAATTAGGGTCAATACTAGACTTCCCCAACTTGGCAGCCCGCAATACTTCAGGCACTATATGGGGGAGAATTTAGGAGTTGGGGAAAGCCAGTCTACACTATTAGTAGTGCTCCTGGGAGTTTTTCCAGTGGGACTGAGTTTCTGGGGATTAAAGCTAGGACCTTTCATATACTGAGCAATGTCCTATCATTGTATAGATTATTTTCCTAGTTGATTATTCCTATGAATGGAAACCTGAACTTGCAACTACCTAGAATTCTTTAGAGCAGATCTCTTTAGCTAGAAAGGGCTGAGCTAATTCCAATACCATAAATGTTCTCTGGATTTCTTGGTGCTCTCTGAGCTTGGTTGCTTGCTTGCAGACATTTCATTACCCAACTAGGTAACATCATCAGTGCGAGGGAGTGGGGATTTGCTGCCTGTTTATGTGCAGTAGCTTGCCCTGCCGGTGTTGGTGGGGGTGGGGTTCCACAGTTCAACCCTGAGCTACAGATATTCTCTTCTATTGGAGTTCCCTGGATGGCTGTAAGATAGTAATGAACTTATTTTATAGGGATATTGTGGGAATTACATGGGGATACCTGATCTAAGAGAAAAGGGCACTGTTAGATGCCAAGAATGAGATGGGAAATGGAGATGGGGACCTAGACTTTTGCTTTCCATCATACTGAACTCTAAGGAAAAAAAATCCTATTGCTAAATAGTGGTGATGGGACCCAATTAAAATGGTGGTAGTGTAGAACAAGGAGCTTTCTAGATGCTGTGATATTGGCACTGTGTGTGTGTGTCTGAAAGAGAATGAGAGAAAGAGAGAGGCAGAAAGTGGAGAGGATATGGACACAAGAGCCTCCTCCAATCTCACAAGATGGCCCCCCAGCACTAGAGGACACAGAGTTCCTTCAGTGTAGGCGTGCCTTCCACCCCATATTGTCAAATTAAATGACTGTATTTATCAAAGTTTGCTGCCTTCCTCCCCAGAGAAAACAAAAATAATTGTAGCATTCTTTTTGGGTAGCGTATCACTGAAACTTCTTTTGCCCTTGAGGGATAATAAAATACCTATGCAAGAAGGGAAGAAGTGATTCTAGGATTACAGCACCATCCTTTGTGTGTGTTGTTTTTGACTGATTGACAGAAGCACATGACATGCATCAGCACACACATTTTTGTGGGGCTTCCTCCCCCCACCCCCAGTACTCATGAAAATGTGAAGGAGGGAAAGATGGAAGTGAACAAAATAAATGTAATACCACAAAGAGCACCTCAGTCTAATTCTGGACCCACTCTTGGATGTATTCTCAGAGTAAAACAAGCATTATGTACTAAAGAAAGGCCATGCAGGATTAGACCACGAGTCTGTTTAATGCAGGGTTTTATTTGTTTAGGGGCCAACTAATTAATTCTGGTACAATAGGTCAAACATCTTTTCCAGCTCTTGTTTTGCTGCATCTGGCATTGAGAGATATGCTAGCTTTGTTCCTGAAAATAGTATGTAGATTTAATTACTATAAAGTCTAATAATTACAAGGTTCAATCACCTTAAATTTGACTTATCCGCTTTAAAGCTCTCCAAGCTGGTGACCATCACTATACCTTTTAATAGCAAATTCTGCAGTTAAGAAAATAAGAACCCTGCTGAACCACAATAACAAGAATAAAAAACAGCTAATCAAACAATCCATTACCACAGTTACTTTTGGAAAAGTCACAATTAGAGCATAAGCCCATTTAGAGCTGAGCATAAATGGAGTTTCAAAACTATCCATACAATTCATGGACAGAGAAATGAGATGATGATTTCTCCAAATTATTCAACAATGTCTCAAGGTCAAGGACACCTTGATAGTCACCACGGCACTGCTACTGAAAAAGCCCCATGGGAGGAGTTGCCTCCTGATTCTTCTTTTAGGATTGAATGAAAGTGTGGGAAGCCAGGTAGGTGCAGAGAAACTGGAGAATAAATTGTGCAAAGGATGGGAAGATATTTGCACACTATGGCCACCTTATCTCTCCATAAATTCAAGAACACCACCCACCACTTACAGAATCTCTTGCAAATTCTCTTCTCCTTGGAAATAAGGTCTAAAGCAAGTTCTCTTTCTTCCAGGAGAATGCAAACTAGCATAAAACTGCACTAAGCATAGTAGCACCTTCAGTAGTATCTGCCACTAACCACAGTGAAACCACAAGGATGACTCATGGTAGACAAATGCTGTCACTGCACCCTTGCATCACAACTTCTGATACAAGGATGCAAAGAGTGGCATTTATGTGATGACATCATCACATATACGTCATCAGTCCCCCCTCCCCCCAAAACTGACAACCATGAACATCTTCCTAGTCATGATTTTCACCAACTCTTCAGAAACATAACATCACCAACCCTGGGTGAGGTATAGTTATCATGAAGCAAATCTGAATTCAGTATTAAACAAAGCCAGAACTAAATAAAGGAATACAAGAGGAACCATATTTGTTGTTTGACTGTTGGATGAAAGTGATCCACATTAATTTGGAAAACCTAGAGTTAACATCACTTCATTATGAATATCATTTGGTATTATTAGAGTGTATGGTTTGATAGATATACGCACAAGGGCTCTGCACACCTAAAATAATTCAGAGAAGTGCATCCAACCTTGTGCAATCACTAGCACACTACCTCTGGATTATTCAATAAAGCAGCCCTCCTTTTTTTCAGGCTTCCATTTGAGCTGGAGAAGAAGATGCTATTGAATGAATCTTCTCATTAAACTCAGTACTGACTCTAGAAGCAGGCATACCATTTTTTTTAAGCTCACAGGAAGCCTGAAAAAAGGTGGGTTGCTTAAATGAATAGCAAAGAAGAGCTGTGTTCATACAAAACCAAATTCTTCTTCCAAATCTTGTTCAAAGCATACACAGTCCTACTGAGTACTATTTTTTATTACATTTCTCCTCTGGGGAGCTCAAGGGTGTGAATACATTTCTCTCTATTTTGGGGTCTTCGCGTTCTGAAGTTGGTTAGACAAAAGAAGAAGAATTGAACCAAGGATACCCAAAGCCTGGGGTTATGTTACAGCCTTAACATGGTTACTGAATTTACCCATTTTCTGGTTTCACACAATACACTGAACCTTTAATTAGTCAAACAGGCAAAGGGTATCCCTTCCATCAAACATTGTCACCTAGTAGGATCTTGGAAGTGTGATTTTACAGGTCTGGGGTCAATTCCAGCTGAGGCATCTTCAGGGATAGGGGCCACGGAGGCTTAGTGGTTAAGACGCTGAGTCAGAGGACCATTAAGGTTGGCAGCTCTGCGGTTCGAAACCCGAGAGCATGAGCCATGTGACAGAGTGAGCTCCCATCAACTTGTCCCAGCTCCTGCTAACCTAGCAGTTCGAAAACATGCAAATGCAAGTAGATAAATAGGTACTACTTTGGTGGGAAAATAACAGGGACATGAAAAGAGCCCACTCAGGTGTCTCCTGGGCAATGGTGATGTCACCAGCAAATCCTTTCAATACAGAAGCACCTTGGTAGGTGCTTCTGACACACACACACACAAATCTTCAGGGATGTGTAGATAGATGAGAGAGAGAGAGAGAGAGAGAGAGAGACTACAACCAAGTGATTGAGGCCCCTTTTTTTATGTGCATCATGCACTTGGCACTCATAACAAGGGGAGGGACTTTGGTTGTGTGGTTGCAGGAATCACCTTGATGTTGTTGCATGTATACTGTATGTCCACTCTGCAGACACAACCAGAAGCTGCTTCCAGAGCAGCTCAGAAAAAGATACAGCTGCTTTAACATGTCAAAAAGAGGCATTTCCCCTTTGTTCTAAAGCACCTCTTTCCAAAGTTTTTCCACACCCTTACTCAGTTCTCTGTTTAACTGGTATGTTTGCAGATAAGCACACTTATTTATTTATTTATTTTATTTTATTCATCAAATTTTATCACTGCCCATCTCCTCCCATAGTGGGGACTCTGGGTGGTTTACAACAAAAACAAGGTTTAAAATTCAGTGCCATTAAATACAATAAATATGAATATAAATAAACAGTAAAAATATTAAACATAATAAAATCCAGATGGCTAAAGATTGTACCTCAACCCGCAAGTATAAAGGGGCCCTTCTAGGGCACTAGCCATCCCCAAGAAAGACTGTTCCCCTTCTTGCTCCAGGCATGCTGACAGAACCAGGTTTTTAATTAATATTAGGAAAGAAACTAACTCTCCTGTGAATGCCATTCAGAAGAAACTGAATAGTTGAAAGGAAATAGAAGTATGCCCTTACCTCCAAACATTCTCACTCCTAGGAGAATTGGGGCATGTTTGTATAGCAATAAATATGGAGGAGAAAATGAATTGGTCTTCATCTGTCACCAAGTCCAACAATGAACAAATCATCGATGTTGCCCTGATTTTGCCCTGGAAAACAAGAAGATCATATTGTGAGAGTCTAAAGCAGTGTTTTTCAACCTTAGCAACTTTAAGATGGGTGGAGTTCAACTCCCAGAATTCCCCATGGTGGCTGTGGAATTCTGAGAGTTGAGATCCACACAATTTAAAGTTGCCAAGGTTGAAAAACACTGGTCTAAAGGCATAAGCATTTTATATGTATAGATGATCTTGCAGGTACACAGAGATGTCATTAATTTAGAGGGAAAAGCTGGTACAGAAGGCCCCAGAAGGGGATGCAAATACACAACAATTGGCTTTTGCAAAGGGTGGGGGGAAAGCTGCCAAGATGAATCTGAAGGATGCAGGTATAAAGCATGTGAAAGCCTTGCACTGTGATTCTTCCAGATGAGGGAGAGGCCAGAGCCCTTCTCAACAGGCCCTGCCTTGGCAAGGCACTGTCTAAAAATAGCTGAAATTGTAATGAAAGGGAGTGGGAGATTAATGGTTACTGTTGTACAGAAATGGGTAATCAGGAAGGAAACAACTCAGGCCTGTTGTCTAAATTTAATTTATGGATATACAAATCTCTGCCTAATGAGAAACTAGCAAGTATATTATGTGGCAGAAAAAGAAACTTGGTCTCCCAAAGAAATATTCACTGATTTTGCCCATTATCTTGCATTCTAAGCAATCCAGAAAGACAGGGCTATAATGTGCAACTATCTGAAAACAGTATTTGCTATTTCAACCTGCTGACAGTGCATCCCTGAAAAACAGGTGTTCCTAGTGCAGATCAGAACTGGATTTGAGAAGGTGGGTATTCTTATGTATAATTTATTGGGATATGCTTTAATTGTCTTCCTAAACTGTGGCACGGAACTATTTAATAGCATGTTGATCTGAAAAAAAAAAGAATTAGAAACCCTCTTTGCATTTGGAGAGCGATGCAGTACCAGTAAAGAAAAGGCTTGGGTAGCAATTCTAGGAACATCTTAACAGAAAGAGAAATTTGACAGTGGAATCAGTCAGCCAGAGAGATGGTGGGGTCTTGTACATTAGAGGTGTTAAAGCAAGGCTAGACAGCCATCTGTTGGGATACTTTAATTTGGTTTCCTGCAATGAACAGAAGGATGGACTCTGTGGCTTAAATGCCACCCTCAAACTCTATGAGCATTTGAGATTGGGGAAATCTCAATGCCTGTCAGTTTCATCAGTAGGGGAATGTCAGAAGAGAAGAAAAGAAAGTTCTATTTGATCCTGTGCAATATGAGCTAATGAGCATGACAGGTAATGGGACCAAGTAGTAGCATATTTCTGAATGCCAGATTCAACAGAAGGGGAAGAGTTATTATTCATTTGCTGTGTTTCTATAGTGTCCAAAAGATTAGTTGAAGAGAAGACTCCTCCCCCCATTATCAAAAGAAAGGGAAGCTGTAGCTCAGCCACATCTGGTGGGTCACTGGTTTACCACTTCTCACAAACATCAATTACTCCAAACAATTCATCATGTTCAGGCCATAATTATGGGCTTTTTAGAGGCATATGGTTACTGCAGTAATTTGGAAGCAAGTTTCTGGGCTCAGAGCTGTAATGACACAACAAGGTGATTGGTTGGGCAATCTCTGACAATCCTTGGAAAATTTCCTATCCATGTTTAACTGTCCTTTTTAAGAGGAATATCTGGTGTGTGAATTCTGCCTGCAGATTTTATGACATAGAAGCATGAAGACCATATGTAGACTTCATGGAATGCATCAGCTGATTGTGGACAGGATAGTTGGGAAAATATCATGGGTGAAGCACAAGTTAGGATGTCAGAGTAACACATTTTTCTTGAAGGTCATCACTCCTCCCCTCCCCACATTTGATTTCCCACCTACTCTCTCACCTTAGCTAGTTTTGAATGCTGAGTTTACTTTTGACCAATCAACCCTAAATCAGCAACAGCAGCAGAAGGAACTGGAGGTTGTATCAAATGATTTGGAGGTCTACAAGCAAACCCTGTGCTGATGTTTTCTTATCTCAGGCTCAGTGCTCAAATATAGGATATATCTATTACTGGTGGCAAGACGAGCTATTACAAAACTCTGGGAAGAAGAAAGGATTGACAGATGCACGTTGGTATGATAGAACATGGGAAAATTTGGTTAGAAAAAAACACACACATACATACACAAACTAATTTTGCAGCCTACATTAATGAAAGATTTATTATTCCAGGGTGTGATGGGACCCAAATATTGTATCTATAGTGTTAATAATTAACATTATTGTAACAGATGTAGGAGAAGACTCCTGAGAATACCACTGATAGCCAAGAAAACAAACAAATGGATCATCAAACAAATCAAGCCAGAGTTCTCACTTGAGGCAAAAATCACAAATGACCAGACTGAAATTATCATATTTTGGACACATTACATGAAGACCTAGTTCCCTTGAGAAATCTATAATGCTGAGAAAGATGGAAGGAAAAAGAAGATGGCCAATAGCAAGGTGGATAGACTCAGATGTAATCGCAGTGGGCGCACCATTGAAGAGCTGAACAGCCAGGCTGGGGAGAGATAGTTCTGAAGAAAATCTATCCATGTGGTTGCTAAGAGGTGATGCCAACTTCATAGCACATAATCAATCGATCAAAGGATGGGGGTGGATTATGATTATTGTGACTGCATATGTCACAAGTTTGGATTTTTGCTTTATTTTGATTAAAATAAATACGTACTTTAAAAAGTCAGTATTGGGGTGCCCCAGGCATTAACAAAGCCTGACATCATCCTGCAGTACTCTTGAACACAGATTTCTGCAACCTCTCTCTGCCGAAGAATTCATGAATTCTTTGAGCAGAGTAGCATTTTATATAGGAATGTAGTGGCAGCTGAGCCCAGGATCTTCTGTGATTATACAGTATTTCCTGTTCTCCTTCTCCCCCATTAAGTAGAGCACTCTGGGACCCAGACAAAGCTTGGTTTGTCCCCCCCAATTGCATAATAAAAGGTAAAGGTTTCCCTTGACGTAAAGTCCAGTCGTGTCCGACTCTAGGGGGCGGTGCTCATCTCCGTTTCAAAGCCTTGGAGCCGGCGTTGTCCATAGGACACTTCCGGGTCATGTGGCCAGCATGACTCACGGAACGCCGTTACCTTCCCGCCGAAGCAGTACCAATTAATCTACTCACATTTGCATGTTTTCGAACTGCTTGGTGTGCAGGAGCTGGGACGAGCAACGGGAGCTCACCCCGCCGCGCGGTTTCGAACCGCCGACCTTCCGATCGACAGCTCAGCGGTTTAACCCGCAGCGCCACCGCGTCCCTAATTGCATAATAGTCACATTTAAATACCTTGGGAAACAGGACACCAAGTAAGTAGCAAACCTGCCTTTCCTGTGATGTTGAGAGGAGTGGAGGCACTGGGTTGACAAAGGCTTGGCATCAGTCAAGAGGTATGGCTGGAGAAAATGTAGCTGGCTCTGAGTCTTCAGCAACTAGCAAAGAGCAAATCACAGCCAGACAAGATAGGATTTGCTGCATGGTTTGACTGAGAAGATGCCTCCTCCCCCTCCCCCTCCCCCTCCTCACAGAATTGTAATTTCTCCTTCCGAATATTTTTTAAAATATTTTTTAAAAAACAACCCAGATAAATAAGAGAGACTTCAAGTAGGGAATTTTATTTTCTTGTACAGAATATCAGTCACTTTATTTTTTTAAATATTTTTTTAAAATATTTTTTAAAAAACAACCCAGATAAATAAGAGAGACTTCAAGTAGGGAATTTTATTTTCTTGTACAGAATATCAGTCACTTTATGTACAGGAAACCTAGTGCCCCCCAATTCTTTTGGATTATAATTTGTGTAATAATTGTTGGGGTTGAAATAAATTAAAATCTAAACTTTTTGCAGGATACCAGCTTGCATAATCCTTTGTTAACCCATGTACAGGAATCATGCCTGCTCTGTTTTAGCATCTGCCCTGTGGAACAGCATTCCCCTGGAGGTCTGGATGGCCCCCATCCCATTCAGTTCTGCCAGATACTGAAAACCTCCTATTCCCCCAGGCATATGGAGTGGGACATTAATGAGCTCAGCTAGTTGTTGGTTGCAGCGAGTAAGGAAGATGACCTTTCTGGAAATATGGAGAAAAAGGGACTGAAATTTTTTTAAAGTCCAAACTGAGATGACATTTGGAAGTGGCTTAGACAGACATCTCCCTAATTCACTGGAGTCTAAGAAGTGGAAGGAGGTACAGCACAATCAGAGTTTCATGGTTCTATTATTATAGCCAATCTCAATACAGGTGGTTTTAGCTAGCCGCACCAAGTTTCTCCCTGTTTCATTATATACTAAACAAAATCAAGGAAGGGTTATTTTGAGTTTCTTTCTCATGCTTCCTTCTATGTCTGGAGTGGTTACACTGTGTAATCTCTTGTCCAAGACCCACTTAATTGCTCTTTCATACCTCCCCTAAGGTCAGCTCTAAATTCCTTTACATAGCCTTATATTAATATATCAGAAAATGCAATCTGATGGCAACCATGAATTCTTTACTTAACTTGTCACTTTCTCATCATTTCATCTCACCTAATTATTAGGAGTGGCTACCACTAGAAACCCAAATCCACAGATACTCTCTCTGTGTGTGAGTGTGTGTGGAAGGCTATACCTGAGAAATAAAAGGTTTCATGGTATTGAAATGACATGCCTCCCCATGGTGGCCAATTAACACGATAAGCAATAAAATAATCTCAAGACTGATAACTTTGCTTGCTTAATGAAGGCACTTATAAGCTTTCAGCGGTGGAATAACAATGGCAGAGGATCATACAAAGAAGAAAAGTGAAAGTTAATTGGCACATAGAGCATTAAAGGAATACAAAAGCAGGGTTCATGTGAGTACAGACTTCTTTAAGAGCTCTGTATGTACGTTGGCTAGCAATTGGATAATCAAGGGATGTGTGTGATGTACCTCCAGATAGTATAGAAGTCTTCATGCAAGATGGTATAAAATACAGGAGCACTTACATCCATTTTCATAAGGAAAAAGATTGATGCTAGAAAGGACTGTGGTTTTTAATCATGGTGCACATGCTTTGGAACACCCTTCCTCTAGATGTTAGATACCCCCAACACCCTGCCTCAGTAATATTTTGTCTTAATAATATTTTGTTTTTATTTTGCCATCACTGTTATTAGTGGATTTGATTCAGTCAGGTGTTTTATTTATCTGCTTGTTTATTTACTAACTAGACTTAAAAGACTGTCCAACTCAAACAATAACCCCCCCCCCCCCAAACCCCATATAACTCTAAAAAGGCACTATATATAAATATGAAATGGTGACCAAGCACCATAACAAAAAAACGAAAAGTGGACTCCACTCAACTGGCCCTATTGCCTGGGGGAAAAGCCAGGTCTTAATGGCTTTCCTAAAGTTGAGCAGAGTTGGGGCCTATCATATATTGGGGGTGGGAGAGATCGTTCCAGAGAACTGGGGCAACCACAGAAAAGGCATGCTTCCTAAGTCCCATAAGATTACGAGATTTGAAAGAAGGAACCTGGAGCATGCCCTCCCTGTGGAAGCATGGGGAGTAGGCAGATGTTCTTGGCAGAAGATAATCCCTCAAGGAACCTGGTCCTGTGCCATGTAGGGCTGTTTTGCAATCTGGGTGTTCTTAGTATAGTGGGTTACAAATCTGTTTATTTGATTATTTCTTTCTTTCACCAAGGGCTTTCATTGCAACTGTTTTTATTTATCATGGACACATTATTGTAGGTTGGTAAGCCACCAGAAATCTGAATGATTTGGCAGCATAGTAATTTAATTAAATAACAATAACAATCAAAATATTCTTGTAATTTAATGATTATTTATTCTTGTTTTATTGTAAACCGCCCAAAGTCACTCTTTGAGTGAGATGGGGAGTGACTAAATCTGAAAAATAAATAAATAAAATAATCTGAAAAGACAGATTAAAAATATAACCATTGTCCATGAATAATGAAATGTTAAATGACAGGTGATTAAATATGTTTTCAGCATACACCTACATTATAATAAGGTTGTGTGGAGAAATTTAGCTCCAGCCTTGAGAAGGAGGTGAAATGATTACTCAACTCTGGGAAAGTAGAAAATATGAAAAAGAGATTCAGAACAATCCCACCACTGAAAGGCTGACAGGCTGGTACAGGCCTTATCTGGAGTGGAGAGGAGGGTAGTGGATGTACCACATAGCAAATTCCCCAGTAGAAAAGGATACTCTTCCAAGATGTTGCCAAACAGCTGTCTGCAATGGGGTGTGAATGTGTGTGTCTCAAAACAGTCAAGCTAGTAGGCATGGCCAAGTGATCAAAGACCCACCCCTTTTTTACATGCATGTGTCACATGTTAAAAAGAGACAGGGTTTTGATTGTAAAAATCACACCCTCCATCTTGACTTTTTTGACCCCTCTCTGTCAAACACCCCTGGTGCCAAATTAATGTCCACAGGATGTGGTTCAACTAGGAGGACCTCATACCAATAATCTGATAGATCTGTAGTGTATGGGGAAAGTATCTTGATCCCAAGTTCTATAGGGCCTCAGGAGTAAGAAACTAGGTCCAATAGGGTCCAATAACTACTGGGCAAAGCTTCTTCTGTGAATTATTATGTGTCTGTCTATCAATCAATCATCTTGCTTTCAGTCCTGTTTAGTTTTGAATGAGTCAAAGGTTATCAATTTCTTGACTGACTGGATTCTGTCTGCTCATTCAGTGACATTCTCTAACATCAAGCCCCTACCACAGACTGCTGATAGCTGTTTAGCTCCAATGTCAGATGCTAATTTTGTCCTGCAACAGACTCAGAGAAAGACAGTAAGGATTAAAGGTGACTGAAAACTAATTTCTATGAGAAGAGATGAATGAAACTAGATCTTTAATCTGAGAAAGACCAAACAAAGATATGAGAGCAATTTTCAAATACTTGAAAGGAAATCAGTCAGAACAAATCCACACCTTCTTTTTATCATCCCAGACTGCATAGACAGTAATCAGAAATTACAGATCCTGATTGAAATTTGGGAAAAAAGGTTCAACAGTGGAACCAATTATTAAGAGGTGGTATGCTCTATACTGGATTTGTTAAAGCAGAGGGTGGACAACCATCCAATTGGGAATGCCTTAATTTCCTATATTTGGTGAGGAATCAGTCTTGATGAGCTGAAAATGCCCCTTTCTGTTTCTATAATTCTGTAATTTGTAGCTTTATAGATAGAAGTGATATTGCCTTCTATATTCCATACCCTGACTCAAATTCTGTCCTTCCAAGCAATTGCCTGCTTAATGGAGAGTGTTGCATTCTTAGATGGAACTGAGTGGCAACCTCTTAATGAACAACAGAAATGATATAGATGCTGTACCCATCTGAAGTTTCATTATCTTCCCTAGAAATTGGACCGTGTGATGCTAACCAGCACCTCAAAACTATTCCAGCAGTTCTGGTAGAAGCTTCATTCCACTTAGAGATCAAATTAGAGTTGCCAGATGTGATATACATAGGCTAATCAAACAATGACTATTGCTGTAGGTGACAGTGGAGCAGAAATGGAAGTGATAGATATAGAGAGGGAAGATGTGTAAGATTAAACGACCCAGAATGGGCCTGCAAAGTCTAACTATGCTGGTCTAGACAGCAATATTTCCATCAATTTGGAGTGAGGACAATAAAATGGACTAGCCTTACACTCACTATGAATTGTCTTCTTTTGCCCGCAGCAAAGTTAAAGCCAGATCTGATTAGCTGGGTGATAATCTGGAGATCATCATGCTCACTCAGAAACACTGATGGGCAGGAAGTGCATATTAAATGAAAAGAAACATTCAAATTAGTGGGGAGGTGTCTAAGCAGTAGAAGGCTGAAGAGGACATGTTAAAAAAGAACAATAATTTGGAAAGCTGGCACCTTCCCACTATTCCCCAAAACATTTGCAATAATCTAAGGATTCATATTTCATGCTCAAAATGTTCAGGTGAGAACTTAAATTTTAACATTTTAGCTCTAACTGCAGCAGCCATGCAGACAACTGGTTTTCAGCCCCCTCCCCTCCCCTCCATCTGTCAAGCAACAAAATGATTTACTTCCAGGTAATTACAGGAAAGAGTTTTATGACTGGAGGCAATTGTCATAATTCTGCTTAGAAATTAACTCTCCTTTCAAGCTGAAACATAATTTAGAGATGGGAAACAATTGAGACAGCTAGTTTATTTTTGGCACAGGTGACAATCCCAATTGCTCATTCAATTATTTAGAGAATCTTGTTGTTGTTTATTCGTTTAGTCGCTTCTGACTCTTCATGACTTCATGGACCAGCCCACGCCAGAGCTTCCTGTCGGTTGTCAACACCCCCAGCTCCCCCAGGGACGAGTCCGTCACCTCTAGAACATCATGAACATGGTGGCAACCAACTCTCTGTGTTCTCATTTGGCTACCAAACAAACAAATCCAATAATCTGTAAAAAGTGGAAGCTGGACCACTACTTTAAAGAGTCACATGAGATATGTCATCATGTTGTCTCTGGTTGAACAGCTTTTTCAGATTTTTGGAACAGTATCCAAACCTATGGAACCTCCAATCTCCCAAACAGAATTGCCCACTATCTAATTGGATAGTGAGAACAGGAGATTAAGATAGTAGAGGCAAGAGATGATCCACAGAATGGCTGCTTCTGCCATAGATAAGAAAGAAAACTGCTGGTGTTGGACATTTTCTATTCAAAATATTTGCACAAAGAACCATAGGTTTTAGACATAAATATTTTACAAATAATAAAAATATTGAAATAATAATAAAAAACTTTTGAAACTATACATTGGGGAAGAGGGACAGAGAAAAAGAGAAAAAAATCATGAACCATATTATAGAAAATATGGTTTCTATAATATGCCTTTTTAAAACAACTTGTTATCTGTTATTTCTTTTATAGCTTTGTATATTGGGCAAACTCAACACTTAAGGTTAATTTATGGTTCAAATGCATTGAGAAAATAAAATTATATGTATAAAAATCCATATGCTATGTAATATTGTGAATGCCAGCAAATAAGCTTTTCTAACAGTTTTGCTTTAAAATATATTTTATTCTTCTTTAATTTTTTTTTAAAGTTGGAATGAATTGTGAGCTTTTGCAATGCTGAATTTAACAGAAATTTCAACTCTATATTTCAGCTGTGGTTGATGTTGCTGGCATAAAACAACTATCCTATAGCTAAGAATGCTTTTTCTTGAATCCTAATTCTGAAATGTCATAAAACTGAGTACCAGTTAATGCAAGGATATTATCTTAAATGTCAGGGGATATGAAAGAGAAACATGCACACTAGAGAAAGACATTTTAGGTACATGCTAAATGTAGATTTGCAAATTTCATGGGACTTCACATATGGAGATACTTCACTTGTTCAGGGATTATTACCACTTCTAGGTGTTGAACCAAGTGTCTCCTTCTTGAAGAATGGAGAACATTTAAATGGATTTCCACTGCACATCAGGATATCACTGTTGTAATAATCTAATATGTGAGGGTGGACACTGCAAAGTCAGGCTGCCTTCGTATTTTATGCTGAAACTGTTGAATGGATTAGCCCTTTGGGGGGATTTTCTCAATGCATTTGAACCATACATTAACCTTAAGTGTTGAGTTTGCACAATATACAAAGCTATAAAGGAAATAACAGATAACAAGTTGTTTTAAAAAGGCAAATGTAATTTAGTATTGAGATACTTTAAACTATGAGAAGTAATCGTTCCAGTAAAAGTGGAAAGATGATAACTTACTGAAATGGTTTACATTTCAAAATCAGTTATCAGAGAAATTGGATTGGACTACTGCCTTTAGAAGAATAAATTTTCTCAAATTAGCTTGCAGAGACATACATGTGGCAGAAACAGCCACCTCAGCATTAGTTTTAGCACACTCTCTAGAAACAAAAATCAAGGTCTTACACAGGGAGAGTGAATTTACAAATTAACACGGTACAAAAATAGATCAAGACAGTTAAAGCTAATGGGGAGAAGGTTGATTGAATAAAAAAAGAGAATGTCTGCCAAAGTGTTACCATCTGGTTAAAATAAATGATATGTCAGGTGGATTTTACAGAGTAAGACACTGAAAAGATATAGGGAAACCCTCTAAGGTACTGCGGTTTCTGTTCCTCTTGGAAGACGTGATTGCAACATTCGTTAGATTTACGATTAAAGAGAAGGTGATAATAGGTCTAAGAGAGATACCAGATCTCTTATATAACATCAAGGTAATGATGTTACAAGATAATTTGAAAAAGGAAGAAAGTGTGGAAGGATTATTCAGTGGAGATTCCCAATTAAATTTACTATTTTTGAAGATGGTCGGGATTATACAGCGTCTACTCAGTGAAAGCAGACTAATATTCCAAGCACTGAATTTTGGATTACTTGAGGAACCAGAGTCTGATTTACAAGCCAAGATTTGTTTGCACTAATCACACAAAGATAACGAGCTCCAACTGGCAGAAAACCAACTCAAGGATAACTCACATTACACCTCCATACTGCACCAATATGGTGTAGTAGCTAAGAAGTTGCACTAGGATTGAGGAGACACAAGTTCACATCCAACCTCAGGCACTAGGTGACTTTGGGCCAGTCAGCCTTTTTCAGGCTAACCTGCCTCACAGTGTTGGAGATGGGAGTCCTATGTATCACTTTCTCTTAGAAGAAAGATGGGATATAAATCTAGCAAATAAATAAAATCAATCCCTCCTGCAGTTAGGAGAATGTATCCCGCTAGAACACAGAAGAAATGGGTCATTCAAATGGGATAACTCAACAAGCTTTTTTGCTCCTTTCTGAAATTTTCTTTTTCTTACTCTTTCCTATTTTGAGGATATATAGGACATTGCTTTTCTTTTCTTTTTCCTGTTAATTCTCATTTAGTTGGGTAAGATCCTAAGGTTATATAAAGTTACGCTACTTTTTCTCACTTCTTATTGTGACTGGTTATAGCAGTTTACTAAGAGTTCTTGAGTATGGTAGTGGAATGCTTAGTTGGAAGGAAGGGGAAAATGGAGGAAGGCAGCAGAGGTATTGAATATTTAAGATTGAATTTTGTATTGAAATAAGATGTACAGTCCAGGCAGACTGTAAGAACAGCAGCAGTGATGTTACTTTGAGTGGCTAAAAATTAAATTAATTTTCTTGAATATAAAAGTATTGGGACCATTTGGAAAGTATTGGATTGCATCTTTTTTCTGAAAAGGTACAAAACCAGAAGTGGTCTTTCTTCAAGAAATACATAAACGCAACAAGCATTTATCAGTTCTAAAAGACAATTCCTTTGGAGAATACGGTATGGAATACTGGATCCTCATTTACTAGCATATGGCTATGCGATACCCAATTTGTGGGTAACTGGTGGAAAGGAGTTAATAATTTTGCATACCTTCAACAGCACATACATGTTTTGCATGAATAGATTAGATTTTGATATCAGCAACTCTCTTCCAAAGCCTTGTTCCAACTTCAATTGGTTTAATTAAAATTACAAACTGTCTCAGGATCCATCACACCATCTTTATCTCATACACTGGCCAGTTCTTATCAAGAGATACTAAATCCTACTTTACTTACAGATATGCCATCTCATAAACATTTAAGCTAAAGCATTATTCAATTATTTGGTAGAAACTTTGGAAGAACTTACGTCACATCCCACTACGTGGGATGAACTAAAAGCAGAAATGAGGCAATTAAATGATGTAGCAGGATCATAAAAGAGAAAGGAGTGTGGTTAAAATAAAAAGAGATATTAATGAATTATTAAGTAAATGTAAGAAGACAAGTTTATATAATTACAGAAGCCCAAAGGAAGGAATTACGACTGAGAATTGACCATGGTTAATGTGTTGTGTAGAAAGTAAAAGCATGATAAATCTAATAAAAATGCTTCAAAATTTGAACTATGAAGATGAGATTGTAATAACGGAGTAAAATATTTTGAACAACCTCATGCAAGGTACTGTAGAAAACAACCCAAAAGAAACTGCATAAGTTCTTGAACATTTTTGCTATAAACTATACTTCATTAGAGGGACGCGGTGGCGCTGCGGGTTAAACCACTGAGCTGTCGATCGGAAGGTCGGCGGTTCGAAACCGCGCGGCGGGGTGAGCTCCCGTTGCTCGTCCCAGCTCCTGCTCACCTAGCAGTTCGAAAACATGCAAATGTGAGTAGATCAATAGGTACCGCTTCGGCGGGAAGGTAACGGCGTTCCGTGTCGTCATGCTGGCCACATGACCCGGAAGTGTCCTATGGACAACGCCGGCTCCAAGGCTTAGAAACGGAGATGAGCACCGCCCCCTAGAGTCGGACTCGACTGGACTTTACGTCAAGGGAAACCTTTACCTTTACCTTCTATACTTCATTATAGAATTCATTCACAAGGAAAAAAAATCCTCAAGCAATCTTTTTTTTTTTAACTTCCTTTCAGGATGAGTCTGTATAATTCCCTTCATATTCAACATTTGTGTGTGTGTGCAACGAACAGATCTTTGCCTCACTAAGGAGATCAGAAAACTATGATTTATCTTTAGAAGACATTTATAAATAAGGAAATAAAAGAATTTTGCTGTGGTGTCAGGGACTTCTCAGAAAATTCATGATGAAGGAAGTGCTAGTGGGAATGAAGTTTGACTCCAAGATTAGTGAATATATGTAGCTGATGGTTGAACTATTGAGTTCTTGGAGTCCTCTGACCTTAGCTGTTTTCCTGCAGATGTTTAATTACCAGGCATTCATTATTATTGAATGGGAGCGTGAAGTTTGCTGGTTATTTATATACAGAACTTGCCCTGCCAATCTTGGTTGGGCTGTGGTTTCTTCTGGGTGGGTTCTGGGATGTTTGTTTCCTTCCTTGATTTCTGACTGGTTATTCTTATAAATGGTATGTAGATGGGGTTTACCTCTACATGTCTGTTGATGGCTGATTTGTCAGAAGCTTCTGGGAACACCCTGCATTTCGGGAGTTGGCATTATCTAAAATGTCAACAGTTTCCCAGTTGAAATCATAGTTGAATTTGCCTAAGTGTTGAGAGATTAAGGAATTTTCATTGTGTCTTCTGACTGCCAGTTGATATTTACGGAAGTGTTTGTGGAATTCTGACTAGTTATTCCTTTCTAGGGGAAAAAAATATAAGTCGCTTTTCAAAATACAGGTGGTTAAAGCTTTAAGTGTTTTCATTCTTTCCATTCCAAAAAATGCTTACAACAATATGGGTTTTTCTGGAAAGGTTAATTCTCCTTTGCAGCAGTTCTAGGACTGATCCTGTGAATACATGCAAAGATGGCACTGAGACATTCCAAGGAGCCTTGAAACTAGTTGTAACCACAACAGTCCCTAGTGTACTGCAGGGCATTTTTGCTGTGAAAAGAAAGAAAAACGCAATACTGCATTATACATTTTTGAAAGTAATCAGAGCCACCTTCTGCCCCTAAGTGGATCAGCAAATTTATGTCCAGCTATTTTATTAAAAATCCAGACATAAATCTGTCAAATAGGAAATCTGCTCTGCAAAATAGGCAGTAAAAATGATCTGCACATTTCTAATCATAAAAATGTTTCATTGTATATTAGGGTTGTGTAAAATTTCAAAGGGTACTTTGCTTCACAATGGTTTGAGTTACCTCTTTGATTCAGTGAGGGAGAAGATGTCACCTTCGTAGTCCAAAATGAAAGCTGTACCACACTGGTCTCTCAAGCATATGTCTAGTGATCTCAGTGGGGCTTCCTCCCATGTTTTGGCTGCCATCTTGCCTCCTAGAAATAAATCCCGCTGAATGTCGTTGAGCTTACTTCTGAGTTCATTATAACACTTCATTGCACTTCATGGGCTCCCATATCTAACCAGCAGGAATACAACTAGGGCTGGTTGTCATCTTGATAATTCTTACTGATTTGATTCTAATTTGCACAGGACACTTATTTGGTTGTCTTGGCTAGGAATAATCAGTTTGGGAATCAGCCTGTTTTTGCAAAAGGCTCCAGAGACAGGCATCCATTTCTAACCCTAATGACATGATGAAAGTGTGTTGTGACATCATGATAAAAGCTCTGCCCTTTCATCCTTGCATTGAAAAATATAAGGAGTTCACAATGCATTTTTATCAGAGCATACATTCCAGAATGTAAGGAAACTCATTGCAAAAAGAGTGCATGAAAATTGCAGCTAAAGAGCAGAAACTTGGGAAGAAATAGGATTGGCTACAGTGAGCTGGCAACTGGACAGTCAACAAAATTGTACTGTTTGCTGTAAAGATCTGAAGGGCAGAGCTGATACTGAGTTGGTACTGGCAGATAATGTATGCTAGAATGTATGTCAGAAAATATAAATTGGTCTCATCTAGACCATGGATGTGTCTGAAAATAAGAATTCATAGATTGGTGATAGTTACATGTTAAAGGTAAAGGTAAAGGTTTCCCTTGACATGAAGTCCAGTTGTGTCCAACTCTAGGGGGGCAATGCTCATCTCTGTTTCAAAGCCGAAGAGCCGGCATTTGTCCAAAGACAGTTCCGTTGTCATGTGGCCGGCATGACTAAACGGAACGCCGTTACCTGCCCGCCAAAGCGGTACCTATTAATCTACTCACATTTGCATGTTTTCGAACTGCTAGGTTGGCAGGAGCTGGGACTAGCAACGGGAGCTCACCCCATCACGCAGATTTGAACCGCTGACCTTCCGATCAGCAAGTTCAGCAGTTCAGTGGTTTAACCCGCAGCGCCACCACGTCCCAAGTTACATGTTACACTCCAATAAATGGTGAAAATGGAAGAACAAAGGATGAGCTTTGGGGAACATTGCAACATTCTGGATGAATGTGGTCTATGGGGGTGGGAATTATGTTGGGTGAGAACAAGAACAAAGAATATATAAAAAAAACAATTGGGCCATTTGGGACCCAAGAATTAACAGGAATGATTGTTCTTTGGTGAGAATCTGCTTAGAAAAAGGTCTGTTTTGAATACTTGGTTACAGCATAAATTTATATGTGCAAACACATAGTAAAAGGAGTTTTTACCTTTTATTATATTGAAAAGTAAGATAGAGTTTATTGTTTATGATGAAAGACAGAAAACTAAGGAAGGAGACAAAGATAACAAAATGTGGGACAGAACAGCTTTTGATAAAGTCAGGAGTGGATGTTAAAAGTTGCTTGGAACAGAGTGAAAAGAACGTTATGAAATAATTCCACAGAAGTGTCTACAGTTGTACTAATAAAAATGATGAAAAAAGAATGTGTGGTATAACTCTGAGGTGAAATAACCTTTAGATGAGGAGGGAAAGTCCTATAAGAGAATGAATATTGAAAAAAAATGTGGATGAGAGAAAGATCTTGTATATTATGAATAGAAAAAAAAGTGGAAAAATATTGTCAAAGAGATCAAGCAATGGTTACGATGAAAACAGGCAGAGAAATTGTAGAGCAATGTTGATGGAAAGAAAAAAAATATTTTGGAAGAAGATGAAAAGTTCTAAACAAGGAGGCTCCAGCAGAGTGAATAGAATTTAAAATAAAAGTGATAAATTATTTAGCATGAAACTGAAGTCAGGGAATGCTGAAAGGAGCATATTAAAGTTCTTTATGGGAATAATAGTGACTTACCAACAATGAAACTGAAATTGATACTTTTTTTTTTCTTTTTTGGTGCCTTTGAGTCACTGTTGACTCCTGGCAACTGCCTGGTCTAGTCTCTGCAGTTTTCTTGGCAAGATTTCAGAGGTGGTTTGCCTCCTTCCTAGGGCTGAGAGAGAGTGACTGGCCTAAGGTCACCCAGCTGGCTTTGTGCCTAAGGCAGGACTAGAACTAATGGTCTCCTGGTTTCCAAATTGATGCCTTAACCACTATACCAAACTGGCTCTCTTTAAAAAAAAAGAAAAAAGAAATGCAGTTATTTATTGATAATTATTTATTTATGTCGTTTATTCGTTCAGTCGCTTCCGACTCTTCGTGACTTCATGGACGAGCCCACACCAGAGCTTCCTGTCGGTCGTCAACACCCCCAGCTCCCCCAGGGACGAACCCATCACCTCTAGAATATCATCTATCCATCTTGCCCTTGGTCGGCCCCTCTTCCTTTTGCCCTCCACTCTCCCTAGCATCAGCATCTTCTCCAGGGTGTCCTGTCTTCTCATTATGTGGCCAAAGTATTTCAGTTTTGCCTTGAATATCATTCCCTCAAGTGAGCAGTCTGGCTTGATTTCCTGCAGGATGGACTGGTTTGATCTTCTTGCAGTCCAAGGCACTCTCAGAATTTTCCTCCAGCACCACAGTTCAAAAGAATCTATCTTCCTTCTCTCAGCCTTCCTTATGGTCCAGCTCTCGCAGCCATATGTTACTACAGGGAACACCATTGCTTTAACTATGCGGGCCTTTGTTGTCAGTGTGATGTCTCTGCTTTTAACTATTTTATTGAGATTTGTCATTGCTCTTCTCCCAAGGATTAAGGGTCTTCTGATTTCCTGACTGCAGTCAGCATC
This sequence comes from Candoia aspera, assembly GCF_035149785.1. NCBI lineage: Eukaryota > Metazoa > Chordata > Lepidosauria > Squamata > Candoiidae > Candoia > Candoia aspera. The sequence goes on from NC_086153.1 coordinate 327,796,201, forward strand.
TGCAGTAATCTTCGCATCTAGAAGTACAAAGTCTTTCACTGCTTCTACATTTTCTCCCTCTGTTTTCCAGTTATCAATCAAGCTGGTTGCCATAATCTTGGTTTTTTTGAGGTTTAGCTGCAAGCCAGCTTTTGCACTTTCTTCTTCCACCTTCATCATAAGGCTGCTCAGTTCCTCTTCACTTTCAGCCATCAAAGTGGTATCATCTGCATATCTGAGATTGTTAATGTTTCTTCCAGCGATTTTAACTCCAGCCTTGGATTCCTCAAGCCCAGCATGTGACATGATGTGTTCTGCATACAAGTTCTGCATACAGGTAGATCTTACATTCCAGGTTCCAATGGTGTGTTGATCCTTTGAACATCGGATTCGCCGTTCACCACCAGCACCGTTGGCCGCTAGCCGTCCTTTCGGCTTTGAGCTAGCTGCGTCATCACGTCTGGGGCTAGTTGAGCTCATCCTCTGTTTCTCCCCAGTAGCATTTTGACCATCTTCCGACCTGGGGGTCTCATCTTCCGATGGTATACTGACATATCTCTGGTTGTACTGATCCATTTAGTTTTCATGGCAAGAATACTGGGGTGGGTTGCCATTACCTTCCCCAGGGATCGCATTTAGTCTGACCTCTCTGTCATGACCTTCCTGTCTTGGGTGGCCCTTCAGAGTTTAGCTCATGGCATCATTGAGGTGCTCAAGCTCCAGCATCACGACAAGGTAATGATCCTTTGCTGAAGATATTTATTTATATGGAATTATTTATTGATCCTTCAGCAAAGGATCATTACCTTGTCGTGGTGCTGGAGCTTGAGCACCTCAATGATGCCATGAGCTAAACCGTGAAGGCCACCCAAGACGGGAAGGTCATGACAGAGAGGTCAGACTAAATGCGATCCCTGGGGAAGGTAATGGCAACCCACCCCAGTATTCTTGCCGTGAAAACTAAATGGATCAGTACAACCAGAGATATGTTGGTATACCATCGGAAGATGAGACCCCCAGGTCAGAAGATGGTCAAAATGCTACTGGGGAGGAACAGAGGATGAGCTCAACTAGCCCCAGACGTGATGACGCAGCTAGCTCAAAGCCGAAAGGACGGCTAGCGGCCAACGGTGCTGGTGGTGAATGGCGAATCCAATGTTCTAAGGATCAACACACCATTGGAACCTGGAATGTAAGATCTATGAGCCAGGGCAAATTGGATGTGGTTATTGGTGAGATGTCAAGATTAAAGATAGACATTCTGGGCGTCAGTGAACTGAAATGGACTGGAATGGACCACTTCACATCAAATGACCACCAGATCTACTACTGTGGACAAGAGGACCACAGAAGAAATGGAGTAGCCTTCATAATTAATAGTAAAGTGGCTAAAGCAGTGCTTGGATACAACCCAAAAAATGACAGAATGATCTCAATTCGAATTCAGGGCAAGCCATCTAACATCACAGTGATCCAAATATACGCCCCAACCACAAATGCTGAAGAAGCTGAAGTGAGCAGTTCTATGAGGATCTGCAGCACCTACTGGACAACACGCCTAAAAGAGATGTTATTTTCATCACAGGAGACTGGAATGCTAAGGTGGGCAGTCAAATGACACCTGGAATTACAGGTAAGTATGGCCTGGGAGAACAAAATGAAGCAGGACATAGGCTGATAGAATTTTGCCAAGACAACTCACTCTGCATAACAAACACTCTCTTCCAACAACCTAAGAGACGGCTTTATACATGGACTTCACCAGATGGACAACACCGAAATCAGATTGATTACATCCTTTGCAGCCAAAGGTGGCAGACATCTGTACAGTCAGTAAAAACAAGGCCTGGAGCTGACTGTAGTTCCAATCACGAACTTCTTCTTGCACAATTTAGGATCAGACTAAAGAGATTAGGGAAGACCCACACATCACCTAGATATGAGCTCACTAATATTCCTAAGGAATATGCAGTGGAGGTGAAGAATAGATTTAAGGGACTGGACTTAGTAGATAGGGTCCAGGAAGAACTCTGGACAGAAGTTGGCAGCATTGTTCAGGAGGCGGCAACAAAATACATCCCAAAGAAAGAGAAAACCAAGAAGGCAAAATGGCTGTCTGCTGAGACACTAGAAGTAGCCCAAGAAAGAAGGAACGCAAAAGGCAACAGTGATAGGGGGAGATATGCCCAATTAAATGCAAAGTTCCAGAGGTTAGCCAGAAGAGATAAGGAATTATTTTTAAACAAGCAATGCGTTGCAGTGGAAGAAGACAATAGAATAGGAAGGACAAGAGACCTCTTCCAGAAAATTAGAAACATTGGAGGTAAATTCCAGGCCAAAATGGGTATGATCAAAAACAAAGATTGCAAGGACCTAACAGAAGAAGAAGAGATCAAGAAAAGGTGGCAAGAATATACAGAAGACCTGTATAGGAAGGATAACAATATCGGGGATAGCTTTGACAGAGTGGTCAGTGAGCTAGAGCCAGACATCCTGAAGAGTGAGGTTGAATGGACCTTAAGAAGCATTGCTAATAACAAGGCAGCAGGAGACGATGGCATCCCAGCTGAACTGTTCAAAATCTTGCAAGATGATGCTGTCAAGGTAATGCATGCTATATGCCAGCAAATTTGGAAAACACAAGAATGGCCATCAGATTGGAAAAAATCAACTTATATCCCCGTACCAAAAAAGGGAAACACTAAAGAATGTTCAAACTATCGAACAGTGGCACTCATTTCACATGCCAGTAAGGTAATGCTCAAGATCCTGCAAGGTAGACTTCAGCAGTTCATGGAGCGAGAATTGCCAGATGTACAAGCTGGGTTTAGAAAAGGCAGAGGAACTAGAGACCAAATTGCCAATATCCGCTGGATAATGGAAAAAGCCAGGGAGTTTCAGAAAAACATCTATTTCTGTTTTATTGACTATTCTAAAGCCTTTGACTGTGTGGACCATAACAAATTGTGGCAAGTTCTTAGTGGTATGGGGATACCAAGTCATCTTGTCTGCCTCCTGAAGAATCTGTATAACGACCAAGTAGCAACAGTAAGAACAGACCACAGAACAACGGACTGGTTTAAGAAGGAGTACGGCAGGGCTGTATACTCTCACCCTACCTATTCAACTTGTATGCAGAACACATCATGCGACAAGCTGGGCTTGAGGAATCCAAGGCTGGAGTTAAAATCGCTGGAGGAAACATTAACAATCTCAGATATGCAGATGATTCCACTTTGATGGCTGAAAGTGAAGAGGAACTGAGCAGCCTTATGATGAAGGTGAAAGAAGCAAGTGCAAAAGCTGGCTTGCAGCTAAACCTCAAAAAAACCAAGATTATGGCAACCAGCTTGATTGATAACTGGCAAATAGAGGGAGAAAATGTAGAAGCAGTGAAAGGCTTTGTATTCCTAGGTGCGAAGATTACTGCAGATGCTGACTGCAGTCAGGAAATCAGAAGACGCTTAATCCTTGGGAGAAGAGCAATGACAAATCTCAATAAAATAGTTAAGAGCAGAGACATCACACTGACAACAAAGGCCCACATAGTTAAAGCAATGGTGTTCCCCGTAGTAACATATGGCTGCGAGAGCTGGACCATAAGGAAGGCTGAGAGAAGGAAGATAGATGCTTTTGAACTGTGGTGTTGGAGGAAAATTCTGAGAGTGCCTTGGACTGCAAGAAGATCCAACCAGTCCATTCTGCAGGAAATAAAGCCAGACTGCTCACTTGAGGGAATGATATTAAAGGCAAAACTGAAAAACTTTGGCCACATAATGAGAAGACAGGACACCCTGGAGAAGATGCTGATGCTAGGGAGAGTGGAAGGCAAAAGGAAGAGGGGCCAACCAAGGGCAAGATGGATGGATGATATTCTAGAGGTGACGGACTCGTCCCTGGGGGAGCTGGGGGTGTTGACGACCGACAGGAAGCTCTGGCGTGGGCTGGTCCATGAAGTCACGAAGAGTCGGAAGCGACTAAACGAATAAACAACCAATTTATTGATCACCTGTTTCCCAAAGGACTCCAAGCAGCTTATAAAAACATGCACTGATGACATTACCTAGTTGGGTAATGAAATGTCTGCAAGCAAACAATCAAGTTCAGAAAGCACCAAGGACTCCACAGAATGGAGTGGATTTCCAAGCCAATTTAGAGGATTTTTTTTTTAATTGTTCAGGTCAGCCAAAGCTAGCTTCATCACAATCATTGACATGATTCATATAATTAGAATTATATCCTGCCTTTCTTTCTACCTTACAATCCAGTCTGGCTTACAATACAATAAATGCAAGAAAAACACAATAACATTTAATGTTATATAATGTGTGAAGCAAAATATATTGAAAATAGCTTGAAAGCCTACTTAAAAAGAACAACCATGAAGTACACATAGACAGCATTTCCTGAGCAGGCACACTCAATAGAGGTATGAGCTGCAATGATAACCCTCCTAGCCAGGATGGTACATCTGAAGGGGATTCACTCCAGAGAAGCTGTTCCAAACCACTGTGATGGCAAGCTCTAATACGGCATAGACAGAGATGGAGGCAAGTAGGTAGGGCTTGCCACTCACCATGTGTAATGGTTGCCTATTCTAAAACACCATCAGACTCATGAGCAGGAATTCAAGGATATCTGATTTATTAAAGAATAGTGTGCAGGATCACAGAGAAAGCTGAGAATGATGAAAGCACGCCAAATTCAAACTAAAAACCCTCGGTGCAAGTGAAATCCCTCCCCCCGTAGAATCTTCTCAAGTTCATAATCCCAGGTGCTCCTAATGGTTTCTGATGGTCTGCGGGAAAAGGCCTTGAACAGAGAACATAACCCAAACGCATTCCATTGTACTGATTTCACATACAGAGCTTGGTACAAGGTCTCACAGCAGCTCCCTCCCAAACAGAAACGTGCGTCAGCTCCATGGCATGTGAAATGCTACGATGTATGAACTACATTGAATCAGTGAACATGACACCATGCTTCCTGACCATGTCGGTTTGCTGTAGAAGAAATATTACATTTATGCAGGTTCTTGTTGCGAGGCACCTGATGCATTCTATACGTCATGGACTTCAGAAATTGGAAAGTGAGACTGTCCCCACAGGGACTGCGGGTCGTGAATATCTTGAGATGGTTCTTGCTTACCCCTTGGGATCTCTTTAGAGAACCAGGGTGATAAGACATGTGGTAAGAATAGAAATCCAGGATAATCTTGAGCTTTAGGCACAACCCAGCATTTGAAACTGCCCAGCCTCCAATTCCCATCTCAGATCCCAAGTCTTAGCAAAAGACATCTACTACTAGGATTGTACAAAATTACCAGTGACCCCCAAAACCCAAAATTTGAGAATGACTCCTCCAGTTCCTTTCCTAACAAGCCCATTTGCTTTGCAAAACACTCAGCTGTCACCTTGCTATTCCTGCTAGTACTAAGCAGATGCATTGGGATTCTGGATTGAACTGGGATGTCTCTTCTGTTCCTGCTATGCATATCCAATCAGTATAAATCAAACTTGTTGCAGTTTTCTGAGTATGCTCTCCTTGCTACGCCACTTCTCCTTAAAATGCACAACAATCTATTTAGGAAGATAAATTACTCTCTAGATTCAGAATCTATGAGTTTCTGCTCCACTGCTTTTAAAAGCTATTTATTTATGCTGGCATGTGTATGTGTGAGGGGGGAGTTTAAAAAGTATATTTTACAGAAAAAACTTCAGTGTGTGTATATTTTCCCATTCTGGATTGAATTCATTTGCCTTAGTAAAAGCACCTGAGATATGGGTGTAGGGAGAATGCTTCTGCTATATGTTGATAGTTATGTTTTGATTGATTACTCATAGTAGTAATTATGGAACACAGGAATCCAGCCATTGATCCAAATGATTGTTCCTATTGTTGCAGTAAAAGGTTCCCTCCCATACACATTTGAGCTACACTCTCTACCAACCCTATAAGATGCCCCACATGCATGTGAACTGCTTAAAGTGCCCTGTAATAAAAGATTCACAACAAACTGAATTGACCCCAGGTGGTGACAGTGTGAAGAATCAGACTGGAACCAGTGGCCCAGTAAAGCACATTGTTTACATTTACTGACCATAGCTCAAAGGCAGTGTAGTTAACATGCTGACCTGGTAAGAAGGGATAAATAAGCTTGTCTTTGTAATGTAACAGGCCAAAGGTATATAAGATCTGGTTCTGTTTTTGTCCAGGGCTGCTCAGCAAGCTGCCAATGCTTTATTGGGAGTTCAATGTACATTGCAGTTGTTTGCACGCTCAATAAATTTATGAGGTATCATCAAAGTGCTTTGGTTGCTTTAGGTGAGGTAGGTTTTGGTGACAACATTGAAGAGGCTATCAGTTGGTGACCATACCAAACGAAGAATTACCCTGAAATGGAAGAAGAAAAATGGAAGAAGAGATGTCTACACTTTTGTTTGTAAATCTAAAAACAATCATTAGTCCTTTCCACATATTTGGGAATCCAGGATTCCAAATTGTACATATGGAAACTTTTTTCAAGAGTTCATATGAACATGCAAAATTTTGGGCAAATTTAAATATCACATTTTAAGAAGGATTCAGACTTCTTGAAGTAGGTTCGGAGAAGGGCAACAAATAGAGTCGGATGTTAGAATCTGAATCCTACATAAAGAGACTGGGAGAGCTAGGTCTACTTTGCTTTGATAGCCCTTTTCAGTTACCCAACCATATATCACACAGAAGAAGATGATGACTTCCCATGAAATCGTATTAGAGAAGATGGCATATGGGTTGGACTATGTTACCATTAGATAGTTAAAGATCTCCTTGCACCAATGAATGTATACCATTGGCTTCATATCCAACTGGAAGGAAATGTTGAGTGGCATACTGTGGGGCTCTGTTTTAGTCCTTGTGCTTTTCAATGTATTTATAAATGACTTGGATGAGTCGTTAAAACATGATTATCAGGTTTGCAGATGACACAAAGATAGGAGGAATGCCAAACATCTTAAAAAACAGGATTAATATTCAGAGTATATTGACAAGTTGGAACAAGGGGCAGAAACCTGCTAGATGATTTTCAACAGGGACTAATGCAAAGTCTTCCATTTGGGTAGGAAAAATCAAAGTCATGAGCATAAGATCTAGGTTTCTTGGCAGATCACAAGCAATCCTAGGGTGCATCAACAGAAGTAAAAGGTCAGGAACAAGATAAATCATTCTTCCTCTCTATTCTACATTAGTCAAATTGCGCCTTGCGCATTTCGTTCTGGGCATTGCATTTTAGGAAAGACATTGATAAATGGGATCATGTTCTGAGGCAGGTAACAAAATGATAAGGAAAAACAATGAAGAACAGTTGGAGATGTTAGTTATGTTAAGTCTGAAGAAAAGAAGACTGAGAGGAGACATGGTAGTTCTCTTCAAGTACCTGAAGGGTACCTGAGGGGCTTTCATGTGGAAGGCGGGGTCATCCGGGGCAGTGCTATTCCAGAAGACCTCCTCCTCCTCCTCCTCCTCATTCAAAACAGGAAACTATCTTGTTTGGTTGAACTCTGGGGAAGCATGCCCACCTGAGGACAAAAAAGACAAAATTCACGTGAGGTGGTATGGCACTTCTTTTTCTTTTTCCTGAATTTCCATCAATTTAGCCTCAATGAATGAGCTTAGAGCTGTATATTATATTAGGGGAAGAAAAAATGATAGATAGATAGATAGATAGATAGATAGATAGATAGATAGATAGATAGATAGATTGATTCATTCATTCATTTTATAGAGCCACCCATCTCAACTACATGACTCTGGGCAGCTAACAATGATTAAAAACAAGATAAAATATTAGAACAAAGTAATGAATAACATAATTAGCCGCTGAGATTAAAGCACCAACCGGCAACAATTAACATAACCATGATACAAGCTCAACCACATATCTGGGGCCCCAGGCTCAGTAACAAAACCAGGCCTTCAAGGCCTTATGAATGGCTGGCAGGGTCAAGGCAAATCTTATCTCTGGGGGAAATATATTCCAGAGGGCGGAGGCCACAACATAAAAGGTTCCCTGCCTGGGTCCTGCCAGATGACACTCCATAATGGACAGGACCAGAGCATACCTCTCCTGCTGGATCTAGCAGGACAGGTAGATACAACTAAGGAAAGACAGTCCTGCAAGAAATCCCCCCACCCCCAAGCCATGAAGTACTCTATAGCTATAGTGTATGGGCCAAATTAGGAAATAATGTGAGTTTGTTCTGAGATTGTTCTGAGTTAGCAGATTGCTTCTACTAGATTAGGAATGTCACTGATTAAGGACAGGTGTTGCAGTTCTGTAAAACTGTTTATAACAAACTTTAAAAAAATTAAAGCAATGACTCTAGCTCACCCGGTGCAAGAGGTTTCATTTGTTTATTTTACTATTGTGATCATGAACATATCCTTTTGATTGCTTGATGTTTTCCAAATTTAACCACATAATAGTTTTGAAGCATGCTTGCAGAACTTTTTCTGATTCTTTTTTGGGGGTGGGTGAGTTAGGTTTTGTTTGTTTTTTAATTGTTTGGAAAGGAGCCATATAAATAAATGGTCCTATTGTCACACAAGAGACTCCAACGTCTGTAGTTAAATACTGACATACTAAAGGACAGATAGGAATTGGGTTTTCTCCTAATTAAATCTTAAAAGAAAAGTTTCACAGACAGACTGAAAGGATCTGTTAGGAAAAAGTCCATTAGAGGTGGCCCCTCTCTTTGTGAACACCAGAAGACTTTGCTTTTCCCAACTGGAGCTTAAATCAAAGCCACATGAAGCCCACTAGATTTTGAATTGTTGCTTTCTGGTTTGTTTGCTTGTCTGCCATTCTGAAGATTGGGATATTCTTTGTGAACTTAAACTATTACAGTTTCTGCATATGATGGTCAAACAGAGAGGTCTGAAAGATTACCAATATCCAATAAGCCAGAGAGCAGAGAGACAAAAATGAACTTGTGATTTATGGGTTCGATGATTAGAAAGAATAGACTATGGAAAGAAGGAAAAGATGTAAACTTAGAGAGGGTAAAATATAAATGCCTTTGCTGGTAAGAAGATTAGAAGCCACTTCTTTATAATCTTTCTTTTCTTTTTCTAGTCTTTTTCTTTCCATTTTCTTTCTTACTTATTCACTATTTCTCTTTATTTTCTTTATTTCTTTTCTAAATCTTGTATTGTTTTTATCTTGTTAAAAACTTAATAAAAATTATATATATGAAAAGGAGACAGCATGATCAAGAGCAGCACTCCAATCTTCACAAGCCCAAGTCCACCCGATGTTAATAATAATTTTAATAATTTACTAAATTTATATGCAGCCTGACTCCCAGCCACTCCCAGCCATTTACAAATTGTTAAAACATTTAAAAACAAGGAATAATGCAAAAAACCCAGGAGGAGGAACAGAGATGGCAGAGAAAACAAACCTGGATGGGAAGAAGGAAAAGGAACAAAAGAAGCATCAATTGTCCTCTCCAAAGGCCTGGATGAAGAACCACATCTTGATGTTCCTAAGAGAATACTTCAATATACTCTTATTGAAGTTATCTTTAGCTGCCTAAAGGACTTCTGTTATTTGGTGCTGTAAAAGCCCAGTTCAATCAAACAACTGATATTGAAACCCCAAGATCCACCCACTTCACTGTATTAAAAGTGTGAGGTTTTTTTTAAACCAAGAACCACATCAAGCATCAGTTGTGGTCCTTCTTGAATGCTGAGACTCTGGTGTGTACTGAGGATGCCATATACTGACTAAGTGGAAACCTGGTGTCAAAGATCAGATTTAGAGGTATGGATCACACACATTCATAAATAAACAAAATCAGCATCTAGAGCAGTTGTGCAGATGCCACATCTCAAAACATACTCTTGAAACTTGGGATCTAGAGTTGGGAAATCAGAAGAAGAAAATCAGAGTGGTAAGAGGCCATTTAGGTCACTGCATCCAATCTCCTCCTCAGTGCCGGAATTTAAAGATTTTCCAGCAGATGGTTGTTTAGCCTCAGCTTGAACACCACCTCTCTGATTAATTAGTGCGTCCCTCAAACAGTTCTTACTGTTAGGAAGGTTGTTTTTCCCATTTAACATTCACTTAGATATTGCCTTCTTGTAGCTTGAATCCATTATTCTGTGGCCTGTGTCTACTTCCAAGACTAAACATAGTCAGATTCTTCAATCTCTTCATAGGATTTAGTTTCTAGTCCTTTGATCATAATTCTTTCTCATCTCTGAACTGTTCCAATTTCTATTAACCTTTCTGAAATTATGGTGCTGGAACTGAAGATGGGATCTGAACACAGCAGAAAGCTGTAAAAATATTCCCCATGTTTTTACCAATACCAGTTTTACCATATTTCCTGTCACCTGGGCTAAAAGGGGAAAGTGGCAGAACTCATGTCAATTTCACTTGATTTTTTTAAAACTGTTCTTTTACTGTTCCACTGTTTTACCCCTGAATGTATCAAACCACCCCCTCTTCCAGGTCCATCTCTTCACTGTTTCATTAGTGAATACTAACTAATGACAACATGTAAAATGCCCAAGCTGTAAATCATGAATATTGGATGAAGGGCAGACACCTTAGATCCAAAGGAGAAAACTGTTTGGAAAGTGTCACTGGTTTGTTTGATACCCAAGGATTGTTTACTCAGACTCACCAAGACATTCCCAATGAGACACTGCACATGAAGACCTTTTTTTCCCACCCCTTGTATGTTGGGGGGGAGGTTCTTTTACTTAAAAAAAAATACTAGTTACAATATAAAAGTGCTTTTGTTCTACCTAGGTGACCAACTAATACAATTCTTCCCAACTAACCTATATTTCTATCACTATTACAACGCTAAACGGTTTATTCTAACTAATACATGTAAGTCACTAAGCTATTCTATCACTATACATTTTCTATTACTATTACTATGAAACACTACTAACGATTCTACTACTACCTTTAGAATCCAGTTCTCCTTTAAGTGGACAAAGTCTCACTTACACCTTCTCTACCTTTGCTACAAGCCATGACTGCTGCTCTCACCCTCGCTGTCTTCTGCTTCTCCTCTACACCCACACCGCACCCAGCTGTTCCAAACCCAGAGCTTTCAACCATCTCCAGGCCCTCCTTATGCTGAGGTGTGCTAGGCTTAAAAGGGAAGGAAAGCACTTAAAAGGCTGCCTACAATTTTGGTCCAGCTTGTCCTTCCACAGAAAGACATGAGAAAAGTGGAGCCTCATTTCTTTGAACAGCCTTACTGAAGACTGACTTGTTCTTGGAATATGGGAAAAGGCATCACTTCCAACAAAAAGGCAGTGTTTCATTAATGAAAAAAAAAAAATACAGCTGCCAAAGTTCAGATGCATTCCTGTTTTGCAAAGTAGAGCCCTTAAATTGGGTTCACATAATGTATTGAATCCATGTTAACAAAACACAGTTGCTGTGCTCAGATAACCTGCTATGCTTAAAGAAATCAGATTATGGTTTAATGTGATTCATTCAATATACTAAAAAATGCTAAGCCACGAAGTATTCAGTTCCAATTTGGCCTTGCATTTGTGAGAACCCATTTATGTATAATGTGGGAGAGATCTCATCACAAGGGGCTGGGTTCTCAGGATCAACCTCCAAACACCACCATACCGATGGGGTCTCAGGTCCTCAGGTTTTATTTACAATTAGCTGAAAACCTCTCAGGCTAGCATCATGTTGATCTTGGGATTTCTGTGCAACCTCTTCTTCTCTCAGTCTGGAATCAGCTAATCTTCAATAGTTTCAAAGCTGTCTAACTCCATTTTGGTTCCCTAGCCATATTCTTCCTTTCCAAAACTCTAACAACTCTCTCTTCCTGCCAGCTCATCAGTCCATTTTTACTTATTTTGTTCCCCCTTATGAGAAACTCTCTCTCTGGAAACTTTATCTATTTTACTCCCTGCCATTTTCCCAGACTGAGCTTATCACCTTCCAAGCACAGCTTGTCTTTCTGGGAGATCAGTTGATAGGAGGGTGGACAGTGCCTAGCTGCACCACTCTGTTACCGAGCAGTCCATATCTTTATTTTACAGATTTGCTGGACACGGACATAATCTATTATATATATATGGTATATATGACACACACACACGTGTAGCATATGTAGCAACATACTGTAGGATAGAAGGGAACGTTAATTATTCTTTACATTCCCCCCTCCCAAACTGAAGGCTCTTCTTATCCCTTTATTCAACGACCACAGCTGTTATACTGCTGAGATTTGCAGATTTCTTCATTATAGCCATTATCTAAGAAATATACAAATGGACCTTGAAACTGCTCCTTCAGTGCAAAACGCCATGAATTTATTATTAAGAAAGTTGCTAGGCTTTGCTGCTCCAGGAGGCAGTAACTTTACCTGCAAATTTCAACCTGTCAACATAAGTGTCTTATGTACAATCAAATCATGTCTTTCCTCCAAGAAACTCATATTAGCGTAGGTGGTTCAAGGTCTCCTAATTTATTTTCCGAAGAAATCTTGCAGGTAAGCTAGAATGAAAATATCACAGTCAAGTCTCTAAGTGGAGATATGAACCTGGAACCCAATTTTAGCCCAACTCACTATCATCGGCAATACATACTTTGCATATATTTTGCATATAAACTTTTCCGCCTGATCTCTGAAAGGATCAAGGCACAGGTACTTTTTGTGCAGGTGGTTCCAGTGGTGAGAACTTTTCTCCTTAGATGATTTCCCTATGGTGTTTCAGAAAGCTGGTAAAGGATTTTTGGGGATGGATTAGAAAATGAGTCCTAGATTATTATCTATATATCTACAGTACGTAGATACACACCCACACACCATATATATGTGATGCAGAGTGCCCCAAAAGACTGCGTGGCCCCAGGGCAGGATCCATATGTGATAAACAAAGTGAAATTAAAAGAGACAGAATGCTTGAGGCTCGGTAAGTGCAATGGCACTCAGTAAACATAATTCCACTGTGACCGTTTAAAGCAAATGTACAGTAATTATCCTGCAATCAGATGGTAATTGCCTATTGCATCTGTCTTGCCTGGTGGGTCTCATTTGACAGTCTATCAAAAGATACAACTATGTTTTGTGTGGCTTTTCTCACTTCTCCACCTCCATAATGCATGCCTCCATTTCTTAATTAAAAAGTCATACTCAGAGGTAGTCATTTAGCAACAGTGATTGGGGTGAGGCCCTTCACTGATCATTCCATCCATTGTAAGATGACCAATGACCTCAGTCCATTGAAAAAGTAACAGAACAGATGAAGTGTACTAACTAGGAGATGAAAGCAAAATAATTCAATAGAGAGTTTGTGTAGACTTCATAAGCTGCTACTGACGGTCAAAATGAAAGAAGAGACCCATTTTGAACATCTTGGATTCTCAGGCTGCCTTACTCTATGCTATGTCCTTATGAAAGGTAGACAAGCTAACATGTAGAAGCACACCACAATAGCACTGCAAATAAAGAAAAAGAATAAAATTCCAGGAATATAATTTAGTTATCTAAGTAGCAGTAGGTCCTACTATGCTTGCTTTATGTTTAAGTTTTTTATATTATAACACAGAGAAGAAACTGACCCAAAGAAAAATTCTACTGGAGCATGCCCAAGCAAATGAAAACCAGCACAGGAGGACCTTGGGTTTTTGTGGAAGCTGCTATCTTGATTTGTTGGAGTGGGGGCATTTCTGTGTGTGTTGTGCATAGATATTTTTAACCCTGCTTATGACTATCCTGGTATTCTAAAACAAGGATCATTAGTACAAAAAATTATTATTGTGCAATTTCACATTATGATTCTGGTGCTGCCAAAAGTGCAGAAGGAGAAGCCTCATAGAATCACCACATCTGGGGAGATTCCAATGGTGTGTTCATCGCTATTATAACCAGGCCTACTTCTGGTTGCCTCTTCTCTTTCCTTCCACCTGTCCCATCATTAGACCCTTTTCCTGAGAGTTAGGTGTTCACATAATATGTCTGAAGTAGGATAATTTGAGCCTGGTCATATGTGCCTCATTGAGAACTCTGAGTAGATTTGTTCATAATCCATTGGTTTGTTTTCTTGGCTGTCCATGGTATTCTCAGGAGTCTTCTCCAACACCAACTTTCAAAAGTGTTAATGCTCTTCCTATCTTGTTTCTTCAAAGTCCAAGCAGGTCACATAATGGTCAACAAAATGTTGAAATAACATGGAAAGAAATGAATGATGGACACTCCTCACAAAGGAAAGGTGGAAGGGACCTCACTTCGATAGACTTCATCTTTTGTGGATGCTACCATAATTTTTTTATGATTGATATTCTACTCTTGGGAATTTTATTCATTCCAAGATAGAAGCCATCATGATAATACAATTTAAGATTAGGAAATGGTTAGTATGTTTGTTTTTACTATAGTGAAAAGTCTTGGCCAAGAAATTTTTAGACTTTTCCACCTTTCAAGGTCTTTTTTTTCTTTCCATAATTTATTGTAATTGTTCTGATATATGTCTTTATTGTATCTTGTCAGATAAAGTCCCCAAAAGTATCTTGCGTCTTGCATCTTTAATGCATCTTGTCAGAAAGTCCTATTTCACAAGATTTTTTGTTATCTCACAACCAGTTTGTTTTTTTCACAAAGTCTTCTTCTTTTGCAGTTAAATATCTTGTTATTATCTGTCTTTTCACTGGTTCATATCTAGAGAATTCACTAAAGTCTTTGATAGTTGATGAAAACAATCTTATTACACCCTGTAGTTTCATAATGGTTAGTACTATATAATTTTCATAGAATTTCAACTTGTATTCCTTTCCCTGTATTTTAATCCCAAATATTTGTTTTTCTCTCTGAATCTTGTCTGCCAAGTCTTCTAACACAATTGCAAATAACAAGGGAGAAAGTGGATTACTTTGCTTAGTGCTTCTGCTTGAAAATTTGTGGAGAATGTTCCATCTGCTGTAATCCTGGATGCATTTTGTTTAAACCTGCTGATAAGAAATGCCACTCTGAGTTGTCAAAAGCCTTTTCTGAATCTAAAAATATTGCTGCTGCCTTCTTTTTCCAATTATTAATTTATTCTAAAGCACTTCTTATAAATCTGCTATTGTCCTTCATTTTCCTCTTGGGAATGTATTCTGTTTGTTCTGTATGTATTATTTCAGGAATATATTTCCTCAAATGTTCAGCTAATATTGTAGTAAATAAGTTATAATTGACATTCAGTAAAGAAATTGGTTTGTATGAATATTGTTCCATTCTTTATAGATCAGAGTCATATGTGCTTTTCCAAATGTCTTTGGTATTATTTTTGCCTATTTAATTTCATTCGCTATCCTTACCAGTGGTTCCAACAGTTCTAACTTTTTGAGGTATTAGGCTGTCAACCAGTGTGGGTCTGGTACCTTGTCATTTTTACTTTTTTCTTTAATTGCTTTTTTAGTATCTTAAATAGTTATGGGTTTGCTTAGTATATCGCCAGATTTTAGGACCTGTTTCTCCCCAAATGGCTAATTCAGAGTGGGGAGAATGTGAGTATGTAAGTGTGTGTGCATGAGTATATGTAATGCTTAGGTAAACCAAATCTAATTAAAGCTTTGTAAATTAATAGAGACATTAAGTTTTCTCTCAAATATTCTAGTTACTGTGTACGCTCCTGAAGCTTATATCTCCACTGAAAATGTAAGAATGAATTCCTTAAGGAACTCAACCCACACCCCTACACCCCAGTTGAACCAAGACTATACACTACTAAACTCAATAGCTGCTATGTAGCCCCAGGTGGATTAAGGGGTGGTGGTGGCATTCTGCATGTGTGTCTCAGTGGTGAGTTTGAAAGAGAAGAATGAAAGAACCATAAGCAGAGATAACATAGTCCCAGGAAGATTACCAACCTCTGTAGAAAAATCAGGACTCTGATAGTATCTTTTCAGACTCACAAATTTTATTAAAAAGCATAACCTTTCATGAACTATAGCTCACTTGATCAGATGCATAAAGTGGCTAAACTGATTTAGGATTTAAACTGGAATGAGATGGTGGGGAGGGTGAGACAGTAGGGTTATGTAGATGCAGACTACATGTGGGACAAATTGTAAGTACCTTATCAATGAACAATGTTAATGAGTTAAAACCCATTAGGTTGGTTGAGACCTTCTGAGATAGTATTATGTGATGTATGTGACTTGTAGTTCAAGAAGACATTCAAATGATGGAAAATAAGATGTTTGGTTTTGCAACAGAGTTCAGTGGGAGATGAAAAGAGAAGAGGAGAAGCTTATTCATAACATTGTCAATAAGTAGAAGGGAAAAAAGGAGGTTACCTGTATGTTCCCTTTAGCATCTGTACCTTCCCATTGCATCAGAATTACATTCTCATGGGCCACATCCGGACTACAAAATGTGAATAACGGTTATAAATTAGGCTTTGTCTCCCACTGATCAATGCCTGCTTTGTCAACTATAGCTTAAAATCAACTGACCTTTCTGAAAGGAGCCTGAAAATGGTGGTCACATCACCATCCTTTGTCTTCCACCCTTTGCTCCCTCCCCCTTGCTTCATTAGGCCTAGAGCAGAAAGACAAGTTAAAAAAAGGAAAGATTTAGATTGCTCACTACCCAACAGTGCAGAAAAAAACAAAAATCAACCACAGGGAGCTCAAACAATTCCTGACCACTCATTTTCTACTTTACTGAACTGGAGAGGAGCAAATGCCCCCTTGCTAATTGGTAACCAGTGAATAAAACTTGACATTCTGCACCTGACTTGGGCTTTGCCTCTGGGGAAAATCTTTCCCCGCTGTGAGCTTATCTGCTCTGCAATATTTTTCAGTTGACTGTGAAGATCCTAAGTTTGAATTCTCCATGCGGTGATGCTGCTTAAACCCCAGTGAAGAAGTCAATGGGATTTCACATTCAGAATGGTTGACTTGTTCCTCCCCTCTCTTCTCCAGAGCAGAACAAAACAAAACCATTTATGAGATTCCCCCCCCCCCCTACCTCCAGTATTCTGGCTCTAGACGATATTGAGCAGGAGTAATTACACTTAAAGATTGCTTTTGCTCAGAATGCTCTTACCCAGAAATCTTTATGTCATGAATATATTGGTTGGATTTCTATCACTCCCTTTTCCTATTTTCCTCAACATCAAGTATCCTGGGAGTGAGAGTGTGACTGGTTTGAAGTCACCTAGTGAGCTTCCAAGGTTGAAGTTACTGTAGATGTGAACCTGGGACTCCTTGGTGCTAGTCTAAGATTACTATTACTATTTTATTTTTTATACTGCTCTTCTATACCAAAAGAACAATAAAGCAATAAGAACAGTTGAAAATACAACCATTTAAACAAAATTCATTTAAAAGGTAGTCTGGTTCTGAAGCAATTGTTCCCTTGAAAATGCCAGGTGAATAAATGGGTCATCAGTTTTAATTGAAAATTGGACAGTAAGAAGGGTACTTGCAGGACGACCTGTAAACTAGGGTTAAAAAAGCTGAGATTGCCCCACCCACACAGTGGAAGCCCCACCCCTTTAAAAAAAAAAGAGGATGACCTTGGGAACTTCTATTTAAAACTAGTCAATAAGGGATGCTCTCATAGTGTAGTCTTACCTGGTCTATACTATGTTGGCTACATTATATTTTGCTATAATTCAAATTTAATTAAATTTAGATAAACTGGAGAACCATCTGGAAACAGTGAGAGATTGGTTTTCAGTTTATTTCTGCTTCCCTTTCTCTCTTTTATTTCCAATTTCCTCCACTGTATGTTACAATCTTTGTCAGATTTTCAGCAGCACCAAGCAGGATTCTCTCATAATTACTTCTTTAAAATGATAATGTATCACAATTTTCATGATGCTTCTGAAATATGTGATACTTGTTTTAAAAGGGCACTAGATGTTGTTTATTCGTTTAGTCGCTTCCGACTCCTCGTGACTTCATGGACCAGCCCACGCCAGAGCTTCCTGTCGGTCGTCAACACCCCCAGCTCCCCCAGGGACAAATCCATCACCTCTAGAATATCACCCATCCATCTTGCCCTTGGTCGGCCCCTCTTCCTTTTGCCTTCCACTCTCCCTAGCATCAGCACCTTCTCCAGGGTGTCCTGTCTTCTCATTATGTGGCCAAAGTATTTCAGTTTTGCCTTTAATATCATTCCCTCAAGTGAGCAGTCTGGCTTTATTTCCTGCAGGATGGACTGCTTTGATCTTCTTGCAGTCCAAGGCACTCTCAGAATTTTCCTCCAACACCACAGCTCCAAAGCATCGATCTTCCTTCTCTCAGCCTTCCTTATGGTCCAGCTCTTGCAGCCATATGTTACTACTGGGAACACCATTGCTTTAACTATGCGGGCCTTTGTTGTCAGTGTGATGTCTCTGCTCTTAACTATTTTATCGAGATTTGTCATTGCTCTTCTCCCAAGGATTAAGCGTCTTCTGATTTCCTGACTGCAGTCAGCATCTGCAGTAATCTTCGCACCTAGAAATACAAAGTCTTTCACTGCTTCTACATTTTCTCCCTCTATTTGCCAGTTATCAATCAAGCTGGTTGCCATAATCTTGGTTGTTTTGAGGTTTAGCTGCAAGCCAGCTTTTGCGCTTTCTTCTTTCACCTTCATCATTAGG
Organism: Candoia aspera; assembly: GCF_035149785.1. Lineage (NCBI taxonomy): Eukaryota > Metazoa > Chordata > Lepidosauria > Squamata > Candoiidae > Candoia > Candoia aspera. The sequence goes on from NC_086153.1 coordinate 327,814,798, forward strand.
CTGCTCAGATCCTCTTCGCTTTCAGCCATCAAAGTGGTATCATCTGCATATCTGAGATTGATAATGTTTCTTCCAGTGATTTTAACTCCAGCCTTGGATTCCTCAAGCCCAGCATGTGACATGATGTGTTCTGCATACAAGTTGAATAGGTAGGGTGAGAGTATACAGCCCTGCCATACTCCTTTCCCAATCTTAAATCAGTCCGTTGTTCCGTGGTCTGTTCTTACTTGGTCGTTATAGAGATTCTTCAGGAGGCAGACAAGATGATTGGTATCTCCATACCACTAAGAACTTGCCACAATTTGTTATGGTCCACACAGTCAAAGGCTTTAGAATAGTCAATAAAACAGAAATAGATGTTTTTCTGAAACTCCCTGGCTTTTTCCATTATCCAGCGGATACTGGCAATTTGGTCTCTAGTTCCTCTGCCTTTTCTAAACCCAGCTTGTATATCTGGCAATTCTTGCTCCATGAATTGCTGAAGTCTACCTTGCAGGATCTTGAGCATTACCTTACTGGCATGTGAAATGAGTGCCACTGTTTGATAGTCTGAACATTCTTTAGTGTTTCCCTTTTTTGGTATGGGGATATAAGTTGATTTTTTCCAATCTGATGGCCATTCTTGTGTTTTCCAAATTTGCTGGGATATATAATACATTACCTTGACAGCATCATCTTGCAAGATTTTGAACAGTTCAGCTGGGATGCTGTCGTCTCCTGATGCCTTGTTATTAGCAATGCTTCTTAAGGCCCATTCAACCTCACTCTTCAGGATATCTGGCTCTAGCTCACTCACCACACCATCAAAGCTATCCCTGATATTGTTATCCTTGCTATACAGGTCTTCCGTATATTCTTGCCACCTTTCCTTGATCTCTTCTTCTTCTGTTAGGTCCTTGCCATCTTTGTTTTTGATCATGCCCATTTTGGCCTGGAATTTACCTCCAATGTTTCTAATTTTCTGGAAGAGGTCTCTTGTCCTTCCTATTCTATTGTCTTCTTCCACTTCCGCACATTGCTTGTTTAAAAATAATTCCTTCTCTCTTCTGGCTAACCTCTGGAATTTTGCATTTAATTGGGCATATCTCCCCCTATCACTGTTGCCTTTTGCTTTCCTTCTTTCTTGGGCTACTTCTAGTGTCTCAGCAGACAGCCATTTTGCCTTCTTGGTTTTCTCTTTCTTTGGGATGTATTTTGTTGCTGCCTCCTGAACAATGTTGCGAACGTCTGTCCATAGTTCTTCCAGGACCCTATGTACTAAGTCCAGTCCCTTAAATCTATTCTTCACCTCCACTGCATATTCTTTAGGAATATTAGTGAGCTCATATCTAGGTGATCTGTGGGTCTTCCCTAATCTCTTTAGTCTGATCCTAAATTCTGCAAGAAGACGTTCGTGATCTGAACTACAGTCAGCTCCAGGTCTTGTTTTAACTGACTGTATAGATGTCTGCCACCTTTGGCTGCAAAGGATGTAATCAATCTGATTTCGGTGTTGTCCATCTGGGGAAGTCCATGTATAAAGCCGTCTCTTAGGTTGTTGGAAGAGAGTGTTTGTTATGCAGAGTGAGTTGCCTTGGCAAAATTCCATCAGCCTATGTTCTGCTTCGTTTTGTTCTCCCAGGCCATGCTTACCTGTAATTCCAGGTGTCATTTGACTGCCCACCTTAGCATTCCAGTCTCCTGTGATGAAAATAACATCTCTTTTAGGCGTGTTGTCCACTAGGTGCTGCAGATCCTCATAGAACTGCTCTACTTCAACTTCTTCAGCATCTGTGGTTGGGGCATATATTTGGATCACTGTGATGTTAGATGGCTTGCCCTGAATTCGAATTGAGATCATTCTATCATTTTTTGGATTGTATCCAAGCACTGCTTTAGCCACTTTACTATTAATTATGAAGGCTACTCCATTTCTTCTGTGATCCTCTTGTCCACAGTAGTAGATCTGGTGGTCCTTTGATGTGAAGTGGCCCATTCCAGTCCATTTCAGTTCACTGACGCCCAAAACGTCTATCTTTAATCTTGACATCTCACCAATAACCACATCCAATTTGCCCTGGCTTATAGATCTTACATTCCAGGTTCCAATGGTGTGTTGATCCTTAGAACATCGGATTCGCTGTTCACCACCAGCACCGTCGGCCGCTAGCCGTCCTTTCGGCTTTGAGCTAGCTGTGTCATCACGTCTGGGGCTAGTTGAGCTCATCCTCTGTTCCTCCCCAGTAGCATTTTGACCATCTTCCGACTTGGGGGTCTCATCTTCCGATGGTATACCGACATATCTCTGGTTGTACTGATCCATTTAGTTTTCACGGCAAGAATACTGGGGTGGGTTGCCATTACCTTCCCCAGGGATCGCATTTAGTCTGACTTCTCTGTCATGACCTTCCGATCTTGGGTGGCCCTTCACGGTTTAGCTCATGGCATCATTGAGGTGCTCAAGCTCCAGCACCATGACCAAGTGAATTTGAAAGTGCTTAAGGAAATCCTTCCTTCCTTCCTTCCTTCCTTCCTTCCTTCCTTCCTTCCTTCCTTTCTTTCTTTCTTTCTTTCTTTCTTTCTTTCTTTCTTTCCTGGTGTAAGAGAAAAACAATTCTCCAAACCCTTTAAATAAACAAAGAGGAAAAAAAAAGGAAAAGGAGTATTCTTTTTCCATTAGAAAGCAATGGGATTTTGGGGGGTGGGGGGCATCAATGACCTTTTCCAGATCTGAAAACAGATACAGTGTTGGAAAATCTTGGAGAACAGCCTTCTTAAACTTGGGAGGGAGCAGCATACTCACTGAAGATTAGTTGAATCATAAGCCCTGTCCGTAAGTACTGGAGAGCATCACATTTGTGGAGGCTCATTTGAAATAATAAAGAAGCATCCTAGGACATTGGAAATGTTGCCTTATTTGCTCAATCAATAATTAGAGGCAGATTCTTCATTTTCATGAAGCTTTGGGATGTATGCATACATTCTGCAACTTCATAACTAGACCTCCAACATCAATTAGGTTGTCATCCACATATATTTTTAACCTTTTAAGTTACTTATAAGAGGTTCGCAGTCTTTACAAGTAGAAGGCACCATCTGGTCCATTTATGCAGAAGTATCCATCTTGCAAGATTGTCAAATATTCCAATATTTCAGCATTCATGTATAAAATCTTGCCATATTTCAAGGTTCTTGCAAGATCTCAAATGAGATGGCCCAAATTCTTGTGAAATCTTGCCATTTTAAAATCTCTTTCTCTTTGTAAAAATTTAATTCAATTTTGAGGACCATTTAAGAGGGTTTGGGATGCCTTGGTATCCATGAATTACTCTAATACAGTTTATTTCTCCAGTACATTTTCAGCCTTTTGTCAGATCTGTACAAATTAACTGCAGTTTTACCCTAATGCATGTTCAAGATAGCTTGGGAATTATAATCCAAAACATCTGGCAGGACTTATGTTGGAGAAGGCAGGCTTTTTATGGGAAGCAACAGCAGCTCCTCAGGGGAGTTTCCTGGGTATGTATGTGGGGGTGGTGGTGGTTTCATACTAATAAAAGTTTTATTGGCTGTTCCAATTATAATCAAAAGATTCAGCACATTCACATTACGTTTCTGCCATATCCCTTGGAGTTCATAGTTAATTTATTCCAAAAAGGGTTTCCTGCAGTCCTGAAGTCTGATTAAACCAATCTAAGGCCAAAACATTTGTAAATGAGACCTTATGGGTTATGATGCAATTATCTGTCTGTCAGTTTAACCAGACCAACTAATCATCTGTCCATGCAATCATGCATCAGTGCTTCCATCTATTGATCAGTCAATCTATTGATCCTCCCTCTAACTTTTTGGTTGCATGCTAATTACTGACTATGCCTCTCACTGATTACCAAATAGCATTTAAATTATCTGTATTTTTCTGACCTTTAAAGAAGGAAGTCCAAAGGGCAGGTAGGTGTCCTTACAGAAGAGATATCCTTGAGTCTTTCAGACCATCTGGTGTCTCTTGGCAGATTATACATTATTTATTTATTTATTTTAAGAGATTTGTACAGCAATTATTTCTTGATAGTAATTAATTAAAAAACTTAAAAATTAAGGAATTTAATTATTTGGAATTATTTGGTTCAATCACCTGTTTCCAGCAATGGTAATTCAGATGTCCACAAGTTAAAACAAAAGTGTACACTGTTTTGGAACACTGTTTGAGTATGTACTGTCAAGTTGGTTTGTCTCTTAGTGATCACACAGATAGATTTTCTCCATGATGATCTGTCCCTAACCTGGTCTTCCAACAGTGTAGCCATCACCACTATAACCAAGTCTATCCATCTTGTTGGTGGTCTTCCTCTTTTTCTCTTTCCTTCTGCCTTTATCAGCATTACAGCCTTTTCTAGAGACCTTTTCTGGTCTTTGCATAGTATGTTGGCTGTCTATGGTATTCTCAGGAGTCTTCTCCAGTACCAAAGTTGAAAAGCGACAATATTCTTACTATCCTACTTCTCCAAATTACAACTTTCTCATTGTTGCATGAGGGTTCTTTGTATTCTTTGGCTTTATCAATTATCCAGTGTGCATCAGCAATCATGTCTCTTGGTTCTGCTGCCTTGCTTGGGGTGGGAGGGGCAATAGTTCTTCCTGGGGGTGGCTGGCACCATAAATCCCTCCCCAATGAATGAGATCTTTGCTTCTTGGATTTTGTATCTATTTTATTCTTATTTATTGGTTGTGTATATTGTAATTTATATTTTTATGGTTTTTAATTGCTGATTTTATTGTAAACTGCCCAGAGTTCCCTTTTTGGGGGGAGATGGGCAGTGATAGAAATTTGAAAAACCAACAAACAAATAAATGCCTCGTTTTCTAAAGCCAGCCTGAGCATCTGACATCTCTTTTTCCATGGAGGGCTGTTATCTGCATTGCATGATCCTAAGCATTATTTTGCTAGCATGTGAAATTAAGATTATTATACAATAATTTGCACAGTCATTTTGCATACCTTTTTTGGTATTTGAATGTAGATTGACTTCTTCCAGTCTGTTGGCCACTGTATTGTTTTCTAGATTTGCTGGCATTGATTGGTTAGTACCTGTACTGATTCTTCTTCTGTTGCTTGCCATATTTCTATGGGTATTCTATCAGTTCCTGTAGGGTTGCAGCTTGGTAAAGACTGGAGTGCTGATCTAACTTCATCTTCTAGTACTAGAGATTCTTGTAAGTAAGGAATATCTTATAAAGTATCTTGGACATTGACATCACTACTGTAGAGTATTTCAGTAAACTTCCTCCATCTTTCTTTGATATTTTTTGAATCAGTTGCTATCTGTCCTTTGGTGTCCTTTAGCATACCAATTCAGGGTTGGAGCCTCCTGAGTTTGGAACTCTTCTGGAAGACTTTCCTTGTATTTCCATATCAGTTCCCATTTTCAATGTCTTTACAGGTGTTGTTTCAATACTGGCTCTTGTCTCTGGAACTCTTTGTTAAGTTCCTTCCTGAGAATGTTGTCTTTCTTGGCTTTGGTTTCTCTTCTCTTCTTGGCAATTTCTATGTTTTTTTTTCTGACATCCAGTTCGCTTTCTTCTCTTTCTTCATCTTTGGCTGTCTCTTTTCACATTCATCCTTAACTTAAGTTATGCCATAGTTTCTCTGGCTCTGTATCAGTGAGATTCAGTACTTCAAAGTGATTCCTGATGTTCTCCTTGAAAACGTTGGGTATATGCTCTAGATCATATTGTGGAAACTGGTTGGCTTTCTCCTCCTCCTCCTCTTCTTCCTCCTCCTCCTCCTCCTCCTCCACCACCACCACCACCTAGAACTTGCATATGAGCAGTTCATGATCTATTCCACAGTTAGCACCTGGCCATGACTTTAATGCTATAACTGAGCTCCTCCACCTCCTTTTAGCAATAATGTAGTCAATCTGACTTCTATATATTTCATCTGGAGATACCCACATATACATTCATATACAATGAAAATGAAATCATTGGATTAGCAGAAATTAACAAGTCATTCTCTTGCTTCATTTCAGTTTCCTATCCAACATATTTTCCTCCTTAATATTTCCAACTTTGGCACTCCAGTCTCCAATCACAAGCAGCACATCTTGTTTGTATGACCAATGATATCAAATTGAACTTGATCATAAAGCTCATCAGTGCTAGATTTGGCCTTGAGAGGCCTGTTTAGTACTAATATTTCAGTTGTGAAATACACTTCTGAAAAAGTCCTTTTTCACACCTTCTTTGCTATTTCTTCAGCCATGCTGAGCTAGTTGGTTGGGGAATTACAGCATAAAAAAATATGGACTGCAAAATAGTTTATATATTCTACTGTTCACACATGTTCCTAGTGTATGAGAAGTTGATGGTCATTGCCTTTTCACAGCTGTTGCTTTTATGTTCAATTACACTGATTTGGTAAATAAAAAGCCATGTTCCCCTTTTTGGAGTCCACCTGAATTAGTTAGGGACAATACAATTAGATTCTGACACCAGGCAGCTAATCAGTTCTGATTAAATGCTGATGTCATCAGTGTATGATAAAAGGCACTGTGAGGCCGAAATGACAACAGGCACTAAATGATGTCATTGCATATATAGTACGATTGTGTAATTTGTGTCAGTTCAGGAGGCTGATGAAAATTATATAATTGCTATGACATCATGACACTCACATCATTATTTGCCCACTTGGGCACCCATGGATGTCATCAAATCAAATCAGATTCAGAGAAATACTTGCTACTTTCATTCTGAATGAAGAAATATATTTTATATTTTGTCACAAAAATGAAAGGGCGGGATGGGCATATCTAGAAGAATAGAAATGCCCACTGCACACCAAGTCTATGTGCATGAATCTCTTCATATTTTGAAACAGTACCCAGAGGGGACCTCACATCAGCAATGGTAGATGCACTCATTTCAGAATTTGGTATCATTTCCCTTCTCCAGTGGATATTAGCTACACAAAATTTTCCTTGACTATAATAGATAAATTTAAGAATTCCAGCTCTCAAAGACACATCAGCTTAGTCATAATATACAGAGTATTTATACTTAAAAAGATCTTTTGATAGAGGAGTTAGTGCACAATTTTGGAAATTTGTAGGTTCCAAGAACTGTTCTGCAAAGTCATGGAGTGAACAGAGGTGTTGGGGTGAATCTGGCCTTGCACAGATTCTTCTTTTTTGGCAGAGTTACTGGCTTATCAGATTTGGGAATGTCGTGGACCTAGCATAACTTGACCTTAGCAAAGTATCTAATAAAGCCTCTCATCCTCATTAATAAAAAGGTAAAATACGTGCTGCTAAATAGTTTCATAAGTGGCTGAATGATTGCACCCAGGGAATACTCATAAATGGCTCCATGACAGTTAGGAGAATGGGATTGAGTGCAGTGCTACAAGGCTGTACTCTGGAGCTTCTGCTACTCAACAATTTTATTAATGGCCCAGATGAAAGGTTGGAGGGAATGATTGTTAAATTTGCAGGTGATGCAAAACTTAGGGGTGTTAGTATTGTAGAAGAAAAAGAGAAAGTTCAAGAGTGGGTTGAAAAGGGAGCTGAAATGAACAAGATGAAATTTAAGAGGGAGAAATTATGACCAAGGGGAAATATAATAGCTAACTTATAGATAGATAGCTAAAGAGTTGTTCTATAGAGGAGGAAACAAGCTTGTTCTCTGTGGCTCAGTAGGGTAGGATCAGAATCAACAGGCTGCACTACATGGAAGTAATTAGGACATGGGAGGAAGTTCCTCATGGTAAGAGCCGATTTATTTATTTATTTATTTATTTATTTATTTATCCAATTTATCACCGCCCATCTCCCAAAAGGGACTCTGGGCGGTTTACAATAAAACATAAATAAGAAAAATATAAAACTGTAAAATACTATAATACATAATAAAATAAATATGATAAAAACCCTGATGGCTGGAAGTTCTCTGTGATTTGCAAGCAGAGCAGGGTCCTTCTAAGAAACTAACCATCTCCAGGAATGGCTACTCTCTCTCCCACCCCAGGCATAATTACAGAACCAGGTCTTTAGTTGTTTCCTAAAGTCCAGGAGGGAGGGAGCCAATCTCACTTCTGGGGAAAGGATATTTCAAAGGGCAGGGGCTGTTGCAGAGAAGGCCCTCCTCCTGGACCCCACCAGATGGAATTCTCTTACAGACGGGGTGTCATGAGTGCCGTTGAGCTAAAGTCATCAGCGCAATGGCACACATGACAATGACAAGGAAATAAGTGAAGGGGCACAAGTTAAGTAGCCATCAACCCACAACGACTAACGGCTAACAAACAATAGCTAAACGAATCACGGAGCCACCCAAGCCATCAGCGGCAATACAACGGGGATCGCCCAGCTGAAAGCAATCAGCAGAAGAATGGAAACCTGAGGATGGGCGATCCTGGAAACCCTCAACCAATGGCAGGGCAACGCATGGGACAAAGGGGGGTGACGTGACCGTGAGCGAGGGGGCGCTGACCGGCGCGGGGTATTTAAACCCCGCACCGGCGCGCTCCTGTCACTCTCAGCTTTTTTCTACCGACGTTGTACCTGCCCTGAAATAAACCAGAACCTGATTTGCAAACCAGCGTCTGAACGTTATTCAGAGGTAGGCAGCGCATGACATAAAGCTGAGAGTCATAAACTCAGCCTCGCCGAGCCCCACCGGACGACAACGAGCCGCGGGAGGAGTAGACGGCGAGAAGACCAGCAAGATGAGGCCGGAACGGCGCGGGCAAGGAGGGCGAGCCGCGCGGCAAGAGACAGAGGAGGACCGACCGAGGCCAGAGGCACCGCGGACTCCCGGAGCCATGGACGCCCACCCCACCCGACCCGAGCCTCAGCTCCAACCCCAAGGGGAGATGGCGACGGAGGCAACCCGACCGCGGGAGGGAGCAGCACGACTTCCGAAACCAGCGGAGGACCCCGCGCCCCACATCGCACCCCAGCAACGGGCGTGGAGCGACAGCCCCACGGTGCTCAACACGGAGGAGGACGACGGAGACACCCATCAGACGGAGGAGGAAGCGGACCCGCGGCGGAGGGACGATGAACCCCACCGGCAACCCACCCCCGAGGACGCGCCAACGGAACCGGCCCCAGCGGCGGCGCGGGCTGTGGACGAGGAGGCACGAGCTGAACTCGCGGCCATGCGGGCTCAGCTAACGGAACTCCGGACCATGCTCCAGGCGCTTATGCCCCCCGCGCCACCCAACGACGTCCCCGCACAAGCCCACACCCCGAGCGAAGCACCGAACCCACACGGGCCAGCGGAGAGCCAGCAGACGGCACAGGCGGCCGACACCACACCCCGGGAAGCGAGAGGCGGGGCCGCACAAAACGCCCGGGCCCCAAAGGACTTCCCCATCTTCTTCGATGGGACCCCCTCAAAACTCTCGTTTTTCGTTACCAACGCTAGGGAGTTCATGGGGAGGCACGGACACTCCTATGACTCCGAGGCCGACAAGATCGCCGCCGTGGCGATCAAACTCCAAGACAGGGCGGCGGACTGGTACGTCCAACTGTACGAGTCCAGCTCCCCCGCCCTCGCCACCTTCCCGGCTTTCATCAAAGAGATGAAAAACTACTTCGAAGACCCCCTAGCTAAAGTACGGGCGAAAAGCGCACTCCAGAGACTTAAACAGGGCACACGCACGGTCCCTGACTACGCCCTGGAGTTCAAAGCCCTCGCGGGAAAGGTCTGCGACTGGTCTGAGACCACCCTGCTGGAAATCTTCAAAAGGGGGCTCAACCGCGACGTTCTCCAATGGGCCCTCTACCGCGACGACCCAGAAACGTTACACGGGTGGATCCACCTCGCGGGGAAAGCCGAACACGCGCACCGCACCTTCCTTATGACAACCACAGAAGACACAAACTATGTCGGGAAAAAGGTACCCGCACCACACGGGGGGATGGCCGGCCCCATATACCCAAAAAAGAAGTTCAACCGGGAGCCCTGCGGGAGGTGTGGCAAATTAGGGCACAAGACGGCGGATTGCTTCGCCAACCGACCGCCGACCAGCGCGCCCAAGCCCGCCCCGAAAATTAGCCCCAAACCACCCAACCCGGGGCCGCCCCCTCACCGCCGAATGACCGTGGCCACAGCGACACCGGAAGAGGGCTGGGACGCTTACTGGGGGGAAGAGGACAATACCGACCCCGACCAGCCGGCGGGAAATGCTCCCCGCTTGCTCTGAGACGCGTGGCGAGGCAGGCGGTGGGACAGCAACGCGGACCACCTCAACGAAACGACAAAAGCTCCGTAATATTGGCAGCAATCCAACTCTCTGCCGGCAACGGAGCCACCACGGCCGCGGCACTAGTGGACTCGGGGTGCTCAAAAAGCCTCATCCACCCCGACCTAGTCGCCAAACTCGACCTCCGCTGCTTCCCCCTCCCCACGCCGCTGGCATTCCACCAGCTGGACGGCTCTACAGCGGGAGGGAAACCAGCCACGCTACAAACCGAGCTGGTCACCCTGCAAATGGGCACTCACACCGAGCGCACATCGTTCGTAGTCACGCCCATCGGACGGCCCATTGCAGTCCTGGGGATGCCATGGCTCGCGAAAAACAACCCGCGGATCAACTGGGCGACCCGCACCTTCACATTCGGCGACGGCGAGTATCGAGCACCAGTACCAGCTGGCAAAAGCAACCCCACGGTAGGACGAGCGGAGGCGACCACACAAGACAACGCCGCTACCACAGCAGACCTACCAGAACAATACGCCGACTTCTCCGAGGTCTTCGGAGAGGCAGAGGCGGACCAACTACCCCCCCACCGCAAGACGGATTGCCGGATCGACCTACTGCCCGACGTCCCCCTACCTAGACCAAAGATCTATTCGATGACCCCGAAGGAGATGGCAACCCTCCGGGAGTTCATCGATAAAAACCTAGACAGGGGATTCATAGAGCCAGCATGCTCACCGGTCGGAGCCCCCGTCTTATTCCGGGAGAAGAAAGACGGGACCCTACGGCTCTGCACCGACTACCGGGGCCTAAACGCGGCTTCCCTGTCCAACAAATACCCCTTACCCCTGGTGAAGGACATGCTCGCCCACCTGTCCATGGGCAAAGTCTTTTCCAAATTGGACCTTCGCGAGGCGTACTATCGCATCCGAATCAGGGAGGGGGACGAATGGAAGACGGCGTTTAACTGCCCCCTAGGCGCCTTCCAGTACAAGGTACTGCCCTTCGGACTCGCGGGGGCCCCTGGGGTGTTCATGCAGCTCATCAATGAGGTACTGCATGAACATCTGTTTAAAGGGGTCCTGGTCTACATCGACGACGTCCTCATTTACACAAAAACACACGAGGAACACGTAACCTTAGTCAGGCAAGTCCTCGACAAGCTCAGAAGGGCGCAGCTCTATGCAAAGCCTACAAAGTGCGAGTTTCACAAAGAGCGCCTAGACTATTTGGGGTATCGAATCTCCGGGGACGGCATCGAAATGGACCCCGCAAAAGTCGAAGCGGTGCTAAACTGGGAGCGGCCCCGCAACAGACGGCAACTACAGAGCTTCCTGGGATTCGCGAATTTCTACAGGTCCTTCGCCCGGGGGTTCGCTGAGATAGCCCTCCCCTTAACGGACCTCCTCAAAACCAAAGGGGTGGGGGACACCCGACGCGCCAAGAACCCAGGCACAGTGCTGAATTGGACTCCCGCGTGCCAGACCGCATTCGACAAGCTGAAAGCGCTGTTCACGACGGAGCCAATCCTCGCGCACCCGGACCCAGAACGGCCGTTCGTGGTCCAAGCCGACGCCTCAGACTTCTCCCTGGGAGCCATCCTGCTACAAAAAGACTCCACGGGGCTCCTGAAACCATGCGCCTACCTGTCAAGGAAGTTCTCCGAGACAGAGAGGCGATGGCACGTCTGGGAGAAAGAAGCCTTCGCGGTGAAATCGGCACTAGAGACATGGCGTCACCTACTCGAGGGAGCCACCCAACCATTCGAGGTCTGGACGGACCACCGGAACCTCGAGGCCCTACGAACGCCTAGACGCCTTAGCCCAAAACAGGTCCGATGGGCCCAATTCTTCAGCCGCTTTGATTTCCAGCTGAAGTTCATGCCGGGCAAGAAGAACTTCCTGGCCGACGCCCTCTCCCGGCTGCCCCAAGACGAAGAGCCCGCCCCAGACACCATTGGGACGGTCCTATCCGCCTCGCAACTGGGGATGGCCGTGACCACCCGAAGCGGCGCACGGAGGCAGCTCGACGCTACGGCGCAGCCGACGGCGGGACAACCGGCGACGGAAAGAAGCCAACCGCAACTACCAGGGGGAATGCGCACGGACCTCGCCGCCGCCCTCAAAACCGACCCCTGGTTCCTGGCAAACCCCGACAAGGTAACGATGGCGCAAGACCTGGCATGGGGGGAAGGCAGAATCTACGTCCCGGACTCGCAACGCCAGGCGATCTTGCATAGGTCACACGACGCCAAGCAAGCGGGACACTTTGGGTTCCTCAAGACCCTACACCTAACACGGCGCCAATTCTGGTGGCCCGCGCTCAGGCGAGACGTAAAAACCTACGTGGCGTCCTGCCCAACGTGCGCTAGGGCCAAACGGGCACCAGGCAAACCCGCGGGGCTATTGCAACGGGTGGCAGAACCCTCCCGCCCATGGGAGGAAATCTCTATGGATTTTATAGTGGACCTCCCACCCAGCCAGAAGAAAACGGCCATTTGGGTGGTGAAGGACTACTTCTCAAAGCAGGCCCACTTCATCCCCTGCACGTCGGTCCCATCCTCACAACAACTAGCCAAACTCTTCCTCATCCACGTGTACAGGCTACACGGATGTCCCGCACGTGTGGTGACCGACAGGGGCACACAGTTCACCTCCAAATTCTGGCGGGCCTTCCTGAAGCTGACGGGGACCCAACAGGCCCTATCTACGGCTTGGCATCCGCAGACGGACGGAGCCACTGAGGTTCTTAATGCCACCTTAGAGCAATTTATACGGTCATATACGAACTACCACCAAGACGACTGGGCTGAACTGCTCCCGTTCGCCGAAGTCGCATACAACAACGCCGTCCACATGAGCACGGGGAAAACCCCGTTCGAAGTAGTCTCGGGGCGCGACTTCGTCCCCATACCGGAGCTACCTCAACCCCCGGAACCCCAGGTGGACGCTAGCGACTGGGGACGGAAGATCGCGGAAGCATGGCCAGTAATCACGGCGGCGCTGAAGGAGGCACAGGCTGCTTACAAAGAGCAGGCCGACAAGCACCGGCGCCAACAACCGACGTTCCAGGCGGGGGATATGGCCTATCTCTCCACCAAGTTCCTAAAGTCAACCCAACCCTCGAAAAAACTGGGGCCTAAGTACATCGGGCCGTTCCGAGTCACGCAAATAGTGAACCCGGTAGCAATACGCCTGGACCTGCCACACAACCTCCGGAGACTCCACCCAGTGTTCCATACCAGCCTCCTAAAACCGGCAACCACCTCCCGATGGCACCCAAGCACGCCACAGCCCGCACCGCTAATGATCGACGGGCAACACCACTTCGAGATCAGGGACATCCTCGACTCCCGCAAGCAACGAGGAACTCTACACTATCTGGTCAGGTGGAAACACTTCCCCCACCCGGAATGGGTGGCGGCGCACAATGTTAACGCGCCTGACCTGACCAGAGCATTTCACCGGGCATACCCCGACAAACCGCAATCAAGGTCAGCAAAACCAACCCCCCCCGCAGCCCCCCCCCGCCTCCCGTGCCCCAAGGGAAAGGGCCCCCCCCAAGCCCGCGACTTGGGTGGACCTTCCCCCCCCCGGGACTCACTCCCCCCGCCCCGGGCCCACGGGGTGGTGACAAACGATCGCCAGCACCCTCCCCCCGCCCCCCGGCCGCGGGGGAGTGGCAAGCTAGTCAACAGGGCAACCTGGGGGCAACGCCCAGGAGACACAACAAAGGCGACGCACTCTAAATAAGAAAAGAAGGGCCCTACCTGGAGCTGAGCAGCACCCGACCAGCCACGCCTCTCGCCTCGCCGAACTGAGCCAAACAAACAGGGTGTGGTTGGAGCATGCGCAAGCCAGGTCAGAACCCGAGCATGCGCACCATGGACACACCCTGGGAAGGCACGTGGTAGAGGGAGGAGCAAAGGGAGGGGCGACAACTACTCCGGCGGGAACTTTGAAAAAAAAAAAAAAAATGTGGCGTTTTGACAGCTCCACGGGGAAAACCAAGAAAACCGGGGGAGAACACTATTCGAAAAGGGGGCAGTATGTCATGAGTGCCGTTGAGCTAAAGTCATCAGCGCAATGGCACACATGACAATGACAAGGAAATAAGTGAAGGGGCACAAGTTAAGTAGCCATCAACCCACAACGACTAACGGCTAACAAACAATAGCTAAACGAATCACGGAGCCACCCAAGCCATCAGCGGCAATACAACGGGGATCGCCCAGCTGAAAGCAATCAGCAGAAGAATGGAAACCTGAGGATGGGCGATCCTGGAAACCCTCAACCAATGGCAGGGCAACGCATGGGACAAAGGGGGGTGACGTGACCGTGAGCGAGGGGGCGCTGACCGGCGCGGGGTATTTAAACCCCGCACCGGCGCGGTCCTGTCACTCTCAGCTTTTTTCTACCGACGTTGTACCTGCCCTGAAATAAACCAGAACCTGATTTGCAAACCAGCGTCTGAACGTTATTCAGAGGTAGGCAGCGCATGACACGGGGTCCGTAGCATGCCCTCTCTGCATGACCAGGAGGGACGGGTTGATATGATGCGGAGGAGACGGTCCCTCAGGTAACCTGGACCCATGCCATGTAGGGCTTTAAAGCTGATAACCAACATCTTGAATTGGACCTGGAAGCATACTGGCAACCAATGCAGCTCACAGAGCAAAGGGGTGACATGTGCTGATCTTGGGAAACCCAAGATCACCCGCGTGCCTGCATTTTGCACCAGCTGTAGCTTCCAGATACTCTTCAAGGGTAGCCCATGTAGAGAGCATTGCAGTAGTCTATATGGGAGATAACCAGGGCATGAGTGACCGTTCAAAGGGCCTCTCGCTCCAGGAAGGGGCACTTTTTCAACTGATCTTTCTTTTGCATTCTTTTTTTTTTTGAGGTCTAATATTCAAAATGGCTCAGTTGACTAGAGATAGGTCTTCCCATACTAACTAGACAGAGTTAATTTAATCTGGTCCACAGTTAGATCTGTTTTAGATTTAACCCTATGGGGTTTAGTTGACTGGGTCAAGTAACCCCTTTTGGTAGTCATACGCTACCCATACCTTTCATACATTGATCCTGTTAAGCATGTTGTGGGAGTAGGACTTTTAATATAACAAGAACATCATCAACAACAAAAGACATATGGAGAAAAAAAAAGTATAGCAATTACTATGAAAGTTCAATTTTTGCTCCAATGGTTCAAAAAATGGTCTAAAAGCCCCATGTTTTTGTTGCTGATGGGTGACAACATTGGGGAATATAAATTTGAGTTATAAAAGGAATTGAAGTAGTTGTTCCAATATTTAAAGAACCTTTCTGCCCATCCTTACTCCATATTTTCAGATTATTGCTTCCTGTTTCTAGCACTTCATGCTGATGGGCCATAAATTCCTACGCCTCCCTGCCATTGCATCTACTTCAGGGGTAGATGGATCCTGTGGCCCATAATGACCCTTGCAAGACTGTAATATCTAGGGCACATGGTTCCTCTCTATTTCCAGGGATTCATTTTAAGTTATTCAGTGTTGGTTCTATCAGTTTGGTTTATGTGATTAAGGCACATCTAAGATTTATTAAGATGTCAAAGTCTTCTTTCTTAATAGAAAGTGCTATTAATGGATCAAGCCTTTCCAACTTGTAGAGAATAATACTGAAGTATTGATGGCTGTATACATACATGTTTCATATTCTTTTTTGCCTGTATCTAACACAATCAGTGGAAGGCAAAAGGAAGAGGGGCTGACCAAGGGCAAGATGGATGGATGATATTCTAGAGGTGATGGATTTGACCTTGGGGGAGCTGGTGGTGGTGACAACCAACAGGAAGGTCTGGCATGGGCTGGTCCATGAAGTCATGAAGAGTTGGAAGTGACTGAATAAATAAACAATGAAACACAATCATGTCCCCATCAAAAATATCTGCAATAGGAGACTTCTGGTGGGGACATGGAGGACTGAACAGCTGTGCCTGTGGGCTCAGTGGGCAGAACTGACAATGTGGCAGTTTTTTGGGGCTCATGCAGGTTTTTCCAGAAAAAGGAAAACACCTGGAATCACCCTACCTGTCATCCGGATGGCTGCTTGCAGCCAGAAGATCACAAACAGCATTCGTGTTCAACTGGTAAGAGCTAGCCGGGAGACTGGGATGTCATCATTTCCAAGCTGCACTGTAGCCTTAAAGGGACACTAAGACTGGCCACCCCATTTCTAAATCACCCAATTTATATTTCTTTTAAGTATGCGTACCCTAAGAGAGGCTTTCTACAGCAAGGAGAAGTGGGGTTTCTTGGTGCTTACTGTTATTTTTGGGATTAATTTTTCTTAAAATTCTTTTTAAGTTTTGGACTTTATTTTCCCTCCTAATATTAAGGAGGATTGAGAGTAAATAATTGTCTCCCTATTATTACTTTTGTACTAAATTTGAAGATATTAGCATTTTCCTACGTTGAATCGGCTGTTTTGAACTTTCAGTTTTCTGCTTCTACTTTCCCTAGGGAACTGTCTCCTATCTCACTTTTGCTTGTGTAAACACATTCTGGAATTCTTTCATATTTTCAACTTTCACTGGTTAAGCTCCTAGGGGGCACCATAATCTACTGCATGAGACATGGAGGATTTTAAACAGTCATTCTCTGATTTCCAACAAGATTTTAAACAGATTCTTTCTGATTCCTACCAAGTTTTTATGCAAGGCATTCAGGACATTGTGGAAAATATGAGGTCTAAAATGTGTCATCTGGTTGGGGATGTCATGGATGAAACTGAGGAATTTAACAGTGACAGAAATGTCTCTTTTAAGAGTGAGATTGGGATTTCTATTGAAATGCTGGATGAAGATTGGATAGTCGAGTTGGAGAAATCAGTCTTACAGTATGTCTTTGTCTTCTCCCTCTGTGCAGAAAGACATTGCATGAAGGATTGCTGTTTTGCTGCAATGAGAAGGTTGGGGATCTCTTTTGTTTTCACTGTTGTTGCCTTAAGATAACAATCACTTAACGGTATAATTATGATCACCATAAATAGAAAACACAGTGCAAAAAGCTTCTACAACAGAAGGTGAGCACACATAGTTCAGAAATGCAAACCTTCTTACCTATCTCTTATGATTACACTAATATCTTATTCACACCTTGATTGTTTCTGAATAATGCACTATGGCTTTGCAACAATCCACAAGCTAAAGAGCATTCCAGTGCTCGGCATTGGAATGGGAATAGGATAAGAAGGGTTGGAGCTGGACAGGGGTAATGGAGCAATTTGAAAGTGGTTTAAGTATATTTCATACCTGTAATAATCCAATATTTATTTTGGGGGGGGGGAGAAATATATTTGGTTTTTCTTTAATACAAACACAACAAATCTCTACTTCCCAAATCCACACAAACTGGAACCCAATTGTCTGAATTTTTTCTTTCCATTTTCCTTGGGGGGGAGATGTGTGGTGATAAAATTTGATAAGTAAATAAATACATATTTTTTTCTAGATTATCTGGTGCAGTTTTGCAATGAAAAAATATGATTATAGGTTTGGGATATATATGTAAGTTGTTTATTCGTTCAGTCGCTTCCTACTCTTCATGACTTCATGGACCAGCCCACGCCAGAGCTTCCTGTCGGTCGTCAACACCCCCAGCTCCCCCAGGGACAAATCCATCACCTCTAGAATATCATCCATCCACCTTGCCCTTGGTCGGCCCCTCTTCCTTTTGCCTTCCACTTTCCCTAGCATCAACATCTTCTCCAGGGTGTCCTGTCTTCTCATTATGTGGCCAAAGTATTTCAGTTTTGCCTTTAATATCATTCCCTCAAGTGAGCAGTCTGGCTTTATTTCCTGGAGGATGGACTGCTTTGATCTTCTTGCAGTCCAAGGCACTCTCAGAATTTTCCTCCAACACCACAGTTCAAAAGCATCGATCTTCCTTCTCTCAGCCTTCCTTATGGTCCAGCTCTCGCAGCCATAGGTTACTATGGGGAACACCATTACTTTAACGATGCAGACCTTTGTTATCAGTGTGATGTCTCTGCTTTTAACTATTTTATCGAGATTTGTCATTGCTCTTCTCCCAAGGATTAAGCGTCTTCTGATTTCCTGACTGCAGTCAGCATCTGCAGTAATCTTCGCACCTAGAAATACAAAGTCTTTCACTGCTTCTACATTTTCTCCCTCTATTTGCCAGTTATCAATCAAGCTGGTTGCCATAATCTTGGTTTTTTTGAGGTTTAGCTGCAAGCCAGCTTTTGCACTTCCTTCTTTCACTTTCATCATTTTTTTTTACATTTTCTTAATTTATATGGCTGCCCATACACAACTCTGGGTGGCTAACAATAAAACAACAAAATAGAAACAGGATTAAAAAACCAAAAAATTAAAAACAACATCAATAGCATAAAATAGCAGTGAAGAACATTAATGATATCCTACATTAAAATTAACCACGACACGGGCTTACCCATATTGCTAGGGGCCAGGGTAGATGGCAAAGGCAGGTTTTTAATGCCTTGCAAAAGGCCAGCAGGGTCAGGGCAGGTCTGATATCCGGGGGGATGATATTTCAGGGAGCAGGTGCCACAGAAGAAAAGGGTCTCTTCCAGGGTCCCACCAAATGGCACTCTCTTGTGGGTGGGACCCAGAGCATGACTCTTCTGCCAGATCAAACAGGATAGGTAGACACCACTGGGGAGAGATGGTCCCATAAGTAACCCAGCCGCAACATAGTTTTTCTACGTACATTTCCCCCCAAGATCCACTCTTGACGCTACCAAATAAATAATTGGTTCCTTATTCAGAGTCTCTCATCAACCTTGTTGTTTATTTGTTTAGTCACTTCTGACTCTTCGTGACTTCATGGACCAGCCCACGCCAGAGCTTCCTGTCAGTCGTCAACACCCCCAGCTCCCCCGGGGACAAGTCCGTCACCTCTAGAATATCATCCATCCACCTTGCCCTTGGTCGGCCCCTCTTCCTTTTGCCCTCCACTCTCCCTAGCATCAGCATCTTCTCCAGGGTGTCCTGTCTTCTCATTATGTGGCCAAAGTATTTCAGTTTTGCCTTTAATACCATTCCCTCAAGTGAGCAGTCTGGCTTTATTTCCTGGAGGATGGACCGGCTTGATCTTCTTGCAGTCCATGGCACTCTCAGAATTTTCCTCCAACACCACAGTTCAAAAGCATCGATCTTCCTTCTCTCAGCCTTCCTAGATAGATAGATAGATAGACAGACAGACAGACAGACAGACAGACAGACAGACAGACATGTGGAAGACCTCTTCAGTACTGGGGAGAGTACAAAAAGAGCACTTTCACAGGAAAGAAGTTAACAAAACAAAATGCTTTACATTAAATGAAAGTTCATGCAAAACACAGCACAAGAAAAGTCTATTTTAAGATGTATATCAACTGGGAGAAATGTGCACAAAAAATGTGTAGGAATTTTCAGAGTTTAAAAAAAGCAATTACAAACTGGTAGAGCAACAGAACGAAGCTAACATAAGTGGAAAAATGAGAAAATGTCAACCGTGACAGTATTTTCTGGGCTTGAAAGAAGGCCAGAACCCTACTAGTCCTTTTTACTCATGCACAAGAAAGATGAGGCAAGAGTGGAGGATCTGGCCTACCTTGTCTAAATTCTGAAACTAAGGAAGATTGAACCTGGTTAGTACTTGGCTGGGAGAGCAAGAGAATTTCTCAGAGCTCTGTGCTACAGCAGGAAGTCAAAAAATAATCCAGAGGAAGCCAGTTCAAACTCTGGCATATACTTTTGCATTGTGAATATATTTTTGCCAAGAAAACTACAGGATGTGACCATTCTGTCATCCAGAGCCAAGCTCAATTTGAGGGTGTCTTTATTAGCAGTTGTTCACTTTCTTTCCTCATTCTGGCAGCATCCTAAAAGAATCCAAGCTACTGTTTGTCAGCCAGTTAGAAAAGATGATGAAAATAATGATAGAAAATGTCAAACAATAAGTCTTTCCAGATGGGGAGAAAAAAAAAAAACTAGGTAGATTGATTGATACTCAATTATTCCTAGTCCAATTCACATGACTGCTAGAAAATTGCTTGTAGAAGTTCAGAAACAATACAATGAGCTGTGATGATGAAAAGCTCTTTCCAAAGAACTATTTCAGCTTTAAAGAAGTTTGGGCAAAAGCTGTTTGGATATTCTAGAATAACATTGACTATGAAAATAGAATTTAATATTCAGAGTCCTGGAAGGGGAAACAGTGGAAAGAAAGCAATATGGATAGTTCTGCCAATAGATTTTAAGTTAAAGTTTCAAGTCTCTATGTCACCTGCATTTATGTAGCTTCTTGATGGCAAACAGAGACTGTTGTTAAGAGCTGGCCAAGGAGCCATAAATGTCATTTCGCTTGGGAAAAACATTCACAGAGCTTGTACCTATTTCTAAATTGTTGTCATGTTCACTGTTTCAATGTAGTTCATACACCGTAACGTTTCACATGCCATGGTGCTGACGCGGGTTTCTGTTTGGGAGGGAGCTGCTGTGAGACCTTGTACCAAGCTCTGTATGTGAAATCAGTACAATGGAATGCGTTTGGGTTATGTTCTCTGTTCAAGGCCTTTTCCCGCAGACCATCAGAAACCATTAGGAGCACCTGGGATTGTGAACTTGAGAAGATTCTACGGGGGGAGGGATTTCACTTGCACCGAGGGTTTTTAGTTTGAATTTGGCGCGCTTTCATCATTCTCAGCTTTCTCTGTGATCCTGCACACTATTCTTTAATAAATCAGATATCTTTGAATTCCTGCTCATGAGTCTGATGGTGTTTTAGAATAGGCAACATTACATAAAGCTGAGAATCCCCAAAGTTGTACCGTTAGCTCCTACCAAGATTAGGTTCTCGCGAGGGAAAATAGTTAACGATGGCCGAGTCCAAGCTCACGACCGGGGGACTTGAGGAGACGGCTAGTTTGATGCCCGAGTCGACGGTCAAGAGCAGAGAACTGAGCCTTACCCCAGAACCTTCAGATTTCTGGGATGAATCAAGTTCCAGTCCTGAGGTGGAGGAATCTGACGATGGGGGAGAACCAGAGCAACCAGCAACCAGCAAATCACACACAGAGTTGATCACCTGGGATGAAGTGGGAGAACCCCAGCCAGGGATGTCCCGGGCATCCTGGAAGTATCGGTTCCCGCTGACCCCAGACATAGAATCTACCACAGTGTCAACAGAGAGACAACCGAACACACAAGGGAGGGAGGAATCTCAAACCTCTGAAAGGCTGAGAGTGATGGAGGCCAAAATAGAATCAATGGAGTACATGCTAAGAAACCTGTCTCTGTCATTGGGGGGGCAGGGGAGGCGCGGAGGAGATCCCAGCTTCACGCAACCATCCCCCATCCTCCCATCTGGACTGCCGGCGGAGCAGGGCTGGAGATGGCTCTGGGATGAATCTCCACCCCGCAGGGCTCGATCACCAGTGTCCCCACCCTGAAGAGGGAAAGCTACTGTAACCTGGGGCCCAACCACTCAAGTAGCTGCCAATTCTGCTCCAACTGGAGTGGGGGTGAGAGACTTTTCTGTCAAGTTTGATGGGGATCCATCAAAGTTATCTTTCTTTCTAACTAATGCTAAAAGTTACATGAGGCAGTTTGGAGCATACTTCCCTTCCAAAGAGGCTAAGATAACTGCCATTGCCACCAAGTTGAAGTGTCGAGCGGCTGATTGGTATGTTCAATTAAGTGATGCTGACTCCCCTGCACTTGATTATTTCGAGGATTTCATGTGGGCGTTAAAGCTGCATTTTGAGGATCCTCTGGCCAAGGCAAGAGCTAAGAAGGCACTGAAGGATCTTACCCAGGGCCAAATGTCAGTAGCTGATTGTGCCCTAGAGTTTAAGGCTCTAGCTGGGAAAATCCCTGACTGGTCTCAGTCAACCTTAACAGAACGGTTTAAAGAGGGACTCAACCAGGACGTCCTATGGTGGGCGTTGGGTAGAGACAACCCAGAGTCATTGTACAAATGGATCTGTCTGGCAGGCAAGGCTGAGCATGCTCAGCATACCTTCATGCAAGCTAGAAGATTTGAAAGACCACCCGCCACCATGAGGGGACCCTGAAGTGCTGCGACTGCTGCCCGGCCAAGCTATAGAGCCTGGGATGAGGAGAGAGATTGGCGCTACACGAGGGGTCAGTGTCTCTGATGCAGAAAGGAAGGGCATCGAGCAGCTGATTGCTCAAAAGCCAAGGCTGGAGATCGAGTGGGGAAGCCACTGGCCAAATCACCCCCCCCCCCTCGCAGCAGATGACAGCAGCCAAGTGTGCAACCGACACGGAGGAAGTATTCTACTTCTCGGGAGAGGCTGAAGATGACTCTAAGGAGCCAGCGGGAAACGCCAGCCACCTGCCATGAAGAGCGCCTGCGGGCAGGTGGAGGAGGATGGGCACGAGGATGCTATGGTGAGTGCTGACTGTCCCACTTTAGCAGTAAAAGTGAAATTGGGCTCCCGCACAAAAACTGCAGAGATCTGGGCTTTAGTTGACTCTGGGTGATCCAGGTGTCTAATTCACCCTGATCTGGTTGCTGCTTTGGACCTGCCTAGCTTCCCCCTCCAGCAGCCTTTGATCTTCACACAGTTGGATGGTTCAATGGCGGGGGGGGGGGGCAACCCATTTCACTGGAACTGTCGCAATGCAAATGGGCAGCCACCGTGAGACTTTGAAATTCGTAGTAGCACCTGTTGGCAATCCCTTGGTAATTCTGGGGATCCCCTGGTTGACCTATTGAAGCCCCTATATAAACTGGGAGCACAGAACTGTGACTTTTAAAGATGGTTTTTACCAAGCTCCTACAGCGGAGAGAGCTGCACGTGTGGGGGTTGGAAGGGCAGCAATCGCCATGCTGCGCCCTAACTTGGCACCTTTAGAAGGCTTGCCCAATTGATACCAAGACTTTGCAGATGTATTTGGGGACATGGAAGCAGATCAGCTACCCCCCCACCGAAAAACTGACTGTGCAATAGAGTTGGTTCCCAATGCTCAATTGCCCAAGCCAAAAATTTATCCAAGGACTCAGAAGGAGCTTGAGGCATTACGGGACTTTATTGACAAAAATCTGTCAAGGGGATTTATTGAACCTGCTAATTCCCCAGTTGGGGCCCCTGTGCTATTCCGGGAAAAGAAAGATGGCACGCTTTGACTCTGTACGGACTATCGAGGGTTAAATTCCATCTCAATTCTCAACAAGTACCCTCTTCTGCTCATGAAGGACATGTTAGCTCATTTGTCAAAGGGCAAGATTTTCTCCAAGCTCGATCTTCGTGAAGCCTATTTCCGCATCCGCATACGAGCTGGGGATGAGTGGAAAACTGCTTTTAATTGCCCACTGGGTTCATTTCAGTACAAAGTCCTTCCTTTTGGGTTAGCAGGGGCACCCAGGGACTTCATGCAGTTGATTAATGAAGTATTACATGATCATTTGTTTAAAGGGGTTCTGGTTTATTTAGATGATGTTCTCATTTACACTGAAACCGAGGAACACGAACGCCTCCTCAGGCAGGCGTTACGCAAGCTTAGAGATGCCAACCTCTATGCCAAATTTTCCAAATGTGAATTCCACAAGACCCAACTTGACTATCTGGGCTATCGGGTGTCTGACAAGGGCATTGAAATGGACCCTGCAAAAATTCAGGCGATTTTAAGTTGGGAACATCCCCGCACCCGGAGGCAATTGCAAAGTTTCTTCGGGTTCAGTAAATATTATCAGTAATTTATCCAGGGATTTGCTGAGATTGCCTTGCCCCTCACTGATTTACTCCATACCAAGGGTTTGTGGGAGACACGCAAGGTAAAGCACCCTGGAGCAGTGCTGAATTGGATGCCTGAATGCCAGGCAGAGTTTGAAAAACTGAAATCCCTTTTTACTGCTGAGCCTATTCTACAGCACCCCAATCCTGAACGCCCCTTTGTGGTCCAGGTTGGTGCTTCTGACTCCTCAGTTGGGGCTATTTTGTTACAGAGAGATTCTGAAAATCACTTAAAACCCTGCACTTATCTGTCCAGGAAATTTTCTGAAACCGAATGCCGTTGGCATGTTTGGGAAAAGGAGGCGTTTGCTGTTAAAGCCAGTTTGGAAGCCTGGCATCACCTCCTTGAAGGAGCTAAATGCCCTTTCGAGGTTTGGACCGATCACAGGAATTTAGAAGCCCTCTGCACCCCCCGGCGTCTCAGTCCTAAACAAATTTGCTGGGGTCAGTTTTTCAGTCATTTCAACTTCCAGTTAAAATTTATCCCAGGAAAGAAAAACTTTCTGGCTGATGCTTTGTCGTGTTTACCTCAGGATTTTAACCAGGGGGCAGATGTGGTTGTGGATGGATGGATGGAGCGAGCATTTATAATGGAAGGCCCTATTAATAGCAACAGGCTGAAGTGGAATTGGTATACATTATTAGTCCAGTTTAACTATACGAAGGTTGAAAGATAGGGGGAGGATGTAAAAACTCCCACCACCAATGTTTCTGTGCATTTGCTTCTGATGTATTCAATTTCTCAGAGCCGGGGAAAGGAGATGGGAGAGGGGTTGCTTCCAAAAAAATACAGAACAGATCAAGGGCACATTCCTTTTATATCAGGGGAGTAGCATCCTCCCCACTTCTTCAGAAGGCAGTGAACAAGAGGATCAAAGAATCCCACCCCTAAGGAACCTCCTATAGAAGTACATGTATCCAGTTTCCAAGATTCCATAACCTAATTCCATTTTTCCCCTTTCAGCAAATACAGTTAGCAGCTGTGAGAAGCTCAACACCTGAATCCAAAGGATGGGTGAGTTTCTGTGCTCAGGTCTCACCTGTGGCCTTCACACAGGCATCTGGTTGGCTATTTGGGGAACAGAATGCTGAACTAGATAGATAATTGGATCTAGTACCATTGATCTTATGTTGTTATGTTCTTAAATAATGTGAATGCTAAGGTTTCCAACTGATAGGCTTTGGAAATGCTAAGCCATATTTATTCTGAATTTTACCTCTGTCCTACCAAAAAATTGCTCAACCATAACATAGATATAGGAAACCTGCATCCATAATTCCTGCTAGCCTGTGATGCTGGGGTTGGTTAGTGGCATGCTAGGAGGGGCTGTACTTCTGCTGGATCCAAAATGGTCTTGACTCATTGTCATGCCCACAAATGGTCTGGGCTAGTCACTCTCTCTCAGCCCTTGGAAGCAGGCATTGGCAGACCACTTCTGAAATCTTGCCAAGAAAACTGCAGGGACTTGTCCAGGCAGTTGCCAGGAGTCAATACTAACTCAAAGGCACCCCCATCCCCCATCCCCAAATCACAATGTCTATAGAAAGTGGTAGCACTTAGCTGACTGTGGCTGATCTTGAAAAACTAAATTGGGTAGCAGTTAGTTAATTTCTGGATAGGAGACCTTCATGACATTTTAGGATTTAGGCTAGACTTGTTGTTGTTTATTCATTTAGTCTCTTCCGACCCTTCGAGGCTTCCTGTCGGTCGTCAACACCCCCAGCTCTCCCAGGGACGAGTCCGTCACCTCTAGAATATCATCCATCCATCTTGCCCTTGGTCGGCCCCTCTTCCTTTTGCCTTCCACTCTCCCTAGCATCAGCATCTTCTCCAGGGTGTCCTGTCTTCTCATTATGTGGCCAAAGTATTTCAGTTTTGCCTTTAATATCATTCCCTCAAGTGAGCAGTCTGGCTTTATTTCCTGGAGGATGGACTGGTTGGATCTTCTTGCAGTCCAAGGCACTCTCAGAATTTTCCTCCAACACCACAGCTCCAAAGCATCGATCTTCCTTGTCTCAGCCTTCCTTATGGTCCAGCTCTTGCAGCCATATGTTACTACAGGGAACACCATTGCTTTAACTATGCGGGCCTTTGTTGTCAGTGTGATGTCTCTGCTCTTAACTATTTTATCGAGATTTGTCATTGTTCTTCTTCCAAGGATTAAACATCTTCTGATTTCCTGACTGCAGTCAGCATCTGCAGTAATCTTTGCACCTAGGAATACAAAGTCTTTCACTGCTTCTACATTTTCTCCCTCTATTTGCCAGTTATCAATCAAGCTGGTTGCCATAATCTTGGTTTTTTTGAGGTTTAGCTGCAAGCCAGCTTTTGCACTTTCTTCTTTCACCTTCATCATAAGGCTCCTCAGTTCCTCTTCACTTTCAGCCATCAAAGTGGTATCATCTGCATATCTGAGATTGTTAATGTTTCTTCCAGAGATTTTAACTCCAGCCTTGGATTCCTCAAGGCCAGCTTGTCGCATGATGTGTTCTGCATACAAGTTGAATAGGTAGGGTGAGAGTATACAGCCCTGCCGTACTCCTTTCCCAATCTTAAACCAGCCCGTTGTTCCGTGGTCTGTTCTTACTGTTGCTACTTGGTCGTTATACAAATTCTTCAGGAGGCATACAAGATGACTTGGTATCCCCATACCACTAAGAACTTGCCACAATTTGTTATGGTCCACACAGTCAAAGGCTTTAGAATAGTCAATAAAACAGAAATAGATGTTTTTCTGAAACTCCCTGGCTTTTTCCATTATCCAGCGGATATTGGCAATTTGGTCTCTAGTTCCTCTGCCTTTTCTAAACCCAGCTTGTACATCTGGCAATTCTCGCTCCATGAACTGCTGAAGTCTACCTTGCAGGATCTTGAGCATTACCTTACTGGCATGTGAAATGAGTGCCACTGTTCGATAGTTTGAACATTCTTTAGTGTTTCCCTTTTTTGGTAAGGGGATATAAGTTGATTTTTTCCAATCTGATGGCCATTCTGGTGTTTTCCAAATTTGCTGGCATATAGCATGCATTACCTTGACAGCATCATCTTGCAAGATTTTGAACAGTTCAGCTGGGATGCCGTCGTCTCCTGTTGCCTTGTTATTAGCAATGCTTCTTAAGGCCCACTCAACCTCACTCTTCAGGATGTCTGGCTCTAGCTCACCGACCACACCGTCAAAGCTATCCCCGATATTGTTATCCTTCCTATACAGGTCTTCTGTATATTCTTGCCACCTTTTCTTGATCTCTTCTTCTTCTGTTAGGTCCTTGCCATCTTTGTTTTTGATCATACCCATTTTTGCCTGGAATTTACCTCCAATGTTTCTAATTTTCTGGAAGAGGTCTCTTGTCCTTCCTATTCTATTGTCTTCTTCCACTTCCGCGCATTGCTTGTTTAAAAATAATTCCTTATCTCTTCTGGCTAACCTCTGGAATTTTGCATTTAATTGGGCATATCTCCCCCTATCACTGTTGCCTTTTGCTTTCCTTCTTTCTTGGGCTACTTCTAGTGTCTCAGCAGACAGCCATTTTGCCTTCTTGGTTTTCTCTTTCTTTGGGATGTATTTTGTTGCCGCCTCCTGAACAATGCTGCCAACTTCTGTCCAGAGTTCTTCTGGGACCCTATCTACTAAGTCCAGTCCCTTAAATCGATTCTTCAGCTCCACTGCATATTCCTTAGGAATATTAGTGAGCTCATATCTAGCTGATCTGTGGGTCTTCCCTAATCTCTTTAGTCTGATCCTAAATTGTGCAAGAAGAAGTTCGTGATCTGAACTACAGTCAGCTCCAGGCCTTGTTTTTACCGACTGTACAGATGTCCGCCACCTTTGGCTGCAAAGGATGTAATCAATCTGATTTCGGTGTTGTCCATCTGGTGAAGTCCATGTATAAAGCCGTCTCTTAGGTTGTTGGAAGAGAGTGTTTGTTATGCAGAGTGAATTGTCTTGGCAAAATTCTATCAGCCTGTGTCCTGCTTCGTTTTGTTCTCCCAGGCCATACTTACCTGTAATTCGAGGTGTCATTTGACTGCCCACCTTAGCATTCCAGTCTCCTGTGATGAAAATAACATCTCTTTTAGGCGTGTTGTCCAGTAGGTGCTGCAGATCCTCATAGAACTGCTCTACTTCAGCTTCTTCAGCATTTGTGGTTGGGGCATATATTTGGATCACTGTGATGTTAGATGGCTTGCCCTGAATTCGAATTGAGATCATTCTGTCATTTTTTGGGTTGTATCCAAGCACTGCTTTAGCCACTTTACTATTAATTATGAAGGCTACTCCATTTCTTCTGTGGTCCTCTTGTCCGCAGTAGTAGATCTGGTGGTCATTTGATGTGAAGTGGCCCATTCCAGTCCATTTCAGTTCACTGACGCCCAGAATGTCTATCTTTAATCTTGACATCTCACCAATAACCACATCCAATTTGCCCTGGCTCATAGATCTTACATTCCAGGTTCCGATGGTGTGTTGATCCTTAGAACATCGGATTCGCCGTTCACCACCAGCACCGTCGGCCGCTAGCCGTCCTTTCGGCTTTGAGCTAGCTGCGTCATCACGTCTGGGGCTAGTTGAACTCATCCTCTGTTCCTCCCCAGTAGCATTTCGACCATCTTCCGACCTGGGGGTCTCATCTTCCGATGGTATACCGACATATCTCTGGTTGTACTGATCCATTTAGTTTTCACGGCAAGAATACTGAGGTGGGTTGCCATTACCTTCCCCAGGGATCGCATTTAGTCTGACCTCTCTGTCATGACCTTCCTGTCTTGGGTGGCCCTTCACGGTTTAGCTCATGGCATCATTGAGGTTCTCAAGCTCCAGCACCACGACAAGGTAACGATCCTTTGCTGAAGTAGGCTAGACTGGGAAGTTGAAATAACAACAACTTCTGTATTTCTGCTAAGAAAATTTAGGGATGTGTTCTGGAAGTTAACAGGAATCTAATTCAAATGAAGGAAGATGTTATCTTAATTCACAAGTGCCCTGTTGGTGTTGAATTGGTATCCTCCCACCGATTCTGATGGGAAGGATTTCCTTTTCTTTAAAAGAAAATGGCACAGAGGTTCCTGGAGATTGCCTGATTTTCATTTGTATGTAATTATGCGATATACAAATATAACAGCAAATTCCTTTCCCTGGCTGAAAGAAAACATCAGCAAAGCTGTAAAGTTCATCATCTTCTAGCATCCCAATAATTCTCAGCTAGAAAATAACTCAAAATATTTATTAAGCACTACTTAAAATTAAACCTAAGGAAATAGAGAGCCAGGCTATTGATCTGGGATTGATCCCTGCAGGTGGTGGCTCACAATATTAAGGTGGACAAAATAAATGTCATAAATATTTTTGCACAGTGAATGGGTGGGAAGAAATTCCTCCATGTTTATGTGCAAATTTTATAACGACAAGGGCACCATACTTTTTCAAAGTCAGAGTAATTATTAAACCAGTTTAAGGGGGAAGCAAAATATGGAACAATTACAAAGTATTTGAAATATGTGCATTCATAAAATAAGAACCTATTGAGTTGATGGAAACCTAGCAAATATTAGGGTTAGGGTTAAATCGTGATCTCCCAGGGAATCCCTAGTGACTTCTTCTGGAACCCTAGGGTTCCAAGGAACCCTGGTTGAGAAACCCTGGTTTAAACAAAGCTTGGGATACAAATGCATTTTTCTTTACTCCTTGGTGATTGTCAAAGCATCTCACAGGACACTGAATCCCTACAGGGTTTGAAACAGGTGAGTTCCTCTAACTTTTGATCAGAAGTCAGCCAATGGAATAAGAAAGGGGGAGGAAGTCTGCAGTCTGTGACCTTCATGCCTCTCCAGCTGTCCCTCTTTTTTTGCAATTCCTAGAACCTCCCAGAATCATGTCAATGAAACATGGCAGCAAATATACAAATCAGGAGACATCTCTCCTAACTGAAAACAAAACAAAAAGAAATTGGGGCATTCCCACGTGTTTTATATTATTATGTGCTTGCCACACACACCAACACACACACAATCTTTAGTTCCCAGCCATAAGAAATAATACTAATAGTAACAAAGTAAGAAAAGCATGCAGAATGTGGTTTCTGGAATGTTTTTGCAACCACTTACCAACTGAGGCTACATATATGGGTTCTGGGTCCCATGACTCAGTGGGAAAGGGGGCTTAGAATGGAGCGGGCACCAACTTTTTGAGCCACTGTCCAATTGTCTCTGCCAGAGGGATGAGAAAAAGTTTCAAAAATTCGTTTCTCCCCAGGCCCCCAACTGATCCAGTGGTGTGCTAGAGCCTCTTCACACCAACTCACAAGAGCTGATTGTTAAATTTTCTGGACTTTTGGGAGCTGGGTGAGAGCAGAGCTGAGCTAGGACACCTAGCTGACCTATCAGATGTTCTACAGCTAGTGGCTCAGTGTGGCAGCAAAGGAGCTGGTAACACTGGTTCTTAAACATTTAGTAGCACACTAGTGCCCAGAGTCCTGACCCACTTCACATATTTTTTTTCCAACACTCAGTTGGCTTGGAAGAATAACAAAAGGAATACTCTTGTTGATTATCAAAAAGTTGCCAGCCTCTGGTTAGGCCTAGCAGCACAAGCAACCCTTTGCTTCAATTATTTGTAATGAAAACTTTTAGGGTTTTTTGTGGCCAATTTATGTCCTTAGCACATAAGAAATAAATTTCCAATCACTAGCCCGCTTTTGCACTTTGCTAATGCTGTGCTAGAAAGTAGATCAAACACCAGGGGTCTATCTAGCATTATCTCCTCAATTTCCTTCTCTTGAATAATCTGCAGTTTATTGCAATTTAATTAATTCACATGCACTTCTCACTGTCTCTGGACTAGGCTTCAGTTACTTCACTACATAAAGTGCATTTTGGACAAAGAAGGAAAGATTTTCTGTTCTGTCTATAGAATTTATGAATTCAGCAGCAAAATACATTAAGACCTCACATGATTGTTACGAACACCCATCAAATGGCTAATCCCTGGAACTAACAACAAGTACCTTGAACAATTCAGACTGTGAAGGAATTACACACAACATATCTTCCCCCCCCAGATTTATTTATTTATTTA
The DNA here is from genome assembly GCF_035149785.1 of Candoia aspera. Classification (NCBI taxonomy): domain Eukaryota; kingdom Metazoa; phylum Chordata; class Lepidosauria; order Squamata; family Candoiidae; genus Candoia; species Candoia aspera. Next base: position 327,845,832 of record NC_086153.1, read on the forward strand.
TTTGATTTTTTTTTTTAAAGGCACTTACTTAAATCCAACCATCTGAGTGACTCACAAAGTAGGAAAAAAAAAACATTAAAAAAGCAAGAAAGAAGACTGAAAGAAATATTAATCAAACAATTTGATATTTCTTGGGTTTGAGTGTCAGTCTTGGTTCCTATCCTTATCAGTATAAGTGCTTCGTCGGAATAAAGTATTAATTAAATGCACCAAAGATTAAAGCCTTTTGTGTTTCTATGTGCCATTAAGTGGAGGGGAACCATTGCAGGACATTTACTTCTTGGTGTCTTAAAAATGTCTCCCAAGTAGCCTTGCTTTCACTTATTTCAATGACACTTTGACTGAAAGAATAATGGCTTCCCTTGGAGAACGCATTCAGTGGGAAGCTACTTTTGTCTCTGTGCTGCTGCATTTTCAAAAGCCATAGGAGACATTCGGCAGCCTGGAGTTCAGCATCATCAGCATGTTCGGGGATCTTGCCCCTAACTCAGCTAAACATGATTGCTATTGGACACAGCAGCGAACAAGCAAGCTATAAGCCAGGAGACTCTCCGTTTGGATTTCAGCTAAGGTATATTGCAGAAGCATCTAGCAGATGTTGGGCAAAGCATTAGTTTCTCAGAGCTCCTTTTTCAGTGGGACTGCAAAGGTGCGGTTTGAGTACCTGGCAGGCATTTGTGGTCCTTGGGGAAAATTTTACTGCTTCAGCAATTAGCCTTTCTGTTGGTTACAAGATATATCCCCTTTTTTATTTTCCCCTGCCAATTTCTTGGCATTGTTGGCAGATGGAAGTTGAATGTTCATTATTGTCCATTATTACTAATACTTTAGGGGCCAGAAATCAATGCTTCCCTGCGGCAGCCCCTACCCTCTGGAACAGCTTCCCCCAGAGATCCATATGGTGTCCTCCCTCTCAGTATTTAGGAAGGCAGTGAAAATATTACTGTTCAGTAGAGCCTTTAATGGTGAGATCTTATAGTTGGGAGATGCCTATGTTAGTATAATTCTGGCACTTTAAGCTACTGCTGTGTAATTTTTATTCTGTGTTTTATTACATGTTTTATGTTGTACACTGCCAGGAGTCCCTTGGGAATACTGTGGTATAAAAGAAATTATAATTTCCTCCTCCTCCTCCTCCTCCTCCTCTTAGGCATGCTATAGCCTATAAATAACAACTGCATCACGTCTTATCCCAAGGGTGTACAATCTAAAAATAAGAAAAGACACTTGAAAATTAAAACAAGGCTAAATAGGAGAAGAATATCTGATTAGTTTTACACACCTGTGGTTTAGGTATACAATGGCAGGAATGGGTAGCCCTGTGACCCTTTAAATATCGCTGAAGTGCAATTCAGTTCTGCAAACTCTTTTCCAGGTCGCAGTCCATTTACGCAACAGGCTGTATTTCTGCTTGCAATTGTCTTCTGATTCTCTTTCCTGCAATGGAAATTTTTGTGTGAATTGATCTGATATGCACATCCCAGCCTAATACAGTGTGTGGATACAGTAAGTATTAACATTGCTTCCTGCATTTATCACTTGCCTTTCTTCTGAGACCTTAAGGTTGGGGGAACCTCCCTTAACTTCCCCCTCTCAACAACTTGGTGAGGTAAGTTGCTTTGAGAGATGGTCCCTGGCCCAAAGTCACCCAGTGAGCATCATTGCTGGATGAGGACTTGAGCTGGGCTCTCCCCTGTGGAAGTCCTATTCTTCAATCATTACCTGTTGCAGGTTTCATTGTGAGATGGCACCAGTTAAAGTCAAGGAGATGCTAGTTTTCATTTTTCTTAAAAAAATATTTTAGACAAAATGAAGTTTCTTTTACAAAAACATATTTTTGATCTCTATTTTTATATTTATTGAAATTTTGTCTAGTTCCTATTTCTTATTTCCTTAATGTATCTGTTTCTGGGGTTCTATCTTAGGGCAATTCTGCATTGCAGAGTTCTAAGGGGCTCATCTCCTGGTTCTTCATAAGGTCACCTTGAATTTCTAGGTGATTGAGTGATGCTATGAATCAACCAACTAAATAAATAAATGTCCAAATTTATTCCAACTGATATGACAACAGCCCATAAAGATCATGGATTCCAGTGAAATCTCCTGGCCACCATATTTTCCCCATGTTTTCATCCAGCACACCACCTTATCATCCTTATATCAGACACTCTCTCTCACCCCAACCTTCCTCAGGATTGTTGTGCAGAAAAGTTTGATATATGTAAATCCAAGGAACAAATATGTTCATACTCAGAAAGGTAAACAAATATGTTCGAAGCTCAGAAAGGCCATTGAATAAATGGTTTAATTTACTAACATAACTAAAACTCTAAATCTTGAAAAACTAAATGACTGGAAAGGCACAAAAAAAGAATTGGGACCAAACACTCACATAGCTCAGGGTTAGTCCCATGTCCCAAGTAAAAAAAAAAAAATGCAGAAGCATGGAGAGCTTCAAAGAGGGCATGTACTTCAGCTTTGTATTGCAAGCATTCATTACCATGCAGAAGAGCTATCTGTTGAGGTCTGCAGTGACTTTACTTTGCTGCCAGATTCAAGATCACCATCACTGACCAAAATACTATTTAAAAAGTGTCAGGGAATGAAAAAACAAACAGAAAAAAAAGCAAAGTTAGATAATAGGTGTCCAAGCATTTGGCAGCACATTATTTTATGCTTTTTTAAAGACAATGTCAATAAAATCGATGTTTTAAGCTTATTGGAGGTTTCAAGACATGTAAGTTCTTTTAAAATTCTTTCAACTGCATGACAGTGAGGAGGAGGAGGTGAAAAGAAGAGAAAAGAGAAAAGCAGGGCTGAATGTATCAACTCCACCTCTTCTGTTTAAAAAAGCTCCTTGCAACATTGGAGAGGTGTTTTGTTTTGTTTTTTTGTTTTTTTAAAAAAACTACCTGGCACCTATCAAATAAAGAAAGCACGCACACCAGACAGAAGCAAGAAGAAACAAAAAGGAAAAGGAAAAGAAAGGCTTGGGACATAGAAAAATAGTAAAAGGTTATTAATTGGCTGTTTTTTCTCTTGTTCTTCAGAGGCTGCTTGTACTGCACTAATAGAAATAGGCAAATTACTGGCTTAGGTAATTCTGGAAGAAGTATTATATTACTATGTAGGATTTTTAATTATTTTGTATGAAGGCAACAAGATCACAGTATTGTTATTCCATCTGTTTATTTGTTGTGGCTATTTATTTATTACAGCATGAACAGACTTTAGAGAGAGAGATTGGTTTTTTAATTTTTTTTTCTTTCCAGTCTGCCCGAGCAGAAGATCCTGAGTAAGACTGAAACAGGGAGGGCTCTTAAATTACTGGTTCTTCTGCATCTTGAGACCCTATCAAGTAGAGATTTTTTTCCCCTACCTGTTTAAAACTTTTGCTAATCTTATCAAATGAAAAAAGTAATAGGATTCCTGGACATTTCAAACTGTGAATTACCATCAAAGCCAGCTGGATCTTACATTGAAATCAATGGGCATTATAAACCAAAATGTGAATATGAAAGTGAAGTGCAAGTGTAATGAATGAACAATGCAATGGGATATGTTGATATTGATATGGAAGGGAAAGAAGGCAGAGCATGTTTTCTAGAATTCCTTCCAGCCCCTCTAAGTGGGGCTTAGAATGGAGAAACCAGCATATTCCAAGCAGCTACCCAACGACATCTCCCCTAGGAGTACATTGGGGGAATATTTTCTCTGTTTTCAAATTCAATCTTTCTTTTGCTAACTTCTTCTCAAACAGCAACTCTGGTCCTATACTATTCTAGGTTTGGAGAGTTATCTTGTTGATGGACTGATAGATTCCCAAGTCCCTGAATGTAATTTAATTACCACCCAGAGTCCCTCTTTTGGGGGAGATGGGTGGTAATTAAATTTGAATAATCAATCAATCAATCAATCAATTTCTTCCCAACATTCCCCTGAGTTGGAAAAAATAAATTGACTGGACTTGTAATATTATTTTTTTATTATTTTTCCTCCATACCTCTGACAATAAGGAAGAGGAAGTAGTTGAAAGAGAGAGTCATTTTAAAACAGTACCATCATCTCTTCTGAGAAGGGAGTTATCAAACCTGACTTCTTAGTAATCTTCCACGGATGTTTGATGTCCAAGTATCATTATCTGAGTTTTGAATGTCTACATTCAGAGCCTTTGTGTTTTCTGTCAAAGCCCCTTGCTGAGATCAAAGGAACTTCTCTCTGATTAGAAGGAAAGTGCCATGCATCACCACAAAGGGGTAGTTTGTCAGTGCAACTGTCAGCCTTATGTTCCAACATCTTCCATTTGTTTGAAGTATATCATTTGGTGTCATCAAGAGCTGAGATTATTTTGTATACTAGTGAGAGGTAATCAGGAAATTGTAGCTGGGTGAGATGTATCGTTAACACCATATAAAAAAACTGAGATGTAACACACTAGCATCATAAAGGTAGACTGACAGGACACCAAAGTGTGGGCAGGTTTTCTTTGGGTATGAGCAGGTTTATTATAAATGACTTTTAAGATTTCCTGGATTTAGCATAAGTCTGAAAATGTCTTAATGGTATATCTATCTGCTGCTAGCCTAACTCTGCACCTTTAAAATCTACCAAACATGTAAGTCTGTGTTGGGTCAGAGCAACACTGATGGGTCTGTATATGTATTTGTGTGTGGGGAGGTTATTCCACACATGCAAGCTAAGGGTTAAACTGCTGCTAGCTGTCTGTTTACCAGTGCAGATCTGAGTTTGCACAGGGCAAAATTAACTTTAGCAGCTGGGTGAAGATCAAATCACATGTATGCTTAGTTAAGTAATTAGCTGGTGGGATTCTACCAGCCAAGGCCATAGTCTGTATTATTTCTGTTTGTCCCTCTTCCCACAACACGCAAAACTGGGTCAACAGTGGAGGTGTATATTGTGGGAACCAAAAGGGGGTTAATAGTCCCAGGTAATTTCACCTGATGAAGTTTGATTTAAGCCAAAGAGACCCACTTTTGCATATCTTTTAAAACTAGCTATACAATTTGGAGAGAATACAATTCAAATCTGCATATAAAAGTATGCAAAATTTACATGCATAACTGATCCTCCAAGGACTTGAAGAGTGGCTGAAAAAATAAGCCTGTTCATTAACAAAATCACCGCCAAGGCCCGGCAGCACAACTTTCCTACCTACCCCAACACTGATTGGCTACATCTGCTATACCAGGCCTTACTGGTTTCTGCCTGGCCACTGGGGAAGGGCCTAATAAAGTCAGGAAGACTTGCCAGTACAGAAGGTTGGAAGAGTAACTGCATTTACAGTCTCAGCATGTTGCTTGCCTGGAATTTTATATTTGTGTTCTTAGCTGCTGGGTATCTCACCCAATTTTATGTCATCTGTAATTTTGATAAGCATTCCTTCTACTCCTTTATCAAACACATTCAAAAAATAGTAAAGAGTAGAAGACCTTGAGAGCCAGTTTGGTGTAGTGGTGAAGGCACTGGGCTAGAAACCGGAGGCTATGAGTTCTACTCCCGCCTTAGGCACAAAGCCAGCTGAGTGACCTTGGGCCAGTCACTCTCTCTCAGCCCTAGGAAGAAGGCAATGGCACACCACTTCCGAAAAACCTTGCCAAGAAAACTGCAGTCTCCAAGAATCAGACATGACTGGATTAAAAAAAAAAAGAGGACCTAGAACTAAACCTTGTAGTCAATGTCTTGTTCACTCATCCATGTAGAGGAGGTGTCTGATGGTAGTTCCACTCTTGAACTTGTATCCGTATCCAATTCCTGTGATAATCTGGCTGAGGGGGTTCAAGCCCATGCAGAACAGCAGTGGGGACAGTGCATCACCTTGGTATATGCTGCACTTGATGGCCACTTGTGTGAGCTGCCTTGAGTTGACTTCCAGGGTTGTCTTCCACAGCCCTAATGAGTTCTTGAGGAAGGTCCTGAGTGTCCTTTTGACTTTGTATAGTGCCAGGCATTCACAGATCCATGTATGTGGCATTGAGTCATAGGCTTTCCTGTAGCCAGTCCAGGCTGTGCTCAGATTGGTCTGTCTAGACCCTGAGTCTCGGGCGACTGCTCTATCTATGAGCAACTGGTGTTTGGAGCCTCTGGTGTTGTTCCCAATGCCCTTCTGAGCTGCACTTATGTACTGTCCTATATAGTCTTGCAGCTTGGTGGCTATGATGCCTGATAGGACTTTCCATGTTGTAGGGAGGCAGATTATTGTCCAGAAGTTGACTGGTGTTGTTCCCTTGTTGGGGTCTTTCTTGATCAGCATCTATAACATTTCCACAATCTTAAGAAAGTTACCTGATTAAAAAAAATGAGTTATAGCTGGCTGGCAAATTTATTATTGAGAAAGCTAGGCTGATTTCTGGTAATTATCACTGTGTACTGCCAAGATCTTTCTGGGTATGGTGTGGGGGGGGGGGAGATCTTGGAAGTATATCACCAAGTACCAGCCAAGACACCAGAGCAGGGCAGGAGAGTGGCTATTATCATCCAAGAGTCCCTGGCAACTTTCAGAGGCTCTGTTCTGCAGATAACCAGTTGTGAGATTGCTGGCAAGATTGGTTCTAGGAAATAGATAGGATTATGTGGAGTCCTTGGTGCTCTCTTAGACATTTCATTACCTGACTAGGTAACATCATCAGTTCTCTTCTACTGAGATAAGATTATGCTATTATACCAGCTTCCCTGTTGCATAATGTCCTGTCTCAGGCCAAGCACACACAAATACACAAAGAGGTGGTGCAAACTTTTACTAGGTGAGTTTTTTTAAGCAATAGTAAGCAGCAAGGGAAGGTTATGTGCAAACATGTGCAAAAGCAACCAAGTCCAGCAAACCTGCCTAAAGAGAGAGTCCAAAAATCCCAAGGAGCAGGCACAAGAGTAGTCAGGCAAACCCAGGGTCCAAAGCATCAGCAAGGCCGTCAGCCTGTCCGTGTTCAGAACCATAATCACGTGGGTTCATGTTCAAAGGCAAGGCACACAGAATCAGGGTTTGCAAATAGTTGTTTCCAACAAGAGACTCAAGCTCATAGTTTTTCTTAAATAAGAGCAGTCCCGGTGTGGCTCATTTAGGAGGGCTTCCTAGTGAATAGCCTTGCTGAATTCCTTTACTCTACTCTTTTTTTCTGCTCACTGGGCTCTTGCATTGGAAAGGGGTGGTAATTCAGTGCCCTCATCTTCAGAGAATGGTGGCAGCTGTTTCTGCTGATTGCTGGCCAGCCCTGCCTCCTCTGCCTGCTCAGGTGGCCATCATTTGATGACCCCAGAGCTGACTACTCATTATCTAAGACCACTTCTGAAGCTGGCTACCCTTCTTTGTCTGAAGATTCTGACTCCAAATCTGAGCCCACCATGACACACAGTAGTGTCCATGGCCAAGCTCCATGGCTGAGTTGGTGATGGAGTTTCCCCCACTAATGGTGCTGAGGGACTTTAATCTGTCCTCCCTTGGCAGGGGTTTGGAGATGACTTAGGAGTTCACATCTATCATGGAGCAATCCAAAGTTGTTATGGGTCCAACTCACAGCAGTGGGCCCAGAGTTACTTTTGTGATTTGGGTGGCCCTATAAACTAACTAACCAACTAGCTAAATTAATAAGCAACCAGAAGTTGCCAGATTCTGAGGTGCTTACAGATTGGACTCATTATGATCTGTAGAAACATTCAGGTATTGATGTCAAATTGTTTGGTCTGTAATTTGCTGGTTCTCCCCATCCTATACCACAAAGACTGGAAGAGTTCAAATGTTCTCTCTCCTGTCATTTGGCACTTAGCCAGTTTTCCAAGATTTCTCAAAGACAATATGTAAAGGATTTGCCAGACCACCAGCTATTTCCTTTAATATCCTCGGGGCAATTCATCTGAATCTGGAGATTCAAACTCATCAGCAAGGGGTACCCATGGGGAAAAGAGGGTCAAAATCATCAACCTGGGGGATGGTGATTACCATATAAGCCCTACTTCTTTTGAACATGAGTGTGACCTTGACTCATACAAAAGAAGCAAGGCTTGAATCATGATGCTCTTTCTACCTTCCTGATGATTCTGACCCCTCCCTATAGACCTCACTGCTCATTGGTATTCCCTGATCATTTTTCTATCAGAAGCTTCCATTCTGCTCCTCCATCCTGCCATTCACTCTTTAGTTCATTCCATTTCTAGTAGAATGCATATTTCCTTGGTTGGAGAATTAAAAATATAGGAATAGAACAGCTGTCTTTTGTTTGTTAGCTTTGTTCATTGTGCAAACCACATCATTTCTCAAATGTACCAGGGGTTTGATGGATAATGTTTGCATGTGTTTGAATTTAAAATTCTGATTTAGTTGAGGGCATTAGTGGTATTACAGTACTCACAGTATTGCCTCTCTGCTATGCATGCCTTTTGAGTTCTACATTATCTAACACTATAATATGCCTGTTGTAATCCATAGGGGGATCCTAAGGGAAGTAGTAATCAAGAAATCAAATGACATATCACACTAGGAAAATCTGCCATCAAAGACCTATCTAAAGTTTTCAGAAGCAAAGGTGTCAGTTTAAAAACAAAGGTGCGTCTGACTCACGCCATGGTCTTCTCAATTGCCACATATGCCTGTGAAAGTTGGACATTAAAAAGGAAGATAGAAGAAGAATTGATGCATTTGAAGTGTGGTCTTGGTGAAGATTATTGAAAATGCCATGGACTGCCAGAAGAACAAACAAATCAGTTTTAGAAGAAATTCAACCAGAATGTTCCCTAGAGGCGAAGATAACTAGGCTTAGACTCTCATACTTAGGGAGCATCATCAGGAAAGACCGTCACTTGAACAGGACATCATGATTGGTAAAGTTGAGGGCCAGTGGAAAAGAGGAAGACCTTCAATGCAATGGATTGATACAATTACCGCAGCAATGGATGCAAACATTGGAACAGTCAGGCGTATGGCACAAGAACGAACAGCATTTCATTCTGTTATATGTAGGGTTGCCATGAGTTGTAAATGACTCCACAGCAACTAACAACAACAACAACAACAACACAATATGCTTAACCTACTAAGTACAGGTGTTGTATACCAGGCATTGGAATGCAAGAATACTGCGAGAGATTTTGCTCTCAGTATCTCTAGAGACAATCAATCAGCAGATGGTAGAATGGGCTTATCAAAGAAATGAATTCTTGGCCTGTCATGCAAATAGCCTGGGAAAAAGCAATTCAGAAAAAACCCTACCTTAATGAACTCACTATTAAAGGAGTGCTGGAGGATTCCTATCTCAGTTCTCTAATTTCTGTACTCCAGACCAGAATGCTTGGCATTAAAACTCATTCAAGAAAATCCATATGAATCTTGCTTTCTTGAGCATGCTCTGCAGTTAAGGGACTTGAGAGATACCATGATACTACAGCAGCTTCCGAGTTGTGGGGTGGTATGGGAGCCTAGAAGCTGAGAGAAAATGCCTTATCTCAGGCTCCACAGAACCCCAGAGTTTCAAGCTGAAACTGTAATTTTTGAAATTAATGTTGGGTCATGGCTGAACCAGAAGTAAATTGGCTTAGCTCATCAGGGGAAATTATGGCATGAGAATGTAAAGATAGGATGCCAATCTAGAAGTAGCATCAAAGCCCCATGGGCAAGTTCCCTGAAGTTATCCTGAAACAACTGAAATATAATCAAATATAATCTGCAGCCTGATCAACATGATTTGCAAAGAAATTACACTATGGATTTATTTGTGAAGGATTTTGATCAGGTTTAATTTCTATATAATTTTTCATGTAGACTACTTTTGCAATTGTTCAAGCAGGTTCACAACAAACCGAAGACACCGAACAATTAGCATAATTTCAAAGGAGCAAAAATAATATTTCAGCAAAGAAAAGATAGACTGGAATCAGAACAGACATGGAAAATTTAAATTTTAAGAGCAACACAAATGGGATCAGAAAACAAATAAGAGACCAGTGGAATGTACATTCTGAAATGTGAAATTAGAGCACACTCTGATCTTCTTGATCCTACAGCCTTGTGACTTTCTTCTATGTACCTTATGGCTTCTTTACTATTTGCTCTTCTGGGTATCAATTGTTTTATTTAAGTACTGTCTAGTTCAAAAAGCACAGCCTGGTGTGCTTTTTAATTAAAACAGATGACTTTGGAGGCATCAACAGACATCAGTGACTATTTCTGTTTAATATCTCTTATCTGATCAGTTTAGAAAGCACTTTTTTAAAAAAAATGTTCCCTTTTTATCAGCACTCAGCAGCTTCATCTTTTCAGGGAGAATAAAACTAGCAGCCATGTTGGCTATTAACTCAAGATTTCTCCAGGTTTGGGAGCAGAATGCTTTTCAATACCAGATGTTGGAGAACAGGAATGGGAGACTGTTTTCCTTGAGAACATGTGGTAGCTACGGTGCTATGGAAACTGGATCTCAAGATCTGTTTTTCTGTTTCATTCTCAGAATGCTTTATGTTTGCTTCTCCTTTAAAAAATATAGAGGGCAATTTATATTGATCAAATGAGAGTCATTACATAAATAAGTAATAATGATTTTCAGCATAGCCCTCACTGGAACCTCGGACTTTTCACTTTGTTCTATTCATGATGATATTCCAATCATAGAAAATTTGTAAGTTCTTCTAGGAAGCAGGCCCAAAGTCTAACATTTGATTTGAATTGGTGATCTGAAGAGGTCAGGGTTCAACTCATGTTTGTAGTTCAAGATTCAGTAACCCGACTCTATTCAAGAACCTGTGAGATTCAGGAGTTGATTCCAAAAAGAAAGTTTCCTTCATAATCTACAATGGGTAAACATTAAAATGCATGAAATTACTTTATGTTTTGGAGGGATGAGATGATGGAATTATTAACTGCCTGGAGTCCTCTGAGATTTGATGTTATACAAGTTGAATAACATTAAACACCTAAATAAATTAACCAGGGATAGAAGACATTTTGGACAACTTCAATCCTGCCAAACTGTAGTTGGATTCTTTCAAGGGTTTTACCACTATATATTTTTGAAATATCCCCTTCCCCCCATGCCTCTTCTAGGGCACAGATTGACAAAGCGAGGAAAGGAGATCACAACATCCTACAAACAGTCTAGGAAAGAGGTCATACAGAAGTTATCCAGATTGATGCAAGACAGGTTCAGCTCAATTAAAAAATACAAATGCTCAAAAATGGCATTACAAATAACCTTTTACATTTTTATTTGCTTTTCTGGGGTGGCAGAGGCTTGCCCTTTGCTGCCTCTGTTCATTGGCCTATCTGGGGTGCCTGGAGTCCTGGCATATCTAGTTGGCCAGTATGACCTTTCCTGCAAAGCACCCCTTAATCATTGACAGGACTCACTTGTTCCAAGCTTGAGGCTTGCTGTGTTAGTTAGCAAGTAGGAGCAAGATGGTACAATGACATACAGTGCCACAGAGATGGGCAAGCCACAGACAAAGCATCTGGCAGAGGGACAATGGCATCTGTAGTTTGCCACCCCATCCCTATCTTTGGAACAGAATGAGTTTTGGGCTAATGCTTCTTTGTATTAGCCTGGAACCAATTTATTCATTATCAAGAGGCTTAGACTTTCATCATTCTTGCAGAATGTTAAAGTAAGGTCAGCCCTGAGTCCATATTTAGTTTTCTGAGAGCTGAAGTGAATTGCCAGTTGTGTTGGCAGGGCCAGCATAGAAGTAAAACATGCTTTTTATACAACACAGAGCAAAATTAAGGCTTCTGGCTGGCTACTTTCAAGAAGCTGAAAGCTAAGAATGTGATGTAGCCCAAAGTTGGTCTTGCCACACCCGAAAGAGCTTTGATAGGTGGAGAATATAATGAGATGATTTTGTTTTTGCTGGCTGCTCCAACCAATGTCAGAGAGACCATCATACCATTTAAGCCTCTGTTGGCATTCTCCATAAGTGGAATTGGAGTTTCAATATTATATGTTTTCTCTAAGAATTCAAAAATCCATCACTGAATTTCTGAAGTGCTTTAGAGGCACCCAATTTCTTGCCTTGCAGGAGGTCCTCACTTTGATTCACAGATCTGCTTTGAGGGACTGATTCAACCAAAGTTTCATCCAACTGAATCACTCATTAGAAGCTTTGCACAGCCCTAGTAATGGTCCTATTCAGTTATTTCCTCTGTTCCCCCTATTGTCAGCCTCTCACCCTTCATTCTTCTTATATATTTGCCATTATATCTTAACTTTGCAGATAGTTTGCTCTGCTTCTATTACTGTATGGCTGTGTGGCCACAACACAGCAGGCTAAGCTAAAATGGGTTTGCACAGTATGTGGTTCAATGTGTTATGGGAAGACCAGCCAATGCATCAATTTCAGTTAAGGGGAATCTGCAAGGGAGATTTAAAAACAAACAAACAATGGTAGATGGCCATGATCAGTCTGTTGCCTGAACCAAGCATCCTGTTAAGTCAGAATATGGTGTATTGACCTAGGTATAACATCTTATGTGAACACAATAAAAATGGTTAGTTAATGTTTAGAGAACCCAGCCAATGGGGCCAGAGAAGTGATTTTGAGAAAGTGGGGATGCCATGTGGCTGACAATCTATAGTCTAATTTATGATTATCATATTCATCTTAATTTTGTCATATTAGGAAATTAACAGAGAATGAAGCCAAATAGAGCTTTATTTTATTGAAATGAGAGCTTAGGAAAACTCAGTTTAAAAGCAAGCAAGAAATTTTGGAATGAAAAAGGACTGAGTAATTCTGCTCCCACTGACTCATGTCTCTGTTATAAATTAAAGTGTCAATTTATATTTAAACGTGGGCAATTTGCATATAGCTATGAATCAGTATTAAATGCTTAACTCCTGCCTGGAAATCTGCAGGATATTAGACCATCTTGTTGCTTTTAATCTATTCATGCAGAGTTGTGTGGAGGTTAAAGGCCAGGCAGGATGTTGCAGCAAGGAGCCACAGAAGAGCAAAAGCACAGGATATGATAACACCCAGCAAGTCAGGGCCAATGGATGGAACTTTCGGGGTCCATCCTACAACTGGGTTTGCCTTCAGTTGGCATAACTCTGCTCAGCAATAACCCTTCTCTTTAGCCACCCTTGTCTTCACAATTTCCCCTTTACAGATTTGGGGAAGATGTTCTCTTTTTGGCATTTCAAAAGGCCCTAAAATGCCATTTTGGAACAGATGTTTAACTGTTGATGGTTTAAATTTAATTTTTAATGCTCAGTTGTTACTTTAATATATTATTCATTGTATTTTATATTTTTTATTGTACATTTCCATGAGACTATGGCAATTGGTGGTCTGAACATTTAATAAAGGAACTTACTCCCTTTTTGTGAAGTGCTTCTATTTCATCCTCATCAGTATTTGCTGGTCAGTGAGGAGAAAGCATCAAAGGCTTGAAATTATTGAGTTCCAAACTCAAAGGCTGCCCCTTTAAAGACCTCCATTTTTCCATCAGGGGATGGATGCGGTGCTCCAAAAAGGAGTGGGCTCTGAAATAATGTAGAAGCCAACTCAGCTATAGAAATGTCTAGACTGCTTTCTGGAACATGTGAATGAAGAGTGGGACCTTCTTTAGAAAACCCACTCTCATCTTACATGTCCTATTGCCTTTTTTACATACATCTGGGAAAGATCCTACATAATGCATGTACCATCTGAAAGACAACAACAAAGCAGCAGCCCTCATCGGTGCTTTTTAAATCTTCACTCCCACAATCCGCTCACCCTGTCTTATGTCTCTATTCAATATTTCAAGAACCAAAATCAACAGGAGAGGGGACAATGGGCAGCCTCATCTTGTTCCTTTTTGTATCTCACATCATTGACTCTCAAGGAGTTCACAGCATTAACAAATGATTGTTATGTTGTTACTCTCATGATGTGTTTTGAATAGCACGGAGTTAGAAGCAGGTCTCCTAACATCCTTTGGCATAAAAGTAAATACTGCCTCCCTTCTTTCAGGTGTATGTCCATTCCTTTTACTATTTTATATTTTATTTTTATTACCTTATGTTTGCTTTCCTGTTCACAGCATTTTGAGGGCAGCTTTCTAATTAATCATGGTTATTTTTTTCATCCCCTCGCATAAGGCGGAACATCCTGGAACTGGGATCTTAGCTATGGGGATGTGATGACTCAATATGATCTGCTGTTTTTCATCCAATATTACCTTCGTCTCTTGTGAAGTTTGGCACTGAAGTCCAACACGTTCTCAGCCAGGTTGGGAAAGACCCTCTAAAAAGCATCTCTGTCACAGTAGTAACAAGGAGGAAGAGGGGGCTACAGGGAGTTGCAAACAAGAACCTTCTGATCATGTTTTGAAGTTCCATCTCAGTGAACTTGAGAAACTGTAGGGCAAAGCAGACTTGTAGATTATACCCTGGAAATCAATTCCTGAGTGTCACCTTGCCTTATTTTAGGGGGACTATGCCAATATGTTTTCTTCTGGGGAAAGTTTTATTTCCTCTTTGTTAGATTTCCTTTTTAAACTTCAAAATGGTGCTATAGATATTGCTTTTCAAAAAGGTAACATGGGAAGGGAAAAAAAGAAAAGGAAATGACCATTTAGACTCAACCACTTATTAGTTGCTACAAGAAAAGAAACAGACTGGAGGCAAGCTACTGAAGGTGAAATTATTCACTAATATCCCAGCCATGGCCAATAGGGAGAAATAAAGTGGTTTGAACTTGCAAAAAGGAAGAGATTTATTTAAAGGTGCAGGACCCAAAAGGGCTGAATAATTACACTTTCTCTGTCTAGGCTGAAATGCAATTATAAGACTCCATTTCCTATATTACCAGTTGAAGAGTGCCATTATTTAACTAGTGAACGTGATGATACCATCAAACAGCAGGAAGGATCCTCACTGAAGGATGGAAGAACTGGAAGGTTGGGGCTTTGAGAAATAGAGTACCCATGGCTGCCTGACTGAGAAAACATTTTGTTTGATGCTGCATTGTTGCAGGATTTTTTTTCATTATAAAACCACCACTACAAACAGAGTATAAAAAACACAGGGAGAGGAACACATCAAACATTAGAAATAAACAATTTATAGGCATCATCTGTCTGCTAAGTAATTAAAGAATGAACAAAGGGTGCACTTTGCATGTAAGAGGGTTACATCTGATTACCCTGGCAGATGCATGCTTGCATCATCCAAGGATCCTCTGTGATGCAAGGGAAGATATCCAGTGCACTGCTGGTCTCTTCTTTTGCAGCAAAACCTTCAGGAAAGATTCTACTTGTTTCAAAGACAGAACTGCCTCCTCTGACCTTGACAAAAGTATAGCTGAAGCAATTTACCCTCACAGTTCCTTTTGGTAGATGGGCAGCTCTAAAAATTTGCTTAATAATTGAATGGCCAGATTATACCTATACCTACTGTATGTTGTTTATTCATTTAGTCGCTTCCGACTCTTCGTGACTTCATGGACCAGCCCACGCCAGAGCTTCCTGTCGGTCGTCAACACCCCCAGCACCCCCAGGGATGAATCCATCACCTCTAGAATATCATCTATCCACCTTGCCCTTGGTCAGCCCCTCTTCCTTTTGCCCTCCACTCTCCCTAGCATCAGCATCTTCTCCAGGGTGTCCTGTCTTCTCATTATGTGGCCAAAGTATTTCAGTTTTGCCTTGAATATCATTCCCTCAAGTGAGCAGTCTGGCTTTATTTCCTGGAGGATGGACTGATTTGATCTTCTTGCAGTCCAAGGCACTCTCAGAATTTTCCTCCAACACCACAGTTCCAAAGCATCGATCTTCCTTGTCTCAGCCTTCCTTATGGTCCAGCTCTCGCAGCCATATGTTACCACAGGGAACACCATTGCTTTAACTATGCAGACCTTTGTTGTCAGTGTGATGTCTCTGCTTTTAACTATTTTATTGAGATTTGTCATTGCTCTTCTCCCAAGGATTAAGCGTCTTCTGATTTCCTGACTGCAGTCAGCATCTGCAGTAATCTTCGCACCTAGAAATACAAAGTCTTTCACTGCTTCTACATTTTCTCCCTCTATTTGCCAGTTATCAATCAAGCTGGTTGCCATAATCTTGGTTTTTTTGAGGTTTAGCTGCAAGCCAGCTTTTGCACTTTCTTCTTTCACCTTCATCATAAGGCTGCTCAGTTCCTCTTTGCTTTCAGCCATCAAAGTGGTATCATCTGCATGTCTGAGATTGTTAATGTTTCTTCAAGCAATTTTAACTCCAGCCTTGGATTCCTCAGGCCCAGCATGTCGCATGATGTGTTCTGTGTACAAGCTGAATAGGTAGGGTGAGAGTATACAGCCCTGCCGTACTCCTTTCCCAATCTTAAACCAGTCCGTTGTTCCGTGGTCTGTTCTTACTGTTGCTACTTGGTCGTTATACAGATTCTTCA
Organism: Candoia aspera; assembly: GCF_035149785.1. Taxonomy (NCBI): domain Eukaryota; kingdom Metazoa; phylum Chordata; class Lepidosauria; order Squamata; family Candoiidae; genus Candoia; species Candoia aspera. The sequence goes on from NC_086153.1 coordinate 327,862,193, forward strand.
GGAGGCAGACAAGATGACTTGGTATCCCCATACCACTAAGAACTTGCCACAATTTGTTATGGTCCACACAGTCAAAGGTTTTAGAATAGTCAATAAAACAGAAATATATGTTTTTCTGAAACTCCCTGGCTTTTTCCATTATCCATCGGATATTGGCAATTTGGTCCCTAGTTCCTCTGCCTTTTCTAAACTCAGCTTGTAGATCTGGCAATTCTCGCTCCATGAACTGCTGAAGTCTACCTTGCAGGATCTTGAGCATTACCTTACTGGCCTGTGAAATGAGTGCCACTGTTCGATAGTTTGAACATTCTTTAGTGTTTCCCTTTTTTGGTATGGGGATATAAGTTGATTTTTTCCAGTCTGATGGCCATTCTTGTGTTTTCCAAATTTGCTGGCATATGGCATGCATTATCTTGACAGCATCATCTTGCAAGATTTTGAACAGTTCAGCTGGGATGCCGTCATCTCCTGCTGCCTTGTTATTAGCAATGCTTCTTAAGGCCCATTCAACCTCACTCTTCAGGATGTCTGGCTCTAGCTCACTGACCACACCGTCAAAGCTATCCCCGATATTGTTATCCTTCCTATACAGGTCTTCTTTATATTCTTGCCACCTTTTCTTGATCTCTTCTTCTTCTGTTAGGTCCTTGCCATCTTTGTTTTTGATCATACCCATTTTGGCCTGGAATTTACCTCCAATGTTTCTAATTTTCTGGAAGAGGTCTCTTGTCCTTCCTATTCTATTGTCTTCTTCCACTTCCACTCATTGCTTGTTTAAAAGTAATTCCTCATCTCTTCTGGCTAACCTCTGGAATTTTGCATTTAATTGGGTAAATCTCCCCCTATCACTGTTGCCTTTTGCTTTCCTTCTTTGCTGGGCTACTTCTAGTGTCTCAGCAGACAGCCATTTTGCCTTCTTGGTTTTCTCTTTCTTTGGGATGTATTTTGTTGCTGCCTCTTGAACAATGTTGCAAACTTCTGTCCATAGTTCTTCCAGGACCCTATCTGCTAAGTCCAGTCCCTTAAATCGATTCTTCAGCTCCACTGCATATTCCTTAGGAATATTAGTGAGCTCATATCTAGCTGATCTGTGGGTATTCCCTAATCTCTTTAGTCTGATCCTAAATTGTGCAATAAGAAGTTCGTGATCTGAACTACAGTCAGCTCCAGGTCTTGTTTTTACCGACTGTATAGATGTCCGCCACCTTTGGCTGCAAAGGATGTAGTCAATCTGATTTCGGTGTTGTCCATCTGGTGAAGTCCATGTATAAAGCCGTCTCTTAGGTTGTTGGAAGAGAGAGTTTGTTATGCAGAGTGAGTTGTCTTGGCAAAATTCTATCAGCCTATGTCCTGCTTCATTTTGTTCTCCCAGGCCATGCTTACCTGTAATTCCAGGTGTCATTTGACTGCCCACCTTAGCATTCCAGTCTCCCGTGATGAAAATAACATCTCTTTTAGGCGTGTTGTCCAGTAGGTGCTGCAGATCCTCATAGAACTGCTCTACTTCAGCTTCTTCAGCATTTGTGGTTGGGGCGTATATTTGGATCACTGTGATGTTAGATGGCTTGCCCTGAATTCAAATTGAGATCATTCTATTGTTTTTTGGATTGTATCCAAGCACTGCTTTAGCCACTTTACTATTAATTATGAAGGCTACTCCATTTCGTCTGTGGTCCTCTTGTCCACAGTAGTAGATCTGGTGGTCATTTGATGTGAAGTGGCCCATTCCAGTCCATTTCAGTTCACTGACGCCCAAAATGTCTATCTTTAATCTTGACATCTCACCAACAACCACATCCAATTTGCCCTGGCTCATAGATCTTACATTCCAGGTTCCAATGGTGTGTTGATCCTTAGAACATCAGATTCGCCATTCACCACCAGCACCGTTGGCTGGTAGCCGTCCTTTCAGCTTTGAGCTAGCTGCGTCATCACGTCTGGGGTAGTTGAACTCATCCTCTGTTCCTCCCCAGTAGCATTTTGACCATCTTCTGACCTGGGGGTCTGATCTTCCGATGGTATACCGACATATCTCTGGTTGTACTGATCCATTTAGTTTTCATGGCAAGAATACTGGGGTGGGTTGCCATTACCTTACCCAGGGATCGCATTTAGCATGACCTTCCCGTCTTGGGTGGCCCTTCACGGTTTAGCTCATGGCATCATTGAGGTGCTCAAGCTCCAGCACCACGACAAGGTAACAATCCTTTGCTGAAGACCTACTGTATACCTATACGTATATGTATACCTATACCTATACCTATACCATTGATACTTTATTCCCACTTATGGTTGCTCCATCCCAAACCTGATTCATGGTCATCATTATCATCATGGAGTTAGATGGGATCATTGAATCCAGTCCCTGTTGATTATGACAAATGGCTGTCCAGCCTCTCCTTGAACCATCCAGTGTAGGAGAGCTCTACTTCTCCATAGTTCCATTGTTCTTAGTCTTATTCTAATCAGATTATAATGACCATATTATGGAACAGTAAAACCTTGATTTAAGAGATTAATAAGGCGAAATGGGTGTTCATTAATTCCCAATGAGATTTTTTCACATGCATATTTTGCATATTTTATGTACTTTATGAATGCATAAAATGGAAAAGAGATTTAAGCACATGTATTTTATACATTTACTCATTTAACACATTCATAAAATGACAGATGGGCATGCAGAAGCATATCATGTATGGCCAGTTTTTGAAAGTTGTATCCATATCTGATAAATCAAAGTCCATAAAATAAGAGTTCCTTGTACTGAAGTGACAGTGAATATTAAACTTAAATATTTTAAAATATAACATTTTAATATATCAGTAAAACATTTCAATATTACTACTTACTGTCCATATCTTCAACAATCTGATCAATGTCACTTTATAGCAGCCTTCCAAACAGTGTCATGCTCTGGTAACTTTGAATTACAACTCCCAGAATTCCAGGGTACTGCATGAGAAGGATACCCAGATGGTAAAGTTGCTTTAGGACCTATTTTTCCAAAGAGAAAGAATATATATCTTCAATAACCATAGGATACAGAGAACGCCCAGGTAACCTAAATGAAGTTATCTTAGATAACCATTAGAGAAAGCAGCATCTTCCTCCATCTGTACTGAAGTCCAGGGGCATCTGCAGAGAGGGGGAAATAAAGAAGTCAAGATGGCAATTGTTTCTGCGCAACTAACACCCCGCCCTTTTTTCATGTGCCATGAGAAACATGTAGAAAAGAGGTAGAATTCTGATCACATGGTTCAGGCCACCATCTTGACTTCTTTAATCCCCCTGCAGCTGCTCCTGATAAAAGCATTCAATGTAGTTAAAAGCTGGCCTTTTAAGTTAGCAGATTCTTCAGATGAACCCTTCTGGAGCAGCATCCCTGTCAATGGGCCGTCTAAAACACCTGCAATATGCTGAGAGTGTCCAACGCATCCTTCCCTACACTTTGGACTAGTGAAAAATGAATTCTACCACGGGGCCTGCTTAGAGTGCATCCAGCTAGAATTCAACCACCCCTCAAAGTCCATAGTATTGGTAGATGAAGTTTGAACTTCTTTTCCACACATACACAACCATAGTTGCATACCGATGTGTGCTTGGGGGAGACAGCAGGCTTGACTGCATCTAGATTTTTTGTTTGTTTGTTTCTGTTTTGCTAGATCCAAAGTGAAAATTACTTTTTATTTATTTATTGTCAGCTCTATGCTGTCCCTGGAGGATCAGAACTGAAAGCAAGAACGTAATTAGAGAGAGACATTGCCACTGCCTCTCAAAGGCTGCAGCAGAAAAGCAAGGTGTGAAACCCAAGATCATTTGCCTGTTATTGCATCGTAAATTGTGATCAAGCTTTGAGAGGAAGGAGGTCTCCTGGCCTTTCTTGCCACAACAGCCGCTCTAAATGGCAAATGGGTCCCATCTTATTATCACTTAAGGAATTAGAAATTCAAGGTCACAAAGAACAACGTAGCTGCTGTGACCCTTGGTGGAATTGGCTTATTAAGTCATCTAAGGATACTTGTAATTTTCTTGTAATTTTTTTTCAATTAAAGTCCAAGATTAAGGCCATAAAACAGAAATTAGCAGCTAAAGTCATAAAATGTAGATTAGAGGAGCAAGAGCCTGAAATCTTTAAAAGAAAGAGACTAGAAGAGGTATTTTATGGAAGGTGTTTGTGGCCAATTGTTCGTTTTTCATCTGCCTCCCTCCTCTCCTCACCCCCTGGTGAAATTTGAGCTCCAGAGAGAGTAACCAAACTAAGGAAGATTGGTTTCTGAATTAAGCATTGGCATAATTTTGCCAGACTTGTCTCCTAAGAGAATAATAGGAAAGCAGGCAAAAGTACATGTGTGTACATACAGGTAGTCCTCATTTAGCTACTGCCTTGTTTAGTGACCGTTCACAGACGACAGTGATGAAAAAGTAACTTTATGACCAATCCTCACATTTATGACCTTTGCAGGTCTGTAAAACAAAGGAAAGGTGAAGTAAGATCCTAAGCACAGTTGCTGTTTCACTTAGCGACTGCTATGCTTAATGACTGAGTTGCTGGTCCCAATTGTGGTCGCTAAACAAGGATTACCTGTATAGATCATGGCCGCAAATGATCTTCTAAAGCAAAGGTGGATCATACATATAGCCTTCATTTAATTTTTTTATCATCCTCAGGATGATTCTTGCAAGATAGGTCTTCGCCTTTATTTTTAAGAGGGAAGAGAGAATGCACAGAAACCAAAGAAAAGGAGAGAGAAAGAGAGATTTAATTCTTTGTCCCCCCACTGGCATTCCCACCAACAAGGGGTTACTTCTCTTCCAAAGCAAAAACCTGTTATCATTTAATTTCAGAGACTGGGATGACAATTTATGGAAGGAAAGGGTCAGAAAGTTGATTTCTCCTTACGAGTATACCATGTTATTTTATAAGCTAGCCAGAAGTAACAGATTTCATAGAAATAATTTTTTGTCAAGCTGTATGAAATCCTTCTTGTAATCTTGGCCAAATGAGACTTTAAAAGTAACAATGGTTCGGTTATTTGTGGGTGTGTATGTGCATATATGCAAGCATGGACAACTGAACTGACGTCTTCTGAATTTTTGCACTGCTTCTTTCTTTCAGCTTATAGGCCAGCTCTGTCCTCAGCAAGCTTGCCAAATAAGTGTTCTTAGTTAATTTATTATTAATACTTTTAACATACTCTTTCTGCTTGAAACCACCCACATGCCCTGCAAGCAAAGTTACATGGCAACAATAAAAGCATAGATACCGACTATAAAACTGTAAACAACAAAACGTTACCAGAAATGTGTAAGATCAAGTTTACAAAGCTTTTATTAAGGATGAGAGAGTGGGGATTTTTTTTTTTTTTTAATCATATGGCATAGCAGTTCGGTGTTCATGCTGCTTTTCTTGCTGGGAAATCCTTGTGAGGTCCAGCAGCCAGATGTGTAGACTATTTAGCCGTGACAAGTCACATTGCCTGGGGTGCACCACGAGGAGGCTAGTCTACATTGCACTGAGTTGGACTGAGAGAGAGGGACTGGCCCAAGGTCACCCAGCCAGCTCTCATGCCTAAGGCGGGACTAGAACTCACAGACTCCTGGTTTCTAGCCTGATGCCTTAACCACTACACCAAATTGGCTCTCAGTGGGGAACTATTGTTATTCTGAAAGATCATTCCATACTTAGGGAGGAACAGGGTCATCTGCAAGGTGGGGTCAAAAAAGTCAAACAACAACCAGCATGACCATGTGACTGAAGCCCTGACCACCTTTTTTTTTTTAACATGTGGGGGGTGAACAAAAGGAAATTGTTCTTTTCTGTGTGCCAGTTGTTAGATTAAGATGATGATCTAAAAAATAACCTAAATGTTGCATTCATAAAAAAAGAAGGCAGTTTCTTATAGCTTCTCACATGTATAGGTATAAAGGGAAGGGAAAGGAAATAGGTTTTGGAGGAAAAATGTCTTCTCTGCTTGCTGGATGGAGTAAAGCTTGTCATTCCTTTGCTGTCTGTTCTCTCTGAGAAGCAGAAGGGAAACAGCTTATTGTTGGTTTTTGATCTCCTGGCCTCCTTTGAGCTTTCCATTCTCCTGACTATATTAGAATGATCAAAATATTTCTGCTGAACTTCCCCAAGTTCATGAGTTCCTTCATTGAGCTTTCTCCACCTAAACTTTCACAAAAATAAGATGGATGATTTTGCTGTATTTTTTAAAATTTCCAGCTAACCTGGAACTTCCAGACATAATTTCTTTGCAAGGTTGAATTTTCAGCTTAATTGCAAGTGATGCATATTGATCCACTGACTGGAAATGTATTTATAGCAGTTTGTAGAAGACCACAGAGGGAAAATGACAGAGCTACGAGACCCCCATCTTGCTACCTAGGCTGGGATGATGTCTCTAAGCCTTTAGGGCTTTAATTCCTGTCATTCCCAGTCTTTTGACTACTTGAGTTCGTTCTAAAGGCCTGAAATTCAACTCTACAAATCCAAAGCTTGTCCAGGGCAATTTCCTCTCTTTCAGTAAGAGCCCTAGGTAAGACTGTCTTTCTCCTCAAGGGTTGCAAACTCTTTATTCAGCAAATATTGATCTGTTTTTAATAATGCTGCAAACAGCCCATAGCAAAGATTCAGAGTGCTACTGTATTTATTTGAACAGAGGCATTGCCAGAAATTGGGTGGATTCCAGAAGTAGGTGTGGATTGCATTTTCAGTGTTGACTGTTGATCTGAACTGGATTTTCTCCAGACACAAGCTTTTACCTAGATGTGGTTTAAATATGCCCTATAGAACTTCCTGATGATATTTGTAGTGAAATACTGCTACCTACCAGTTCCTATCTTTTGTTTCTCCAGAGATATGGAATGATCTTTCAGAGTTACAAAAGCAGCCTCTCTTCTCTCCTCTCTTAGAAAAGATGGTACACCACATCTCTTTTTAAACTTCACCTTATGATCTATTTGTCATGCTTTGTTGTTTTAAGTTTTATAGTGTCGGGATACAAAGGAAAGAAAGAAATGCCCAGCTATTGCATCTCTCTCTCTCCCTCTCCCTCTCTCTCTCTCATGAATTTTGCATTCATTTTTAAATAGATTCCCCAAAGCAGCGCATGACTGAGATGAAAAAAGCTGGAGCACATTTAAAATATAAGCTCAAATATAAGCTCACCAAGTTATTTGTAGGGTCAGAAAAAGATAAAAGCAATGCTATTCAATAGTATTGTGAAGTTTATATGGAATGGAGGTATGGAGATTTTTTATTACTCAACAACTGGTAACAACTCAGGCAATGGGACACTGTGTAAGGAATGAAATTGGTGAGGTATAAACCATCAGTGCCCACACTAATCTTTATATCAGCATAGATCAGGTAGCTTCCATGGCCATCAAAAGCCTAGCTGAGTATCTGTTGACTCTGAAAGATAGGAAGAAAAAGCCTAGAATTTAAATCATGGCACTTCTACCTAGACAGGAGCTTTGATTGCTATGTAATGCAGTGAACAAATCTTCTTTGTGAATATGGCTTCATTTTCATCTACAGCAAAGGGATTAACCTTGCTGAGGCAAATCTCCAAGCTTTCTGCTGAATAAGTCTATTCCTAAAGAAGAGGTTAAATATCTAAAAAGCCAAGATTTACAGCCATATCTGTGTGAAGTCTAAAAGCATAGAAACTGGTATTTGCACTTTCCTCTTGGCCAGTTGGGAGGAAAAGAAGGAAAGGTATTAATTGACTTGGGATGTCCTTGATGAGCATTTGTAATGGTATGTAGGAAAGACCTGGGAGATGCTGCTTAGGGAATGGCCAGATAAGAGACAGCATAGCCCACAGCTAGATCGTGAGCAGGGCAAGAGGCTCAGAAGAGACCCTCCCTAGTTTATCAGGTGGTAAAGGAGAGGGGGAGAATTGTACTTTCAGACATGCAAGATTCTCTCAATGTAGCCTTACAACAAAGTAGAATTAGCTCATCTGATCACATTTCCCATCTTGTTTACTTAGTAAGGCTGACAATATAGCACTGCAGAGATGTAGACACAACAATGTTCAGCACATTTCTGCAAATGATGGAGATAACTGGGGATCAGTTTCAAACAGCTTCACACGAGTTTGGAAGATGGAAACACTGGAGAAGTGGACGTGCCTTTAGTTATTGTTCAGAAAAGCTGAGACAAATAAAGAAGTATTCATCTGGGGCCTAAAACTTGCAGGTAGCTTTTCCTGGGGAGGGCATTTGAGAAAGGAAAGACAAAACTTCTGAGATGCTGCTAATCTCACAGTGGAGCAGGTTGAAACTATCTTAAAGCAGCTGCAACATAAACAAAAATTCAGCGACATTTACCTTCATCAGCCATAATAGCAGAATGATTATATATATATATATATATATATATATATATATATATATATGAATGAATGAATGAATGAATGAATGAATGAATGAATGAATGAATGAAAGAAATATCTTTTCACGGGCCCTAAAATGCATACACAGTGAAATCAAAATGCATCTGTCTTGTCTTATGTGACAGTCCTTTACACTTTACAGAGTTGGCATCGAAGTCAAATAAATAAATAATTTATCTCTCTGTTTACTTAAAGCATGTGGCCCTGGCTGACAGGTGTCAAGAGTAGTTGGAAAATGATAAAAACTAGGGCCGGGCACCTATTTGCATCTCTTGGAGGTGTGTTTTTTCCCAAGATGGCATGGATGCATTGTAAAGGGACACTGTTTATTCTGTCAATGACCAGCGAAAATAAACACCAAAGTAAAATCAAATACATGAGATAAAATACCAGCATAACAAAGAAAACATAAAAATGTGACATACTCTACTATAATAGTGCATTAATTACCTGTGCAAGTGTAAATCTAAAATACTACACTCTATGAAGTAAAATAGATATAATCTAAAAACAAGATAGCTAGTATGTATTAAAACTAAAGTGATAAATAAAACAGAAATGATTATTTCTGTAACAGGTTATGCTTTATTTTCGTCACGGCAACACAGAATTTGGCTATCACACAAATGCTGAAGGGTTTTGAATCTTCTAGAAAATGGTTCACATAGAAATTGTCTGGCCTTCCTGGAAATTTACATATTAGGGGCAGAATATAAGCAGGCCCGATATCCCTGTAGAATTTACATGTAATAGTACATGCAAAATGGTTTCAATATCCTCGTCATGTGGCTTGGTTAATGGGGTTTTGGAGCATCTGCCTTGCAGCAGTGCGGATAGTAAGTTATTATGCCTGGCTTTGAAAAATGCTATCCTCGGCTTGGGGAAAAGTAGATTTTGTAAATATCTTGCCGGTTCCCAAGTGCCCTTATTTATCCAATTTCTGCCATAATGGGGCAGCCGATTAACTTCAGCCTGAAACTCCATACCCCTTATTATTTGGGTGAGTAGCTGTTCAGCTTGGTCATATTCTAAAGAAATTAGGAATGGTACAGAAAGCCCATATGATGCCAACTTCTGCTCTACAGCCTGTTTCCAGGAAGAAGAAAACATGTCTATTAAAACTAAGTCCGACTGGGAAGAATTGGATTTTCAGCCAGTAGTTTATTATCATCTTCCAGGCCCTTACCTGGATTGCAAGCATTCCTATCTCAAGCCTTAACTGGGTGTTTACTGTTCCACTGGGTTCAGCAAAGATTGCTTTCAAAAATTTTGTTTGCACTGTTTCCAGTGCATCCTTCTTATCATGGGAAAAGGCATGGATGCTTTAAGATGCTATGTTTGTGCCCAGCTTTTTGCCTTCAAATCTGGAGCCTGCATGGTCCTAATAAAAACAAGATAATCCCTACCTATAAGTCTGTGATTTCCAAATACATGATTGGGAAGGGAATTAGGAGGGAAGAGGGAAAGAAGAAAATTCAAGAACGAAGCCTTTTCATCATTCCTCTGCTGCAGTGTTTTTCAAACTTGGCTACGTTCAGATATGTGGACTTCAGATCCCAGAATTCAGCATGCTGGCTGGGGAATTATGGGAGTTGAAGTCCACACATCTTAAAGTTGCCAAGTTTGAAAAACACTGCTCTAATGGCTAGCTATGATGGAAATGGGTCACTCAAAGCATTTTATAAGACCCCTCCCTCCCCACAAAGACAGCCTTCTGCTTTGCCTCACAAGACTTTTGATACCAATGGCCTATAACCAGAGGGATGTCTCACACTTACTGGGCTAACAAGAGCAGAGAGTTCCACATTTTTTCCAGCTTTATTTTACCCAGGAGAAAGCCCACAGAATTCAGTAAGATTTGCTTAGCAGGAGATTGGTGTAGGATTGACTGCTTTAGATTGATAGATACGAGAATGGGTCTCAAACCTGAAGAATGGTAATCCTGCTGTATTTTAAATGGATCCCATCATTACCTATCTTTATGATAGAATAATGATGGAATTTTTAGAAAAAAGGGAAAGAGGAATAGTGACTATTCATGCTAATCAAGCATGGTTTTAATGAGTGTTGTGGAACAGGAAAGAGGTGCATTTTTTTCCACATTAAACATCATTCAAACAATAAAGGCACTTCCAAATTCCAGGCTTTTGTCATGCTCACCTCTCCATTGTTCCCATTACATGCCCCCAAAGAATGATTTGGCTCTATAATTTGTCCAGTTAAGGATTTCAAAAAGCCTATAAAAATCTTTCATAAATGATACCTTTTTAGAGCTTGGGAAAATCCAACCCAGAAGGACAGTAAATCATTCTCAAAGAAAAAGAACAAAAGGAAAAGCTAAAAAAGAAATTTAATGATGCTCTTAGCAAAGTCTAGGATAAGGGTTTTGTTTTGAAGTAAATAGATAGATGGTTTCCTATCTGGAATGGGGCTTCTGCTATTTGCACACCATTTATATTAATACAGAAGCTCCTATCTATACACTGAGTGCCTATCCAGTTGATGTTCTTGTGAACCTTTTCCCTTGTGGTGTTTCAGCCTCTTGGAATGGCTGTTATCTTTCACTGTTTACTATTTCAATTAGATTGAAAATATTTCCATCCTAGTTGTAGATAGCACAATGGCCAGAAATGATTTCACCAATTTCATTTGATAAAGTGATGCTCAGTGGGGACATTTCCCTTGGCACCCACAAGGCTACCTGTTCAACATGACTTCACTTAAAAAAAAAAAAATCATTTACGAAAGGGGAGATGGGAACCCTGGCATGCTAGAAAGCAAAAGGCCAGCATCTACCATTACGTTTATTTCTATTGCCTCTGAGCTCCATGTGGGCCCCAGGTTTTCCCTGGAAAATAAAAAAATATAGTTGGTATTTGGCATTTTATTTGGATGCATTCCTGCAGGCACCATTTTTTTTTCTTCCACTGAGGCTGCACCATGCCACTAACCACCAAACAGCTGGTCAGCACACCAGCAGCTGTGACCCAGCTTCTCAGCTGCCACTAGCTTGTTTGCCATCTTGACACCAGCACACCCCTTATTGCTTGCACCCAGGGCAGAATGTCCCTCCCCCTGACACACACTGGTCTTGATATTGCTATGCCTGCTTTCACCAAAATCACATCAAACAAATGCACTTCCAGCAGCAGTTTGATAGTGACATGTGACGTCACATAGGGCCATTAGGAACGTTCAGATTTTAGTGCTATCAAGTATAAAAATAACTTTTGTTCTACTTTCTGCAGAAGGTTTTTTTAAAAAGATTTATCTAGGTGGTGAAAGCATTGTCTTGTGCGTTTACAAAAGAAAAAATGAAGCCTGTTTAGCTGCAACAGCAGAATTCCTCATTTTGTTCCCTTCCATTGTCACAAGGGGAGAATTATATGTCTGAAATGCATAAATAATCTTTCCACTTGAGAATGCCGAAACTAACTTTTTATTTTTGTTTCTTCTCCCCTGTGGGCTCGAGGGAAATGGTAGTGTTATCAGTCCTCTCCCCATTTAATCACTTGCTCGACTTTCTTTCTCACAACCACATTTAAAGGGATGTGGGAGCTTTTCTGAACGTTCATTATTACCTTTTCATTTCAGAAATTACAATGGTCCTGCTGCCATCATTGTTACTCACTGGTCAGTGTTATCCTTACAAAGTCCCTTATCTCCCCGGGCTTTAAAGCTGAGCTGCACACATTCATTCTAGGCTGAAACTTCTGAAACTTGATAATATGCCCAAGATCTCCCTGGGGTTTTGGTTGGCTGTGATACATCCTTTCTTTCCAAAGTTCAAGTTGGCTTTCTATAGACAAAAACAAAGAAAGATGAAGCACAAATCAGGCCATTCCCACATGGGATTAACATTTGTTTTCAGTTTCTCGTTGGCACTTTTCATTTTTTTCTTGAAAGCTTCTTAATTTATCTTTGTCGCTTTTTGTTTCCAGCAGTTCATTTTATAAGAACCCTAGTGAGATGTGTTCCATAATTGCAAAATGACAGTGAGTGGATAATAAATTAAATTTGGATCAAGACCTCCATTCTAGTGTCCATGTCCTATCCAAAGCTATTCATCCTCATAGTAGAAAGTAGATCACGGCTGTATAGGAGGGTACCTGTCACAGGTTCTGTTTCTAGCATGTTCACATAGGCATAACCCATAGGGTTGCAGGTAAGGGGAAAATGAATAATGCTGATAGAGATTTGCCATGAAAAGCAAGGAAATAATTTGGGTGCTAGGAATTTGGGTGTCCAAAGTTTGTAAATTGAAGAATGTAGGAAAGAGGCCTCAGAAGTAAAAGTAAACTGAAAAAATAGAGATTACAGGGATGAGATACAAGGGCCCTTACTAAACAATATGGGGCCTGCAAGGAAATCAGTACTGAGGATGTTCCAAAGGAAGAAGGGAGGCCTATCTGAAGAGGCGAGAGCAAGGGTATTCACAGGAAGGGACAACAAAATAAAAATGGCGGGCATGAAACTGCCCAGAGTCACTCTTTGAGTGAGATGGGCAGTGGCTAAATTTGAAATATAGAATGAATGAATGAATGAATGAATGAATGAATGAATGAATGAATGAATAAATAAATAAATAAATAACCAGGGGATTAAAGCCCTTTTAATGAGCTGGGTGTTTTTATTTCTCACACCGAACCCTCTCCACCCCACCGCCCCCCCCCAATAACCTTCTTCCAATGAGGAGGAGGAGGAGAAAACTGTTCCATGAGACTTTTACAAGGCATCTAGGATTGTGAGCAAAGTAGGGGTATCTGCAAAGTATAGTAGAAAAAGTCAAAAAGGCAGCCAAGATGATGTGATCAAAACTCTGCTGGTTTCTAGCTACAGAATTAAAACAGGGTTACCCAAAAACTACATTTGGAAAAAAAAGTTATTGAGAACAAAGGGAAGCTGGGTTGGCATCCTGGCTTACTAGAGAAGAGTGCCAAGGAGCCATTTCAAGTTTGTCTTCTAGTTAATAGGTATCTGGGGACAGGTTATGCTCACCATGGCAGGTGTTTAATAAAAATGCACAAGAGATGCAGTCAATATTCCACATAGGTGTCCCATCCCTGCCTTGCCACTAATGGCTCCACCTCAGTTCCCATCTTGCTATAAAAATATTCTTGGAAAAGGGGGGCACATTTCTGAAAGTTATATAAGATATAAATTATCTAAGGGGAACGTACGTTAAAAAGAAAACCACCACAGAAATTTGAGTTGAAGAATCACAGATTTGGGGGATTTGTATTCCAAGCTAGATTCTTTCACCAAGACTTCAGACAAAAACTGTATAAATTAGGAAAAGTTGCAGTGGATTATTTCATGGATCTTAAAAAAAAAACAAAAAAATGAAATCTTCCACAGATTTGACTACTATCTTACAATGCTGACAGTAAAACTGGCCTGACCCCTCATACTTATTAGTAACTGTTTTCCTGAGAGATTTTGTGCATGGTCTGTGCCTACTTTGGAGGAGACCAAAAAGGAAAGAAAATCCTTTATGTAGGTTCTTCAGAATGACACATTTATAAATGCTTGAATTACATGTTGTTTACTTTACTCCAATAATCATTGGGAAAGTACACCATATCAAAGCAATTGATGTGTGTCGCACATTTCACAATGCTGTCATTATCCAAAGTGGACAGAGAGATACTTAGACTGTAAGTGTTACAGTTGCTACCATGTTATTGATCTGAACTTAATCCATCCTTCCAGATAGAAGGGCTGAGTAATGGGGTGAGCTGTGCCAAACTACTTAAAAAGTCTTAAATGAAAAACAACAAAGAATAGTATTGTATATGTTTAATATTTTACTATTCACTTTAGAATAAAGAAACAAGTTAAAGGGTGGGTTGGGCATAACCAAAAGGATTCAGCTACTGATGGATTGGAGGTGAGAGAAACTAGTGTTTGCCAGAGTGATCCATGGTGTATGTGTATTAAAAAAAATCAAGATGGTGCAAGTAGCATCCCCAACCCATTGGTACATGAGTCACATGCCCGTACAAAAGAGGTGGGGCTTGCATTGCCCCATCCCTTTTGCCATCTCGACCTTTTTTTTACTGCCTTCTCTTCCATCCAAAAAGACTTTTCACTAGGGTGGGCAAAGAGAGATTCCTATTAGGTCTGCGGAAAGTACAGTAGATTTACTTAGAATTCTAAGCCATTTGAACTATTGAGGTGGAGATATTTGTTCCAGCAAAGCAAAGAACCATCTCATTTGCCTTGATGAAACAATTTTGGGTAGCTTTGAACCATTTTGAAACAGTACTACAAAAAAGGACTCCTCTCAGTCTTATTGGCTGAAATGCTTCCACGCTTAGGTGGCTTTGGGATTGCCTGCAACACTGCCAGAACTGGAAGTCCTTTGACAGGAAACTTTTCCAGAAGGAAAAACTTAAAAGGAGCAGAGGGCAGTGTTGGGTATGTTTAGCTTGGAGAAGAAAAGGTGGTGGGGAGACGTGATAGTTGTCTTCAAGTGTCTGAAGGGCTCTCAGGTAGAAGACAAGAAAGAATGTTCAGAGTTGTTTCAGAAGTCAGGATTAGAAACAATGGGACTAAATTGCAAGGAAGCAGATTTCAAGTAGACATCAGGAAACATGTCCTAATGGTAAGAATTGCTGAGCAATAGAATGGACTGCCTTGGGAGATGGTGGATCCTTCTTTGCCAGAGGTGCTTAAATAGGCTAGATGGCTATGCCAGGGATGGATTTCTGCATTGGCCAGGGCATTGGATTAAATGATCTCTAAAGTCCTTTCCAACCCTTATATTCTATGAGTCTATGATTTGCAAAGCTGGGAGAGGAGACGGATATTGCTTGCCCCCTGTTTGCTCAGCAAAAACGTTGGTGAGCACTGAGGGGACACACCCATCCCATCCCTTTCTGCATCTGCTCTCCCAAAAATTGGGCAAGCATTAGGGGGCTAAGCTCCTCTTTCCCCATAGGCCCAGAAGAGCAAGTAGTGCATCCTCTACAGTGCTTACCTTTGAATCCTCTCTTGTCCTCCTTCTCCACAGCTTGCATAGCAGAAAACAGAGAGGTTCTGAAGTAGGGTGAGATAAAGCAACATGGAACTCAATAAAGCCCAGCATTCCTTCAAAGCTTTGAACAAGTCTAAACTGCATCTAGAATTTCAGATGCAGTAGTGGAAACAGCACATTTCTGCATGTTGCTGAATCACCTAATTCCTCCCATGCCAGTGCACTGTGCTAGTGGAGGAGTGGTGGACTGAATATGATATGGGGGTCAGATCCAGTTCTCTGTCTACTGCAGCACATTTATCAATGTAACTGGGTAGGTATAGCTAATCTCTGACACTAGTTTGACCATAGAAAAAGAGACATGATGTTTCCCATCTTTTGCTGCTTAGATGAAGATTGTCCATACAAGGTGAAATAGGGTTGTTCTGCTTACTGTTGCAGCTTGTATGGAGCACTTTTTCCCATATAGGTTGCAGAAGAGATTGATGTCTTCCTATTTGATCATGAATGTACAATGGAAACCTTGCAGGACCTACCTGGAGGCTCTTGCCACTTTCAGGAGCCCGTCATCATCAGGCAATGGATGAGGTAACCTAATCTGTTCATTGGGGAGTGTCAGCTTTCCAAGGAAGTGAAATTAGGTCATGGACTGGATTAACTCCACAGGCTGGTGGCTCCACGTTCTTGCTAGGGCAAGTGCTATAACAAAGATGAAAAGCACATGCAATTATAATTTTCCTAGACTTTTTTGAAGGGTGGGGTGGATACTTCTTTGAAGACCCCCACTGAAGTTTAAGAACAGAACAACTTTTGGATAATGCTCTAGTTCTTTCTGCAAAGGGGGTTGGTTCCAGGCGGTGTTGATGGGGGGGAAAGGTCCAGCCCATGCCCCCTACTCTGTGGGGTGCCTCAGGGCTTGGTTCTCTCCCCTCTCCTATTTAACATCTACATGAGACCGTTGGGGGAGGTGATCCGACAGTTTGGGGTAAGATACCATCAATATGCTGATGATACTCAGCTTTATATCTCTACCCCAGACCGCCTGAGTGATGCCGTGGATGTCCTGACCCAGTGCCTGGAGGCTGTGAGGGCCTGGATGGGGTGCAATGGGCTTCGACTCAACCCAAGCAAAACTGAGTGGCTTTGGGTTTGTGGGCCTCCCGGTGCTAAGGTTTTTCCACCTCTGGTCTTGGATGGGGTTGCACTGCCCCAGATGGACCCGGTGCGCAATCTGGGGGTCCTTATAGACTCACGGCTCCTGCTCGAAGTGTCATGTTCACCGTTTCAATGTTCCTGGTATATCATAACGTTTCGCATGTCATTTCCCTGATATGTATGTAATCTCGGGAGGGAGGAGGATTCCACTTCGGGGAGTTGTTATCTGTTGGCTGCTGGTTTGGAATGTGTTTGGGTTATCTCATCTGTTCAAGGTTGCTTTCCCAGGATCAGTGGAAAACGGTTACCAGCACCTGGGAGGGGGGTGGCTGCTGCAGTTGGGCGAGGGGAGGGATTACGTTTCGAGCCGAGGGTTTTTAGTTTGTATTTGGCACGCTTTTATTCATTCTCAGCTTTCTCTGTATTTGCATACTATTCTTTTAATAAATCAGATATCATTAAGTACCTGCTTGTGAGTCTGAGTATATCAGGATAGGCAATCTTTACATAAAGCTGAGAATCCTAAAATTTTACCATTAACATCCTTCCAGAGTAATCTGTGAGGAAATAAAGTTAGTGATGACTGAGCCTACTCCTTACTTGGGGGAAAGTGAATACTCGAGTGCGGGGGAGCCAGACTCCACGGTAAAGAGAAGGGAAAAGGCCCCCACTCCAGAGTCGGAGGACCTACAGGAGACTTCGAGTTCCAGTCCAGCAGAAGGGAAAACTGTGAAATCTAAAGTGGTCAAGAAAGCAGAAGAATCTCCGGCTGAGCAGGTGACGTGGGATGAGGAACAGGGAACCCTACCAGGGACGTCTAAGATGTCTTGGAAGCAGAGGTACCCACTGTCCCCGAACGTAGCCAGGACCGATAAGAGAGGGTCGGAGGACTTCGAGACCCCTGAGAGGTCACAATGGTGGGAAGCCAGGATACAATCCCTGGAAGAAATTATGATGAAAATATCATTGGCTTTGTGGGACTAGGACAGAGGGGGAAGGGAGCATCGGTCCAGACAGTCGTCCCCATCTCTCCCACCCCCCTTGGGTGTGAGGAAGAAGGATTGGAGGAGGCATCGGGTGGGATCACCATCCCGCAGTCCCAGACGTTCATCCCCATCGCCCCCACAGCGTTCAGAAGACAGAGGAAAGAGGAAAGATAAGGATGGGGAGAGGAATCCTAAAGTCTGGGTTTCAGATTCCCCCCCCCCCAAGAGGGAAGATCTCCAGTGTCCAAGAGAAGGGCTGGGCAGAAGGAGAGGAAGAGGAGCCTGCAGGGCGCAAGATACAGGGATTTCACTGTCAAGTTTGATGGGGATCCTACTAAGCGGTCATTTTTCCTAACCAATGCTAAAAGCTATATGGAGGAGTTTGGGCGGCTGTTTCCTTCTGAAAGGGCTAAGATAAATGCTGTGGCCACCAAACTGAAGGGGAGGGCGGCTGATTGGTTTGTCCAATTAACTGAGATGGATGCCCTGGAATTAGACGACTTCGAAGAATTCCTGTGGCCACTCAAGTTGCATTTTGCTGACCCATTGGCTAAAGAGAACGCCAAGGTGGCTCTGAGGGAACTGATCCAAGGATCAAGGTCCGTTGCAGATTATGCCCTAGAATTCCAAGCCTTAGCTGAAAAGGTGGATGATTGGTCGCCAACGACGTTAATAGAAATGTTTAAGGATAGTCTGAGACCCGAGTTGTCAACCACTCCGATCGCTAGCATGTCCAACCCACACCTCCTGCACCCATCATGATTGACGGGCAACAGCATTTTGAGGTGAAGGAGGTCCTTGATTCCCGCAGACTTCGTAACACCCTGCGGTACCTTGTCCGCTGGAAACATTTCCCCCACCCTGAGTGGGTGGCTGCCCATGATGTTCACTCTCCTGTTCTAGTTAGACGTTTTCATGCTGCTTATCCTATGAAACCTACTCCGTAGTATTTTGGGGGGGGCAGTATGTCATGTTCACCATTTCAATGTTCCAGGATAGGCAATCATTACAGAAGAGCAGGTGGCAGCCATGGCTAGGAAGGCCTTTGCACACCCATTCCTAGACCGAGAGGCTTTGCTCACGATCACTCATGCCCTTGTGACCTCCCGTCTGGGCTACTGTAATGCTCTCTACATGGGGCTGCCCTTGAAGAGCATTCGGAAGCTTCAACTGGTGCAGAATGCAGCTGCACGGATAGTAAATAGTGTTGGCTCCTTGGCACATGTAACACCACTGCTACGTGAGCTGCATTGGTTGCCAGTGTGCTTCCAGGTGCAATTCAAGGTGCTGGTTGTCACCTTTAAAGCCCTTCATGGCTTGGGGCCGGGTTACCTAAGGGACCGCCTTCTCCCAGTTGTTCACTTGGCAGCCATATATATTTATTTTGTATTTATTTTATATTTTAACTGTTTTAATTATAATTGTTTTAATGGTTTTATGGTTTTATTGTTGTAAGCCACCCAGAGTCACTTGTTGAGATGGGTGGCTATAGAAATCAATCAATCAATCAATCAAACAAACAAACAAACAAACAAACAAACAAAAGGGGATACTGACAGAAAACTAGAATATTTGCTTCAGAAAGACATACCTTACTCCTGTTCTATTACACAAAGAGGACCATGTAAGCCTCATTGCTCTGCCTTTCTTTCCACGGCTCCCCTTGTTGGTAGTAAGGCAAGAATCAGGCGACATAAATAGTGAGGGGAAGGTAGGCAGCCAACCCAAAAGGGCCAGAGAAGTGAGATTGGAGGCAGAGGCAGTTGGATAACGTTCAGCACAAATTTCAGAGTTCAGTGTATATGCAGAGCCTGAAAGATTTCCTCCACAGTCAACAAGCCTTTCTCCACTGAGATTAATTGATTTGGCTCTTTCTCATGAGGAGGAGCTGTAGGGTGGAGGGCACTGCTGTACTGATGAGAATGGACAGAAGCAAGACCTTCTTGGCAATATTCCAAATGGCTCCTGCCTTCCCTTTGATACCTTCCATCAGTATTTTCATTTTGCTCTATGAAAGGTATTTTCAAGTGACTCTTCTGGGAAGGGCTGGGCAGGGGGCAGAGAGAATCATTTGTTCAGTGAGATCAGTACTGACAAACAAGCATGGAGCTGTTGTCTGCAAAGGAACACATCTGGAAGATTTCCTGGTAATCAGCCCATTGTGATTTGTTTGGTCCCCTCAGTAATATTGCAGAAAAGGGGACTGGGTAATGAATGGAGAACAAGCCTGAAGTGAAAGAAAAGCAGAAGACATACAAAGGGGAGTATCGATTGGCAATAGGAGGGTTGTAGTCAGCCCTGTTGAGTTTCAGCACTTGATTTGGCTTCAAAATGGGACCTAAATAAACAGCCCCCAACACACACTATCATTGGGCATCCATGGCAGGGCAAACTAGCAAGTGATGTCACGTGCATCATGACATCTTTGTGCTAATGATGTAATTAGCATTGGTCATGACACGGACACAAATCACATTATTTCTTTCATTTTCATGATGTCATGACATCATCGTGGTTTGTACCAGAAAGGTATGATACAGTCTCCAAGATGAATATCAACAGGAGCTAATACTTCTGCACAGAAAGGTAGAGATCTTATCCAAAGGAAACTTGACTTGTTTGCACCTACAAGTCCCGGGTACCATCTTGTTGAGTGGGCGGGTAGTACTAGTACTAGTACCAGTGGTCTGATAGTAGTAGTAGTAGTCGTCGTAGAAGAAGAATCATATATATGAGTCTGTACAAGTAGATTTCAGTTGTTGCAAGATTTCAGCATTTTCATATTATTTAATTGGGGGTATGACACCACCTAACAGACACTGTCTTGTTGACTGATGTTTTACTGGATAGCCTTACTTCAGATTACTTCAATTTTTCATCAGTTAGGCTTTTCTCCTCCAATAATAATTCAATAATCAGCACCATCATCAATAAACACGATTAATTGACAGATTGAATTGAACTGATTGAATTTCTACTCTCTTGAAATAAATACGGTATGGTATCCTGTGATGCATGATTTGTCTGCCTATGTTTTGTGTAGAATTTGTATTAAGAATGTTGATTATAATACTAAAATCTAATACAAACTAAGCTTAAAGAAAGAAAAGGGAATAGAGAGGAGTAAAAAGTTATTTTAGATTCTTTAAATTGTTAAGCTTACAATTAACAGTTTCTTTCTTTCAAGATTAAAAGCAGACTCGCCGGTGTTTTCAAACTTGTCATTCTGAAGGTCTCTGATAGCTTAGAAGTAGTTAATGAGCAACTTCCAAAAGTGATTAGAAAATGAGGTTTGCAAACTTAGCGTCCTTTAAAAGTCTCTGCTGCGGTTGTGAGCAAGATGGCAATCTCGTTGTCTCCCGGTGCTCAAACCCGCCAAAAACCACCGCCCTGTGGTCTTCTAATAGGACCAGCCATCTGGAGCACATGTGGACAATCTCCCATCCTCTCCTTATCTGGAGAGATTCCAAGGAACCAGTCTACTCACCAATTCCTTCATCTTTGCCTCGGTCATTGGCTCTGTCGTCAGTTTGCTATACCTCCCCTGGAAGTCCCATGATTTGTCTACCTACCATTGTTTATAGCAACTGTAACTTGTTTTTAAAGGCGAGATGGAGTTCTATGGGTGCCCTCCAATTGCTGTTGAAGTACACCTCCCAGCATCCTTCTTCATTGCTAATGCTGTCTTAAACTGCTGTGAGCTGTAGTTCAGTAACATCTGGAAAGCTGTAGGCTTCCCCTTCCAGTTGTTGGAAATAAGTTCATGCTTGCCTAGTTAATAATTACGCATTCCCCAATCACTACAACAAAAGGAAGCTTTACTTAGAAGTTACTCTGAACATTAAGCACTAAGCTGATGAAAGATTTGCAATGTACTTTGTGCATGTTTAATTTCTCATTGGGTGTTTTAAATAATATACAATGAATGAAAACCTGAGAACGCTTGCCAAATTGAACAATCTGTATTTAGGAGAGATGAGATAGAACAGTGGATTTTCATTAGATCAGAGAAGAGAACAATAGAGAGAGAGAGGAAAAAATCAGAGCGTTTCAATGTCTAATTAATCAAAATGCCACTTTCATAAATTGCTAGTTAAAAAGAGTGTATTTGCCATCAGCAATTTGCAACCAGCAATTAGAAAACCGCAGACTGTGCCAGGATCCATCAAGCAAATCGTGGTGCGGATTTGGGCTCTACCGTTTGTATCTTCTCATGGTGCAGAGAGTATATAGAGGGATTTTATCAACTCTGGCAACAGCTGGACAAGAGCAGAACTGTCCAAGCCGAGCCCGTTATGATCTCATCAGTCAAGTCGAGGGCAGTGAAACAAGGTTTGTCTGGTACAGCTGAATGGCTGCCGGCTGTCTGCAGTTAGTTGCCTCTCCTGAAATATACAAAAAAAAAAAAAGTAATAAAATATGGATCATTTTCTGAAGTAGTACTGAATCCCAGGATTTCTATAAAGAGCTTTGATCTTCAGTGCACATTCATTTGGATTTATTTTAGGATTATTTTGCCTATAGCTCTAGAGAGTACGTGATTTGCAGAGTAGGAGTAACATGTGAGGCTTGTGACTCATTGGTTCAAATGAGACTAATTTGAAATGTGACACCAGCATTTCTAACATGGTGGGTAACCTCTCTGAGTTGAAATGAGTAGACCCTTGCTGCACTGGTTTAAACTCAATCTTACCATTGATCCAGCTTGCCTAATTCTGACTGAATGTAAAAGCACAAGAGCTATACTGAATGAGATTAAAGACCTATCTTTCCCATCATCATCAGTCCCTCTGGTCAGTCACTCATGCCCTAGTCATCTCCCGTATAGACTATTGTAATGCCCTCTACATGGGGCTACCCTTGAAGAGCATCCGGAAGCTACAGCTGGTCTAGAATGCGGCCGCATGAGCAGTTTTAGGAGCCCCAAGGATGGCGCATGTAACACCTCTGCTGTGCGAGCTGCGTTGGGTGCCAGTCTGCTTCAGGGTTCAATTCAAGGTGTTATCACCTTTAAAGCCCTACATAGCATGGGTCCAGGAGGGACTGCCTCACCCCCATCACATCGACCCATCCCACCCGGCCAGGCAGAGAGGGCATGTTATTCACCCTGTCCATGGGAGATTGTCAATTGGCAGGGTCCAAGAGGAGGGCCTTCTCTGCCATAGCTCCCGCTGTTTGGAATAAGCTACCCCCAGAGATAAGGCAAGCCCCCACTCTCCTGGCCTTCCAAAAGGGGCTCAAGACATGGCTGTGCCATCTTGCTTGGGGTGGGAGGAGGGATAGTTCGTTGTGGGGGTAGCTGGCACCCTGATGCAGCCCCAGGAAATTTTAACGAGACTGTGATTTCATCATCTTGGGTTTATATTTTATATTTTAGAGTTTTTATTATATTTGTATATTTATATTTTTATAATGTATCTTTTAAATTGATATTTAATTGCTATTGTTTAAAATTCTCTGTAAACCACCCAGAGTCATTTTCGAGATGGGTGGTGTAAAAAATACGACAGATAAATAAATAAATAGATCATCCTCTTTCCTCTAGATTTCTCCATTAGAAGTCTACAACCCAGAAGCAAAATGCAATTATACAATTCTCTTGTTCCTGAATGTTAGAATTGCAAAGACAGGTGATCTCCTTCTTCCCATGATAGATTGTTACTGCATTGCAGTGTTTCAGAAAGTTGAAGGTAGTTACAAACCCACATCATCTTCCCTGCTCCAAGCTGGTGTAGAAGTCAAAAATAGTCAAAAAAATGAAAAAAATAAAATGATCTTGGACAGGTCTGTTTGTCTGTGTGCATGCATGGCTGCTGGTTCTTGAATCCCTATGAGTTCAACTCCTGAAGAATGGTATCTTTCCAGAATACATAATGTTATCAGAAATGCAAAAAGTATGCCCTAGTACAGGGTTTCTTAAACTTTTGGCTCTCAGGACCCCTTCCCACTTTTAAAAATTATAGAGGACCCCCAAAAAACTTTTGTTTCTATGGGTTATATTTATTGATATTTACCATATTAAAATTTAAATTGACACATAAATAGAATATGTATTTACTGACTCATGTAAAGGTAACAATATTAAACCATTACATATTAACATAAATAAAATATTTTTTCATGAAAAAACTATATTTTTGAAATAATAATAATAATAATAATAATAATAATAATAATGACATTGTTTTAAATTTTTGCAAGTATCTTCAATATCTGGCAAATAATGTTGATTTCACAGACCCCTGAGAGGGTCTTGGGGGACCCCCAGGTGTCCTTGGACCACACTTTAAGAAACACTGGCCTAGAAGCTCCATGCAGCTTTCCAGCTTCCTTTTGTATCCCCCCATTGCCCCCCAAAAGGATGGGATTCACATTTGGTGCCTTTTGTGGCATTTTTTGAGACATAGGGGTCTTCAAGAGGTGAAATGGGTACCTTAAGCCAGGCAAATGCTTAAGGCTCTCATTTTACCCCTTAAAATTCCGGCTGACCCCTCCCAAAACAGAATGTTATATTTGTACTCCATTTGGGGAGTACAGCCCTCATGATGCCCACATGGTCTAGTGGGGCAGCCCTTGAGCAGTAGAAGTGGGCTGCTATTTATGTATACCATTTAATAAGATTTATTTTTATTATTTTGCTGGTGAGGAAGAGAGCTCACAACTAATTAAAGATTGTAATTCTCTGTATTGTAATTGACAACTTGCTCAAACCACAACATATTGCTTTACTTTAATAAAGGCATTGTTTTATGGAACCTAAATAAAGCTGACAACAGAAGCTTTTTTTAAAATAAAAAAACCCATAGAGTGTTCTGTCATTCACAACTCAAAGGAGAGCAAATCAGTCTATATTATTTTCATACAACTAGTGAAGCACATGCCATTCTTATCTTTTAAATTTGATGGGGAGGAACTGACTTCAACTCAACCTGCCAGAGTGGATAGGGTGGGCATGGTCCAGGTCTCTTCCCTTAAACGTTGCCATCTTGTGCGTCCTTGAAAGCATGTCTTTTCCATTGCAGACCCTGCCCTATGGAACACTCTCCCGCCTGAGATCTGATAGGCCTGTACAATTTTTTGACTTCTCAGTGTAACCTAAAACCTTTGGAAGTCAGGGTGGTCTCTCATCCATGGAGTAATGAAGTCCAACTCTGCTTTGCCTCTTGATATAAGCCAAGTAACACACACAGTAAGCCAAGAAAACAAAAACTAGATCATCAAACAAATCAATCCAGAGTTCTCACTTGAGGCACTAATGACCAGGGTCAAATTATCCAACTTCAGACACATTATGCAAAAACCCAGCTCTGTGGAAAAGGCTCTAATGCTGGGAAATGTGGAAGGAAAGAGAAGAAGAGGATGACCAGCAACAAGGTGGATGGACTTAGGTACAGTGACGATGGGTGTAGCATTGGAAGACCTGAAAGACCAGGTTAGGGACAGATCATCGTGGAGAAAAATCGATCTATGTGATCTCTAAGAGCCAACACCAATTTGATGGCATGTAATCAATCAATCAATCAATCAATCAATCAACATATTAATGTTTAAGTGTGGAAAACTAAGACTAAAAATGTTAACTTATGATTCAGTCTTTCAAAGAGGATTGAAAGGAAGGAATTCAGAAGAACATGCTTATTTTCCCTTCTCTATGTTGGTTATAATTATGAAGAATTTTGCCAGCCCACCAATCTCTCCATAGTAAAAATTTACTACTGAAGGACTTTTAAAAAAGCCTAGGTTAGCTGACAGTGCTGGGCATCCATTTTGGAAGAAGGAGCATGTTTGTTTGCTAAATGTTGTTTTGGGCTTACTCAGGCTTAATGGCATGCCTTTTCCATTATTTAAAGATGATTTCAGCGGGTCCACCTCAGCATTTCTTTTAAAATGTCATTTTGCTGAAGTTTTGATTATTTGGCAATTCTCACTGATGGAGTAGGTAATGCTTTTGATGAAGGCTGAGACAGAAAAGTGGATGCATGACTGCAAGGGTATGTTCAGAAGGATGAGAAGATGGCCTTTTGTTCTATCTTCTTGCTTAGAAAACATACTTACATGGGCAAGTAACAACACATCCATCAGTATCAATACCATCATAAATATGACATTATATACTTGCATCAGAAGTCATGACATAATTACCTAATGACATAATTTGAGTGATGACATCATGATGCACATATTGGCATTTTGATGTCATTGTGGCTTGTAACGGACACCGCTGCATACTTGGGAATTTCTTCCTTAGTAAATGACCAAAATCTCCTCCTTGGGAGGACTTTGAATGACTTCACCTGAAATTTAAAGAAGGCTGAAGGCTGAAGTCAAATCCTTTGCCCTTTCTCCTAATAAATTATAAAGAGGCTACTCTTGTAGGTCTAAATATCACATAATATTTTGGATACAGTATGTGAAAATGGCTTTTGGACCTACAAAAGTAACCTCTTTATAATTAAGTCAATAGCATCAGCTTGATTAATCTGCAACCTCTGAAGCTTTTTTTTTCTTCTTTTTGCACCACTCTGGCCAACCCATACATTTTCTGCTCTTTATGATCACCCTGACAGCCAGTTTGGCAGTGGTTAAGGCACCAGGCTAGAAACTGGGAGAACGTGAGTTCTAGTCCCGCCTTAAGCACAAAGCCAGCTGGGTGACCTTGGGCCAGTCACTCTCTTTCAGCCCTAGGAAGGAGGCAATGGCAAACCACTTCTGAAGAACCTTGCCAAGAAAACTGCAGGGACTTGTCCTGGCAGTCACCAGGAGTCAAAAACTGACTCAGAGTCACCCCCCACCCCGCTGCCAAAAGACTCCCCTACTCTTCTCTGCCCCATCTATCACCCTTCCACATTAGAGCAGCACAACTGCCAAAACCCAGTTGGCATGGTTTCCCACTATTTACAGCTAGAGAAACCTAAGAGTAAAATAAAACAACAAAGCAAACCTTTTTTTGCTGCACATTATCTTTCAAAATTAAGGAAGTGGAATGTTGACCCTGAATAAAGAAAGCAAATAAGCAGGTTATTTTTCTCCAGACCCTTCCTTTCATGCTGGCTGAATCTATTGTTTCAAGCTGCTACCATCAGCAGCTTATCTTTGTCCAACTTTTTCTATTCCTTAGCACCCAGGGAGTTTGCTTGTTTCCGAGTAAAATGTCATTATAAGCTATCAGCCTACAACTGAATACCACGAGCCATCAATTTTTAATGCACCCCTGTCTGGCACTCAGACAGAAAAGGTGCTAAGGGAATCTTATGAAAGAGGAAATTGGTAGGGGGCAGGGGTGGGAGTGTTGCATTTTTGCAAAAAAAAGGTGAAGTCTGTCTTGCATTTCACATCTGTTCATCAGTGACACAAAATGTGCTTGGAAACCCCAGTGGGTAATTTAACACAAGGGGTGCTAAGATTTGGTCATGGCCAAAGGGTTATTTGGTGGTACTGTTAATGCAGGGCTGAGGTGAGCTGAATCAAAGGGATGGATTGGTTTCATGCATGTTGAACCCTGTTCCACTTTGGGCTATTTTCCATACTGATGAAAATCCTACTTCTATTCTTTTGTGATCCTTTTGTCCAAACTTCCCATAGGGTTATTTGCCTGCCTTAGTTTTTAAGGTTTCTTTTCCCAAAGTCATGTTTTTATCACAGATATTATTGCTGAATACTCTGCAACACTCTTCCAATATATCTAACCTCTTGTAATTTGTACTAATCAACAAAACTGTCTCTCTGAACTCCCAAGAGTTATGGTCAGTGATCTTACGTATGTCTTCCCAGTAACAGACTTCATCAATTTCAACAGGGCAAGGATATGTATATAAGAAGAATGAGGAATCTCTAGCTCAAGGCTGGCTGGGGAATTCTGGGAGTTGAAGTCCACACATCTCCAAGTTGCCAAGGTTGAGAAACACTGCTCTGGCTCATGGACCTAATCTGGCTTTCTTGGATAGTCAATCTGGCCCATTGGGTTTAAACAGTCAACTGTTTAGGAACCAGTACAGGTACTCCTTGCTGAAGTGGCTCCCAGCACTTTCAAGTGGCTCCTCCCTAGAAAGTGGAATGACATCATCATCGGGGTGGGTTTGAGACAGAGTGTCTGCAACAAACGGGGACAAGGTTTGTTCTTGATTGCCATTATATGCTTTTTATATCGTTCATGTATTTGTAATGTCTTTTTAATCTGGTGTTGGTCATCCAGAGTGGCTATGGTGAGATGGGCAGCCATATAAATGGAATAAATAACACCCTGCCTTACAGTAACACAACATCATTGTGCAAGCCCCTCCTTTATGGGCCTGCCCTGTGACACTGCTGGGAGGGGGAGCTACATAGTGATATTATTGTGCACATTGAAATGCCACAAAAGCATATTTTGTGCCTTGCTTGCTTGCAAAAAACAGGCCAGATAAGGTCAGCTGACTTGTTTTATGCTGTTAATTGCCAATTACCAGCCAAGAGCAGAGCAGCAGCTGCTGGCCTGTCTTTTGCTGGCTAGGAAAATTAAAGGGCCTTTTTTGCTGCTTCTGCTTGGATCTTGGTTTAAGTTTTCTGGACATGAAATTATGTCAGTTGTCTGTGGTATGGAAGCTCCTGGTCTGAGACCAAATGGGGGTCCTCCAAAGCTTTGGATGCAGTCTCCAGAGACTTTTCTAAAAGTCACCCAATTTGGTCAGTGAGCTAATGAACTTCAACAGCAAGCTAAACAAACTGGCTCTCAAACACAAGACTAGAATGCTGTGTAACCATTTCTATCCTCTTATAGCCTGATTGTTTCCACCTGCAGCTACGTACCCCTATTTTATTTTATATTTTGTATTATTTTATATTATTTATTTTATTATTTTTGTGCCTTTGCGTTAGTACTCCTGACGACTGCCTGGACATGTCCCTGTAGTTTTCTTGGCAAAGTTTTTGGGAAGTGGCTTGTCATTGCCTGCTTCCTAGGGCTGAGAGAGAATGACTGGCCCAAGGTCACTCAGCTGGCTTTGAGTCTAAGGCGAGACTAGGACTCCCGGTCTCTCAATTTCTAGCCTTGTGCCTTCACCACGACATCAAACTGGCTCTCCTCTGTACCCCAAATAGCTGTCTGTCTATTTTTTCTCTAAACCTACCTTTTGCAGTTCAATCTGGCTCAAAGGAGGAGGGATGATGTGTCCTTGAAAGAAAATCTAGGTCGTTTTTTAAAGTTTCATACTTTACAAAATGTTGAAATATACACCTAAGTGGCAAAGCAAAATGATCATAATACATGCATGACTGAAGTGGATTCCTTGCTTTTTCCTTCCGTATTTTTCCTTTTGATTTCAAGGCCAAAACAAAGAAAAAGTTAAACTCTGCCAAAATCTCTTTCTAGCCCCAGGTTTCCTCATTAATTGAAAGTAGGATCCACTTCAAAGTGTCCCCCTGTGCACTCAATGGCATCCAAACAGAGTTTCTTGCAGCTACAAATTTCTCTCTCAATTGTGTGCTTGGATGAATGCAGTGCTCCACTGAAGCAGAATTCCCATCAGAAGAGTCACAGTAAGGCCCCTTCCTTTCACTACAACCAAGGCCTGCAAGAAAATATCCAAGAGGAGCATTAGAGGGCTGCAGACTCTTTCATTTACAACTCCCTTCTGGCAATGGCAAGTGATTGGTTGTGTTGCTTGATTTCTGCAAAGAAAAAACATGCAGATGACATGCATGTGCCTGAGAATCTGCAGTAAACAGGGCTAGATCTGAAGATGGTGCCAGAACCACCTAACCTGCTTTACAGTGGAATCCTCAGCTCCAGAAAAAAACTGGAGGTTGACTCGGAGAAAGGGAAGGAAAATACTGAGCTCTTACAAAAAAGACATTTGAGTCCTGGGAAAGTAGGAAGTGTGAGGAAGAATCTCAAAATCATTCTGCCTCGATTGTGTTAGGCATAAATAGAAGTAGAGAGGGACTGTCATAGGCTTTCAAGATTCAGTTACTATACCTAACTACATTGAAGTATCTTCTAACACTGCTCTTTCTTGACCTGCCTACCTCAAAGGCCTGACACACAACTCTTTCTAACTCTTCCTGGTTCAGCCATGTGAACCAACCCACACCCCCCTGGTTAGCATTAAAAGAAACATATCCATAGTTCTTAAGAGTATATGTCTTTTTTTTTTCTGTATTTGTTAATGCAGAAAATGGTGAGGCCCCGTTTAATACCCTGAATTATAGCAGGAGAATATAAATAATCTCAAACTAGAAGTTTCTTGGGCTTTGAATGTTCATTTTCACCATGTCAGAAATATTCCAGTGCTGTCCCAACCATTCCAGAAAGGTCCTGCATATGATGTGGCCCTGTTTTGAAATGGGGCTGGAAATGTTCTTATCTTTTGTCTTGTCTTGTCTTATCTTGTCTTATCTTATCTTATCTTTTCATTTATTTGATTGATTGATTGATTGATTTCTATAGCCGCCCATCTCAACAAGTGACTCTGGGCAGCTTACAACAATAAAACCATTAAAACAATTATAATTAAAACAGTTAAAATATAAAATAAATACAAAATAAATATATATGGCTGCCAAGTGAGCAATGCATAGATATTAATACAGCCAAGAGATGGGACCATCCAAACGCTCGAGGCCCCAGGCCCGGGCACAAAGCCAGGTCTTCATGGCCTTACAAAAGGCCAGCAGGGTCGGGGACATCCTAATTTCTGGAGGGAGTATGTTCCAGAGGGCAGACGCTACAGAGGAGAAGGCCCGCCTTCTAGTTTCCGCCAGCTGACACTCCCTGGCTGACAGGACCCGCAAGCATACCCAACCTACTAGATCGAATTGGACAGGCAGAAACAACTGGGATATCTTATATATCTTATATATCTTATATCTTATAATCTTATAAATTTATAAACTTATAATCTTATGATTTTATAATCTTATATCTACCTTATATCTTCTTATATTTTATATCTTATATCATCTTATATCTGATCTGATCTGATCTGATCTGATCTTATCCCACCTGTCTCTCAATGACTCTGGGCAGTTCACAAGTAAAAATATTAAAAACAAGAAAAAAGTCATAATAGGCAAGAATAAAGGAGTAAAATAGAGCAAAGATGACAAAAAACCAGACAGGGATGATAAAGAAACAGACCCACGTAACCCAAAAGGGACTTCAGTCACCCTCACTGAAGGCCTGGGCGAAGGGCTTCTTTGAAACACCAGCAGGGTAGGTGCCATCCAGATCTTGGGGGGAACTTCAGAAGGCAGGTGCTGCTACAGAGAAGGCACACTTCTGAGGTTCTAATAAATTACATTGTTTAATCAAAGGAACTTGGATTAACCCTGCCAGACTGAATTGGTTGGGCAGATACTGTGGGAGACAGGAGGCCCCTCAAGCAACCAGGCCCTATACATTTCCAGAATAGTAGGGGCTATACTGGGACACTTCTGAGTTTTCGAAAAGAGAGCTCTGAGTTTGAAATAGGATAGTCTGAACTTGAGTTGTTTCAAATTCAAAATGTTTGGCACACCACTGTTTCTTATTATTTCTTATTATTAATATTATTCTTATTATTGCTGTCCACGTATGTAGAATGTCTCTACAGAAGCTCTCTCCGGTCTGTAGAGGGCAGAGGAAATGGCCTTGAAGGGCAGAAGGCAGAGCCACTGCCAAGCAGTGTTCAGATAAAAGAAACCTGAGTCCAGGGCAGGAATGTGGCATGCACAAACATATCCGACAAGCCCCTCTCTAGTTCACACAAAGATAAAGAGAGGAGGTGGAAGGCGCATTCAGACTTGCAAGATTCTATTGCTGTAACCTTACAATAAAAGTAGCATTGGCCTACATGACTTTGGTTTCTTAATTTGGTCTACCCTGAAGGTTTGACATCGACTCAGCCAAAAAGCAGTAGCAGCAACAGCACAGCAGTACTGTGATGTCCTCAGACATATTTTGTCCCTTAGAAGAACCCAGTCTTCTAAACCAGACTCCAACCCTTAATCTAAGTCTGGAATGACTCATTATACACATTCCACCCTACGCTGTTGGCTTTTGATTATAGTAATTGCTTGCTGAGATAATTTCTGTGGCATTCCTGAAGCTCCCAGTATTCTTTACTTACTTATCCATTGGTTTGCCTTAGATCTCACTTTTCACCCAGCAGCACAAGGCAGCATACATAACTTCTCTCCCTCCAGTTTCTTTCCTACAATAATAATCTTGAGCGGTAGGTTAGGCTGAGGAAAAGGATGACTGGACATGACAGAATTATCTTCCATGACTGAAGGTAGATTTGAACCTGAATCTTCCAAATCCTTGATCTACCAGGGAGAAACTGCTGCAGATCCCCCACTTTTGGAGATTTGGAGGGCTGAGGCAACAGGCACTGCTTTTTGTGCAGTGTGGACATTGTGGAACAGCCTCCCTATGAAAAGTAGGCTAGTTCCATCCTTACTTGTCTTTTGAAAGCTCTTGAAGACCAAGTTGTTTTGGAGAACCTTCCCCTGATAGGATTGGACTGGAAGTTGCCTTATTTTTATTTTGTCTTCTTTGTATTGTTGCATGCCATCATGTTGTTGTTGTTGTTATTTGTACTGGATATGTTTTATATTGTTTTTTTTTTCTATATAAACAGCTGAGAGTTGTTTTGATTGCAGTAGCATAACAATATCCTAAATAAATAAATCCTATAAATCCCATTCCTATTATTTAACCATTATACCAAATTTTCTTCTTAGAGAGCCCAGGTGGTCAAGTCCTGTCCCCATCATGCCCATCCTTGCCTTACAGAATGCTAGTTAGCTCATAAGCATCACTCTGACTTTAGAAAATCCCTGTTGGTCACTGAACACAGTATTTTCCCCCTTCTCTTTCTCATCCCACCCCACCAAAACATTTCATGGAAGAAGATGTCCCCTCCCTTTGTATGTGTGTGTGTGTTGCTTTTCTCTGCAATGCTGTGGTACTTCCAGATATATTTAATAGATGGTGGATAGTAAATGAAGGATAACTAGAGGGATTTGTCTGCCTTTAGTAAATTTAACAAGTAACCTACTCCAAATTGCCTTGATCTGTGCCTCACTCAGGCTTTGCCATGAGTCAGAGCACAGTCCTCTTATAAGCTAGTGAAATATTTGGGAATGCAAAGTTGTCACTAATGGAGATGGGATTCATATCTTGCCGAGCAAAAGGATGCATGCTTTTTAAATCAGCACTCACTGACTGTGACTTTTAATATGTGATCATATTTACTTGTCTGGGCTCTGAAACTTAGTGGGTTTACAGTACTTGGATGAAAAACTACCAGGGCATTCCAGGGTGGTACACTAGATAGGGAACTCAAAAAACATCCCAGAAGAGGGTAATTTCAGGACTTATTTCAAGAAAACTGCACCAGTGTGCCCACGTAGACCCTAGGAGTCAAGCTCAACTTTTAGAATTTACCTTCTAAAAATTACAGCGTAGCAGCAACTTTGGAAATACTTTCAAGGTTTGCAAGTTGGGCATCTCTTACAGAATAAAAATCTGTGCAGTGCGTACGTGTTCCCGTGCCGATTAAAAGAACAGCATGATAATTGGGGGGAAGGCATATGATGGGATCTAAATTATCTTATTATGTACCTCCCTCTACTTTCCAGTTCGCTGGCTCTGTGAAAAGCTAAATGTCTCTATCTGCACATTTCTCCACTCTTCCAAATCCCAGTCAACTGCTGAGTAGAGAAAACAAAAATAGCAACTTGCTTGATAAAATTGCATGCAAGATAGGATAGGACTGCAGATGCCTCTTGGGTTGCCCATAAATGCTTTTGGTAATACTGAATTAGGATGAAATGAATGGTAGAGACTGAGTTTGTTTGTCTGCTTATTTGTTTTCCTCTTCTATTCATTTGTATATGAATGTTTTATATTGATTTTTAACATTTTGTTGTTCTGTGATTGTCTTCAAATCTGCTTGTAAACTTCTTGGAAATATTTTATGAAAATTCTCTATAAATATTTTCAATAAACTGAAACAATAAAATGAATAAAGATACTGTAAATATGAAGGTTGTCCAAATCTAGGTGTTGTCAGAGATTCTAAGAGGCATCAAAATGTGCACCGATGCTCATATTTCCATGGGGAAATATCAGGGATGAATGTCACTTTTCTTTAGGCAAGTTGATTAAGGGAAGGGATTTCAAACAGCTCATGACTGCAAACTCTTTATTTAGTTTCAAGGTATCAGCCCATTTCATAATAATATATGATCTAGCATTTTATAGGGCTCAACATAGTATTGTCATAATTTTGACAGTAAAGCTGCTGTAATTTTATCTTCATGTTTTAGGTGTTGACTGAAACTAATGGAGAGCTATTTGTTTAACCCCATCTGGTGAGCTCATCCAGTCAAGTGTGTCATGAAAACCTGGCCTTTCCGTAAATAGTTGTTACCGTAGCTGGAGCAGTGATTTGACTCAATATAGGGAATTTCCTATGTTGAAGGTTGTGTAATTAAAAAAAATTGGAAAGAACTTTCTTCTTGATCTTAAATGAGGTTACTGAAGGTCCCCATTTCATGTCAAGTCAAGGGAGTGGGGGCCTGATGACATACCTTCTCTGGAGCTTTCCCCCTGTTATACAACAACTTGTCCCCTAAATGCAGGAATATTTTCACTCTCCTTGCCTTTCATAAATGGCTTTCACAAATTACATCTGACTGTTCCATCAAACTTTGGGGAAAAATTGTGTGTGAGTTAATTTTAGATAGCTTATTCAGTTGTTTCCTCTTCTTTTGTTATATACATTCTCTGGCTCTGTAAACTGCCTTGGAGCCCCAGAGAAATGGGCAGGGCATAAAACTGAAGCCAACCAACCAATAAATATGGTAACCATTTAAGTCCTATATTTCTTTAAATTTCCTTGAACAAGTGGCAAAACCTGTCAATCCAGGCTATAAGTGATTTTACAAATCCTATAAGGGGTTTCCCAATGTGACAGCTTGCATTGTTTTTCATGAGATTTGTCCTTGACAACTTCACAGTGGTTGTTGTTGTTGTTTATTCGTTTAGTCGCTTCCGACTCTTCGTGACTTCATGGACCAGCCCACGCCAGAACTTCCTGTCGGTCGTCAACACCCCCAGCTCCCCCAGGGACGAGTCCGTCACCTCTAGAATATCATCCATCCACCTTGCCCTTGGTCGGCCCCTCTTCCTTTTGCCCTCCACTCTCCCTAGCATCAGCATGTTCTCCAGGGTGTCCTGTCTTCTCATTGTGTGGCCAAAGTATTTCAGTTTTGCCTTTAATATCTTTCCCTCAAGTGAGCAGTCTGGCTTTATTTCCTGCAGGATGGACTGGTTGGATCTTCTTGCAGTCCAAGGCACTCATTATCTCCCTCTATTTGCCAGTTATCAATCAAGCTGGTTGCCATAATCTTGGTTTTTTTGAGGTTTAGCTGCAAGCCAGCTATTGCACTTTCTTCTTCCACCTTCATCATAAGGCTCCTCAGTTCCTCTTCGCTTTCAGCCATCGAAGTGGTATCATCTGGATATCTGAGATTGTTAATGTTTCTTCCAGCAATTTTAACTCCAGCCTTGGATTCCTCAAGCCCAGCATGTTGCATGATGTGTTCTGCGTACAAGTTGAATAGGTAGGGTGAGAGTATACAGCCCTGCCGTACTCCTTTCCCAATCTTAAACTAGTCCATTGTTCCGTGGTCTGTTCTTACTGTAGCTACTTGGTCGTTATACAGATTCTTCAGGAGGCAGACAAGATGACTTGGTATCCCCATACCACTAAGAACTTGCCACAATTTGTTATGGTCCACACAGTCAAAGGGTTTAGAATAGTCAATAAAACAGAAATAGATGTTTTCTGAAACTCCCTGGCTTTTTCCATTATCCAGCAGATATTGGCAATTTGGTCTCTAGTTCCTCTGCCTTTTCTAAACCCAGCTGGTACATCTGGCAATTCTCGCTCCATGAATTGCTGAAGTCTACCTTGCATGATCTTGAGCATTACCTTACTGGCATGTGAAATGAGTGCCACTGTTCGATAGTTTGAACATTCTTTAGTGTTTCCCTTTTTTGGTATGGGGATATAAGTTGATTTTTTCTAGTCTGATGGCCATTCTTGTGTTTTCCAAATTTGCTGGCATATAGCATGCATTACCTTGACAGCATCATCTTGCAAGATTTTGAACAGTTCAGCTGGGATGCCGTTGTCTCCTGCTGCCTTGTTATTAGCAACGCTTCTTAAGGCCCATTCAACCTCACTCTTCAGGATGTCTGGCTCTAGCTCACTCACCACACCGTCAAAGCTATCCCCAATATTGTTATCCTTCCTATACAGGTCTTCTGTATATTCTTGCCACCTTTCCTTGATCTCTTCTTCTTCTCTTAGGTCCTTGCCATCTTTGTTTTTGATCATACCCATTTTTGCCTGGAATTTACCTCCAATGTTTCTAATTTTCTGGAAGAGGTCTCTTGTCCTTCCTATTCTATTGTCTTCTTCCACTTCCGCACATTGCTTGTTTAATAATAATTCCTTATCTCTTCTGGCTAACCTCTGGAATTTTGCATTTAATTGGGCACATCTATCACTGTTGCCTTTTGCTTTCCTTCTTTCTTGGGCTACTTCTAGTGTCTCAGCAGACAGCCATTTTGCCTTCTTGGTTTTCTCTTTCTTTGGGATGTATTTTGTTGCCACCTCCTGAACAATGTTGCAAACTTCTGTCCATAGTTCTTCCGGGACCCTATGTACTAAGTCCAGTCCCTTAAATCTATTCTTCACCTCCACTGCATATTCCTTAGGAATATTAGTGAGCTCATATCTAGGTGATCTGTGGGTCTTCCCTAATCTCTTTAGTCTGATCCTAAATTGTGCAAGAAGAAGTTCATGATCTGAACTACAGTCAGCTCCAGGTCTTGTTTTTACCGACTGTATAGATGTCCGCCACCTTTGGCTGCAAAGGATGTAGTCAATCTGATTTCGGTGTTGTCCATCTGGTGAAGTCCATGTATAAAGCCATCTCTTAGGTTGTTGGAAGAGAGTGTTTGTTATGCAGAGTGAGTTGTCTTGGCAAAATTCTATCAGCCTATGTCCTGCTTCGTTTTGTTCTCCCAGGCCATGCTTACCTGTAATTCCAGGTGTCATTTCACTGCCCACCTTAGCATTCCAGTCTCCTGTGATGAAAATAACATCTCTTTTAGGCGTGCTGTCCAGTAGGTGCTGCAGATCCTCATAGAACTGCTCTACTTCAGCTTCTTCAGCATCTGTGGTTGGGGCGTATATTTGGATCACTGTGATGCTAGATGGCTTGCCCTGAATTCGAATTGAGATCATTCTATCATTTTTTGGATTGTTTCCAAGCACTGCTTTAGCTACTTTACTATTAATTATGAAGGCTACTCCATTTCTCCTGTGGTCCTCTTGTCCACAGTAGTAGATCTGGTGGTCATTTGATGTGAAGTGGCCCATTCTAGTCCATTTCAGTTCACTGACGCCCAAAATGTCTATCTTTAATCTTGACATCTCAGCAATAACCCCATCCAATTTGCCCTGGCTCATAGATCTTACGTTCCAGGTTCCAATGGTGTGTTGATCCTTAGAACATC
Source organism: Candoia aspera (assembly GCF_035149785.1). Classification (NCBI taxonomy): domain Eukaryota; kingdom Metazoa; phylum Chordata; class Lepidosauria; order Squamata; family Candoiidae; genus Candoia; species Candoia aspera. Next base: position 327,899,273 of record NC_086153.1, read on the forward strand.
GGATTCGCCGTTCACCACCAGCACCGTCGGCTGCTAGCCGTCCTTTTGGCTTTGAGCTAGCTGCGTCATCACGTCTGGGGCTAGTTGAGCTCATCCTCTGTTCCTCCCCAGTAGCATTTTGACCATCTTCCGACCTGGGGGTCTCATCTTCCGCTGGTATACCGACATGTCTCTGGTTGTACTGATCCATTTAGTTTTCATGGCAAGAATACTGGGGTGGGTTGCCATTACCTTCCCCAGGGATCGCATTTAGTCTGACCTCTCTGTGACGACCTTCCCTTCTTGGGTGGCCCTTCATGGTTTAGCTCATGGCATCATTGAGGTGCTCAGTCTCCAGCACCACGACAAGGTAATGATCCTTTGCTGAAGATGAAATAATTAAGAAAATAAAATAATGTTATATTGGTTCACTCTTGACACCTAGGGAACAGGTAAAAGCTACGGAAAGGAAAATCATAGCTCGTTGAAAACCTCATGGCATCACTGAGGTGCTGAAGCTCCAGCACCACAACAAGGTAACAATCCCTTGCTGAAGCGTACCTGCAATTCACAGTGGAATGGACTGTAAATCTCTCCCAAGGAATGATTTTGGGATATATACCCCAGCAGCCTAGATGAAGAATTCCTGATGGGGCTGACTGGGGCAAACACAAACTTTTCCTTATGCTAGGGTGCTAGAATTGATAAAGTAAGGTATTCTTCCTCTATGTGGGCAATAGCTTTCTTGATTTTACTGTTGTTCTATTTAGGCATTTCTTATTTTAATCACAAAAGGGAAATAGAAACATATTTTGATTCTGACCTCTTCATGCTTAGACTTCCTGTGGAATTGGAAGGTTTGAACAGAGGCTGTAACCACATCAAGGGAATAGAGTTGCACCTGCCAAGTGATTATGGATGGTGTCTGACTGTAATTAATACAGTTAATGTCTTAGTTAAAATATGATTACACCCTTTGCTCAGATGTCCCCTGTGAGCACTGGAACATCAGCACTGAAGGGCCACGGTGCATATTCCTGTCTCCCCTCCATTACTAGAATGACGAATGTCAGAAGAGACTTTTGTATTTCATACTGTCGTGAATTTCCAAAATGAAGTGGTCATGTATGGTTGTCAAGAGATGCTGACATCAAATCTTTTCCCATCCTTACAGTAGAGAGAATTCATACTGAGCCAGCTCCATTTATGAAGAAAGAAAGAAAATCAGCAGCAGCTTGCTCTGATTGATAGTCTGGGTGTGTGATGGCTCAGGTCTCCAGGAATAATCCAGAACAACCAGATGGCTTTAGACTAATCTTTCCCACAGTTCTTTGACATAATGTGGGGCTCACACATTCTGCATAGAAAAACGCAGCTGAGCTGGTGGTGCCTTCCAAACTCATCGCCCAAATTATCCAAGAGACTTCTAGTTCTGAATTGTAGCCCAAGGCTACTATATTTGAAATATGAGTAATTGCTCTCAGGGGAGTCTCAGGAGGTTGTCAATTCCCTCTCCTTGGATTCTTTTCACTCTTGGTGATCAGTAATTGTTTTTGGAAAATCAAGGAAATAAAGAAGAGGAAGCAAATAAGAGCAGGTAATGAAGCATGTCTGAATGCCTAGTTAGTTGCTGCTCAGATCAAAGGAACAAGACTAGTAAGAAGATTTTGATCTCCGGAGTACAGAAGACTCAAACTACAACACTGACTTTGACAAAAAGATCTCCTCCCTCCCTATAGTGAGCATGCTGGAATCAACTGAAAAGGGCAGCCAATCCCAAACTGCATGCAAAAGAGATGTATGAATTGAACATTCCATGTTTCCAGTGAGCAAAAAGCAGCTTTCTTAGAGGAGGCATGTGCTTCATGCAATGTAATTGTTCTAGCTTCTCAGAAGGTAATTTAGATCCATCTCTCTAGCCAGGATAATTGCATCTTTCAGCCAGCCCCAACTTAAAGATGCAACGGTGACTAACAGTCATTACAGGCTGCCTGTCACACAATGGGTCACTGATCTGGATCCATCTTTTATTCAGCAGAAATGGCCTAGGGGGATATTTTGCTGCATAAGGCAAAGAATAAGAAGGTGCCTCTCCCTCTAAACCTGAGTGGAGTGGAAGCTGAATGTTTCTCTAACACTAGCAGGAGGGAAAGGATTCTACTGCATGGGAAACTGGGAGGCAAGATAAGGAGTGCAAGGCAAGCTAAATGATGTAAGATCTCTTCTCAAGCATAATATTCCTGTCTCCCAGAATCTGCTGCTCAGGGTAACACTTTAACTAGTAATAGGGCCAGCATCATCAGTTAAGATTGCATACAGTACTTAGAGAAGTGGGATCTTCAGAAGATGGATCATTCTTAGGGTAAGAATCAGGCCTGTCCTAAGGTTATCTGATCCTTGAGACAGGGCAGCAAATAATGCTTCCCATCCAACTTAAAAGCGAGATAGAAACATCAATGTCTCTCTTTGATAACTAGTCATAACTATCTAATAACCATACATCAAATAATTATTCCACTTGCTTGTGTTTTCTTGATTCCTAACATCAACTGTCTAGCTGCCTTATTTTGCATGATGGTTAGGCAGGCCCTCACTGGCATCCACGGGGGATAAAGATGGAGCAGTGCACTTGGACTGGCCCTTGTATGTCTGTGTCATGTCAGCACCCACACAAAAGGCACGGGACTTCAATATGCTATTGCAACCACCATCTTGGCTTTTTTCACTTCTCCCATGGATGCTGATGCTGCTAAAGGCCAAGCCAATCATTTCATGGTAGGCCCAGTGGTCAAGATATTTCACACATGCCTATAATAGTGTGGGGATATTTAGATGGAGGTCACCATGATGGGGTGTGGCCTTATCTTTTTTCTGTTGAATTTTCCCTCTCAGTCTGAGTTGCTCCCTGTGACTCTTATTTGCCCTGTAAAGGAAATTATCATTACTCCTCCTGAGCTTGATACATCTTGGGGTACACCTGCCATCAGGACTGCCATCCAGTGAATTAAATGCTGGAAGCCATAGACTCTCAAGGGCTGCTGCTCCTGCTGCTCTCTATCTTTTAATTAAAGGTCCAGATGCCTTGGAATCCAGCTCAGCTGCTCATAATGCCATCCATGCATTTATCTTGGCAAAGTCACAGAAGTAGCTCACCATTAGCTTCTTCCAGGGTATGCGTTCAACTTCCCATTTAGTCCAACAGCCTTGAAATTCCTGGGTAGTTTTCCCCATCCAGATACTAACTCAGCCCAGCCCTGTTTAACTTCCACTTACCTCTGCAGCAGGGTGCCAAGGGGGCTGAGATGGCGGGTACGACTATGCGAACAATCAACATGCATTCCCAGTATGCAGATACAAAGCAGTAGTACTTTGATCCATGGTCATACTGGCCATCTAGGCCCCCTGGGCCCCCCAACCCCCTGGAGGCATTCCAGATGAATTTGTTGGTTTCTTAAGAAATAAATTCACTCATATCTATTCTGGGCTGGATACCAATTGGGCAGAGTCCACTGTGGTAAGCAAGGCAATATCTTGTAGAGATCATTTTGACCTTGTAGAAGCTGGGGAAAGTAGATAGATTCCTCAGCAATTGGAATGAAGTAGATTGTTTGTTTGTTTGTTTGTTTGTTTGTTTGCAGGACTTATATGGCCAGCTATCTCATGCAATGACTCTAAATCCATATAGTCACCAGGAATCCTAGCCCTATTGCACTGGATTGCAAGTGTTCCATGTAAGTGGTGTCAAAACCAGCTGTTAAAACCATGTTATTCCAACATCTCTTTGGCCATCAGTGGCCATCCATTATAGGTATGTATAACATGGAACATTGGTTTTGTTTGGTTTATAACTTGTTTATTATTGTTCTATGATAGTTTTTATTACTGCCTTGTCTCACTTTTAAGTAATTGTAAAATGACTGAATGAATGAATATAACTATAAAGGCATTTTGAAAGAAGTGGTCCTTTGTCACTAGAAGTTAAGCATGCAGATCGTTCAACATACTTTTGAACATTGTAGGAGGAGAGCTGTGTCATTCTATGGTAGCCAGAATTCAGAAGGACTCTGGTAGCACCTTTCCAGACTAGCACACTTTATTAATAAGCATTTGTGAGCTACAGTGGAGATCCAATGAATCAGATGTAGTGGAGACCCAGTGAACTGAGCTATAGTTCACAAAAGCTTCTTCCTTTTAATAAACAAGCATAAGGTTGTTAGTCTGAACAGGTGCTATCAGACTCTTTATTTCTGGACAGTATGTTCTGAAAGTAAAAATTTCCTTATTTCAGGATAAGCAAGATCTGTTTCCCAAACACCTGGGGTAAGAACTGAGATGAATGCACCCAGAGGCTCCCACAAAATCTAGTTTGTGAAAGAGCTATAGGTTCTGCTGCAGCAGTTTTTATCTGGCAGTTGTTGTGGCATAACAGTTCCATGCTCAATAAGTAGAGGAGGCCAACAGCTAAAGCAATAAATTTATTCAGCAACTATCATTGGCTCTGTCCTGCAGGAGCGGATACCAGCATTAGGATAGTAACAGTACTCACAAGGTGTCCATTTCTCCTTGGTTTAATGTACTCTTGCACTTTTTACCATTTTTAGCACAAAGGCAAAATATAATAATAAATATTTTAAAAATATAAAAATAAATATTTTTATTATGGTCACTGACCAGAAATGCAAACAGAAAGACATAAAATAAAAATAAGGAAAAAATGAAAGAAATAAAATGTTACAATTGGTGGTGGGTTCATCAGTGAACAATCAACGTCTGCCTAATTTTGCAGGCAGTATAACAAAATTTAGCTACATTCAAGGAGATTGAATCATACTGATTTGATAACAACGGTACATAAAAAGGATCAGAATTTCCTGGGTGTTTTACCAGGTAAGGAGTTATAGTTCCTTACAGTGGGTACAGCATGGCAGGATATGAGCTGTAGTTTCAACAGCCCCTTGGCTACAGGGGCACAGTCTCAGCTCATAGGGGACTTTTTTGTATTGGCCCTCCAAAACTGCTGTGGGGAGAGCATTGAAGCATGCTAAAGTTAGTGTTCTTTGGAATTTGGAAACAGTTATGTGGTGTAAGCATCTCACTGGTTTGTAAAAAGGGGCTTGATTTCTCAGCAAAACATTCTTAAGTAGAGCAGACTGGTCCTTTTGGGCTTCCAGGTCTTGTTTAAATGCTCTGAGTGCACACTCATAATCCGTAATTAGGAATGCCTCCCTGGAAAAGCTGAGGTGTAGAAGTTTTTGTGAGATTGTCCTGAGCCATATTGGTTTGTAATTGTCCTCCATAAGGAAAGAACTCAAACCTGTAGGAAAGAACAGTAACTTCAACCCATTTACAAACCTTACGGAGGACAATTACAAACCAGTATGCTATGATAAGATCCATGCACCTGTTTCGGCTTTAGACAGCCCTGCCTCTCTCCTTAATATTACATTTGGAATGCAAGGGGCTACCTGGAATGTAGCTCTTAGGAATTTAGATTGGACCCTTTCAAGAGGAGTAAAGGACATATAAGGTCCTAGTTGGGGACTGAAAAGTAGTTGTGCATGAGCCTTAGCTGAATATGGCTTCAGTGCTGCTGTGATCAGCAGAGCTTCCAGACAAAGAACAGACTAGGGAGCAAAGCCTGGCAATCTGCTCCTGAAAACGTGCCAAGGAAAACCCTATGGATTACAACAGAATGTTTTGCAATATAGTGCTGGAAGATGAGCCCCCCCAGGTCGGAAGACACTCAATATGCTACTGGGGAAGAGCTGCCTTCTCAAAGTAGAGCCGACCTTAATGACACGGATGGAGTAAAGCCTCTGGGACCTTCATTTGCTGATGTGGCATGACTCAAAATGAGAAGTAACAGCTACAAACATCCATTAATAATTGGGACATGGTAATGTATGAAGTATGAATCAAGGAAAATTGGAAGTTGTCAAGAATGAAATGGAACGCCTAAAGATCGACATCTTAGGCATTAGTGAGCTGATGTGGACTGGCATTGGTCACTTTGATTCTGACAGTCATATGGTATACTATGCCAGGAATGAAAAATTGAAGAAGAATGGCATGGCATTCATCATTAAGAAGAATATTTCAAGATCATTTCTAAAGTACAATGCTGCCAGTGATAGACTAATATCTATACGCCTACAAGGAAGACCAGTTAATACTACCATTATTCAAAATTATGCACCAACCACAAATGCTGAAGATGAAGAAAGTGAAAACTTTTACAAAATGCTGCAATCTGAAATTGATCGAACATGCAATCGAGATGCTCTGTTAATTATTGGCGACTAGAATGAAAACGCTGGAAATAAAGAAGAAGGATCAGTAGTTGGAAAACATCGCCCTGGTGACAGAAATGATGCTGGAAATTGCATGATAGAATTCTGTAAGGCCAATGATTTATTTATTTGCAACACTTTTTTCCAACAACACAGTCGATGACTATATTCATGGACCTCGCCAGATGGATTACACAGAAATCAAATTGATTACGTTTGTGGAAGGAGACGATGGAGAAGCTCAATACTATCAGTTAAGACAAAGCAAGGAGCTGACTGTGGGACGGATCATCAATTGCTCATGTGCAAGTTCAAGCTGAAGCTGAAGAAAATTAAAGCAAGTCCAAGAGTGCCAAAGTATGATCTAGATCCCACCTGAATGATCCCACCTGAATTTAGAGATCACCTCAAAAATAGATTTGATGCACTAAACACTGATGACCGAAGACCAGAAGAGTTGTGGGAAGACATTAAGTACATAATACACGAAGAAAGTGAAAGACCATTAAAAAGGCAGGAGAGAAAGAAAAGATCCAAATGGATGTCAGATGAGACTCTGGAACCTGCTTTGAAATGCCAAGTAGCTAAAGCTAATGGAAAAAAGAATGAAGTAAGAGAGCTAAATAGAAAATTTCAAAGGGCAGCTCGAAAAGATAAGGAAAAGTATTATGATGAAATATGCAAAGACCTAGAGTTATAAAATCAAAGAGGAAGAACACAATCAGCATTTCTCAAGCTGAAAGAGCTGAAGAGAAAATTCAAGCCCTGAGTTGCTATCCTTAAAGATTCCATGGGCAATATATTAAATGACAGGGGTAGTGTTAAGAGAAGATGGAAGGAATATACAGAATCACTGTATAAAAAAGAGTTAGTCGATGTTCAGCTATTTCAGGAGGTAGAATCTGATCAAGAACCATCGGTACTGAAGGAAGAAGTTCAAGCTGCACTGAAGGCATTGGCGAAAAACAAGGCTCCAGGAATTGGTGGATTACCAGTTGAGATATTTCAACAATCAGATGCAGCAGTGGAAGCACTTACTCTTCTATGTCAAGAAGTTTGGAAGACAACGACCTGGCCAGTTGACTGGAAGAGATCCATATTCATACCCATTCCAAAGAAAGGAGATCAAACAGAATGTGGAAATTATTGAACAATTTCATTAATTTCACATGCTAGCAAAATTTTGCTGAAAACAAATTCAACGTTTGCAGCCTTACATCGACAGAGGACTACCAGAGGTCCAAGCTGGATTTAGAAGAGGACGCGGTATGAGAGGTATCACTGCTGATGTCTGATGGATCTTGGCTGAACGTAAAGAATACCGGAAAGATGTTTCCCTCTGTTTCATTGATTACGCAAAAGCATGTGACTGTGTGGACCATAACAAGTTATGATTAATATTATGAAGAATGGGAATTCCAGAGCACTTAATTGTACTCATGCGGAACCTGTACACGGATCAAGAGGCAGTCATTAGAACAGAAAACAGTGATACCAAGTGGTTCAAAATTGGAAAAGGTGTGCGGCAAGGTTGTATACTTTCACCCTACTTGTTTAATATGTACACTGAACAATATTCAAGAAGCAGGAATGTACAAAGAAGAACGGGGTACTAGAACTGGTGGAAGACTCATTAACAACCTGCAATATGCAGATGATACAACTTTGCTTGCTGGAAGTGAAGAAGACTTGAAGTACTTGCTGATGAAGATCAAAGATTGTAGTCAGCAATACGGACTACGCCTGAATGTGAAGAAGACGAAGATACTCACAAATGGACCAATAAACAATGTCACAATAAATGGAGAAGAAATTGAAGTTGTCAGCAATTTCAGTCTACTTGGATCAGTGATCAATGCCAGGTGAAGTAGTAACCAAGAATTCAAACAACGTATCACTCCGGGAAAATCTGCCATCAAAGACCTATCTAAAGTTTTCAGAAGTAAAGATGTCAGTTTAAAAACAGAGGTGTGTCTGACTCACGCCATGGTCTTCTCAATTGCCACATATGCCTGTGAAAGTTGGACATTAAAAAGGAAGATAGAAGAAGAATTGATGCATTTGAAGTGTGGTGTTGGTGAAGATTATTGAAAATGCCATGGACTGCCAGAAGAACAAACAAATCAGTTTTAGAGAAATACAACCAGAATGTTCCCTAGAGGTGAAGATAACTAAGCTTAGACTCTCATACTTAGGGAGCATCGTCAGGAAAGACTGTCACTTGAACAGGACATCATGTTTGGTAAAGTCAAAGGCCAGCAGAAAAGAGGAAGACCTTCAATGCGATGGATTGATACAATTACTGCAACGATGGATGCAAACATTGAAACAGTTAGGCGTATGGTGCAAGACCGAACAGCATTTTGTTCTGTTATACGTAGGGTCGCCATGAGTCATAAATGGCTTGACGGCAACTAACAACAACAACAACAACAACAAGCTGCTGGGATATGCTATGCTCCTCTGGTGAAGTGAAAAGATTGGACTGGAGCCAGTGTTTTTTGAGCATTTTGTATAACATAATTTTGGTGTGCACTGTGTTTGGTGGAGCTGTGGAAAACCAAGCCCAAATATTTAAAAGATTAAAAGGCGCTTGATTTCTATATGTTTTTTTAAAATGCTGACTGGTCACTACCCCATCACAGAATAGATGAGAGCCAGTTTGGTCTAATGGTTAAAGTGCTGGGCTAGAAACCAGGAGTCTGTGAGTTCTAATCCCCCTTAGGCATGAAAGCTGGCTGGGTGACCTTGGGCCAGTCACTCTTTCTCAGCCCACCTCTCCGCACAGGGATGTTGTTGTGGGGAAAATAGGAGGAGGAAGGTATGTTCGCCGCCTTGAGTTATCTATAAAAATAATAAAGGCTGGATCGTTGTTGTTGTTAGTTGCTGTTGAGTCGTTTCTGACTCATGGCGACCCTACATATAACAGAACGAAATGCTGTTCGGTCTTGCACCATACGCCTGACTGTTCCAATGTTTGCATCCATTGTTGAGGTAAATGTATCAATCCATCGCATTGAAGGTCTTCCTCTTTTCTGCTGGCCTTTGACTTTACCAAACATGATGTCCTTTTCAAGTGGGATAAAAATACATAAATAAAATAAAATAGATGATGGGTACTAATTTATTACCTTGGTTTCCTTGCATGTGACCTATACATTTAGAGATTCTGCAGAAGGGGCTTTATTTGTCCCCAGAATATCTGAATGTTCTGTTCTTCCACTTCTTCAGCTTCTGACTATTTGATCATGAAATGCCTGGAAGAGAAGATAAAGAAGAATATTTCCACTTGAATTCAAATTAAATGAATAAATCAGTCTTGAGATATCTTAGAATGTAACCTCTGAAAGGAAATCAATTTAAACCAAGACAGTCTTTTATATATGGTGACTTGGGTTGGGTTGTATTTTTATGCCTTCCTACTAGGAAAAATTCCATCGGGCAACATAAGCTTTAAAGCTCCCTTATCCACTGGTTGTATGGTGTGTGTTGTTCCTCGCCCAAAAGAACCACCTTTCAGGTCTTTCAGAGGTTCCTGTGATTTACCAGGCATTTTGTTATGAATGAGAACAGATTATTTGTAAGCTTCTGACCTGACTTCTTAGCAGTCTTTATATGTTTGTGGCAGTGCAGATACATTGATTGCAGAACAGATGGTGTTGGGACAGCAAAAGCAGGCTCACATTTCTAAGTGGTATATGCAGCTGGACCCAGAATGTTTGACTCTTGCTACCTTTGGGGAGGTCCATTCTATAGTCATGATTTTGAAACAAGCTGTACTGCTGCAAAAGAAACAACACATTTCTGAGCATAAGAACCATGAGAAAAACTATGCTGGATCAGCCTATCTAATCCAGCATTCTTTCTCTGCAATGGTGCCTCCAGGAAGACTCTAGGTGGGACATGAGTAAAATAGCTCCCCTAGTTTTCCTTCCCCAGCAAGTTGTGTTGAAAGGCATACAGTATGGACCTAGTACTGTGTGTGTTTTTATTAGTGGCAATGGCATTCTGCAGAGGGGATTAAAAAAAACCTCAAGGTGATGGATGCAGCAGTATGATCAAAGCTTGGCACTTTTGTACACGTGTGCCACATTGATACATGCACAAGAGGGGCAGGGCTTTGATCATGCAGCTCTGACTGCCATCTTAATGTTTTTTATGCTCCCCCCAGCCCTCCCTGTGGTTGCTGCTGCTTAGTTGTAATATCTAATCATGATGAGTAGGTGTGACTGATAGCATAGCCCTCCCTGAATCTCTTGACTCCCCTTTGAAGCCTAAGTTAGTGGCCTCCATCATTTCATGTAGATCAAAGAAACATCAGGGCCAGTCTTATAATTTTGGCAAAAGCTCACCTACGTTCAGTGACTGCATAGGATATGCCCAGTGAGAAGATCAGACCTTAGATCCGCAAGTTTTCATGCTGGCTATTTGGAAGCCTCTGAGCTCTCCAGTGGGGATCTGGGGCAAAGAGTATGTGAAATTCTTATGAAAATAACAAAATGTTGAACTGCAAAGATCTGTTAATAGAAGAAGGAAGAATCCAACAATGACAGTATTAATGCAAAGGCATGGAAAAGACAAATGATTCTGCTCAATTGCAAGATGAGGTAAAAATAATGCAACAGTTCCAATTCACTTTGTTTTGTCCTCCCTTCCTCCCTTCCCTGTTTCCTTATCTGATACAACGAGGCCATCCCTGATCCCCAAGTCTCTGCTATCACAAAACGGATACCTAAAATAGGTAGTATATAAAACAATGGCTATGTTCATTTTGGTGCAATTATAAAAAAAAAAAAAAAAAAAAACTTGGGGAAAATCAATGTGCTGACAGCATGAAACAAGACAAAAATATCTGTGTTGTATTTGTGTTCTGGGATTATAGCCAAAAGAGTATTAAAAACAAATAGGGAAGAGGGGGAAAAAAAACCCTTTCAAGATAAAAAAGCTGATTCAGAGAGAAAGAAAGAAAGAAGGGTCAAAGGAGATGCCATTTTAATGGAAAAATGTTCAGCCGTAGCTCATTTTCTTTCCAGGGCAAGACATTCATGGAAACATGATTAGAATTAATTAATCCTGATCTTGATAGAGTTAAAACAAAAAACAAAAACAGGACAGGACAGACTCCTCAGTTATATTAGGAACAGTTTTGGATTTGGAGAGGCAGAAAAGAATAAGCAACAGAGGACATACTGAAATAACTCAGTTCCATGATAAGCATTAAGAACTGCAGTATTCTGGAGTCTAGTAGGATGTTTTCTCCTTTCAATTTAATTTAATTTCAAGATATTGAAATTAAGGTGCTGAAACACCCTGAAAATGAATTAAAATATCTTGGGATGCAGATTAAAGCTCTGTGAGTTAAGTAAAGAGAGAAATTACACTCTGTTTCCCAAGTTTTCCTTGAAAGTAGCATCTAGAATGTATCTAGCTGTTGCACTCAAGCAACTCTGGGTTCATACTATTACAACATCTGAATGAACATTTCTCAAAAAGCTTTCTGTTCCTTTTAATTATTTTTACTTTATTCTCAGACAGCATGAGAATTCCTTTCCAATTTCTTTCTTGGGGGTGTTATCAGCTTACTTTCTTAATGAAGATGCCAGAAGTAGCTCTTGCTACTGTTGCCTTCTGTCACATGATCTTCTGACACTCTGAAGCCTCTCTGGCTGGCCACACCTCCCAGTCTGAAAAAGCCCAGCAGGAAGAGTGCCTTTCCGAAGACTTCCGGTGGATCTATTGGAAATATGGGAAGCCAGGGAGATCACAGATAACCAAAGAGCAAGTTGTAGAGCGAAAGAATATTCACACATACTCCATGGTTGTCTCGTTACTGAATAAGTGTTGCTGTGAGAATATGATCAAAGGTTTCTTCTCATCTGGGAAAAAAAATATCCAAATTAAGTCATTATTTACAAAATGGAGTGAGAACCAGTAGGGGAAAAAGTATGAAAAGCACTAAAATAAATCAAGAAAATACACAATAGGAAAAAAAAATACTATTCCCAATCAACAACCATGTCAAGAGGATTCCTTCCTTCCTTCCTTCCTTCCTTCCTTCCTTCCTTCCTTCCTTCCTTCCTTCCTTCCTTCCTTCCTTCCTTCCTTCCTTCCTTCCTTCCTTCCTTCCTTCCTTCCTTCCTTCCTTCCTTCCTTCCTTCCTTCCTTCCTTGTTATTCTCTGTGCAGGGTTGTAACAGAGGCATTGCCATCAATCCAAGGGCATCCATGGAGGTAGGAGGTGGTAATCAAGCAAACAGGCTGAATTTGCACAATATGCTCAACACACACACAAAAACCCTAACAAGGTTAACTAACAAGGTTAACACTAACAAACTTAGAATGCTATGTCAATTTAGCCATTATGTCTTTAATTGACCTGCCTAAGTGGGTTGTGTGAATATAGCTATTTTCTGTGCTCCCAGTGCTCCCAGTCTCACAAACTGCTGGTCTGGTTCTTCTTAACATAATTATGGAAGCACAAGAATTTAATCCTGGGCAGCAGCAGCAGTAGTACTATTCTGAATGAATAAGCATTATCCTCTAAGATCAAAAAGCAGCATCAGAAAATCCTTTCCACAATACCAATACAAACTCTTTCTTCTTCCTCACAGCCTTGACTGTGGGGTTGTTCTAGCAACAGTATCTACCTGAGCCAAGACTTTTAACCATTCTCTCCCAAACCTGCCATTCCTGTGCTCAGTGATAGTACTGTTTGCTAGAATCAGTGCATCACATTCTACAATGGATGTTAGGGGTGCAGAATTAACTGTAGTTGACACAACATCTGTCACAGCATAGTAGAATATGAACTAGTTCAAGGAAAGGTGCCAGTGGAAGAGTTGGGGTGGCTATAAATCTATGGGCTGCATGGGTTGCACTTTACTCCTGAAGGACAAGGAGGAGTGGCCTTCTGGGCGATAGGATTTACTGAATGTCAGGCTTGGATTTTCCTTCTTGAGTCTCAATACCAATATAGGTGAGAAACCCTAGAACCCAGTCAAAGGAAGTCCCATCTTTTTCACAATACATCTTCCTTATTTTCAGATAATAGGTACATAAGTTATAGCCCAAATACTGCATCAGTCTACTGCAGGCAACCGTCTCCTCAGCTTCTGCCAATTTTCATTAAATAAATAAAAATTAAATGTAGACTTTGTGAGACTGAGGATGGTTGGGTAGAATGAAGTTGGAGAAATTGACTCTGTTCTGGATGTAAAAGAGAGATAGCTGGAACAACCAAAGTTCACCCCTTTTGGGACTATCCATGCTAATTACCCACAATATTGGATAATCAGGAAAGTTCTGTGCCTTTTGGTACAGATAAATCTATAGATAATGTAGACCGGTGTTTCTCAAGCTTGGCAACTCTAGGATGTGTGGACTTCAACTTCCAGGATTCTGAATTCCCATTTGCTAGCTGGGGAATTCTGGGAGCTGAAGCCCATACATCTTAAAGTTGCCAAGTTTGAAAAACTCTGATGTAGACCACTCATATTAAGTCCTCTGACCTTTTATCTTTTGCCTGTTGTCCTCCTTGCTTTTGCCTACCCTTTTTGTCCTATTTTTCCAGTTAATTTTTTTTTTTATGTTTGCTGATTTTTTTAAAAAATCAAGCTATATTTTTGCTAGGTGGACTGAGTAGCATGTGGGCTTGCTCTGACTCAGATAGAGGGGTTGACTAGGAGTATGCTGGGTGCACACGAAACTGGAAATTACCCACAGTAATTTTCTGACAAAAGTGATGTGGGCCAGCAATCCTCTTGGATTGCTCTGACTGTAAAACAAGCTGCCCCTGAGGCAAAGCTGGCCCATTTGCTCTTGGCATTCCAGAAAGCCCTGAAGACTTCCTTTTTAAATGGGTTTTTAATCTGCATGGATGATATGCCATTTTTGACCCTCTTCTGTAGGTCTGAATAAGTTGTGCATTACTGTGAATAGTTATTGTATGTTTTACTCTTAACTGCATGATCAACTGATTAGAGTGGAATACCATCCATACCACAGCATACCAAAATAATAACAGTCCCAGCTAGTTATATCCTAGATCTCCCGCCTTAACAGACATCTTGCCATTCATTTCTCAGCCTTGGATGCGGGGGAAATCTACAAATTGTGTTTTAATAACAGGCTGGTTTGGTCTCAGGCTCTTTGTTCCAGTCTTGGTTTCTTCAGTCCCCCTATGCCCTTTCAACATGTAGCCCTAAACCAGTGTTTTTAAACTTGGCAACTTTAAGATGTCAGCATGCTGGTTGGGGAATTCTGGGAGCTAAAATCCACACATCTTAAAGTTGCCAAGTTTGAAAAATATTGCCCTAAACTCACATACATCTCTCTTAGATCTCTCTCCCTGCTGTCCCCATTGTCTCCCCGCCCCCCATCACTCATAAAAGTTGTGTATCCAGGCTTTAGAATGACCCAAACCTTGTTGATGGATCTTTCTTCAGTTCTGTAAAAGAACTTTCTTTAAATGTTATTGTTCGTGTTTACTTTCAGCACAGCAAAAGCCAACTGCTTATCATCAGCTGTAACGGCTCCATGTTAAGGAAAGCTGGATATAGGATGTGAGGTTAAGGGATCTCTTTGTGGAAAACAATGGTTATCAGCCCTGGAAGGCCACTTGTGACAAGTGGCTCATTCCATTTTAAAAGATTGGAATATGTTTTCCTTTGATGGAGCCCAAAGTCTTTCTTAACTCAGGGCCAAGTCATCAGGGAGCACAGGAGGAAAAGAAAAAGTTGCATATTTCTGCCACAATGGCTCCCTTGTGGGATGCAAAACCGATTGTGTGTAATTTACTGAGCAAATTCTTGTCCTTCGCTTCTTGTCCTTGTGTAATTCACGGTCTGCTGCTCTGTTGGCTGAAGAGAATGTGAAATACATAAATTGTATCCTGCAAACCATAAGCTAAGGCACTACATCCTTGTGTAGTATAAATAAATGCACACAGAGGAGCATTGTATAAGTGGTTGTGATAAAATGTGAGAGGATCCACATTGCTTTGGAGAATTTGGTGCCTTATAAATATGAATGCTTCCGTGCTGATGGTGGTTGTCCCCCACCAGAAGGAGCCATCAGTCAATGACCAGACTGGTTTTAAATAGGAAAAACATATATTGGAGTTCCACATTCATGCTATTCATGTCATTTGGGTTTTAAATGGTACTCAGTGGGATTCTATCTCTGCTGAAGATGCAAGGCTAAGAATAAGGGAATTAAACATTCGTTACAGCTGAACTAAACAAAGCAACAGCTATCACCGGTGCTTGAAGAAATAGTTATACAATACTCTTCAGTATACTGTAGTGCTGTTCAGTGGTCTCTAATATCCTTCCTCAGTGGTTCTGCTTCAAAGGAAATTCCAATAGGTAGTGTCAGGTAGCACTACCTGTAGCATTGATGCTATTGAGCCCCATATGATTCTATCCAACATCTAAGATCATCTAGATGTTTGCAGCACACTGTATCAGTACACCAATAACACTTTAAAAATAATAATAATGCAGGTGACATAGATATGCTGGATTGATGTTGGGGATCAGTGATGGACTGTAGCTTAGTCCTGGCTAAGATGGTGGTATTCATCAGGACCTGAAGGATATGTTGCATTCCCCCTAGAAGGCTTGAAGAAAAGGAGACAATAGAACAGTGGTAAAACACATGTTCTCTATGCAGAACATACCTTTTTTTATAGCCATTTTTCCTAATAAATGCATGTTTCTATCCTTTATCTGATGTTAATAATTTTCCAGGCAGTTTTCCCTGATGTGTATTTCTATTCTGTGAATACTTTCTTTTAATGTATGTTTTGCACAATTTTCCCAATATCTTTTTTTTAAAAATTGAAACTACACTGCAAAATTTAGTAGGGAAGTGTTAATCATATCAGTTTTGTATTAAAATGTAAAATGAACACATTTTCCCTTGGTCCTTGATTCTTTATTAATCAAATGTGTAATGATAAATATGTTCCATTAATTTCAATGGGAGCCACCAAAGTGAAAATACCTCAACCACCAAGGTAGGCCACTGGAAGCTAAAAAAAGAAACATCCATCAGACTTTCATCAGCTTCCTGGGCTTCATTCAGCTTGGATGATCTTTGAATGGACAAGTTTGCCTTTGTGAAGCTGTTCTATTAACAATAAGAGCTTGATTAACAGTGCATTGTATTTATTTATTTATCAACTTTCTCTGCTGCCCATCTCGTACACAACAACTTTGGGTGGCTTAAATCAGCTTCTTTGTGACATCCTTCAAATGCGTTAGGACTACAACTCATAGAATTCCAGCAGTTCAGAGACAGCTGTGCTAAATATTCTAAAATATTTAGAGTTTTTTTTTTTTCCTTAAAAAAAAACAGATTTTGATTTGTGGAAAAATACATTCATGGGTAAAATTTTTCACTCAACGTTTGTATTGTTTTTGGATGCTATTTCATGGTCCTTTGTTTAATTGGGGAATGGTTGCAACTTCTGTGTGCAATTTCCTTTCTTCTTCATTGGTGAAAGCTAAGCCTTAGCTTGATGCTCAATCCAGTTGCTGCAATGATAACTCATTATCAATGTCTTCATAACAGGCCGGGGCAACTCCAATTACATGGATTTCTGTAATCAGTGCAATGTACAAATATATGAGGTTGAGAACTGAGATTAGGACAAAGAAGGAGGAGGTCACTGTTAATGATGACCTGGGGAAAACAGCATAGAAATTACATGCATATTGTGATCTTCCAAAAGTAGGAGGGACTTTCTTCCATGCATTACATCAAAGTTGTGGGTGCTGTGACATTTTGAGATACAACTAAAAGAATTTCAGAACCCTCTAAATTATTCCCATGTGATGTTGACCTACAACATGAGTTCATTGCTGACAATCAATAATATCAGTGCAACTTTATTGCTATTTGAAACTACTCCATGCTTCAAATACAATATTTCGCAGAGAATGATGTTTGTATAATTCAGCAAATGAGTTTTAATATCAGGTAGTGATGATAGTTTCTTAGAAATATGTAGCAGATCAATTCCCTTGTTTCTTCCAAAGCTCCATTGGCAAAATTCCATTCATTTTTTTATTTCAGTTAGAATATCAATCTTGTGCTGATCCATTAAATGGAAATAACATTTCAAAGCTGAAATAAGCGATTCTAGATGCAAATTACTAGTGCAGGGATTCATTTTTTCTTAAATCAAATGATGTGGGCGTCAAAGGCTACAATGTTATCCCCCTGAAATTTAAAACTTAAAATTAAAAAAAAAAAACTTCCAAGAACATTTTATTATACTGGAGAAACAGAAGAGAGTGGAATGCTTCCATAAGAGCTATTAAAGCTGTAACTATATGATTTTTAAACAAAAATTTGTAATTAGGTTGAGATATAGGAGTTTTATTTGCACTTGGACCCTTTTACGATTTTTGGAGGCGATTAATAAGAAAAGACAGTGGATATCATTACTTTTCAAAAACACTTTTCAGGCATTACCATTTAGAATGTTTTTCTATGAACCAATCTGATTCATTTTACTTTGGAAATATAGAATACAGAAAAGGGATCAATTTAGTTTTCACTTGGAGACAAAGATCAAATTCATAAGCACTTCTTATTTAAAAGCGGTGCTGAAAGCCGAACTCAGTGGCTGCATTGGGAAGACAATTGTTACCACTGTCCACATGAATAAATATCAGGGCTGGTGCTCCTCTGTTCTCTGATTTATAGTTAACTTTAATTAATGCTAACCATAGTTTGTCTAATCAGACAAAACAATAAACTTTCTATCCCCTTGGTTGTTTAACACATCTTTGAGAGAATGTGTTAAATGCTTACAGTGACATTAAAGATATACTTGTTGGAGAAGTAAATGAGTGTGTATTTCTGTATGTCGATAAAATCATCTTGTTGACTGAGAAACCAACACCAGCAACTAGTACATGAAGTGTCAGAACTATGAGCAGAGTAACAATAGCATTTGGAAAAAGGATGGTCATATTTTTGTATATTCCTAATCCTTCTGAAATGTATCTTGAAGGGCATTTAGATTATTACTCAGAGCAACCAGGTTATCATGTGCCAAGGCTGTTCTAGGGTTCTGCATTATTGCTAGGTCTTCCTTGTGTATATTGAGGAGTTTTGGAGTATCATACAATATCACAAATTTATTACTGTGTTCCTAGAGCTGCATGATGCAGTCCTTAACTGACTCTGTTGTAGAGTCTGAGAGCATCTGTAATTATAGCATCTCATTGAAGAATTCAATTTTGAACAGTTGTTTGAATTCTCTTATGGGATTATCCAGTGCCTAGTAAGAGTGACTCTTGTATACTTAAACGGGCGGGAAATTCTTCTGCCAACTTTTGTGTACTGTTCAGAACATTTTTTGGTTTTTCATTTGCTTTGTAGGGTTCAGCTTGCTTGGTCCAATTCTTTCAGTGCTCCAGCTCTCTCAAGGTCAACCTCCTGGAATTGTTTTTATCGTATTCATTTCAAATCAAATGCTAAGCCACACCGAAATGGAAAGTTATGCATATTTCTAGGGATTCCATTTCTTTCTGCTACTGTTCCCTCACCAAGAGTTCCTGTCAATGGACTATCTTCTGTAATGTGAATTGTAGAATCCTCTATCTTCCTAATTTGGTGATTGACAGGCTTTATCACCCCCACTTGACTTTTCCACTGTATGTCATTTAGTGGTTTCAGTATCAATGAGGACGCTCCCAAATGACGCTTCAGAATTTGGTGCAGAGAAAAACACATGGATGCCTTGAATTATGTTTTAAAAATTCACAGGCGGACTAGAAGCTGATGCGGCATCAATGACCACAGAGTTCAATGAATAAGGGAAATGAATGGGACAAAAAGACCCCCCCCCATCCCCTACAAATTAAAAAAAAAAGCTTGAGGTTTAACTCTTAGGATCTGTTTCTGTACTCTTCCTTCTTCCTTCCTTTTATGTTGGCACCATTATTGTAGCTCTGACCCCTTATGTCAGCTACTGCAATTCCTGTATCTTCAAGCTTTTAAAGAAGTCCATTTGTCAAGCTAGCTCCTGTAGTATCATCAACATCAATAAATTCTAGAAAAGGCTGTCTGACAGTCACCGTTGCAGAAACATTTCCAGTGGCTTCCTTTGTAACAAAACTTACCATTAAAGTTGTTTGTTCCCTATGGTTAATTGGGTGTGCAGTCCAGAATAACAGAGTAATATCTTGCTGGCTTCAGATCTGCCCAGTCCTGGTTGACTTTTCTTGCTCTTAACTGGATGACCTGATTTTGAATTGTTTTTCCAAGGTAGTTTGTGGGTAGAATTCTGGGGTGATGACTCCTCTTAGATGCCTCCTCTTAGAAGTGCAGTATCAAATTCAGCCATCAGTTCCACAGTTTTACAGAAGCTAGCATTGTTTGGCACATACAGCTGATCTGAAGTGCTATACAGTGCTAGTTTTTGGGTACTAAAGGTTCTCACAGTAACAGTGAGCTTTTTTGAACAGTTTGCCAGTAAGTGGATGCTGATGCAGTCTTCTCTTGAAGCTGATCATCTATGATGGCCTTCAACCTTAGTCTCATCTCAGGGTCCTTCCACCTATAGAATGCTTTTTACATGGGAAACTATGGGAAGGGGGGTAGATGACAAAACACTGTTACAATGTTGCAATGGAAACCCTGCCCTGCGGGTTGTTTGTGATGCAAATATGAAAGGATTATATCATTATGTCACAATGCATATTTTGTCATTTTGGCATCATCAGGCTTAGGAATGCATGCCTATGGCTTTTCAGTAATTTGCTGCTTCTCACAGCATTCCAGATTTCTGGCCAGATTTTCTTCCAGCCATGTGTTCCTGTGAATCCTAATGTGGCTGGAACATCAGACTAGCAGTGTCTGTGACAAAACAGTATGCACCGTTCTTGGTGTTTCAATACATAAGCCATAGGCTTTCCACTTTTGGCTCTTCTGCACAGCAGCCTTAAACTGCTTGTCTCCATGTGGAACCTGGCTGAAAATGGAGATGGCTTAAGAAATGGCTGTCCAGATTTCAGTCCATTCCTTGGCTGATGCCACCAGGTATTCTGTCTGGACAGCAGTAACAATGGGCCCCAGTTGGCGGATTCCCCTACTTCCTTCCCTCTCCTAACCATGCCAGGAAAGTAAGAACCAGTTACAGTCCATTCTATGGTCAGGTCTTTGAAGGCATATGGTTTGCATTTATCAACCTTTTCTATGAGTCTCTTCTGTTGTAGACAAAGGTGTACTAGTCTTACAGAAGACTCTAGACAGTTTTACCATTCTTCCTGCCACTTGACTGGAAGAGGAAACCGTCAAAATGTCCATCAATTTCATCCCATTGTTTCTCTGCATGCATGTGTGGGGAAGTCCAACTGTACACTGGTCCTCTCTGACCAGGTATTGCTCACTGGAAGCATATTCAGGCTTTATGTAGAAAGGGCCCTTTGGAAGGGGATGGTCAGCTCAGTAGCCCAGGATTAAATGGCTGTGGCAGCAACCAGTGATTGGAGGGGAGATGGCATGACTGTACACACTAATCAAGTGGAGCAGAGTCATTTGCCTATGGCAGAATGAAGTACAGCAGAGCCCCACTTACACTGGGCAGAGGTTGGAAAACACTATTTTAGATGTGAAGCAAAAAAGACGAGTGGATGTTGCATTTCCAGCAGGCTAGGGGTCACTTTGAAGACAACATTATGAGTTCATGTCATCCAAAAATGGTAGGTGGACCTTCTCTTCATTGGGGCAAACAGGACATGTGAATGAGCCCTTTGTCACCACTGAGGATTTAGACCAATAATGTGTTGGATGAAACTTCTATTTTCAATGTCTTTGGAGACTTAACGAGTTAACCGTAGCAGTTTTTTGTGCCTCCGCAACATTCTTCTCTGATCTAACTTTCATTCAGAAATGTATATGGATATGTCTATTTGAGATGAAGATATGGATGTCGCAGTACCCACCAGATAATTTCCACTCTGACTAATTGGAAGACTAAGCAATTCCTTATCATTTGATTTCCTCCCTGCGGCCAGAAGACTCCTACAAACATACGTGTCCATGTATCTCCAGAAAGCTCCTTCCTACTTAAACAAAACAGCTTCCTTTGATGGTTTGTTTTTTTCTGAATGCTGTCCCAAGAAGCACTTTATTACTGCACTTGTGACTGCTGTTTTGTGCCAGGTCTAGTACAGAAGGGGGCAAATAAGCAGATTGCTAACAAGGGGTGAGTAAGAGAAGATAGCAACATCTTAAGGACTTAACTGGCTCCTAGTAGTTTCTCTTCTCTATCTCTATCTCTGAGCAGTTGAATGCCTGGTATAGAGTGAATTCAAGGGAAACCAAGAAATAGGAAGAGAAGCTGGTTCCTGGACCTGGAGATGCTGGAGAAGCTGGTTCCTGGGGTTCTAGAGAAATATAGAAGATGTTCTACCTTTTTTCTCTCCCTGAAGTTCCTGCTACTTTCTGTTTGCCTCATGGTAAGTCCAGCCCTGCATTCCCATGCCTTAATTTGAGTTATAAACTGCATCATCAACTTCTAAAATATGGAATATATCATTTAAAGATATTCTGGTTTGTTTATAGCAGGGATAAGGAACTTTTGGTCTTCCAGATGTTCTCAGAGTATAGATCCCAAAAATCTCATCTAGCACTGCCAATGGTGAAAATTCTGGAGTGATTGTTCAATAAAGCTGAAAGACCAGGATTCTTACCCCTGGCTTATTGGTTTTGGAGGTATTATTAGGTCAGTTCATATCAACATTTGAACTAAATAAATTATATTTTATCCTGAGAAGGAAGAGGAGATAGTAAATGAAGTGTGTTAAGTTTGAAAATTATCTGAGCTTGTTCAACCCTAAACCATTTAAATATTAACATCATTATTCTAAAAAAGAGTTGATGGCACACAGACCTTTTTCTCACTTAGATATCTTTCCTTACCTTTCGAAAATGATTCAGCTGGAATGATGGAGATGGGAACCTAGTAGCAGAGATACATGCTTATCAATACATCTCTCCCCTGACCCTCTGAATTTTGAAGGAAAGAAAGAGACACTTGAAATATTGTTTGTTTGCCTTAAATGTAATATTCCAAAGTACATAATAAAGCTAGAATCACATGGGTAGCAATTAGCCTTTAGTGGCTGCTGTCAAAATAACTAATCCTTTATTATTGGATGTTTGATTTTTGACTTCTGTATTCCACCTCATAAGAAAGGTTCTCTGCATGACTCATGATAAATATCATAAGAACAATTAAAATATAATTTAAGTAGCTTCAGGTTACAATCCATCTATCAAATGCAGAAAACCAATTCCATAGTATGTCCTAATTCATTTGTTGGGCTAAGGAAATGCAAGGATGACCTGTGCGGTCACCAAAGACATGAAATTTTGTTCAGCTGAGACAGGTGGTCCTTGTATGGACATTGAAACCTGAGCCCCCATCCCTGAAACCTGTTCCTGGGAACTCTCAAAACCACATCTGAATCTACCTTCATCAGCTCAATCAGTGATCAGTCAGGATGGAGAGAGAACTCACAAGATCAGTTGGGAACTGCCAGTATGCACAGAGCTATTTCTCAAAACATTGCTGAGGTTGACAGATCATTTACAACTAGGTCCATGGAGAATGTCCCAGCCTTTGAGCAAAGATACTGACTACCCACTTCATTCTGATCCTACTTTTTGCCATCCTTCGGGTTTCCTGCTTTAAAATTAAGCAGACATAATTATTGCCTAATATGGGAATATGCCAGGGCTTGAGTTTCAGGCAGTTATTAACCAATCACCTTTGACTTGCCTGAAAAGAGTTGCTGGGAGTCCGATGGCATATACATTTTAATAATAATAATAATAATAATAATAATAATAATAATAATAATAATAATAGTAGTAGTAGTAGTAGTAGTAGTAGTGAAGGTCTATAATGCCTGTTGCTCCTTCTTATTTCTTGCATGAAGACAACAGATAAATAAAAGGTGGCAGCATGTCACAAGTAATGAGGGCAAATGTAGGAGCCACCAGAACAGTGCCCACAAGTTCCCCCATGCAAGAGAATTACCAGTTCAAAGATGGG
The DNA here is from genome assembly GCF_035149785.1 of Candoia aspera. Taxonomy (NCBI): domain Eukaryota; kingdom Metazoa; phylum Chordata; class Lepidosauria; order Squamata; family Candoiidae; genus Candoia; species Candoia aspera. The sequence continues at coordinate 327,922,621 of NC_086153.1, forward strand.
CAGTAGCTATATGGAGAGAATAAACCAAGGCTTCTGCATAAGAGGGCAGAAAAAACCTCTGTGGTACATTGAGACAAATCACTGACCTACTTGTCCAACATGGTCCTATGAATCTTTTGGGCACTGATAGATGGATCCTCTAGTATGAATTTATTTAATCTCCTTTAAGAACCATCCATGCCAATGGCAATGAGTTCTATCAATTCCAAGTAGAGGTTGGATTTTGACAACCCTAAACCAAAGTCAGCACAACACAATTCCTATGTTTGCATAACATGCTCTGCACTAAAAAAAAAGAAAGAAAAAAAGCAGCAAAACTATGGCTTAATGTGAGTCTCTGGTTCATCTAGCATGAACAGATAATAGCTGAGTTCCTACAATATAATTAACCAAACCTATCCAACCCCATTTGAGCCTAATCTAGATAGTTGTGCAAACTGAGACATTATATGAGTCCTATAAATTCATTACATCAGAGATATGGAGCTCTATCTATCATCTTTATCTACTCTGTTTGTCTGCCTGTCTGTCTGTCTGTCTATCTATCTCTATCATCTCCACCATGGATACCAGCACAAGTGAAATAGTGAAATCCACTATCTACCAAGTGAATTTGATCATACCAAGTATGGGCAGCAACTGGCAGTTTCTTCAATCTTATGGTACATGTTCCCTGCACAAAATCTACCCCCAGCAAAGATTTGGGAAAGTTAGCTAGTTACGCCTAGTAACTACATGGACAAATGCCCTCCATTTCATTCTATCCCTGACAAATGTCATGATGTGATGATATGTGGGAATGACCTTGGGAAACAGGATGAAGGCCCACAGCCTAGGCAAATTCTGATAAGAGGCAGCTCAGTCTGCAGGTGGGGGAAAAGCATGGGAAGTATTTCAGGAGGGACTCTCCCTAGTTTTCTGGAGACTAAAAAGAGAGGAAGGAAGAAACACTTTCAGTCCTGCAAGATTCTGTTTAATGTAACCTTACAATAAAGATAATGCTGATGCTCCTGATTGTGCTTCTTGTCTGGACTACCTCGAAGGGCTAACACATAGCTCTTCCACGGGGAAAGTCACATAAGAAAAACAAAACTAAAACAAAAATCACACAAATCGTATGGATTGTTGTGTTTTAAAAAGCAGTCATTTAGCAAAGAAGCTTACAGTCTCTGCATATTAGAAAGAAATACATTAGGAAAAATTGCAAATGGCAACGTATGACAATTTTTCAGCATTTTCTTTTCAAACTATCCTGGAACACTAGCAAGGATAGGATGGGGACTAACTGGCAGGGCCAGACCCAGAACAATGTCGAGTCAATGTATTCCAAGCTCCAGTTCTTTATTGCTTTCACCATACAGACAGAATCTTGCCAGACTAAAGCTACTCTTACTGACCTAAGGGTAAATAACCTGGGAGACTCTAGGGCGGAGCTACCTTGAACCTCTTAACTTTCCCAGCAACAGTCTCTGGACTGTGAATCCTCTTATCTGCCTGGAATGCACTCCTTCCTTCCTGGGAATCAGTGGCAGTGCTGAAATTCACCACACGAATTCATGCCTGTTTAACATGATCTGTTTCCAGCAATGAGTATGCCATTATTTATCATTGTTTTTCGTGTGACAGAGCTGGCACAACATCTAGAACTTTGTTCAAGACTGTTTCCCAACACATGCCTTTTAATTGCTGTGATTGCTCTCAAATTGTTTGTTTCCATTCCAGCTTGGAGGGATAGAATGAAGCAGGCTGAGTGTCACTAGCAAGGATAACACTGTGATGGTGCCTCAGCTCTGTAAGGCATAGGGCTGACTGCCAGCATTGCTGGTTGAGGGAAACAGCTTGTCAATGTGTAAGACCACACAGTTGCAAAATGAACACCTTGCTCTTTTGAGAAAGAAGCTTCTCTCCTTGGTTTATGGCTCACAGTATGTCAAGCTGGGCTTCTGAAGAGAAAAATAAAGGGAATGGTCCAAACAATGGTGAGAATATTTACCCAGGCCTAATCTCAGTGGTAGAATAATGGATTTGACCAGCTAATGGCCACTGAGATTATCTTTAAAAGTTAACTAGGAAATGGCATTGATTGATTTATTACATGTTTGTTCCATTATTCATGGAAAAAGATTTCCAGAACAGCTTTTGTATTATCAAGGAAAAGAAGGAACATATTTATAAACTAAAAGACATGATGTAGAAGAAAAATAAGATAGTGAGGGAAGAGGAAACAAACAAGCTTAGGCAATTCTTAGTCAAACAATAATTTTGTATGTAATAACTTCATCAGACACAGTTAAGGGAGAACAACCTAGTAGAACAGATTTTGCTACATGTTTGATGGAATAGCTCTACTTCCCATCTCAGCGGTCATCTGGAGAAGATGCCATATTCGGCACAATAAAGAAACAAATATTAAACCATAATATATAATTTATACATTATTCACATAGACTAACGTTAGATATCATTATGAGCATTTCCTGCTTTTGTTATGCTATTCCATTTAAATGTATTCTCCATCATGTCATGGGTGGGTGGAAGGAAGAAAGGAAGGAGAAAATCTTACTTCCCAAAGTTAAGATGATGATGTTCTCTGCCCACAACTGTGGATTAACAGACCCCTTCCTTTCATTGTGGCCTCCTTTAATTCAGTTCTTGTGCATGAATTAAAGGGATCAAGGTGAAGGAGGATAAACAGTTCAGGACAGTGCTAATTTTGGCAAGGACCCCAAAACTCTGTGAGTCTAGATCAGTGTTTTTCAAACCTGGCAATTTTAAGATGTGTGGACTTCAACGCCTGGAATTCCCAGCCCGCGTACTGGCTGTGGAATTTCAGGTGTTGAAGTCCACACATCTTAAAGTTGCCAAGTTTAAAAAACAAGGTTTAGGTTATATGTTCATGGGAATTTGACACTGGCAGTGTCCCTTCCTTGAGATAAACACTTTTGCTACCATTGCTTCCTTCAGCTGAGATAAAGTAGCCAAATTTACCCAAGGTTGAACTAATCCCTCCTCCCATCTAAGGCTTCACAAAGTAGCCAGTGTTAGAAATCAACTCCAAAGATGAAGTGCCTGCGATGATCAATCTACTTCCATGCTGTTCCCAGACTTGCTGATCTGTCAGTAAGTAGAATCTCATACACACACACACATTCTAAATCAAGAAGTTCCAGCCTCAGAACTGCTAGAAGAGTTTGCATCTACAGGAAATCTTTGCAAACCAAAATGTGGTTCAGGGCATGTGAAGAAGATTGGCAGAACAGAAGGCATTCCATGCTGAGGCAGGAAGGGATGGAGAATTAATGAGCTGGTATTGCTGATGCAAAGCACACTTTGGACTTGGGGAGGTGAGCCAAGATCTGCAGTAGGGGTTCTGCAGTGTATAGTAAAAAAAAAAAACAAGATGGCAGCCACAAAAGTGCAATTAAAGCTCTGGCTGTTTTTATATGTTGCACATGTATAGGTAGTCTTCACTTAATGACTGCCCTGTTTAGTAACTGTTCAAAGTTACGATGCTACTGAAAAAGGAACTTTACAACCAGTTCTTGCACTTAACGATCATTGCAGCATCCCCACAGTCACGTGATTGCAATTCAGGCACATCACAACTAGTGGGTGTTTACGATGGTTGCAGTGTCCCATGGTCATGTAATCACCATTTGCACGCTTCACAGCCAGCTTCTGACAAGCAAAGTCAATGGAGAAACTGGCAGTAAAATCTCAAGTCACGGTCACGTGATGTCTCACTTAATGACTGTGATGGAAGTGAGGTTGTAAGTCTGTCACAGTCACGTGATGACTTGCTTAATGACCACTTTGCTTAGAGATGGAGTTGCTGGTCCCAGCTGTGATCATTAAGTGACGACTACCTGTAATGCACATAAAAAACAAGCACAGCATTGAAGCATCATCATAGCTGCCATCTTGTCTTGATGTTGTAAGTTGGAAATGTTCTCATTCGAGTCCAAAACACCTGTTTCTAACTCATAATGGACTGTCCCAACTTGAAACCACTTTGAAAATGACTCAAGCTTCCACAGCCTGGCCTCAAACTGTTTTCCAGCCTCCAAGAAATACTGGGAGGCTGGCAGTGAAGCAAGGCCACCATCAGTAGTAGTAGGACCAAGATGCTGGGTTTGATTTTGCAAGGGGGAGTCACCCCAAATTTGGGCATTCAACCTACCAAAGAAACAGTGCACTTTTTTGTTGTTCATTCGTTCAGTCACTTCCGACTCTTCGTGACTTCATGGACCAGCCCACACCAGAGCTTCCTGTCGGTCGTCAACACCCCCAGCTCCCCCAGGGACAATTCCGTCACCTCTAGAATATCATCCATCCACCTTGCCCTTGGTCGGCCCCTCTTCCTTTTGCCCTCCACTTTCCCGAGCATCATCTTCTTCTCCAGGGTGTCCTGTCTTTTCATTGTGTGGCCAAAGTATTTCAGTTTTGCCTTTAATATCATTCCCTCAAGTAACAGTGCACTAGTTCTAAGCAAAAAGTCAACTGTGCAGAAAATTGTGATTTGACACTAACTTTTAGCATGATCTTAGCATGTCAAAAAGAAGGGGGAATGGGATTTGCAGCCCACAAGTTGCCCAGCACTGTGTGTATACGTGTGTGTGTATAGTATGTGTCTGTGTGTGCGTGTGTGTATACACACACAATCACACATGTATGTGGTAAATTTGTACTTGTACAGTATCTGTCTCTTTATTTACATTTTAGTCATTTTTTTTTGTATTTTCTATCTCTTTTTTCTCTCTCTGTGCATCTTGGTTTACCTGATATTGTTTGTTAAGCATAGTTCAATAAAAACAGCATTATTATTATTATTATTATTAAAAAAAACAAATGCATGTGGTCACAAATTTTTGCTTGTTGGCTAAATAACTTTAGGATATGGGTGACTGATCTGTTCATTTCCAGGGCCCTGGGGTAATGGAGGATCTTGCCTTTTCAGCCACAGTTTGACTTCCTGCTTCTTGTTGTGTAAGTTTTGTGCTTTGTATTTCCAAGTGTAGTTTTGTCTCTTTTCCTCTCTCCCTTCCCCACTTTGCATGGTTGTTGGTTTCTAAAGGTATTGATTGATTCCTCTGATGCTTTTGCTCACTCGGTTGGGTTCCCTCTGCTCTGCCTCACTGTATTTCATTACGCTGTGTTCAGCTCTCCAGTCTTCAAAGTGTTCTTGTCTGCTCCAGCATCTGGCTTGATCACTTCCCCTTGAGGGGATTTGCCCTAATAATGGGAGGTACTTATTACCCCGACCGTGGCTCTGCCTGCAGAGAGTCTAAAAAGCATTGGATATAAAATAAAATAAATCACAAGGTTCTTTGCGGGGGGTGGGGGGGGAGATTTTTCCACAAGCTAAGAAGACATTTATTTATTTGCTTTTTAGAGTTAGGCAGACAAGAACATTTCTAACAGACGTATTGTCATGAGTGCCGTTGAGCTAAAGTCATCAGCGCAATGGCACACATGACAATGGCAAGGAAATAGGTGAAGGGGTACAAGATAAGTAGCCATCAACCCACAACGACTAACGGCCAACAAACAATAGCTAAACGGATCACGGAGCACACCCAAGCCATCAGCGGCAATACAACGGGGATCGCCCAGCTGAAAGCAATCAGCAGAGGAATGGGAAACCTGATGATGGGCGATCCCGGAAACCCTCACCCACCGGCAGGGCAACGTATTGGACAAAGGGGGGTGACATGACCGTGAGCGAGGGGGCGCTGACCGGCGCGGGGTATTTAAACCCCGCACCGGCGCGCTCCTGTCACTCTCAGCTTTTTTCTACCAACGCTGTACCTGCCCTGCAAATAAACCAGAGCCTGATCCGCGAACCAGTGTCTGAGTGTTATTCAGAGGTAGGCAGCGCATGACATAAAGCTGAGAGTCATAAACTCAGCCTCGCCGAGCCCCACCGGACGACAACGAGCCGTGGGAGGAGTAGACGGCGAGAAGACCAGCAAGATGAGGCCGGAGTGGCGCGGGCAAGGAGGGCGAGCCGCGCGGCAAGAGACAGAGGAGGACCGACCAAGGCCAGAGGCACCGCGGACTCCCGGAGCCATGGACGCCCACCCCACCCGACCCGAGCCTCAGCTCCAACCCCAAGGGGAGATGGCGACGGAGGCAACCCGACCGCGGGAGGGAGCAGCACGACTTCCGAAACCAGCGGAGGACCCCGCGCCCCACATCGCACCCCAGCAACGGGCGTGGAGCGACAGCCCAACGGCGGTCAACACGGAGGAGGACGACGGAGACACCCAGCAGACGGCGGAGGAAGCGGACCCGCGGCAGAGGGACGATGAACCCCGCCGGCAACCCACCCCCGAGGACGCGCCAACGGAACCGGCCCCAGCGGCGGCGCGGGCTGTGGACGAGGAGGCACGAGCTGAACTCGCGGCCATGCGGGCTCAACTGACGGAACTCCGGACCATGCTCCAGTCGCTTATGCCCCCCGCGCCACCCAACGACGTCCCCGCACAGGCCCACACCCCGAGCGAAGCACCGAACCCACACGGGCCAGCGGAGGGTCAGCAGACGGCACAGGCGGCCGACACCACACCCCGGGAAGCGAGAGGCGGGGCCGCACAAAACGCCTGGGCCCCAAAGGACTTCCCCATCTTCTTCGATGGGACCCCCACAAAACTCTCGTTTTTCGTGACCAACGCTAGGGAGTTCATGGGGAGGCACGGACACTCCTATGACTCCGAGGCCGACAAGATCGCCGCCGTGGCGATCAAACTCCAAGACAGGGCGGCGGACTGGTACGTCCAACTGTACGAGTCCAGCTCCCCCGCCCTCGCCACCTTCCCTGCTTTCATCAATGAGATGAAAAACTACTTCGAAGACCCCCTAGCCAAAGTAAGGGCGAAAAGCGCACTCCAAAGACTTAAACAGGGCACACGCACGGTCCCTGACTACGCCCTGGAGTTCAAAGCCCTCGCGGGGAAGGTCAGCGACTGGTCTGAGACCACCCTGCTGGAAATGTTCAAAAGGGGGCTCAACCGCGACGTTCTCCAATGGGCCCTCTACCGCGACGACCCAGAAACGTTACACGGGTGGATCCACCTCGCGGGGAAAGCCGAACATGCGCACCGCACCTTCCTCATGACAACCACGGAAGACACAAACTATGCCGGGAAAAAGGTACCCGCACCACACGGGGGGATGGCCGGCCCCATATACCCAAAAAAGAAGTTCAACCGGGAGCCCTGCGGGAGGTGTGGCAAATTAGGGCACAAGACGGTGGATTGCTTCGCCAACCGACCGCCGACCAGCGCGCCCAAACCCACTCCGAAAATTAGCCCCAAACCACCCAACCCGGGGCCGCCCCCTCACCGCCGAATGACCGTGGCCACAGCGACACCAGAAGAGGGCTGGGACGCTTACTGGGGGGAAGAGGACAATGCAGACCCCGACCAGCCGGCGGGAAATGCTCCCCGCTTGCCCTGAAACGCGTGGCGAGGCAGGCGGTGGGACAGCAGCGCGGACCACCTCAACGAAACGACGAAAGCCCCGTAATATTGGCAGCAATTAAACTCTCTGCCAGCAACGGAGCCACCATGGCCGCGGCACTAGTGGACTCTGGGTGCTCAAAAAACCTCATCCACCCCGACCTAGTCGCCAAACTCGACCTCCGCTGCTTCCCCCTCCCCACGCCGCTGGCATTCCACCAGCTGGACGGCTCTACAGCGGGAGGGAAACCAGCCACGCTACAAACCGAGCCGGTCACCCTGCAAATGGGCACTCACACCGAGCGCACATCGTTCGTAGTCACGCACATCGGACGGCCCATTGCAGTCCTGGGGATGCCATGGCTCGCGACAAACAACCCGCGGATCAACTGGGAGACCCGCACCTTCACATTCGGCGACGGCGAGTATCGAGCACCAGTTCCAGCGGGCAGAACCAACCCCACGGTAGGACGAGCGGAGGCGACCACACAAGACAACGCCGCTACCACAGCAGACCTACCAGAACAATACGCCGACTTCTCCGAGGTCTTCGGGGAGGCAGAAGCTGACCAACTACCCCCCCACCGCAAGACGGATTGCCGGATCGACCTACTGCCCGACGTCCCCTTACCTAGACCAAAGATCTATTCGATGACCCCGAAGGAGATGGCAACCCTCCAGGAGTTCATCGATAAAAACCTAGACAGGGGATTCATAGAGCCAGCATGCTCACCGGTCGGAGCCCCCGTGTTATTCCGGGAGAAGAAAGACGGGACCCTACGGCTCTGCACCGACTACCGGGGCCTAAACGCGGCTTCCCTGTCCAACAAATACCCCTTACCCCTGGTGAAGGACATGCTCGCCCACCTGTCCACGGGCAAAGTCTTTTCCAAATTGGACCTTCGCGAGGCGTACTATCGCATCCGAATCAGGGAGGGGGACGAATGGAAGACGGCGTTCAACTGCCCCCTAGGCGCTTTCCAGTACAAAGTACTGCCCTTCGGACTCGCGGGGGCCCCTGGGGTGTTCATGCAGCTCATCAATGAGGTACTGCATGAACATCTGTTCAAAGGGGTCCTGGTCTACATCGACGACGTCCTTATTTACTCAAAAACGCACGAGGAACATGTAACCCTAGTCAGGCAAGTCCTCGACAAGCTCAGAAGGGCGCAGCTCTATGCCAAGCCTACAAAGTGCGAGTTTCACAAAGAGCGCCTAGACTATCTGGGGTACCGAATCTCCGGGGACGGCATCGAAATGGACCCCGCAAAAGTCGAAGCGGTGCTAAACTGGGAGCGGCCCCGCAACAGACGGCAACTACAGAGCTTCCTCAGATTCGCGAATTTTTACAGGTCATTCGCCCGGGGGTTCGCTGAGATAGCCCTCCCCTTAACGGACCTCCTCAAAACCAAAGGGGTGGGGGACACCAGACGCGCCAAGAACCCAGGCACAGTGCTGAATTGGACTCCCGCGTGCCAGACCGCATTCAACAAGCTGAAAGCGCTGTTCACTACGGAGCCAATCCTCGCGCACCCGGACCCAGAACGGCCGTTCGTGGTCCAAGCCGATGCCTCAGACTTCTCCCTGGGAGCCATCCTGCTACAGAAAGACCCCACGGGACTCCTGAAACCATGCGCCTACCTGTCAAGGAAGTTCTCCGAGACAGAGAGGCGATGGCACGTCTGGGAGAAAGAAGCCTTCGCGGTGAAATCGGCACTAGAGACATGGCGACACCTACTCGAGGGAGCCACCCAACCATTCGAGGTCTGGACTGACCACCGGAACCTCGAGGCCCTACGAACACCTAGACGCCTTAGCCCAAAACAGGTCCGATGGGCCCAATTCTTCAGCCGCTTTAATTTCCAGCTGAAGTTCATGCCGGGCAAAAAGAACTTCCTGGCCGACGCCCTCTCCCGACTGCCCCAAGACGAAGAGCCCGCCCCAGACACCATTGGGACGGTCCTATCCGCCTCGCAACTGGGGATGGCCGTGACCACCCGAAGCGGCGCACGGAGGCAGCTCGACTCTACGGCGCAGCCGACGGCGGGACAACCGGCGACTGAAAGAAGCCAACTGCAACTACCAGGGGGAATGCGCACGGACCTCGCCGCCGCCCTCAAAACCGACCCCTGGTTCCTGGCAAACCCCGACAAGGTAACGATGGCACAAGACCTGGCATGGGGGGAAGGCAGAATCTACGTCCCGGACTCGCAATGCCAGGCGATCTTGCATAGGTCACACGACGCCAAGCAAGCGGGACACTTTGGGTTCCTCAAGACCCTACACCTAACACGGCGTCAATTCTGGTGGCCCGCGCTCAGGCGAGACGTAAAAACCTACGTGGCGTCCTGCCCAACGTGCGCTAGGGCCAAACGGGCACCAGGCAAGCCCGCGGGGCTATTGCAACGGGTGGCAGAACCCTCCCGCCCATGGGAGGAAATCTCTATGGATTTTATAGTGGACCTCCCACCCAGCCAGAAGAAAACAGCCATTTGGGTGGTGAAGGACTACTTCTCAAAGCAGGCCCACTTCATCCCCTGCACGTCGGTCCCATCCTCACAACAGCTAGCCAAACTCTTCCTCATCCACGTGTACAGGCTACACGGATGTCCCGCACGTGTGGTGACTGACAGGGGCACACAGTTCACCTCCAAATTCTGGCGGGCCTTCCTGAAGCTGACGGGGACCCAACAGGCCCTATCTACGGCTTGGCACCCTCAGACGGACGGAGCCACTGAGGTTCTTAATGCCACCTTAGAGCAATTCATACGATCATATACTAACTACCACCAAGACGACTGGGCTGAACTGCTCCCGTTCGCCGAAGTCGCATACAACAACGCCGTCCACACGAGCACGGGGAAAACTCCGTTCGAAGTAGTCTCGGGGCGCGACTTCGTCCCCATACCGGAGCTACCTCAACCCCCGGAACCCCAGGTGGACGCTAGCGACTGGGGACGGAAGATCGCGGAAGCATGGCCAGTAATCACGGCGGCGCTGAAGGATGCACAGGCAGCCTACAAAGAGCAGGCCGACAAGCACCGGCGCCAACAACCGACGTTCCAGGCGGGGGATATGGCCTATCTATCCACCAAGTTCCTAAAGTCAACCCAACCCTCGAAAAAACTGGGGCCTAAGTACATCGGGCCGTTTCGAGTCACGCAAATAGTGAACCCGGTAGCAATACGCTTGGACCTGCCACACAACCTCCGGAGACTCCACCCGGTGTTCCACACCAGCCTCCTGAAACCGGCAACCACCTCCCGATGGCACCCAAGCACGCCACAGCCCGCACCGGTGATGATCGACGGGCAACACCACTTCGAGATAAGGGACATTCTCGACTCCCGCAAGCAACGAGGAACTCTACACTATCTGGTCAGGTGGAAACACTTCCCCCACCCGGAATGGGTGGCGGCGCACAACGTTAACGCGCCTGACCTGACCAGAGCATTTCACCGGGCATACCCCGACAAACCGCAACCAAGGTCAGCAAAACCAAACCCCCCCCCCGCAGGCCCCCCCCGCCTCCCGTGCCCCAAGGGAAAGGGCCCCCCCAAGCCCGCGACTTGGGTGGACCTCCCCCCCCCGGGACTCACTCCCCCCGCCCCGGGCCCACGGGGTGGTGACAAACGTTCGCCAGCACCCTCCCCCCGCCCCCCGGCCGCGGGGGAGTGGCAAGCAAGTCAACAGGGCAACCTGGGGGCAACGCCCAGGAGACACAACAAAGGCGACGCACTTTAAATAAGAAAAAAGAAGGGCCCTACCTGGAGCTGAGAAGCACCCGACCAGCCACGCCTCTCTCCTCGCCGAACTGAGCCAAACAAACAGGGTGTGGCTGGAGCATGCGCACGCCAGGTCAGGACCCGAGCATGCGCACCATGGACACACCCTGGGAAAGCACGTGGTAGAGGGAGGAGCAAAGGGAGGGGCGACAACTACTCCGGCGGGAACTTTGAAAAAAAAAAAAAAAAATGTCGCGTTTTGACAGCTCCACGGGGAAAACCCAGAAAACCGGGGGGGAACACTACTCGAAAAGGGGGCAGTATGTCATGAGTGCCGTTGAGCTAAAGTCATCAGCGCAATGGCACACATGACAATGGCAAGGAAATAGGTGAAGGGGTACAAGATAAGTAGCCATCAACCCACAACGACTAACGGCCAACAAACAATAGCTAAACGGATCACGGAGCACACCCAAGCCATCAGCGGCAATACAACGGGGATCGCCCAGCTGAAAGCAATCAGCAGAGGAATGGGAAACCTGATGATGGGCGATCCCGGAAACCCTCACCCACCGGCAGGGCAACGTATTGGACAAAGGGGGGTGACGTGACCGTGAGCGAGGGGGCGCTGACCGGCGCGGGGTATTTAAACCCTGCACCGGCGCGCTCCTGTCACTCTCAGCTTTTTTCTACCAACGCTGTACCTGCCCTGCAAATAAACCAGAGCCTGATCCGCGAACCAGTGTCTGAGTGTTATTCAGAGGTAGGCAGCGCATGACACGTATCCATTTTTTCATTGGGCCTCTGGAAACCTAAGAGTTATTATTCCAACACCTGTGAAGGACATCAGTTTGGGAAAGGTTGACATAACTTATTAGACTGAATATAGTATTCCCCCCCCTTTTTTTTTTTGGTGTCTTCAAGTCATTGTTGACTCCTGGCAACTACCTGGACGGGTCCCAACAGTTTACTTGGCAAGTTTTCAGAAGTGGTTTGCCATTGCCTGCTTTGTAGGGCTGAGCGAGAGTGACTGGCCCAAGGTCACCCAGCTGGCTTTGTACCTCAGGCGGGTCTAGAACTCACGGTCTCCCGGTTTCTAGCCTTCTGCCTTAACCGCTACACCAAAGTAGTCCCCTTGGGGCTTGACAATTTCTTGGCTATGCAACCTATTTGGGATTGAAAAATAATGATCTAATTTTTACATGGTGAACCACAAGCTTTGCTGATTTCATTTGAGGAGAATTGATTCAGTAGCTTGATTCTGGTTTGTTAGGATTCTACAGCTCTTTTCATATGTCAGGGTCCAAGAATACTGAACAAGAGAAAGAGGCAAACTCTCACTGATAATCTTCAGAGTTTCCTGATAGAATCTAGAGCTACTGTAGTGTAGTGAGTACAGTGCTGAACTTTGGGAAAATTCAGGCTCAAATCCCTAGGTGACCACAGAGCTCAGTAGGTGACTTTAGATTAGTTACTTTTGCCCTAAAGTACCATACAGGGTTATTGTTGAGGAGGTGAAAGGAGAGAAAATTGACTAAATGAACCATCTTAAGCCCTCAAAAGGAAAGAGAGTGTATAAATACAACAAGGAGAAAAAAGCACAAATAAATGGTACAAAGGAATCACAATCCTGCTGTCCTTTCTCTTGTTGCCAATCTCTTGAGAATCTTCACTTCCAGAGTTCTGGAGAGTGAAGGAAAATCTCTGAAGGATGGTTACCTGGTACCTATGTCTATTAAGATTTTCCCTAATATAAAGAATCTTCTCTCATATCAAAAATTATGGGCACTTTGAGCATCATGCATAGCTAAGATAATGATTATTCATCACTGGAAGAACACACTAGCTCTTGACTTCACCAATGAGTAATTGATAAATGTTATTTCTCAATGTTTGAACGGGCTTCTTTTCAACAGAGAGACAAGGAAGGGAAATGGCCTGGCCTTATTTTATTGGGCATTTGGCACAAAGATTTGTCCAGCCCTCATCCTGGCCCTATTTAAAGAAGCCCTTAAAACCTGGCTCTGTCCCTGAGTTAGAGTGACTCCATGTGTGAAGTTCTGGTTTTTTTAAATGATTGCTGTTCTTTTTCTGGACATTTGGTGATTTCTGTGTTTTATTGTATTTTTTACAATGTATTTTGTAAGCTGCCCAGAACTGTAACAGATTGGGTTGGCCTAAACATTTCATAAATAAATAAGGCAAATTCTCTTCCTCTCATTTCTTATATGTGGATATATTAAAAACTGTAGTTGTTTGCTTGCTTTAGATCAGTTATGGGCAATCTGTAGTCAGTGGGACACAACTAACCATCCTGCTCCATTTCCATGCCCTGTAAGATCCTACCCTCCCCCACAAAAAAAAATTGGGGTGCTGAAATTTGACTGCAAAACATCAGTTTTCAGTAGTGCAATTTTTGGCATTATCTGTGAAAATAAAATTGAAAATAATGGCATTAAACGTCAGCCAAATTTAAGGAATATTGCTCTCCAGCAAGTAGGATGGCAGCAGGGAGCCCAAAATGACCAAGAATTCCTACCTTGTCTCTTTGTATATGACCATGCCTTATGTGGGCAGGGAAGATTAGGGGAAATACATTTTTAAAAATAGAGGTGTAACTGCTTTAAAAAAAAAAAAAACCAAACAAATAAACCCTTGTCTTCTTTTGATTTACTCTATATTTTCACTAAATACTTGTAATCCACTGGCATTGTAATGGCTTTTATTTAATTTAGAAAAGATGGGTAGAGGGTTGCTTCTCTTTCCCTGATACCTCGTTGAAAAGCTTGTAATGCCAGACCTGAGTGAATTGGGGCTTTGATATGGAAGGCAAGCTCTGGCATTGATGGGATTTGGTTTTAAGCCCTGAGAAATAGGTCCTGAGTCCCGATTAGATGCAGCTTCTTGTACATTACAGGCAATGGCAGTGCCTTCAACTCACCACTGACTCTTCTGATAGAGAAGACGTTATGCATACAATTAGTGTGATATTCCTATTTTGAAAGCTCATAAATGTGTACATTGGGATAAAAGAGCCAGTTTGGTCTAGTGGTTAAGGCAACGGGCTAGAAACCAGGCGGCCATGAGTTCTAGTCCTGCCTTAGGCATGAAAGCCGGCTGGGTGACCTTGGGCCAGTCGCTCTCTCTCAGCCCAACTCACCTCACAGGCTGGTTGTTGTGGGGAAAATAGGAGGAGGAAGGAGTATTAGGTATGTTTACCACCTTGAGTTATTTATAAAAATAATAAAGGCGGGATAGAAAATAAGTAAAATAAATAAATAAAATGTTCAGCTGATCCTTTTTCTGATCCTGGATTTCTCTCATGCTGTACAAAGCATGAATATTGCATAAATAGCAAGAATATTTAAAGCAATTCTCCTTCACTGGTGCAAGAAAAAAGAAAGCAGTCTTCTTTCCTGGCAGTAAGTCCAATTAATTACAGTGGAGCTTATTGCTGAATAAACAGGCACTGGACTGGCCAGCATTTTGAAGCAGAAACAAGGAACTGCATTGGACCATTCAAACAATCCCTATAGGGATACTAAAGCAACCCCATTATGAGTTCAAAATCAAAATGGAGTGCACTAATTTAGGGATCAGACAATAGATCTCATTTTGTCTGGATATTAAACAAATCTGGAGCAAACGTAAGCCAGAGAAAACTTCCTGGCAAAGCTTGTTTTATTTGGTTTGCATATGCAACAGAATTTTAATCTGAACACTATCTAAGGTAGTGATCTGAGCTTGAATGGAATGGCATGAACAAGCTTAAAATAAACATGGATTTAGTTGCTCATCCCCCAAATATGCCCAGACTGACTGAACTGTCCTTACCATTGGCAGGGAATGTCATACGTGGCATAGGGAAGCTATGTCTGTCTCCATGGCAATGACCCTTTTGGGCAGATACTCTTGGTGGGACAATGGCTAGCAGTTGCTAGAGCCAGAAAAGCAAACACTGGACACACCAAAGGAAAAGGGAGTTTGATAGAACATATTCATTCTTCTCTCTTAAGCTCTCAGGGACTTGACCTAAAAACAATAGCTCTTTTACAGCCTCGGTTATTCAAACTATTAATGCAGTTTTGTTGGACTACCATCTTAGGAGCTTGCCAGTGTGGGTGTTTAGGGTTCCTTCCCCTTTAGGGTATCTCTCTCCATTTCCTCCCTCCTGGCATTCCTGCTTAAGGGAATGGCTCAGTTTTCTGCCTTGGCAGTGAGCTGGTTCAAGGCTAGGCTGCAGTACTAGCCTTTTACAGGCCTGCATAAGGAAGTCTAGCATCAATTGTCCTTGCCTTTACTTTCTCTCCACCATTGGTTTGTGTCCACCATTATCCTTGTCCTTTTCCTTTCTCGTCTTTGTCTTGGTGCAACCTTTAGGCTTAAGCAGTAGAAAATACCCATTCCCTGCTGATGAGGCTCATTTTCAAGGAGGCTAGTGTTTTCCCTTCATTACATTACCAGCTATACAGACAGCCCTCTTTGGGAGGTGTCAGGGGCTTCAACTCTACAGATAAAGTGTCCGTTGATCACCTTAATCACCTCTAATAAATTGCATGGTTTAGAGGAAGTTTCTTGAGTATCCGTCAGTTTGCTCTTGGCACACCTTGATAGGCCATGAACCTTTTTCAGTGTCATAGGTTGTTCATAATTGAGGAATCAGAATAGATAATCTGCCATAACATTTTCTTTTCCTGGGATATGTTGAATTAATAGGGCTGTAAGGCCAATGACAATTGAATCAATCTTGGGTTAAATTGGTGCATGGTATGTGACCATTTCAAAGCTTGATGATAAGTGAAAAGTTTAAATGGCCTCCCTATCAAGTAATAATGTAGTATTCAAGAGTCTTTTAATGGCCACATTCTCTCCTTCTATTGTGAAGTAGTGGGTTTCTTGAGGTAATAACTTCCTGCTAATAAAAATGAGGCGGCCTAAATCTCTGGTGTTCAAAATCAACCTTGTGGTATAGTCACAATCCCCTAAAATAAATCTGTAACCCAACCATTTTTTTCCACGAAGGAGCCTATTATGTCCATGACTCATCTGTAGAAGGGCACATCTACCACAAGGGAAAGGATCAATGGAACCTTCTTTGGATTTGAGGAGATCAGATTTTTGGCCATCACATTCTATCTTACTAAAAAGTGTTAGGTGACAGCCTTGAATGATCAGTGCTAGAGGTCGATCTATGGGCCCATATAGTAACTGAAGCCATTAGTGGACAGCAAGGCCACTGAATGGAGCAGAGCTTAACACAGTGAAAGATGTGCACAGAAAAAGAATATTATCTAAAATAGCATTGATGAGCACATTAGAGAAATATGGGTTATTGATCTTACATACTTAGCCCACCCAAGCATAAAGAATTACACACTTAGACAAAGTAGGTTCAGAAGTAAAAAAAAGAGTCTTACTGATTTATTTTCCAACAACCTAAGAGACGGCTTTATACATGGACTTCACCAGATGGACAACACCGAAATCAGATTGATTACATCCTTTGCAGCCAAAGGTGGCGGACATCTATACAGTCAGTAAAAACAAGGCCTGGAGCTGACTGTAGTTCAGATCACGAACTTCTTCTTGCACAATTTAGGATCAGACTAAAGAGATTAGGGAAGACCCACAGATCAGCTAGATATGAGCTCACTAATATTCCTAAGGAATATGCAGTGGAGGTGAAGAATCGATTTAAGGGACTGGACTTAGTAGATAGGGTCCCGGAAGAACTCTGGACAGAAGTTGGCAGCATTGTTCAGGAGGCGGCAACAAAATACATCCCAAAGAAAGAGAAAACCAAGAAGGCAAAATGGCTGTCTGCTGAGACACTAGAAGTAGCCCAAGAAAGAAGGAAAGCAAAAGGCAACAGTGATAGGGGGAGATATGCCCAATTAAATGCAAAATTCCAGAGGTTAGCCAGAAGAGATAAGGAATTATTTTTAAACAAGCAATGCACGGAAGTGGAAGAAGACAATAGAATAGGAAGGACAAGAGACCTCTTCCAGAAAATTAGAACCATCGGAGGTAAATTCCAGGCAAAAATGGGTATGATCAAAAACAAAGATGGCAAGGACCTAACAGAAGAAGAAGAGATCAAGAAAAGGTGGCAAGAATATACAGAAAACCTGTATAGGAAGGATAACAATATCGGGGATAGCTTTGACAGTGTGATCGGTGAGCTAGAGCCAGACATCCTGAAGAGTGAGGTTGAGTGGGCCTTAAGAAGCATTGCTAATAACAAGGCAACAGGAGACGACAGCATCCCAGCTGAACTGTTCAAAATCTTGCAAGATGATGCTGTCAAGGTAATGCATGCTATATGCCAGCAAATTTGGAAAACACAAGAATGGCCATCAGACTGGAAAAAATCAACTTATATCCCCATACCAAAAAAGGGAAACACTAAAGAATGTTCAAACTATCGAACAGTGGCACTCATTTCACATGCCAGTAAGGTAATGCTCAAAATCCTGCAAGGTAGAATTCAGCAGTTCATGGAGCGAGAATTGCCAGATGTACAAGCTGGGTTTAGAAAAGGCAGAGGAACTAGAGACCAAATTGCCAATATCCGCTGGATAATGGAAAAAGCCAGGGAGTTTCAGAAAAACATCTATTTCTGTTTTATTGACTATTCTAAAGCCTTTGACTGTGTGGACCATAACAAATTGTGGCAAGTTCTTAGTGGTATGGGGATACCAAGTCATCTTGTATGCCTCCTGAAGAATCTGTATAACGACCAAGTAGCAACAGTAAGAACAGACCACGGAACAACAGACTGGTTTAAGATTGGGAAAGGAGTACGGCAGGGCTGTATACTCTCACCCTACCTATTCAACTTGTATGCAGAACACATCATGCGACAAGCTGGCCTTGAGGAATCCAAGGCTGGAGTTAAAATCTCTGGAAGAAACATTAACAATCTCAGATATGCAGATGATACCACTTTGATGGCTGAAAGTGAAGAGGACCTGAGGAGCCTTATGATGAAGGTGAAAGAAGAAAGTGCAAAAGCTGGTTTGCAGCTAAACCTCAAAAAAACCAAGATTATGGCAACCAGCTTGATTGATAACTGGCAAATAGAGGGAGAAAATGTAGAAGCAGTGAAAGACTTTGTATTCCTAGGTGCAAAGATTACTGCAGATGCTGACTGCAGTCAGGAAATCAGAAGACGCTTAATCCTGGGGAGAAGAGCAATGACAAATCTCGATAAAATAGTTAAGAGCAGAGACATCACACTGACAACAAAGGCCCGCATAGTTAAAGCAATGGTGTTCCCTGTAGTAACATATGGCTGTGAGAGCTGGACCATAAGGAAGGCTGAGCGAAGGAAGATCGATGCTTTTGAACTGTGGTGTTGGAGGAAAATTCTGAGAGTGCCTTGGACTGCAAGAAGATCCAACCAGTCCATCCTCCAGGAAATAAAGCCAGACTGCTCACTTGAGGGAATGATATTAAAGGCAAAACTGAAATACTTTGGCCACATAATGAGAAGACAGGACACCCTGGAGAAGATGCTGATGCTAGGGAGAGTGGAAGGCAAAAGGAAGAGGGGCCGACCAAGGGCAAGATGGATGGATGATATTCTAGAGGTGATGGACTCGTCCCTGGGGGAGCTGGGGGTGTTGACGACCGACAGGAAGCTCTGGCGTGGGCTGGTCCATGAAGTCACGAAGAGTCGGAAGCGACTAAACGAATAAACAACAAAACTGATTTATTTGGTCCAATTACATCCATTCAGAAGAAAAATGATGATTCTCGTTCTTCTTTATTTTCCCTAAACTGAACTGACCCTCAGCCCTCATTGCTGTTGAAGGCTGCATGGAGAAAGGGGGAACCTCCTCACTCTAGGCCCCATGCATGGCCCAAGATGGAAGGAGCACACAGCCACATGCTCCCTTCCCAGATGGTGAAGAAGGAGGAAGTGAGCAAAGGAATGTAGGAGGGGCAACAAACGCTTCCTCCAGAAGCACAAAGAGAATTTGTATCCTAGAACTAACTCATCTACATGCTAATGAGGCATGCTGATTTGCTGTTATCTCCAACAGTAACAACCATGTCATAGGGAAGATTGTGACTTGGAATGTAAAAGTAATAAATGATTAAAAAAAATTAATTAACTGACCAAATGAAATACCTTGTGTGCCTGCAAAACAAAGGGAAAAGGGGAAGGATGCAATAAATGTGATGGAGGATAGTATGGTCTTGTGAAGAGGGGTTGATGAATATATGCGGGGGACTGAAGGTGTCAATTTAATTATGAATGAAAGTGCTAAATGTATGTTAGAAAGTTTGATCTAGTGGTTAAGGTGCTGGGCTAGAAACCAGGAGTCTGTGAGTTCTAGCCCCACCTTAGGCATGAAAGCCGGCTGGGTGGCCTTGGGCTAGTCACTCTCTCTCAGCCCAACTCACCTCACAGGGTTGCTGTTGTGGGGAAAATAGGAGGAGGAAGGAGTATTAGGTATGTTTGCTGCCTTGAATTATTTATAAAAAAAAATAAAGGCGGGATAAATATTAAATAAATAAAATAAAAATAAATAAATATATAGTGTGAACTAGGTTGTGAATGTGTATGAAAATACATACATAAAAATACTACAGAATACTCTTCCCCCAGAGGTGAGGCGAGCCCCCACTCTCCCGGCCTTCCGGAAAGGAGTAAAGACCTGGCTCTGCTATGTTGCATGGGGGGTGAAGAGGGATGGCCAACACTGGGTGTGGTTGGCACCCTAAGGTCACTCCCTGGAATTTAAATCAAGAACTTTTTACCAGCCATCTTTTTGGAACATATTATTTATTAAGAATACTGTTTTTACTGTACTGTTTTATTGTATTTTAATTAATGTTTTATTCCTGTTTTATGTAACCTACCCAGAGTCACTCTCTGAATGAGATGGGCAGGGAATACATTTGATGTATAAACAAACAAACAAACAAACAAACAAGGAACCCATAAGATCATGGTAGTTGTGTGTTACACTCCAGTGAATAAAATTAATGGAAGAAACTGAGATGAGTTTTAGGAGATATTGTACAACATTCTGAATGAACATGATCCAGGGGGAAAAAAATATTGCTAAAGGATATGAATGGATGGGCAGGAACAAGACAAGAGAGTACATAACAGGTGATTGGGTCATTCAGAGATTCAGCTATCAATGAAAATAATAACTGGTGAAAATCTGATCATGAAAAAAGACTTTATTTTGAATACCTGATTTAAATTTAAGTCTAATTGCATGTCAAGGTGGCATCAGATTGTTCTGATGGTTTACTATGAAAGACTGAGAGAATCAGTGAAGAATACAGGGGGGGAGACAGGCTCTGAATATAGGGCAAACTATTATTTGGTAGTGTCAAGAGAAAATCTTGAGAAAAATAGATATACAAGAAGGGGGGGGCAGAGTGAAAGCAGAGTGATTTCAAGAAGAAAAAGTACAAGTCCTGTATGAATATATATTAGAAAACAGAATAATATCCCAACAGAGTAAATGGGAAATAGATGTAAAGAGATTGTGGAAGCAGCTTGGAACTGAGTGAAAAGAATTATGTTCAAGTGTGTAGTTTCATGCTAATGAGAAGTATGAAAAAGGATGTTTGGTGGAATGGTGAAGTGAAAGATGTTGTGGATAAGACAAAAATGCCAGTAAGAGGAAGAGGCAGAATAAGGATGAGAGCAAGAACTTATTCAGTGTGTATACAGAGGTTAAAAACATAGTTGGAAAGAATGTAGTCAAAGAGAGCAAAGGGTGGAAAGAAAATGCAGAGAGATTTTAATGCAACAGGCTAAATAAGGAGAATGAAATGAAAGTCAGTGTGGTATTGAGTTAATTTGTTAGACCAGGAGTGGGGGGAACCCTGGAGTTAGTCCATCTTGACCCCTGAAGGTGCTGTGGGTGACCTGGGGCCAGTCACCTCCCAGCCCCATATCCTTCACATAGCTGTTGTTGTGGGGGAAAATAGAAAGAAGGAGCATTGGGCATATTGCTTTGAACTTCTGAATAAAAGGTTAGCTATACATCTAGTAAATAAACAAATTACAGTAAATAAGCTGAAACCCTCCAGCAGCGTGAGAGTTTTTAAAAATGAAAACAACAAAACTGGGATGAAACCTAAGGGAGGGAACGCCGGAAGCCATATTTTAGGGGTTTGTATGAGAATGGGGAGAACAGTTTGGTGTAGTGGTTAAAGGTAGTGGGCTGGAGACCACAAGTTCTAGTCCTGCCTTAGGCAGAAGCCAAAAGGGAGACTTTAGGCCAGTCACTCTTTCTCAGCCCTCAGAAGGAGAAGGCAGTGTCAAACCACCTCCAAAAATGTTGCCAATAAATCTTCATGGACTTGTCCATGTGATCGCTCTGAGTCAAGGTTGACTCAAAGGCACCAGAGAAAAAGAGAGAGAGGGAGGGAGGGAGGGAGGGAGAGAAAGAAAATGATAGTGAAACATCAAAGAGAGGAATTGAAATAAATGCTATGAATGTCAGTGTCCCATTCCTCACCACTGCAGAAAAAAAGGAAAGGGAAGGGAAGGGAAGGGAAGGGAAAAGGGAGGGAAAGGGAAGGGAAGGGAAGATTATCATAAATGTTTTGAAAAGGTTGAAAAATGGAAACTTTGTAGTTGACACAACTGGAGAAATGTTAAAATATGGAGATAGTTTGCTTATGGAATGTCTGTGTGACCTGACTGAATGTGCTTAAAGACTGTATGTGTGCCTGATGACACAGGGTAGTTAAGAAGTGAAGGAGGAGGAGGGGGGCGGGTTTAAGAACAAAATGCAATGTATGCAGTGGTATGTGGATGCGATGGAAGGAAAGAAAGTTAGCAAGGTTGAAAAAGTATGGTGAGATACAGTAATTGGCACTTGTATAAACTAGATTTAGTTGAAGGGGCATGTTCAGTGATGGTCACTGGCTTCAAAATGGTGAGTATGACTTGGCCATTGAAGTCCCACTTCTTTGTACATGTGTGTAATTATATAACATATGTTAAAAGGGACAGGACTTTGACCCCTCAGTCATGCCCACCGTTTTGAAACCATTGACTGTTGCTGTGGACACATCTATTTAGATGCATTTCCTTTCTTTTTTTTCACACCTTTGCTTTCTTTGGCTTGCTACTTCTTACTCCTTTTCCGCACCTTGCATAACACTGCTAAACCTAAAAGGGAATAATAAACTGGATATGTACATGTTAATGTATATGTAGTGGTTGTAAACCAATGGCTATGATTAATTTCTTTCTGAAGTCTATATACACCAGTGGTTAATCATTATTCCTAAAATGGCTGTTATACTGGGAACAAGGTAATGGATGTTATTATGAAGTTATTAAAACAGCAGTAAAATAATTGTATATACTTTGTGTTTAAAAAAATCTTCATGGTGGCTCCTTCTTTTGGAAAAAAAAATGGAGAATCTCATGAAAAGCTGTTAGTATTGATCTGCATCTGCCTTTACTCTTAGTCTTTTATTGTTTCCGAAAGGAAACCTTGATTTGCTTCTCAGTCTCAACATTGTTTAGGATGGAGATTTATGCCTGCCTGCCTGCCTGCCTGCCTGCCTGCCTGCCTGCCTGCCTGCCTGCCTGCCTTCCTTCCTTCCTTCCTTCCTTCCTTCCTTCCTTCCTTCCTTCCTTCCTTCCTTCCATGACTTAGGCAGTAATGAAGGGTTAATTAGGATGGTGACTCCCTGGACTGATCATCCTGTCTGTTCTCATGTTGATAATGTAACTGTATCGCTCCGACCTTTGGGATGTAATACTCCATTGCCAGCCAAAAGGCCAAGTGAGTGCATTACTGCACCGTTGAACTTTCCTGTGTAAGCCTTAAGAGCTGACATTTATAAAACTGCTGCTGAACTCTGCTGATGAGGTTTGCCCTAATATACCAGAGGTGCAGAACCAGCTAGCACTTGCAAGCAATAACAGAGCTATGAGTGGGTGACCTTTCTGGGATGGTGGAGGAACAGATGGAACTAAACATGGCCTCTTGCTTTGGAGACTCTTGGACCTCCTATTCTTAGACTTTCATTTATTTGGGACCAGAGGTTTCACTGTCTAGACAAAATGTGCAGAATATGTTAATATATCCATGCTGCTATTTGTTCAAGGCTATACGGGACCCAGTTGGTCTTCTGAAAGTGTTGCACGATTAGTAAGGGATGGAAAAAGTGAAGGAGAAAATTATAAGTCATTGAAGTCTGGACTAGAACTACACATCTCTATATGATCCTTGATCCAGCCCTTGGGACCATCTTTCCAACAGATACAATTCTATTAAGATTTCTATTGTCATTGTCTTATCTTTGGCCTGTGGGACTGAGGCTGAAAACTAGAAGGGACTAATTCTATTAATCAATTAAATTTGTTTATTACCCTGTTTCTAACAATCCTTTGTGGTGTATCTGGAATACATTGGAGTTGGGCAGCCAATACATTTAAATAAATAAATAAAATCCCCCTTTACAATGGTAAGACTGAGAACTATCATTCACAAGCCATTTCTGGAGCCCCAGAACCAATCTAATTTGGAATATGTTTCAGTGCTTTTTAATATTTTCCCCAAGTATGGCTTACAGACTTACAGATTAAATGGTTTTCACAGTCATAAATAGTCTACAGCTTCTGCAGCTTCACAATGCTTAGAGTGATCTTTCAGGTAGAGGTACGTAGAATCTGGAACAGCAGTGTGGGAATGTTGGGTTTCTTGACTCCTTAGTATCTATAGATGAAGCTTCTTCAGAAGTAGAGAGACTCAGATGGGTGTTCATCAGAGTAAACCTATGCCTCTTCCATGGGAAACTGGTTATATAGTTTTAGTCTGGAGTCCAAAGTGATGTTTACCTTTGGGCTCCTGGATTTTCCCAGATCCTGATCATCACTGCGTAAAGATTAGGATGAGAATAACTATTTATCAATCTATATGTCTAAGGTTCTAGTCAATCACTAGTAACTTTTAAACAGATTCATTTTTTAAAGTTGAGGAAGTGCTAAAAGTTCCACCATATTTGTTTATTTGTTTCATTATTCGTGTATTCATTCAATTGACATGGCTGCCCATCTCAAATACATGACTCTGGGTGGCTATCAATAAATAAAAACAAGATAAATGAATCAGAACAAAATAAAATAATATATACAGCAGTCTAGATAAGAACCTCCCAGCACAAGCAATATAACCCAACACATGGACAAAGGGTATTTCTAGCCATGCCTTCACAGCAATTATAAGTTAACTGGGAATTTTATCTCTGTGATTCAAATCAGCCATCCACAATGGTACTGGTAAAAGTTTCTTTTCTTCCATTGTACAGTGTGAATAAGAACTGAATGTTACCTTCTGTAATTCATTTTTGAGCTCTCTTTGTCTGCAGTATATGATGGCTGGATTTTGACAAAGTCTCAGTTCTTATTCACACTTTTTGGGAGTGTTCTAAAGATCCTTTGAACATGACTTTGGGATCTCTTGGAAGGAAATAGCTAAGGCAAGATAATTATGGGTGGGTACTCTTGGGATCAGGAGCTATCATCTGGTCCAACCCATACCAGTTGCTCAGCCCAACAGTGCCTACAAGGGGGAACGGAAGGTCTCTGCTGTCACTTTGCCTGTTTTGACTCAGTCTGTGGACAGCACTGGCTCTGGTTTTTCCCCCATTCTTGCTTTTTTTCACTGCAATCTATAACCACTTTCTCTTCGCCACCTCAGTGTCATCAATGAGTGGTCAAATCAGTTTGTTCCACAGCTATGTTTTAAACAAACTCGGAGATGGAGAAGGCATCTCCAGCTAATGATACTGGCAGTCTCCACATCAGTCTTCCTAATAGCAAATCAAACTGCAGGCCGAACATGGTTTATGAATATTAGCAAGTAATTCAAGTATTTTGTAAGGCCCAAAATGCTTCTAGCATGATGAGATCAACCTGACATTGTGAAATCAGAAGGAATCTCACTGAACCTCTGATGGAGAAAGACTGGTGCTAAGTTTGGGATTCTAAGAGAGCCATGCAAAGAGCAAGTGAATTGCTCCTTTGGCAGGAATGGGCAACACTACTTTAAATAGGTACACTTATATTTTATCTCACCTGCTTAAGTAGGACTTGGGGTTTCAGGAAATATGTGGAATTCAGGATATGAGAGAATGATTTGAAGGAGAGTATTTTGCCTCCTTATGCTTATTAACAGAAAAGAGACCTACATATTATAACAGTGCTGACACTATACTATAACATCGTATTAATACAAGAAAAAGCATGGACAAATTTTGCATAAAGAATAGAGTTCCAAGAAATTGGACTTCATTGCATAAAAATCCTCTTCCCTGCCCCTTTGTTTGAAGAGAGGAGGAAACTTAATTCAAACATTGATCTTGGCCTCTTGCCCAGATATTATTAAGAAGGTTGCAGCTTTCAAGAGGGGCAAATGATGCCACATCATTGTGCAATTGATGGGATTTATGTAACCTGCGCTGCAAATTACATAATCCATATCATTTACATGACGACCTCATGACATATGTGATATCACTGAGCCCCTGTACCAGATATCCATGGTTACTTTCTTCCTTTTCTCCTTCTATGAGAGCAAGTAAAGGTAAAGGTTTCCCTTGACGTAAAGTCCAGTCGAATCCGACTCTAGGGGGCGGTGCTCATCTCCGTTTCAAAGCCGAAGAGCCGGCGTTTGTCCAAAGACACTTCCGGGTCATGTGGCCAGCATGACTCACGGAACGCCGTTACCTTCCCGCCGAAGCGGTACCTATTGATCTACTCACATTTGCATGTTTTCGAACTGCTAGGTTGGCAGGAGCTGGGACTAGCAACGGGAGCTCACCCCGCCGCGCGGTTTCGAACCGCCGACCTTCCGATCGGCAGCTCAGCGATTTAACCCGCAGCGCCACCACGTCATGAGAGCAAGAGTTTTATAAAAACCTAACTGTTGTTTTCCCCAGTCATATGATACGCTCTTCTTCCAACCCAGAGATTCATCCAGAAAATCAGAAAAATACTTTGTGATTGATCCCCAACTTTCCCAATGACTGTGCTTTGAATTATAAAAGAACTGGCCATTTTTAATTGGATAAGTGATTGTGTGAAAGGGGTCACATTTGGATGCATTTTGGGGGAGAGGCTCTGTGCTCTTGGACTTGCCAACCAATATATTAGATGTTTCAGGGCAGCCTTTCTCAACTGGGGTTTCATGGAAGCATTATTTTTTGAAGTTTGCCATTGTGCAATGCTAGTGCTCATAGTGGTAGGAATTTTTATGACAATTCAGCTGCCAGAGGGCTGCTTTGCCGTTGCTGTAAACGTTGTAAAATGTGGATTGGGTGGGTTAGAAGTGAATTGTATGGTGAACTTTTTGTATTTTTCTGCAATTTTTATGTAAGAGTTCCAGGAGACCTGAAAATTATTTCAAGGGTTCCTTCAGGATAATAACGTTGTGAAAAGATGTTTTAGGGAATATCAGAATGTTTGTTCCAATGTCAGGTGGCAATTCAAAGTAGAAGTAGAAGTGTCCATGCCCAAGGTCATCAGAACAGATTGAAAAAAACAACAACACACCAATTAAATGGATGCTTCCAAAATGCTACTTGGCTGCATCAGTCAGGAACTGCCTATCTTTGTTCTTGTCTTTTGGGACAGATGTCTGGACTGCCACTCAAATCTGTGGCCTGGGGGAAATAAATGGACTGGGATTTAGGTTCTCCCACCTTGTTTGCTTGATACCTCTTCCTCCTTTTTGGTCAAACATTACCCAGTCTTTCATTCTGTTCTCAGAGACAGCATATTTCCTTCTCACAAAGGCTGGATGAGAGGAGTTCTATTCCTGGGAACTGGAATCAGATGGACCACTGTAGATAACTCAGCTGAAAAGTGGGATCTGCTGAAATGCTGGCCCACCCCTTCCTGATATTCTAACTGCTTTATTGCTGGGCATCAGATTAAAAAGCAAAACAGTGCTAGTTTGTGCAATCAACTGCTCTGAGGCATCTGCATTCTCTAATTAGAAAATTGCATTCTCTGATAAACTCTACCCTCTTGGGCCTTGTGCTTTATGTTTTTATCAGATGAAGATACTGCAACTATTTATTAAGTCCTTGATGGAGCTGCAGTTAATGCCATCTTAATAGAACCGACACCTTTAAAGCAATCTGATGGGGAGTTTGTCACGAATGCAAACTTCCCTGATTAATTAAATAAGACATTGGGATTCATAGAGCAATTGCTGGAAAATGAAATTCTATTTACATCTAAAAAATAAATAAATCCCAGAAACTTAATTTCATGTTATACGATCGCTCTTACTCTGTCAGCCTCATGTGATCTCAAAATTAATTTTCTTCTGTTCTGATATGTTTCCAAGCCTGAAATATTTTTCATGAATAAATTTTGGTCTTTCCCCCTAGACCAATATCTCAGTGCTGCCTCTTGCAAACAATCTGTAGCAGAAAGATGGGAACATGATGTAGTTCTATCATTCCTGTTATGCAAAGATTTTTTAAAGGTGGGGGTTCCACACTGCTTAGAGTAGTGTGCTGAAGTCTACACTCTCCCTTCGGAACAGATGGGGTCATGATAAAAAAAAAAAAAGACAGTCCAAACAGCAGACTCAGATTGAATTAATTTCAATGGCATTAAATGGAAATGGATTTCACTAAATAGAGTTAATATGTTTACTCCAAATAAGTTTATTAATTTTCCCTACTGACATTAAAACCTGCAAATCAGAGTCTTCTGGAGGAGTGCTAACCCATCCAGAATAAGCTGTACTTCTACTCTTGAAGTCCTTGTCTTCTAACAAGCAAAAATTCAAATCCTGTTTAGATTATACTTCAATTTGCTCATCCATACCCAAGCCCACACAATACTTCATAATTTCCTTGGCAGATGTTGCTGGATTATATTGTAATATCATCTTGTAATATCAGAACAAGAACATATAGGCCAATATACAGTTTTGAAGAAGTCCATAGGTGAATGAATAAATGATGATGATGTGCCACCAAGTCATTTTTGACTCTTGGGGACCACATAGATTTTCTCGATGACAATCTGTCCCTAATCTGGTCTTTCAAGTCTTCCAACACTGCACCCACTGCCATTCTGATTCCATCCACCTTGCTGCTGGTTGTCCTCTTCTCTTTCCTTCCAGAATGAACAAAAAGGGGAACTCATATCTTAACACCAATTCTTTTTAAGAGAGTTCGGACAAATAGGCTTAGAATCAATATAAAATGTATCTCTGACTCCCTTACCATCCAAATGTTCCCAAAGAATAATCTGGTTGATAGTACTGAATGCCACTCATAAAACTGTTCAAAGGCCCTTTGATTTTCATCTTGGCTAATTTCCATAACAGATTGCATTATTTGCCTACATTCTCGAATGTAAGTCAGATGGCCATTTTCCCCCCTCTACGCAGATGATCAGAGTCAGTTCCCAGTTCTCTGTTTGTTGGAGGTCCAAATTCAGTAACAAACTCTTGAGCACTTCATGACCTATCGATCACAAGGGGCAATAGAGAGTTAAGGATTTACTTTTTGTTCCCTGTCTATCACTCTGCCTGCTGTTTATCTAAGGGATAGCTAGTCTGAGATAACTTCCTCTGTTTCCAGGGGTACAGTACATGCACAATGCACACGCTCTTGGGCTCTTCTCCTGGTAGGATGTAGTTAACCAAGTGCTAAGCCTAATTTATCTCTTATACATAAATCTCCTTTTTTATTATAGGGATAAAAACTGCCTTGCTAATCTTGGCTCAGGTTTGATTCCAACTCTCAGGAACACTTGCACACACCAAGAGAACACATCATCCTCCAGCATTTTTCTCTCCTATCTTGGTCAAGGTAGAGTCAGTTTGGTGTGGTGGTTAAAGCATCAATGAATTAAAAAAAAAAATGGTCATGGTAAGGTCCAGCAGGAACTCTTCTGGCCATCAATTGCTTACCTCAAACTAAGTGCCCAGGTTTAGATACCTCAGGCTGGGACTGCAAAATCAGCATCCTTTGGTGGCCTATCCTTGCCCCAAAGCTGCATACAGCGATAGACTAAACTACTGGACATTTTTTTTTTTTTTTGCATTTGTGACAATGTTAAGGGAGGAGGGGTTAAGGGGCAAAGTGTGGATTGTGAATTGTTTCAGAAACTCCTCGATGTAATTTGCTTTTCAGCCTGTTTAGTGGCACCTTTCTGCAACCTGATGCTCTCCTGTGGCATTGGAATTAAAATATTAGAACAGTATTGTCTGGCAATTCCGAGAATGGCAATCCCAACACATTTGGAGGACACCACATTGGGGAAGGCTCTTGGCAGATTAAAAATAACTGGGTCAGCCACCATGGATTTCTTGCAAGGGACCATTTTCTGAACAAAGCCTGGCCAAGGTTGTATTTGCTCCTCTAGAACTATAAAAGGTTATTTAATCGCTTGTTCCCCAACAGAAGTAGAAAAAAACTATTTTGGTCCAACTCTAAATAGGTAAAATTGTTCATTGCTAAGTGATATACTAGGAAGCAGAAGAGTAGAGTCCGTGGGTGGGAAAAGGGAGGAACTGTCTTGGCTCAGGTGCTGAAAAATACTTAAGGGCATTAGGCTTACTTATATGGATGAGATATAATATTCTGGGCCAAATAGGAAATCCTGCAAAGAATCAAAATTTACCTCCCAGTCTATCTATTACAGTTTATAATAAACAGAAAGCAGTTCTGAGACTCTTGGATCAAATTCCTTCTTCCTTTTTTAATCACCCCTCCCTTTTCTCTGTGGGATCACCATTCTGTGATAAATTGCCACTGGGTGGCAGTGTGAGGCTACATGTAGGGCTGAATGAAAATGGCTTCCTAAAATTCTCCACCCTTCTTTAAGGATTTAAGATTGAGGGCAAAAGCTTTTCATTAAGCATTTTCAGGTGTGTGTGTGTGTGGAATTCCCACAATTTGGAGAAGCACTCAGGAAAACTCCAAAACTTCATCTCTGGAGGAATCTCAATGGTGCAATGATGGGAAAGAGTTTTGTTAATTCATGCTGATTTACATGGACGCCTGAAGCTGCTCAAAATATTTACAGATGGCAAAATTGTGAGACTGGAGAAACAAAATCTGTAGCCAGGGCAGAAACTCTGACAGTTGGGGGGGACTCTGAAAAAGGATCTCAGAAAAATGCACTGTATTCTTTTTCCTGAAAAGTGTCAGCCCAATAAATTGGATTATTGCTTAGAGTCTGCTTGGCTCCTATTTCCCTCATTCTTGTGAAGGGTTGGTAGTGATGGATACATCTGCCTGTTTCAGTTTCTCCCACATTCAAATTAAATCTAGATCTTGTCCATCCCATTAATAAGGAGGCTTGTGAATTTTGATTAACTATTATCAAGAAAGAAACAACAAGAAAATGTCACCCACCTGCACTGACCTAATTCTGAATATTTTAACTAAACTCAACATGGAGGCAACCACATTGCATCTGCCAATCAGGTAGCTGTAAACAATGAAGAGACTGTCAGAAAAGTTGAATAAAAGGCTTTCTTTGAATGGGTTTAAAAAAACAATCAAGGAAACGAAAATGAGAATAGTAACAGCAGTTCCAGCAATGGAACCAGTTACCCAAAAGATGGTTGACTCCTCTTCCCTGGGTGTGTTCAAGCACAGGCTAAACAGCCATTTGTTGGAGATGCTTAGTTTGGATCCCTAGACTAAGAAGGGGTTGAAATTATTGGAATTATCAGGGATCAACTCAGCATTGTCTCATAAGTATAAGGGGATCACTCTAGCAAATCACATCTCTATTGTGCTTGTGGAATGTCACATGGGTCACCTAATTTCCACTTCCTCCTTCTTCTTGGGCTTGGGGATTAACAATCTCCATTATCCTCATGGGCAGATATGCAAGCAGGAGCTGCTGCAGGAATGTAGCCCTCCCCCCACCATCTCGCCCTTTCTATTCCACATAGAAAGTGTCTACAAAGAACCAGTGATCATTAAGTGTTTTCTGCTATGAATCTACTTGTATCCAAATCTACTGAATAAAAGTAAGCTATCTCTATTTTCTTCATCTAACTACTGTGTGAAGACTGAATTTATTTTCTGAATGTGATTAAGCTTAACGTGCAAGTTCCTTTTTTTTGGTTCATGCCTCTACTCTGCAAGATTGCTGTTTGCTGCTTGGAGTTTTTTTTATTAACCTTTAAAAACTCCATCAGAACTCAAGGTCCTTGTCAGCCTCTTCAAACTCTGTGCTTCTAAGAGATGGCAGCTTTCTTTCAGTGCCAGAAAGAGTGTTTACTATACAGGGATGTGAAACATAGAGTCCAATTGTGGAAAATAGAGTAATCCAAGGTTGTACTGTTGAGTTCAACAGAATCTAAGAGACATAGGGAAGAAGTAAAAAGCCCTCTGCCTGGGTAGGTGAATGAGTAAATTTTACTTGCTTTGAAATTCAGATTGGTTTTTTTTTAAAATCTTAATTTCTTTTTGGTTAATTCTCTCTATTTTTTCATTCTCTTTTTTTCTTAATTCTCTTTCCACCCCAGTTATGGTTGCCAATCAGCCCTGTATTTGGGAAATGGAACCCAATCTCTGAAGACTTTGTGAGGTCACAAAGAATTGAAGGAATTGGTAAAAGGCAGTCATTTACCAAAAGCTTTCTACTGGGGCAGGGAGGGGGACTTGGTTACATGTAGGGTCTACATTCCCTAACAGTAAAATGCAGTTGTCCCAAGCAAGTAATTTATCACTGGGGTTGCTATCATAAGTATGAAAGAATGATGAAGCATACTTTTAAAAAAATGAATACATATTTGTGCTTTTCTAAAAAGCCCGCATTAATCATGCTGAATTCCTGCCTTCTCCTGATGTGCTCTTGACTAGGGATTAAACAGAATTCCTCCAGGGTACTGCTGGGGATGAATGGTGAGTGTTCTGCTGCTAGAGGATCCATGTCAGGACAACTGCATGTTAGAATTAAGGTTGGACAGTGTCAACAAAAAATACTCATGAATGGACATACTGGCTTTGCATTTGATTTCTAACCTTTAAAAACTAGTGGCCATTTTTTTTAACCTTTAGAAAGCCTGGAGTGCTTAAAGAATCTTTGCTCTCTTCAAAGAGTAGAAGCTTGTTAGAATGCGCATGTGATGACACAATGTTGCATAGTTACATGGCTATTCCTGTATAATAGTCTGTGGGAATGACCTTGGGAGACAGGAGGAAGAGCCACAGACTGGACAACCAGCATGTAAAAGATATCTCACTCCACAGAAGGAAGTTTGGGGGGGGGGGGGACCTGGGAAGCATTTCAGAAGGGGTCCTCCCTAGTTTTCCAGAGAGTAAAAGGAGAGGAGGGGAGAAATACATCCAGTCTTGCAAGATTCTATTAATGTAAGCTTACAATAAAGATAGAATTAGTACTCCTGGTTGTGCTTCTTGTGTGGACTACCTCAAAGGGCTAATATCAAGGAAGTGTTCTGAGGAAAAACCTCTACTTTTCAAAGAGTCTGCTCTAGGTAGAAGTATACTGCAATTTTTAAAGATTAAAGAAGGAGAAGGAGAAGGAGAAGGAGAAGGAGAAGGAGCAGCAGCAGCAGCAGCGGCGGCGGCGGCGGCAATCTTTCAGCCACCTCTTCCACTTTAGAAAGCAGGTGCCTTGCCATCAGTTCTGAGTCTAACCTAGTGAACCTTTGTCCACCAAAACTGACGATTTAATGGAGAGCTCCATGAAGCTGCATGAGTGGCCTCCTGGATTTCCCTGCAGCTTATAACCACATAAAGAAGGCTGTTGTTCAGCTTTTGCACCTTTTCCATTCTAAAGAAAAGGATTTCACATTTAAATTGAACATGGATCAGCAGAGAAATGTGACTATAAAAAAAAAGACAAATTCAGTTTTAGGCTGCATTGGCCGAATTATCATTTCCAAGTCATGCAAGAAAAAGTTCTGCATTGCTCAGACTCCTCATCGAGGATTGCATCCTGTTCTTGAGTTGTTGTTTATTCGTTTAGTCGCTTCTGACTCTTCACGACTTCATGGACCAGCCCACGCCAGAGCTTCCTGTCGGTCGTCAACACCCCCAGCTCCCCCAGGGACGAGTCCGTCACCTCTAGAATATCATCCATCCACCTTGCCCTTGGTCGGCCCCTCTTCCTTTTGCCCTCCACTCTCCCTAGCATCAGCATCTTCTCCAGATGCTTCTCCATTCTAACAAACTGGAGCTGGTTCAGAAGAGGGCCAGGAAGATGATCAAGAGACTAGACATTAAATCCTGTGAAGAGAAACTGAAGGAGTTGGGCATGTTTAGCCTTCAAAGGGTGTCAAGATCTGTTCTCCATCATTTCAGAATACGTGGAATAATGGGTTTCAGGAATAGGAAGCCAAATTCTGGCTGAATGCTAGCAAAACATCCTCACAGACTGACAGTAGAACCAATTATTCAGACAGATGGTGGACTCCCTTCACTAGATGTCTTCAAAGAGATGCTATAGAGCCATCTTTTGGGAATGCCTAAATTTATTCCTATAGTGAGCAGGGGATTGAGCTCAATGGCCTTATATAGCTCCTCCCAACTCCATGATTCTAGAAGGAAGCACAGCAGGAAACCCAAGCATCTCATTTTTGGCTAGATATTCTTGAAGTATTAAGAACCTCAGATATAAACAGATACTCAAAAGAGGTCAATGTCATCAGAGCTGCTTTGCAGGTCTGAATGATCAGCACAGACTGAACAAAAGTCTAAGGACTAACATTTCTCTGGGAAGCCTTTTAAAAACAGCCTAGTGGTGAGTGTAAACTTTCTATTTAGCAGGTGTGATAAACTTTGACTTGCTGAGAGTCACATTCCAAAAGTGAGCAAAATCATGACAAAAAGTGGCTGGGCCAATTAAAAACTGATTTAAACTTAATTGACCATTACATTAATTTACTATTATTGGTACACTTATTCCCTATGTATGCATGGATTCAATATTTCTTCCCCGTCATATTCCTTTTTTAATAGTAATTTTATTAGTGATTACAATTACAACAGTAAAAACTAATACAAACTAAAAGAAAAAAGAGAAGGTGCAGAAAAGAGAAAAAATAGAAAGAAAAAGAAAAAGAAAGAAAAAATAATATAGTAAAGAAAAAGAAAAATATATAAAGAAATGATTTCCCTCTTCATCACAACAAGTATAAATAATTTTAGTAACTTATCACCTTCTCTTAAAATACAATAAATTATCTCTTCTTCCCATATCCCATCTCTTATCTATAAACAAATCCACAAAGCATTGTCATTTCAGTCCTGGCGTCAGCAAAAGTCCATTAAGGGTTATCAGAGATAACAACATATCTATTTTAATCTTGATCAAATAATCCAACTTTATATTCCTTTCTTTTACTTCTAACAATCTTGATCTTTCGTCTCTTCAAATAATGTCCTAGAACTTGTTTTTTTTCCTCAGTTTTTTCTTTGTCCCTTCTCACAAAATTCCTCAAAGCTTTAACAAGCCTCTTTTGGAAATCCAGTATAGAATATTGTAAATCCAATATAGGAAAATTATCCAGTTTATTTATCTATCAAATTTCATCACTGCCCATGTCCCCCAAAAGAGGAGGGAGGGTTTGTATGTCCCTTTTAATTATTAAGACGTCAGCCGGTTTCTTTTCTACTGTATGTCCAGTGTAACATCTTTTTCCATGTCAATCTTGTAGACTGTCATTTTAAAACCCACTTTCATATCAGTCTTGATCTTGCCAGGTAAACTTGTTCCCCTTCCATAACAGTCACTCTCTGAGTGAGATGGGCAGGGAATAAACCTGATTAATGAATAATAAATAAATAAATAAATAAAAACATCTTTTAAGCACAGTCTATCTATAGAGGCTGTTGGAAGAAAATTCTGAGAGTGCCTTGGACTGCAAGAAGATCAAACCAGTCCATCCTCCAGGAAATAAAGTCAGACTGCTCACTTGAGGGAATGATATTAAAGGCAAAACTGAAATACTTTGGCCACATACTGAGAAGACAGGACACCCTAGAGAAGATGCTGATGCTAGGGAGAGTGGAAGGCAAAAGGAAGAGGGGCCGACCAAGGGCAAGATGGATAGATGATATTCTAGAGGTGATGGATTTGTCCCTGGGGGAGCTGGGGGTGTTGACAACCAACAGGAAGCTCTGGCGTGGACTGGTCCATGAAGTCACAAAGAGTCGGAAGTGACTGAACGAATAAACAACAACATCTATAGAAGCAGACACTCTTAAAATTAACTGCTGGGTCCATTGTTCAAAGATATCCTTCAGTACGTCCCATTTTAAAATGTTTTGCTTCATTCTGTATTAGTAAATCAAATGTAAGTGTTCTTCTCTTTTAATTATAATCTTTAGTTCCTTAACATCTTTTGCTAAGGATGGAAGGAAACCCACCTGGTGCTGTAAGAACTTGTTGATCCAAAGGTTCCTAATAGCTGAAAAGCAGTTAACAAGCAATTTCTAAAAGTGATTAGAAAAGGAAGTATGTGAACCCAGTGTTCTTTTGAAGGCGCTGACTGTGGTTTGAGCAGGATGGCTATTCCCTCATCTCCCAGAGCTCTAAACCCATTAGAGACTGTTGTCTTGTGGTCTCCTCATGAGGAGCAGCTGTCTGGAGCACTAGTGGGCAATCTCAAGTCCTCTCCTTGTCCAGTGACAAATTATAGCAGAGCTGATCTACTTGCCAGCTCTTCATTCTGCCGTGGTCATTGGCTCTGCTTTTTGCAGAACTTTTTTCAGTCCGCAATTTCTTCCCCAGAAGTCCCTGTTAGTCATATTCCAAATAAAATTTAGTGGCAAACTTTGGAAGTACAGGCAGTGTGGATACTTACACTGATTCTTCTCTCTTCCAAAAGATAGCATTGCTCTTTTGGAACATTTCTGAGTCAGGTTGAGTTGGACTGAAGAAATTCCATCAGGGAATACATTTTGTTTTTTAATATTCCAGGCAAAGTACTAACTGAAAATTCCCCCAAATACAATTAACAAGACAGCAGGTCAGGTCAGTGGGGAGCATTGTGAATGTGATGGAATTGCTTTGAACTTCCTCCCTGATTGGAGGAGGCCATGTTCATAGATTAAGAGAAGATTTAGATTAAGCAGTCGTAGGCAGTCAATAACCAACTTGCAATTGTGCTCAATTGGCCAGGGCAGAAACTACTGCAAATGTAAATAGACAGCACAGCTGGGAGTGGCCTGAATTCCAGAATAGAAACTTGTTAATTACCTTGTGTGGGGGTGTTAAAATATCCTTCTGGAAATCTTCTCAGCTGCCTAGACAGGAAAGAACATCATACTCAGACAAAACTATGGATGAGTCTATTCAATCTGCTTCCTCCTAAAATTAGTTTTTTCTCACTCTTCTCAATTTCACTCTTATTTCTATTTTATTTATGGAGATGATAGTAAAGTTTGAGAAGGTATGAATAAGAAATTCAGAAAATGAAAGTATTATCCATCTCAAATCACAGCATATTTATTCCCCTTCAGACAAATAGGTTTGCAACATGAGTCCTTGGAGAACTCCAGGTTCCTAATTTGATAATGGGAAGAATACCCTTTCTGGAAAACAAAAATCTTCCATTATTCCTGATGTGTCCAGCAGTGAGAAGATTAGGCAGCACTTTAGGTATGATTTCAGCAACCCATGAATATGAACCCCATGATTTAGTTGCAGATTATTTTTTAAAAAGTGTTAAGGTTCATCTAATCTATCTGCAGTCAAACTACAGCTTGTGGGCTTTAGGTTCCTTTGGTCTCTTCCTCTGTGGCTTCCTGGCCAGCTGCATGTGGTAGCCAAGATCTTTTCAACCAGTGGGTATCTGTCTTAGCACTCCTCACAATGGTGTAAGGTTTCAGTATATGTGTTAATGTTGTGTAGAAATTGCCCTTGCAATTCCTCAAACAATTTCTTCTCCCAAGGAGACTCCATTTTTCCTGCCTTTTTGGGGGGGGGTTGCTTGAGGCTTTATTTCACATTTGCTTGGTGCTCTCTTTGGGCTTCCTGAATTGACAGGAGATCTGAATTCTCCCTAGCTGCTTCCTTGCAAAGCCAGCGTATCTATATAATGGTATAATGAAATGTAAATAGGTATGAAATGTATGTATGAATGAAATGTAGATATAATATGTATGAATATAATATAATAACATGTATGAAATGTAAATATAATGGTATAATGGTATCTGTATAATGAAAGACAGAACATTCACTCAGCCACCTGATACGTAAATCAGTGCAAGAACTTTACTAATCTCCTCCCCTTTGAAGGAAATTTTGAAGGCAAAGTCCATTTCAGTAAATTCAATTAAAACATAGGACCTCCCTCCCTCAGCAAAGGAAGGTCAGCTAAGGTCAGCTACCTGGATTTGCTAATGGTCCTTATAAATATCTTTGCAAAAACTCTCAGGTGCCAAAAGGTCTAAGTAATTGGCAATATAATAAGTTCAATAAAATAAGTAAAGTGATTGCAAAGCTCATTGTTGTAGGGAAGATTTGCCAAACACTGATTTCAGTCACCAACCCCAAATTTATATTTATCTCAGGTTTCTGACTTGTCAACATCAAAAAAACATAAAATATTAATAAGAACAGGTATCTTTTAAGTTTAGAAGTGCTTGCTGGCTGCATCACCCCTTCTTAAGCATCATACAGGAAAAGGCTACCTTTTCAGATGAGTTTAGATGGGTTATACAGATGACAAGTATAATGGAAAACTAATTACAAACTCATTGAATTGAAAGAGTAGCCTAATTTTGTGCTATAAAAATGAAGGATGATAATGATAAACAATGAGCAACAAGTAGCAAAAGGTGTCACATAAAGGGAATCATTCACGCTGCAGCTACGAACTGAAGAAAAGAACCTTCTGCTCAAGTATTCCATTTTAAACATTGGCTTCACATGATTGCTAACTGGCAAAACAGCAAGTCACAAAACTGCATAAGGAACATTTATTTATTTATTTATATTTATTTATATTTATTTATTTCACAATCCACTCAAGGCTTAGGTTTCTCTTTCCTAGTGAAATCAGTAGTCCTTTGTTTTCCAAGTTGATCAATTTTTTTGGCCTAACAGTGCTGAAACAGCTTCAGTCATCACACAGACTTTGGAAACCATCTAATCAAACCTCCTAGCCAATGCTGGGATCAATTAAGTAGGTGATGGGACTGGACTTAAGAAAACCTTGTTCTCCCCAGTTCTCATCCAATACTGTATCCTTGGGATAGTTTAATATAAGCTTTAATACTTATAAGTCCTATGTGATAGGAATTCTAACATTTCTTTGGCAATGTGAATAAAATGGGACAGATTTAATACTGATTCAATACTCCTTCCCTAAACTTCTCATAGGCTTATTCTACACAAAGATTTTTTTATTTTATCTGATGCAGCCCAGAAGGAGTTATCAACTACTTTATTTGACATATGAAACTCCAAATTAATCAAGGATGATTACAGCTGCCAGCAGTCTTGGCTTAAATATTAGAAGGAAAGAGTGAGAAGGAGGAGCTGATTCATTAAAATTACTGACTCTTGAAACAGCTATACCTTTTTCCAGGCTTTCAGAGAAGGCTGTAAAAAGAAGGGCTGTTTATCAAACTACAGAGATCTTGGCCTTGTGGAAGGTCCAAAACAATTGTGAGTCAACTTCAGAGGCTCTACTCTATCCTTGAAGAGAATTTCTACTAGTCTACTGTTCCTTCTTCCTGCCTAGAACATCAAAAGTGAAAGCACTGTTTTTACCCCTTAAAACCCCATACTTATACATAGGAAATCCATGGGTGGAGGTATAAAAAAACCAAGATGGTGACTTCAACTGCACAATCAAAGCCTTTGATTATATGGCGATGACCATCATAGCACTTTTTTTTTAATCACCTTCCCCTCTCCCTGTCAACACCCCTGCATACAAACATACATACCCATTACATCATTTCTTCTTGGGATAATGTTATGCATCATGCAGAAAGGTCATAAGAAACAATAAGCCAGAGAAATTAAAGGCATAAGCTGAGTTTTTTTTTTTTTTAGAAAGCTAGATCTAGTTTAAACAAGCATCATCTTTGTATCTCTCTATACCTTTCTACGTTTGTGTACCTCCCTTCTTCCACCATGACTATACATTTCTTTATGTGTGTCTTTTGTTCTTTGACTTTCTCAACTCTCTCTTTTTGAGGATTTTATCAGCACCACCATCCATTCACAATCATAGCTTTCTCAGTTTCCCCTTCCTATCAATCCATTCACTTTTCTTTATATGTTAGCTTTACATTCAATTCTCATTCATTCTCTCTATATGGCCAGTTAACCTAAATGTACTTCTTTCACATTCACTTTTGTATTCAGTCCATGTTTATTTGTTACCCTTTCACCCCTGACCCTCTTTCTTTTTGTGCCCCCCCCAGCACAATAATTGAGTAGCCCATTCCCCCTGCATTC
This sequence comes from Candoia aspera, assembly GCF_035149785.1. Classification (NCBI taxonomy): domain Eukaryota; kingdom Metazoa; phylum Chordata; class Lepidosauria; order Squamata; family Candoiidae; genus Candoia; species Candoia aspera. The sequence goes on from NC_086153.1 coordinate 327,962,241, forward strand.
AACTTATGGTATGTTTCTTTGGACATACCCAAAACTCACTTCCATGCCACAGCCATTACCCATAGCCATTTCCCATTCTTTCAAAAGCATATTCCTCATACCATATGTGCTCTATTCACCATTTTTCTGCCAGCATTTGCATGTCTGAATATTTCTCCAACCAGTTTACCATCTTTAGTTAATACTCTGCCAAAGCACACAAATCCATCTCCTTGTTTTAATCTTTTGCATAATGTATATATGCATAACAACAATATATGCATAATGTATGCATAATCTGCAATTATGCATGCCATCTGTCACACAATGTCCTTGGCCTTTAATACATTAACCTTTAGATAATGTTTCTCAATCTCAGAGCCTTTAAGACGTGTGGACTTCGACTCCCTGAATTCCCCAGCTAGAATGCTGGCTGGAGACTTCTGGGTGTTGAAGTCCACGTATCTTAAAGGTACTGAGTGTCATGCGCTGCCTACCGCTGAGTGAAACACAGACACTGATTCAGGGAAGAGCAGGTTCAGGTTTATTTCAGCGTAGTGCTAAACGAGAAAAAAGCTGAGAGTGAAGGGAGCGCGCCGGTGCGGGGTTTAAATAGCCCGCGCCGGTCAGCGCCCCCCCCACTTTGGGTTGCGTCATCCCCCCCCAGTCCTGCATGCTTCCGTGCCGGTAGGTGAAGGGTTGCAGGGCCCCTGCTGGTGCCCCGGGCTTTGCCCATAATCGGTTTCTTTCTCCGGCCAGTGATTGCTGTCAGCTGGGCGATCTCCATTGCGCTTCGCTGACAGCTTCAGGTGTGCCTCGTGATCCGCCCTGTCTTTGTCTTTCCTTCTTCCTCTTTTGTGTTCTGATGGCTGGGTCATCCGGCCGGGGTCATTCCCTTCTCCTCGGGATCTGTGTCTGTTGTTGTGCGTGCTTTGCTTACCTTAAATCCCTTCCTCTGCTTTCTAGGTATTGTCATGTGTGCCGTTGTGCTGATGCCTTCAGCTCAACGGCACTCATGACACTGAGATTGAGAAACACAGCTTTAGATCATAATTCCTGTTGTATCATCAAGCCCAGCTTTGGGGGATTTCAAACTTTTTCAGGTTGTGGAAACTGTGGATTTTTTCCCCCTGAAACCCCTGATCAAGAAAACTGGAGCTTCTGAATGTCAGATGACAAGCCCTGCCCTTCTCCTTGTACCTTAGTGATTAGGAAGAGGTCTCTGCAAGGACTACTTGGGGAGAATTTTCCCTTAGTCCCTTGCCAGAATTCTCCACAAAGGACTAAGGAGGGGAAACAATCCCTTTCTGAAAGCCTTCTAGATTTTTCCCCCTTAGTCTCTTCTGGAAAGGTGTGTCCCCCCACTCCCCAGCCCATGATATCCTTTAAGTCTAGGACTCCATGGAAACCAGTTTGGAAAACCTCATTCTACTGTATGTAACATTTACTACAAATTATTTGGGTTCTTGAGAGCCAGTTGGTGTAGTGATTAAGGCATCAGGCTAGAAACTGGGAGACCATGAGTTCTAGTCCCACCTTAGGCACAAAGCCAGTTAGGTGGCCTTGGGACAGTCACTTTCTCTCAGCCCTAGGAAGGAGGCAATGGCAAACCACTTCTGAAAAACCTGCCAAGAAAACTGCAGGGACTTGTCCAGGCAGTCTCTAAGAATCAGACATGATTGAACAGATTAAAAAAAAAAAACTTGGGTTCTCAATCAAGAACATGGCATTGTCTGCAAGCAAAAATATGTGCATATTCACATCTTTGTATCTCCAGCATGCCACAAGCCTTCATTATACATTTATCCATAGATATATTAAGCGACCAAGAGGGTATTGCAAATTCTTGTCCTACTCCTTGTTTACCGCTGAGCCCTTCATGAAGCCTTCAATTTATTCGCACATGCTTTACCTTCATTATATGCCTGTCTTATTGCATTTGGCAACCATCCTTCAGCACCATATTCACACAATATGTTCCGTAACACAAGCCCATGCACTTCATTATCACTGTCTTTAAATCAGCAAATATGTAATAACTGACCGTTTCACAATTATACAATTCTCAATGATATGCCAAAGAACAAAAATTTGGTCTGCTTACTCCTTGCCTACACAGCACTTTCCCAATTTTGCTTATTGTCACCTTTCATACCTTTTGATCAGAATTCTCTCAAACCTTCTCAGGCACGCTTAACTAACTAATCCCCTGTAATTTTGTGCATTCACTTTTGCAACCTTGCCTTTTGTACAAGGGAACAAGGATGACATTCACACCAGTTTTTTTTTTTTTCCCCCAAGTTTCAGGGAGAAGGTATAGAACAGAACAGAACCAAACCAGAACAGAATGGAATAAACTTTTATTGTCATTCCACTGTATACAAGTGCACATTAAAATGAAATTTTGTTGCAATTGGCTCACAAAAAATAATTACTATGATATATAATATATATTCTTTACCATTCAACTCCCCTAATCATTATCCCTGATAAATATCATGGTCCTACATACAACATATACCACCATGAAGTAAGATATGATAAATATGAGGCAAAATGAATACCTTGACCCACCACAGGGTGATGTCCACCCACTGTGAGGATGTCACAGTCATGAATATTGTCTACCTTCCTCTAGTCCCATTCTCTGCTAAGTGCAGGATTATGGTTCGAGCATCTCTGACAAATAGCTACCCGTCCCCTTTTTAAACACCTTAGTCAAAGCCATAATGTATCATTTGAACCAATCTCTCTTCCTTAAAGGAACTCATCTCAAGTTTCTCCTGTTTTCTCCAGAATCTCTTACACTGGAGGAAGAAGGGAGCCTACCAGTTCTAGAACTCCAGGCTTTGATAGAAACACTGACCTTGTTGGGGATGTCAGTTCAGCAACACTGACTCTTCAGCAGTTCATTACCTACTGGTTACAAGGGAGAAATATAACGTAGATGGAGAATAAAGGATTTACTCTGTGTCCTTTTTGGCTATCATTTTGCCTGTTCCTTGTTTTATGAGATTGCTAATCTGAGGCCCCTCCCCTCTGCCTTTCTTACCAGGCACATTTTCATAGAGCACTTGCTTTTTGATTGTCCTCTTTGTAGGATGTAGGTGGCCAAGAGCCAGGTTTTGCTATATCCATATAATGTAGTTCCTGTAAATAAATATCCTTTATGTTATAGTTACCAAACCTGCTCCACTAATCACTATTAAGGTCAGATTCCTCTCTCCAGAATGCTCACAATACTGCTTCAGTGTCCCAGCAAAAATGACTCAAACCGACCCCTGAATATCTCAGAGGAGGTTGTCAGTCTCAGTAACACAGAAACAACTCACTGTTGAGGTCTGCAGGAGCTAATAGCCTGCCATGACTCAGCTTATGATAGCAGCTGGATCACCAAGTGGCTATGTCAAATGTAACTCAAGTTTGCTGATTCCTCTCCTGAGAGCTTTGAAAATAACCTTTGGAAGTTTCCTCCAGGGTAGAGAGTCAGAAGTGGGCCCAACAGAAAAGAGGGCAGAAATGCCAGCCCATTATTTTTAGGTCAGCTGTGAGGACTTCTCTCTTGTTGTCATTCCTCAACTGCCAGTTTCAACATGGATGGATGCAAACATTCTATAAAATCCAATCTAGCAGAGGACAACCCCTCTCAATCAAACAATGTCATCTATTGGGACCTAGGCAGTGTACCTTCTCTGCTGCAGTGCCTCCCCTCTGGAACAGCATCCCCTAGAAGATTCATATGGCTTCTACCCTACAGATGTTCTGGACGTCATTAAAAATGTCACTTCTTTTTGCTGTAGTTTTGCTTTTTCATTTCCTCCCTCCCCCCAAATCCATCCATCCATACACACATACACACATACGTACATGTTTTTTTTTTTTAAAGATTTATTTATTTTATGCCTTTGAGACAGTGTTGACTCCTGGTGACTGCCAGGACTAGTCCCTGCAGTTTTCTTGACAAGATTTTCGCTCTTCTATATGTATACATTTATTTTTATCATTTCTTCTCTTTTTTGCTCTATATGAATTGTAAGCTGCCCAGTGCCTTTTTGGAGTCAGATGGTCTCCCAATTGAATATAAAATAAAATAAAAAATAAACACTCAAGAGCTACTCAGAGATATACCCTAAGCAAGTCCCCCGGTGTGGGGGTTTCTATGACAGATTTTGACATGTTATGTATTTGTGGATCCTTATAAACCCAGATTAGTTTTATTCTTTGTTAGCAGAGCAATATTCCTGTAACTTAAAGCTTTTTTTAAAAAAAGCATATTTTCATTAATAACTTTCTTCAACATATGGAGCTTTCTTTAACATACGTCTAAGCCTAAAAATCTAAGAGACTCGAGTTTTTATAGAAATCTCCAGAGAAGCTTTTTAAAAACCAAACCAAAACAAAAACACTCAATTGTGCTTGATATTTTACTTTGTTGCCTAAATTCCCCCCATCTGAGGTCTTTTTAATGCAAATTTCTCTAAATTCCTACATATGACGTACCTGCTTCTTTGCATACACAACTTTCAAAGATAGGGTGGCTTTTAAAAATACATATTTGCCTAAAGGCCTACATTTTACATCTCTCTCTCTTTTTTTATATCCCCCTCCCAGAAACATCTGTTCTTTTCCAGAAAAAGCTGTCACTTTTGTTTAACCATAAATTTTTAGTCCAAAGTTGGATCCAAGCAGATACCATTTGCTGATAGAGTTAATTCAGTGATAAATCTATTTCCATAGAAATGTGATACATTTCATTTATATCTCTGCTTAAAATGATGCAAGAGGTATTTCTGCTCTGTGGGTCTCTCGCTTTGGTTTGCAAAGCCTGACACAACTGAGGTCCAAGTTATCTTCAGGAACTTTTATTCCCTTACAGTCCAACCCACAAACCTAAAGTCTTCAGTGGGGCATCTTTTGCTGGTTTCTCCCCAGATACATTAAATGTTGGCCGGAAAATCTGCTTTTCCACATGGGATAATTTCCTTCTGCTACTGGAGTTGAAGCAAGGAATGGGCTTAAAATCTGTCTTTCCCCACAGCAGGTAGTGAAACCTAGCCAAGCTTGGCTGGTATCAAAAAAAAAACACTAAATAGTGTTGGAGTACTAAGTATTTCTTCAGCAAACGATTGTTACCTTGTCGCTTGAGCACCTCAATGATGCCATGAGCTAAACCGTGAAGGGCCACCCAAGACAGGAAGGCCATGACAAAGGTCAGACTAAATGCGATCCCTGGGGAAGATAATGGCAACCCACCTCAGTATTCTTGCCGTGAAAACTAAATGGATCAGTACAACCAGAGACATGTCGGTATACCATCGGAAGATGAAATCCCCAGGTCGGAAGATGGTCAAAATGCTACTGGGGAGGAACAGAGGATGAGTTCAACTAGCCCCAGACGTGATGATGCAGCTAGCTCAAAGCTGAAAGGACGGCTAGCAGCTGACAGTGCTGGTGGTGAACGGCAAATCTGATGTTCTAAGGATCAACACACCATTGGAACCTGGAATGTAAGATCTATGAGCCAGGGAAAATTGGATGTGGTTATTGGTGAGATGTCAAGATTCAAGATAGACATTTTGGGCATCAGTGAACTGGAATCGGCCACTTCACATCAGATGACCACCAGATCTACTACTGTGGACAAGAGGACCACAGAAGAAATGGAGTAGCCTTCATAATTAATAGTAAACTGGCTAAAGCAGTGCTTGGATACAATCCAAAAAAACGATAGAATGATCTCAATTTGAATTCAGGGCAAGCCACCTAACATCACAGTGATCCAAATATACGCCTCAACCACAGCTGCTGAAGAAGCTGAAGTAGAGCAGTTCTATGAGGATCTGCAGCACTTACTGGACAATACACCTAAAAGAGACATTGTTCTCATCACAGGAGACTGGAATGCTAAGGTGGGCAGTAAGATGACACCTGGAATTACAGGTAAGCATGGCCTGGGAGAACAAAACAAAGCAGGACATAGGCTGATAGATTTTGCCAAGACAACTCACTCTGCATAACAAACACTCTCTTCCAACAACCTAAGAGACAGCTTTATACATGGACTTCACCAGATGGACAACACCAAAATCAGTTTGACTACATCCTTTGCAGCCAAAGGTGGTGGACATCTATACAGTCAGTAAAAACAAGACCTGGAGCTGACGGTAGTTCAGATCACGAACTTCTTATTGCACAATTCAGGATCAGACTAAAGAGATTAGGGAAGACCCACAGATCAGCTACATATGAGCTCACAAATATTCCTAAGGAATATGTAGTGGAGGTGAAGAATAGATTTAAGGGACTGGACTTAGTAGATAGGGTCCCGGAAGAACTATGGACAGAGGTCCGCAACATTGTTCAGGAGGCGGCAACAAAATACATCCCAAAGAAAGAGAAAACCAAGAAGGCAAAATGGCTGTCTGCTGAGACACTAGAAGTAGCCCAAGAAAGAAGGAAAGCAAAAGGCAACAGTGATAGGGGGAGATATGCCCAATTAAATGCAAAATTCCAGAGGCTAGCCAGAAGAGATAAGGGATTATTTTTAAACAAGCAATGTGTGGAAGTGGAAGAAGACAATAGAGTAGGAAGGACAAGAGACCTCTTCCAGAAAATTAGAAACATCGGAGGTAAATTCCAGGCAAAAATGGGTATGATCAAAAACAAAGATGGCAAGTGTCGCGTCACGCGACCAGTCCTTCGCCCTTCGGTCTATGGGATTCCCTGGGGGGGAATGAGCCAACGATTCCCTCGCAAGGGTGAGGTCGAAAAAACAACGGTAGGCACAGGATTCTTTTGTGGCGAGTGACGCTACATCTCAGGAGGTTGCTGGTACTGCCTCCTGGGCCACGCCCCCACCTCCTTTTATTCAGCAGTTCTATCAGGGCGGGGGAGTGAGTACAAAGAGAATAGGGAAATACAAGTCATGCCCTGAGGCTACGTGAGAGACATGCAATCTAGCTGTGCAGTAATGGAGTCAGGTACGTCACAATTCCACCTTTTTTATTTAATTTTGTTCCTCCCCCAGAGGGTCTGAGTCGGGGAGCCAGGGACTCTTCAGTCCAAGGAGACCCATCCCAGCGTCCTCTCTCGGGGGGTAGTGTGACCGGGGGTCCTTTTCCACTTCCGATTCACTATCGGAGGACCATCCCAAGAGTGGTGTTTTCTCCATACCTACAGCAGAGACCAGGTGTTGAACAGCAAGCTTTGTCTCGGATACCTCTGAGTCCAATGTATGAAGTCTCTGCTTTAAGAAGCGGAGAACGCGACCCAGCACACAGGGGCCTATGGTGCATACGAGAATCAATAACAGGAGGGGCCCCAACAGAGCGGACAACAGTGTGGTTAGCCATGGGGAAATGCTAAACATATTTTGATACCATGACATGGATTGTTGGCGCTCCAATTCCCTTGTTTTTAAACGGGAATTGAGCTCTTTCATAGAGTCCAATACTACTCCTGAGTTGTCGGCATAAAAACAGCAGTCTTCCTTTAGAGCAACACACAGACCCCCTTGTTTGAGGAACAGAAGGTCGAGACCCCTACGATTTTGCAAAACCACTTCGGATAGAGAGGTAAGGGAATCTTGTAGCGCCACAATAGATTGTTCGATGGCGCGAAGGTCAGTGTCAATGATAACGCTAAGGTGACGCAGGTTCTGATCATTGACAACAAGGGCTGACACACCAGTGGCGGCTCCGGCCGCACCTAAGCCCAGTAGGACTGATAAAGTTACAGCAGTCACTACTTCGCGCTTAGCCTTGAGGGGATAATGAGGGGGCTCTAAAATGGAGAGAAGTTCGTCAGGGGAATAGATAGAAATCTTGGGGAGTAGGAGCACCTGAATACAAAAGGCGTTAGTTTGTAACAAGGTATCACCATATACACATGCGGTGAGGCCAGAAGAACATGCCCAAACAGAGTTGTTCCCAGGGATAAAGTATTGCCCTGTCAATCGGGCAGAGATATTACCAGAGGTAGTGTAGAGTACACCGTAGCCACCATGGCCGGTGTGACCGTTGATGTTCAAGCGATTTTTTGGAAGATAGAGGGCACAGTGATCATGAGAAGAATTAAGGCAATATTGAATATAGTTAGCAGGAACACGGCCAAGGCAGCAGCCCTGCCCTATTATAGAGGTGATAGTCAACGTGGTGTTTTGCCAGCGGCAGGAGGAGGCTGAGGTAGAGTTTCGGATAGGGTCAGGAGAACCGACTGCTTCATAGAATGGTGGGGAGGAAGACAAGCAAAGCCAACATCGAGATGTGTTAGAAGCGGTGTGAACAAGGGAAAAGGAGGAGTTAAGAAGAGAGACAAGGGGGTTTTTTTGTTTGGTGAGGGGTTTAAGAAAGGTGGAGTGAATGTCGTCGGCATTGGGCCCAACAGGTGGGGACTGAGGGAGAGTGACCTGTCGTTGAATGTAGAATATGTTGCCGTAATGATACCCGGGCCATCCGGCATATATACGACCTCCCCATTTTACACCTGAGTCCCAGGCATTCCCCTGAGCTTTTCCTGCAGCAGTGAATTGTACAATAACCGGATTACATCTATTCCAACCCCCCTGTCCTGCCGCATTCTTTTTGGTTGCGGTGCACCTAATGTCCTTTCTCAACCGAGTGAGGGTGATGTAATCAGTCTTATATGGAGGGGTCCAGTAGATGTAGCCAGTGGAAACGCAGGACCAAGATTTGCAAAAGTAATCTGCTATGCCTCCGCAGTCGTGCACGTGATCAGGGCTGGTGTCATGTCCTGGGCACACATACAGGGGATACCTTTTAACGGTGGAGTGGCTGGGCTCTGGGAAGCCGTCCAGCCTCCTGTAGGCTGTCACTCCTAAAAGCATTTCTGAAAAGTCAAAATACAGGTTAGGGAAACAAGATATAATTGGGCTATAACAAAAGGATGTATTCAGGATCTGTCCCAAGGCATCGCGGATTGTCCAGGTGATATTGTAAGGGCGATGCGATCCCTGGGCGTCAAATGCCAGTAGGCGTCGTCCCTGCCAACGGGCGGGCTCAGGAAGGGAGAGTAAAAATAAGGTGAGCGTAAGGCGAGATGAGGTGGCGAACCCCTTAATTAATTTTGTTATTTCACAGTGATATTGTCCTAGATCGGTCAACTGTACGTTGGTGATAGCAAGGGTAGTTTGGCGAAAGTGATAAGTGATGGAGTAGGAATCGCCATCTTGGAGAAGAGTGTTGTTGCGAAACCAGCGCCAGAAGGTGCCTTTTCTTTTGATGGGAGAGCGTTGAAGACATTCCATGGCGTTGGATGCTGAGCTGCGGCCAATGGTGGCAGGGTAGCGTAAACGATGGGTTCGAATGAGAGAGGTTGTTTTAGGGTTCGTTGTGAGGGGAGCAGAGATGGAAGAGAGATAACAGAGAAGGAGGGTCAAGAAGGTGCTTGTCAGGAGACTGCCCATGATATGGCCGGATGCAGCGAGCAGGAACCCAGAGCACTCGATCAGGAAGTTGCACAGCAGCGTAGCCTTTTCCCCAGGTGACGAGTTGCGCAGGGCCTTTCCACTCAGGGCTGGGCAGTTGCCTAAAATAAACAAGGGGACGGGAAGAGGGAACTACTGGCTTGGAAAAGTGTCGAGATGCAGCCGTAGCAGGGGGGGTACCGGTAAGATTAAGGAAATTCAAGGTAAACAAGGTGAGATTAAGGATGTTTTGTAACATCGGGAGGCTTGGGGGGCCTAAGGCCTTTTTCCCCGTTTGCCGATCAAGGGCATTCTTTAGGGTCTGGTTAGCCCTTTCCACAATAGCCTGACCTTGGCTGTTGAATGGTATACCGAATCTGTGAGTAATGGACCACTTACGGCAAAACTCAGCAAAGGGAGTGCTGACGTAAGCGGGGCCATTGTCAGTTTTCAAAGTTTTGGGACATCCCGATGTGACGAAAGTGCGAATACAATGATTGATTACGTTTTTCGTGGCTTCTCCTCTTTGCAAAGTTGCCAGGATGAATCCCGAATAAGTATCCACAGATACATGGATATACTTCCAAGGTGCAAAAGAGGGATAATGAGTGACATCCATCTGCCATGTGTCACAAGCTTGGACACCCCTGGGATTAACTCCCTCAGGGATGCACTTTGCCTGCAAACTGCAGGTTGGACATTGTTGAAGAATGGCGGTAGCTTCTTGATATGTAATGCCAAATTGGCGCACCAATGCTTTTTTATTTTGATGGAAATAAGCATGGCTGTCCCCTGCTGAAAGCGGCGGAGGAAGAGGGGAAGAGGCCATAATTTTGCAAGCCTCATCTGCCATGTGGTTGCCTTCGGACAGGAAACCGGGTAGCTGTTGGTGGCTTCTAATATGCGCTACAAACAAAGGGGATGTTCTGTCCTTCAGGAGAGTTTGAAGCTGCAAAAAAAGCGTCATGAGAGAGGGGGGGGTAACAGGGGAAATATATGCATCAAACATGGCCACAGCCATTTGAGTGACATACATACTATCTAATATAACATTCAAAGGCTGTTCTGGGAAAAGAGACAAGGCTAGCAAAAAGGCGGCTAACTCAGCCTGTTGGGCAGATGCTTGTGGGCCTGTTAGGCGTTTATGCCATTTGCAATTATTTTGCCATGTACAAGCCCCTATGGTTTTGGAGCCGTCTGTAAAAACAGTGAGGGCTTCCTTGAGTGGCTGCTGAACGAACGGCGAGGTTAGTGTAAAGGGTACTGTTCGCAACAGTTGCAATCGAGGATCAGGGGGAAGATGGCATGACACCTGGCCACACCAGTCCTCCAAGGCATCCTGCAGTGCAGTGGAGTTTTGTAGGAGGGGTTCCCATTGAGTAACCTTAAGGGGAATGTACAGGGTGGAAACATCCAGTCCCATTAGGGCTCTAATCCTCTTCCGGCCTTTCTCAACAAGAGAGGCCATTTGTGCTGCTCTGGTGATGATGGATGTCTTAGGTGTGTGTGGCAAGTGTAGCCATTCTAAAATATGTAGATGTTTGTTATCAGACGTTTGGACAATGATGGCAGTTAATAATTGATGTGTCGAAAGAATGGCAAGAGAGGGTGGTTTGTCAGTGAGCGCACGGTCCACCCATTGGGTCGTAAGGACGGCATTGACCTGTTGTAGGGCATGCAATTGTTGTTCTGTAAGGTATACCTTGTCAGCTGGGTTTGTCAAACCCACTAGCGCTTGGAATAAAGGTGATAACATGGGTGTAGTTAAAGCAAGGTATGCGCGGGCCCAGTTAATGACCCCCAGACATTGTTGTAATTGGACCAAGGTGGTCGGCTGGGGAAGCGTGAGCATAGGTAGAAGTGGGGCAGCTGTGGAGGCTAAAACTTTGTGGCCTAGATATTGCATTGGATAACGAGACTGGACCTTTTCTGGTGCAACGTGCAACCCTGCCGTTGCTAGGGTGGCTAAAAGAATAGGAAAAGTTTTTTGAACTGTCCCTTTCGGGCCCTCAGCAGCGACTAAAATGTCATCCATATAATGATACACAAGAAAATGCGGAAATTGGGATCTATAGGGTTGCAATGCTTTATCGACAAAAAATTGGCACATTGTGGGTGAGTTCAACATGCCTTGTGGGAGGACCTTCCACTGGTACCGAGCAGTAGGCTTTGAATTGTTAAGTTCCGGTACCGTAAATGCGAAAATAATTCTGTCCTTTTGTGCCAAAGGTATGGAAAAAAAACAATCCTTGAGGTCTATTACAATAAGGTCGTGTCCTTCCGGAATCAAGTTGGGGTTGGGAAGTCCACACTGCAAAGGTCCCATGGGCTGAAGGATGGTGTTGATAGCCCTAAGATCCTGTAGGAGGCGCCATTTGCCAGACTTCTTTTTGATGACAAATACCGGAGTATTGTATGGGCTGGTGGAGGTTTCGATATGGCCTTCAATTAACTGCTGTTGGACCAAGATATGTAAGGCGTCCAGTTTCTCTTTGGTGAGTGGCCATTGATCAACCCATACCGGCACAGAGGTTTTGAGAGAGAGAGAGAGAGACCCTGAAGGGTCCTGTAAAGCCATTAGGGAAGTTGAATAAAAGCGTGGAACTGTGAAAGCAAGTCACGGCCCCATAGGTTACAGTGCAAAGGCAAGATATAAGGCTTTAGATACGCTGTAATATGAGAATGAGCAGTCACAGCAGAAAGCCAATGAGAGCTGACCTTAGCGGCCTGTGCTCCGCCTACTCCTTGCACCGAGGAGGCTTCAGCGATAGGCCAGGAGGAGGGCCATTCAGCGGAACGAATGACAGAGACGTCGGCGCCGGTGTCAATCAAGCCTTCGAAAGAGCGACCATTTAGTGTGACAAGGAGGGTGGGTTTAGAGGTTTGGACTGGTTGCTGCAAGGCAAACAATGATGGCATATCAGGAGAAGGGAGAAGTATGAGCGTGGCGACAATTGTTCCTTTATTTAAGGAAAAGCACCTATCTCCCACTCCTGCCAGAGCAATTTGTGTCAAATCTGATGAATCATACAAATAGGGAGCAGCAACCATTCCCTCAAGCGTAAGCGAGGAGTTGGGAATAAGCAAAGCAGGGGTAAGAGGAGGGAGGGGTTTATGCAGCGTGACAACAAGAGGAAGGGAAAGGACAGCCCCCGGATCGTCATACAAAAGATCCTCTGCCAACTCCACAGGGAAGCTGGTGATGGGTAATTCAGCCTTTGGGGCGGGGTTAGCTGACAACCCCCGATCTAGTTTTCCGAAGGCTGGTGAGGGGAGGAGTTATTGCGACATTGCGAGGCCCAATGATAGCCTTTGCGGCACCTGGGACAAGGAGTTTTAGGTTTGGAGGGGGGGGGCGGCCCCCTTTGAGTGGAAGGGGGCGCCCCACCTCCCCCGGGTGCACGGCATTGATTCTTAAAGTGGCCCGGCTTCCCACAATTGAAGCAATTTCCATGACGAGTGATTGCGAGGGCTTCCGGGGAATGGAGCTGAGGGGAGGGGTTAGTAGAAGGCAGCGAGGTGGTAATGGCGGCAGCGAGAGCGCTCACTTTGTGAGAGGTGGTACCAACGATTCTGCAGAGTTGCAGGAAGTCTGCAAGCTTTACACCCGGTTGATTGACTGCGGGTTGCAGAATGGTCTGGCAGTCATGATTAGCGTTAGAGAAAGCAAGTTTCATTAGCAGCTCATGTTTAGCCGTGGCATTATCAATTTGTCGGTCTAAAGCAATCTGAAGGCGACTTATGAAGGAAGCATATGGTTCATTTGGTTCTTGCATTATTTTCAAAAACGTTTGGGTGGATTGAGAGTCGGAATCATCCACTCTTTTGAGAGCATTCATGGCGCACATGTGAATAATAGCAAAACAACGACGGGGGGAGTTCTGTTGCTGGACTAAGGTTGCGAATTGTCCCTTTCCTAATAATTGATTTGCGGTCACCCCTGCGGGAAGACCTCTTCTAATTTCTACTTCCACCCCTTTGTCGTATTCAGATTGCCACACAACGTATTGCGCCGGGGTCATAAGCATAGAAAAAAGCATTTTCCAATCATACAATAACATAACAGTGTTAGCAGTAACTAAAGAGTCTAAAACTCCCCTAGTAAAAGGAGAGTGCAAGCCGTAGGTGGTTACAGCATCTTTGATTTGTTTCAAAACCTTAAGTTCAATATTGTTATACAAATTTCCTCCCGCCGCCCCTAGGCCGATGGTCATGGGAAAGGCAGAGGGACTCTCCATTTCCAATGAGAGGGGGGAGGAGAGGAGTTCAGTGATGGCGCCTCCTAGGGGGTGGTGTTGAGGGGAGTCGGGGGTTGGAGCTGAAGGGGGAGGAGGAACGGCTGGGTATGGAGGGGGTGGTGGTGAGGCAGCATCGAGATGGGCGGCAAGAGGGGGTGGGGTTTTTGGGCCGGGAGGAGAAGGGCAAGTTTCCGGGGAAGACGGGGGAGGGTAAAGAGTGTTGATGGCCGCCATAACAGCCTTCCAGGCAGTCAGAATAGGCACGGGTGCTCGTGGGGTATCATGAAAATATTTTCCTATCCTTTCCCAAGTGGATGCTTTGAGCGACCCCTCTGAAGGATAGACAGGGCAGTGTCTGTCCATGTACAGTAGGAGTTGAGTCACCGATTTTTTTGAAATGGGAAAGATGGTCGTACCGTTAGCCTTTTGACAAGAGTTAGCCTTCTTCACTAAATCATAAAGTTCGTCCCTATGAACTGACGAAACTTTGGAGAGTGGGGAGCCCATTACTTACGATTGCAGAGCCTTTGCCAGGTGCGTAGTAACGAGAGTGAAGGCAGTGCACCTCTAGACAGAGATCACACCGTGAGACCGAAGGGATCCCGGACGAGCCCCCAGTTGTCGCGTCACGCGACCAGTCCTTCGCCCTTCGGTCTATGGGATTCCCTGGGGGGGAATGAGCCAACGATTCCCTCGCAAGGGTGAGGTCGAAAAAACAACGGTAGGCACAGGATTCTTTTGTGGCGAGTGACGCTACATCTCAGGAGGTTGCTGGTACTGCCTCCTGGGCCACGCCCCCACCTCCTTTTATTCAGCAGTTCTATCAGGGCGGGGGAGTGAGTACAAAGAGAATAGGGAAATACAAGTCATGCCCTGAGGCTACGTGAGAGACATGCAATCTAGCTGTGCAGTAATGGAGTCAGGTACGTCACAGGCAAGAACCTAACCGAAGAAGAAGAGATCAAGGAAAGGTGGCAAGAATATACGGAAGACCTGTATAGGAAGGATAACAATATTGGGGATAGCTTTGACGGTGTGGTCAGTGAGCTAGAGCCAGACATCCTGAGGAGTGAGGCTGAGTGGGCCTTAAGAAGCATTGCTAATAACAAGGCAGCAGGAGACAACGGCATCCCAGCTGAATTATTCAAAATCTTGCAAGATGATGCTGTCAAGGTAATGCATGCTATATGCCAGCAAATTTGGAAAACACAAGAATGGCCATCAGATTGGAAAAAATCAACTTATATCCCCATACCAAAAAAGGGAAACACTAAGGAAAGCTCAAACTATTGAACAGTGACACTTATTTCACATGCCAGTAAGGTAACGCTCAAGATCTTGTGTCAGGGCAGCCATGCTCTAAATAAAACACAGACTCACTTAGAGGGTCTAAGGATTTCTGGCTTTATTAGAATGGAGTGCATGCAAAGAAAAAGACGGGAATCCTTATGTGTTGACAGGGTGTCCTGTTTATACTTTGTTGGCGGACGTTGTGCTTCTCCACCCTCGAGCCAGGACCGGATGGGTGCTTGGGACTATGATGTGTCAGCTGATGGGTGATTCCAGCGATCTCCTTTGTCTCCCTGCCTTCGTCCGGACCAGGTGCATGCCCTGGGGAAATGGGATGGCGTTCCCCAGATCCTCTGATGGGTGTTGAGTCCGCTCCGAAGGGCGCTCCCATTGTGTTGGAGATTCCTCTATGGATATGGGTGCTTGAGGGATAAGTGAGTGCATCCCCTGGGGAAATGGGAAGGCGTTCCCCCTATCTCTTGATGGGTGCCAATTCTGGTCTAGGGGCTTTTCTATTATGTTTGTGATTCCCTTCTGGATATGGGTGCTCGGGGGATATGTGAGTGATTAAGGGATTATGCTTATCCCTTCCTCTTACCTAATGTGCATGTTCCCCGTTGTGATGCACAAATGCCTTGCAACGGGGAACATGACATCCTGCAAGGTAGACTTCAACAATTTTTCATGGAGTGAGAATTGCCAGATGTACAAGCTGGGTTTAGAAAAGGCAGAGGAACTAGGGACCAAATTGCCAATATCCGCTGGATAATGGAAAAAGCCAGGGAGTTTCAGAAAAACATCGATTTCTGTTTTATTGACTATTCTAAAGCCTTTGACTGTGTGGACTATAACAAATTGTGGCAAGTTCTTAGTGGTATGGGGATACCAAATCATCTTGTATGCCTCCTGAGGAATCTGTATAACAACCAAGTAGCAACAGTAAGAACAGGCCACGGAATAACGGACTGGTTTAAGATTGGGAAAGGAGTACGGCAGGGCTGTACACTCTCACCCTACCTATTCAACTTGTATGCAGAACACATCATGCGACATGCTGGGCTTGAGGAATCCAAGGCTGGAGTTAAAATCGCTGGAAGAAACATTAACAATCTCAGATATGCAGATGATACCATTTTGATGGCTGAAAGCTAAGAGGAACTGAGGAGCCTTATGATGAAGGTGAAAGAAGAAAGTGCAAAAGCTGGCTTGCAGCTAAACCTCAAAACAACCAAGATTATGGCAACCAGCTTGATTGATAACTGGCAAATAGAGGGAGAAAACGTAGAGGCAGTGAAAGACTTTGTATTTCTATGTGCAAAGATTACTGCCGATGCTGACTGCAGTCAGGAAATCAGAAGACGCTTAATCCCTGGGAGAAGAGCAATGACAAATCTCGATAAAATAGTTAAGAGCAGTGACATCACACTGACAAGAAAGGTCCGCATAGTTAAAGCAATGGTATTCCCAGCAGTAACATGGCTGCGAGAGCTGGACCATAAGGAAGGCTGAGAGATGGAAGATCGATGCTTTGGAAGTGTGGTGTTGGAGGAAAATTCTGAGAGTGCCTTGGACTGCAAGAAGATCAAACCAGTCCATACTCCAGGAAATAAAACCAGGCTGCTCACTTGAGGGAATGATATTAAAGGCAAAACTGAAATACTTTGGCCACATAATGAGAAGACAGGACACCTTGGAGAAGACACTGATGCTAGGAAGAGTGGAGGGCAAAAGGAAGAGGGGCCGACCAAGGGCAAGATGGATGGATGATATTCTAGAGGTGATGGACTCGTCCCTGGGTGAGCTGGGGGTGTTGACGACTGACAGGAAGCCCTGGCGTGGGCTGGTCCATGAAGTCACGAAGAGTCGGAAGCGACTGAACAAATAAACAACTAAGTATTTGCATAGAATACTGTAAGGAAATCCCAAGCCTTCAGAAGTTGAAAACAACTACCAGAAAAAGGAGGTAGCCAACCATTTCTGTATTTTGCCAAGAAACCTACATGGAAACGATTTGTCCATGCAGTCACCAGAGTGAAGCTCAACCCAAGGGAGTCTTTATTTTCTAGATTTTGGGGGGTTCATGTAGCAGGTTTTAAATGCTTTTGTCTATGGGTTGGTTTTGTTTTTCTGTTTATAAATTTTTATTGCAGGCTACCCAGTACCATTTGGGGGTGGGTGGCCAATGCATTTGTAAAATAATTCCCAAAATGCATTCAGAGGCTAATCTTGGGAGCTAAATTTCCCTAGTTTGAAGTCATCCTGCTGAGCATTTGGCAGTGCAGAGTCCATTTTGCAGAAACTGGCGCCAGTGAGAAAGCACCCTGGCCTGCTCTTCCATCATCTGCTTGATTCCTATGCTTTGGCTCTTTTTCAAATGTTTATAGCGCAGCTTTGCTTTGCACTGATGGAAGCTGGCAGCACAGGTGCAGTTTTTCTGATTAAAGATGAGGGAAAGGTTCTGGCAACAGACGAGAGGGAAAAGAAACCTTTTCAAAAATATTCTCCATTGCAATTAAAATTTAGGGCAGCCAAAATACAATAGAGCAATACAGCAATACAGCAATACAGAGCAATAACAGCACCTACCACAATGGCAACAGGAGCTAGGCTAGCTTCTACCTTCATCTCAGTTTGAGGGCAACACACTCTTAATGGGGAAAAGAAAAGAGGAACATAAGTGATTGAAGTTGGCAACCTTGTTTGTAGTTAACTTTTTAGACAAGAGGGCTGCCCTAATCATGTATAGAAAGAGAAACTCTCTGCTTCTCATCTCAGTTCAAAATGTTTGGTAGGGAATGCTAACTTGCAGTTAAAATAAAATCAGTGATAACAAATAAAACAATAGATCAGTAGCTCCAGCCCTTCCTTTTATGAGTGCTACAGGTAGTCCATGCTTAACAACCACAGTTGGGACCAGAATTTTGATTGCTAAGCAAAGCAGCCATTAAGTGAATCTGACCTGATTTTAGGACCTTTTTTTGTGGCAGTTGTTAAGCGAATCAATGTGGGCATTAAACAAACCACATGGTCATTAAGTGAATCACATAGTTCCCCTTTGTTTTTGCTTGCCAGAAGCCTGCTGGGAAAATTGAAAATGGCGATCCTGTGACCACAGGATACTGCAATGGTCATAAAAGCCAACTGGTTGCCAAGTGCCCAAATCGTGATCACATGAGAGCGGGGATACTATGATGCTTGTGTGAGGACCGGTCGTAAGTCAGATTTTTCAGCACCATCTTAAGTCCAAACTGTCACTAAACAAATGGTTATTAAGTGAGGACTGCCTGTACTACTTTGCCACTGAAAGTTTTGGCACCTACTGTATACCGGGTGTCACCAATGTAGTGCCCACAAGTGCCAGAATACATGTGACCCTTCCTCACCTGGCATCCATGAGTTTCCAAAATTAATCCTTTTTAAAACTGAATATCCCTTATTTTGTGACAGTGCCCAAGTCTTGCAAACATTCACATGAGAATGCAAAATCTGAGGATCCTGTGGGCCATTTGAAAACTTTTGCAGACCACTAGTGGTCCTTAGACCTCAGGTTTGAGCACTGCAGTTATGTTAATCAATTCTAGTTTGCAGGGGTTTAGAACAGCATTCTCCAGATTTATTGGGACTGCAATTGCCCTAACAGTCAGAAATCACGCTGAGATGAGGAGTAGGTCTCTAGTGTGTATTACTGCTACATAAAACAGAATCCTAACAAACCGAAGAAGCGTGGGAAAAACCCAGACAGATAAACCCCAAAGTCAAGGCGGGTCTCTTTGAATGGCTGCTCAACTCCTCAGTACTACGCATGCATTTTCTCCCCTGGATGGGGGCCCCCTCCTGCTCGCCATCAGTACTCATGACAGCAATTAACATAATCCCTGTAATTTTGTTTGTTGGCCATGCTGTCTGGGAACCTGAGGATCTGCAGTTCCAACGCCTCTGGAGAACACCATGTAGGTGTGTTAAAGATGGCAGCAAAAGTGGTAGATGTGTTCAGAATTGAGTCTGATGTAGAATCGGAGGCAGGGGAGCTCAGCGCTGAAGGCAGGAAATTCAGGCTGATTGGTGATAGGAATTGCCTTCTCAGCCTGGTCTGTCGTCAGAGCTGCCACCCTTGCTTGAACCTGATCCTGTTGCTGCCTTTCCACTGACTGACAATCCTGGCCTTTTCGATTCTTCTTTGTTGTCATCAGGGTCCTGCCTCATCGAATCTCCTCCATTGTTGCCTGAATCATGTCCCTCCAAATCTTCTCTGCTGCTGCTTGCATCTTGCCCTGTCATTTCTCCTCAGCCGTTGCCTGAATCCTGCTCCATCGAAGCTCCTCCGCAGCTGCTCACATTTTGCCTTGCTACCTTATCTTTGCCATCGCTGTTTGAAGTTCACCTCACTGTTCCTTCTGCATCGCAGCTTGTATCCTGCCTCACCACTCCTTCGCAGGTGTCTTCCAAGGTTCTGTCTGGTCACCTCTCAACCCCAGCCATTTGAGTCCTGTCAGGTCACTTCTCCCTCACAACCGACCGAGTCGTCTTTCCATCTCTTCTTCTTTCTATCATCATCTACAGAGGTCTGTACTGTTGTGCATTTCCAAGTCACCACCGAATCCTTGCCTTGACATGATCTGCCTTCAACCATGAAGTCCTATTCACATAGCCTTGGCTTGCCTTGTTTTACTTCACCTTGTCTTGATTTGCCTAGTCTTGCCTTGTCTTGCTTTGTCTTGCCTTGCCTTGCCTTGCCTTGTTATGACTTTCCTTGTCCTGTCTTGCTTCACCTTGTCTTTCTTGCCTAACCTTGCCTTGTTTTGCTTTGCCTTGCCTTGCCTTGCTAAGTCTTAATCTGTTTGTCTGAGAACCTACTAACTGCTGTCAGCCAGTAACCACTAGTTCCAGTGGTCTTCTGGAATTGTAAGACCTGAGTCATCAAATTCAGAATCCAAGATCCTTGGTGAGAGCAGTCTATATTGTGTAAATATCTGTTAATATTGTAATAAATAATATAAAACCACCTCTTTGTGTGTCAAGCATTAGTGAACCAGAAGAACAGTAGGTGTGTTAAAGATGGCAGCGAGAGTGGTAGATGTGTGTTGCTGGCTCTGTTTGTATTAGAGGGACTGGTATGTCTTTTTGGGGGGTGTTTTGTATGTAGCAGAGGGTTTGAAAGTGATAGAGATAGTGAGAGAGTGGACTATGCAACTAGTAGGTGAGCTTCTGTACTCACTTGCCCCCTTTTGACCCATTTTTCAATGGGTGTACCAAGGCTGGCTCCCAGGTGGGATCAACTGGACTACACATCTCATACTCCTTGGGCTGTGCACTATGGGGAAGCAGAGGCATGTATGTATGCTACTCCCATGAACTTACATTGGCAGTGGGAGAATTTCTGGAGCCATTCTGGTGGATGAGTAAGCTTATTGGACCAGCACAGAGCTGGTTTTGGGTTAGGGGGTCACCACAGTGATGCCGGAAGTGGTTGCTGGAGGCTCAGATAAAGAGGCCGGTGAGAGGAGCTCTCTGTCTTCTGGGAATGCTTGGTGGAAGTGTGACAGCATTTGTGGCAGCGGCAGCAGCAGCAGCAGGGACAGCACAGGAGATGGCAACAGCAACATGACAGTTTCCTGGCCTTTACCAGTGATGGACAGTGCAGTCTGGGGTGGTTTATAGTCCCCAAATTTGGCCTGGAACTCCTGAGACACTGCGGAGTGTCTAATGAGTGGTGTTTGCTGGATCTGGGAGACAGTAGTAGCAGAAGAAGCCTGGTATCTGAGACCTGTTGTGGAATTTCTCCTTAGAGGCCATTTTGTCTCCTTCTTCATGGTTGGAATTGAAAAGGGACAATGTGGTGCTGTTTTAAGGGCCAATTAAATCTGATGTGCAGATGCCACCTGGTGTTTGGGCTGGCAATAAAGTTTTGGATGGTGTGGGGGGGGTGTTTCCTCCAGTATGAACTGAGTACCCTCCCAGGTGACAGCTTGTTTGTTGTTGTGACTAAAGGCTCCCCCAGCTTGTTTGGTGAGAGCAGCTGGTTTGGGGGGGCATTGATTGTTGTTTGTATAGGAGGGGTGGGCTTTAGAGCTGCCCTGTGGCTCTGAGAGCTTAGGCTATAGTGCCCAGGGGACTCTGTTCTCTGCCCCTTTGGGATGTTTGTTGGCATGTTGGGATCTTTTGTTTTGGGAACTGGGGGGGGGCATGGGGTGGAGGGTGGAGGGGCCTTGGGGGATTTAGGGTGGGTGGGAACATTATGGATGGTGGCAGGTATTAGAAGATATGGCAGGGGACTGGGGGTGGGCTTCTCATGGGGAAAGCAGGCCTGGTGTCTTTTTCCAGACCCACATTCCAGCCCTCAGGTCTTATCCCCTTTTCCTGGTCAACAGATCTTCAGAGGCCCTGGCTTTTGGGCCTTCTGGATCCTGGATTTTCCCATCTTTGATCCTGGATGGTGTGGCACTGCCCCAGACAGACCTGGTGCACAATCTGGGGGTCCCTCAAGGAGCAGGTGGCAGTCGTGACTAGGAGGGCCTTTGAACAACTTTGTGTTGTGTGCCAGTTGCACCCTTTCTTGGACCATGAGGCTCTACTCACAGTTACTCATGCCCTGGTCACCTCTAGAATGGATTACTGTAATGTGTTCTACATGGGTCTGCCCTTGAAGAATTTCTGGAAGCTTCAGCTGATGCAGAATGTGGCTGCACAGTTATGTGCACTCCTAAGATGGTGCTTGTTACATCTTTGTTTCGCAAACTGCATTGGTTGCCAGTTTGCTTCCAGGTGCAATTCAAGGTGCTGGTTTTGACCATTAAAGCCCTACATGGCATGGGACCAGGTTATTTGAGGGACTGCCTCTTCCCAGTTACATCTACCCATCCCATCAGGTTGAGCAGGAGGGGTATGCTGTGGATCCCATCTATTAAAGAGTTACATCTGGCAGGACCCAGGCAGCGTGCCTTTTCTGCTGTGGTCCCGACCCTATGGAACATCATTCCCCCTGAGGAAAGATCAGCCCCATCCCTACTTTCCTTCCAGAAAGCCTTCAAAGCATGGTGTTTTTCACCAAACTTGGGGGGCCTGTGGTGAGCCTGCAAGATGGTTGTGTAACGTTAGGTGACAGTTGTCTCTCCCACATCTTGAGGGATCTTTTTTTTTTTTTCTGTTTTTACTTAGTGTTTTATAATGCTTATTGTTTTTTATGTATTGTACACCAGCCAAAGTCACATTTTGTGAGATGGGCAGCTATATTAACTTTTTAAACAAACAAACAAACAGGCAAAGGCTAATTTAAGGCCAAATGGGGGCCTTAAAAACACTCCTACCATAGTGCAAGCATGGATAACCCCCTGCCTCATTTTTGTAGTTCCCAGGGTGCTTCTCAGAGTGTTTGGCAGCAAGATTTATTTCCAATTTTTGCCTGTCCCCCAAATGCAAAATAAGAACATTAAGCTCAGTCCATCTATTTTTAACACTCAAAAAGGGGTGAAAGGTTTTGGACCCATTCCAACTTTATCTGAAAACACAGTCAATGAAGCATATGAACAATTAATTTTTTTGTCTCTTCTGAATCTCTCATCATTAATGTATAGCATTAAGAGACAGGAAACCGAAAGAAAAAAAGAATAACAACACCCAACCCGCTCTTTCTTTCCCTCATGTGTTTAATATTTCTATAATGAATCATACAATCATAGATTCATGGATTTGAGCTACTACAAGAATAATTTAATCCAACCATGAAATATGTAGGAAAGCCAATGAAATCATCCCTGAGAGGTGATTGTCCAGCCTGTTCCGAAAAACCATCAGAGATGGACAACCCACAACCTCCATACATTGCTTCAGTGTTGTATAGATCTTATGCTTAGGTATATCACTCCAAATACTAAAAGTAAAGATTTCACCAAGTAAAGATCAACTCTGGACATGGACATATCCATGATTTGCCATTGTCTTCCTCCAGTTTAGCTGATAGGACTGAGATTTTCTGGTTGTCTCCAAGCATTAACAGGTCCAACTCTGCCTAGCTCTGGCAGTTTTATTTCTATCTTTTGTTACATCAAAACAATTACATTAATAACAATTTCAGAGAGTAAACATAAAACACAAACGTAAACACAATCTTATTCCCAAAAGTATCCAGGATTCTGATATGAGCCACTTTAGCCCAAGAATTTTAATCAGTGTTCCTGTTTCAGCAGTCATTTACAATTCATGGCATCTGTCTTAGATGGTTGAAAAGTAGCCTGAACAGGAACAAGCAGACACACAACCAGGAATGGACTAGGATCAAGAAGAAAGACCAGGAACAATGTGTATGTGTATGTATGGGGGTGGAGTGGTGTTCGGTTTTATGTTACTCAGTAGGGTGTTGGACAGCTGTGCATCTCTTCGCCAACTGGAATTTACATGTGTGGCATGATGTTGCAATTTTTTGTCAGACACTTTTTTGTATTCACAAAGGCTTGCTGGGTGATAGGTCAGAAAATGGCTGCCAAGATGGTGATGGGTCTGGAAACGAAGCCCTTTAAGGAACAGTTAAAGGAACTGAGTTTTTAGACTGTGGAAGAAAAAAGTGAGGAAGGGTATGGTAGCAGTCTTCAAATATCTGAACAGTTGTCCCATAGAAGGGGTGGACTCCCTCAGGACCAGATGATTAAAACCACAAGGAAGTAGATTCCATCTAGATGTCAGGAGTTACTTCCTGAATGGACAGACTGTCACCCAGCAGAAAAGGCTGCCACAGTTCCCCATTACTGGAAGTTTTCAAACAGAGGCTGGATGGCCGTCTGCTAGAGATGCTATGGTGGAGACTGGGTGACCTTTACCATCACTTCCTACTATATGTTTCTGTAGTGAGAAAAAGGCAGGAAATAATATGACTCTGACAGCAAACTGAGAGGAAATTTTAAACATGGCAAGATAGTCGGGGCTCAGTTTCCTCACTCTTGTTGGACAGGATGTTTTATATTTTTATCAACTGAGTTTAAGAATTACACAGACAGCACAAGCTAACCAGTGATTGATGGGCTCTGACTGTGTATTAGCAAATGGGCACAATGGGGAAAGTCAACTGTTACTTCCAACCATCCTGTACAGTGCCAATAACTCCCCTTTCAAAAGGCTCAATCACTTAAGTGCAAATTAGACACGTCAAGCAGAAAAGTGGGGGAGAAAGAAAAGAAGATCCCTGAAGCTATAAAGCTGCATAAATTTGCCACCTTTATTTACGAGAGCTCCTTCCATCAATAATGCTAATAGCTTGATTTACAGCCAGCTTTGTGGCTTGCAGGGTTGATAAATCAGAGAGCTTAAGGAGCTTTCCACTCGTGAGCTCTTCTTAAGGGCAGAACGAAGAAATGCAAGTTGCCAAGATTTGATTTCCATTTTAGTTTCATTTTGGTTCTTTCTCTCTAATCCAGTTGAGGAATCGGAAACAGAGAGTGAGAGAGAGGCAGATGCAATTAGAGAGGCGCAAAAACTGAAAACAATAGATGGGCTCTTTTGCTCTCATCTAACAGCTCCATTAATGAGATTATTTTTTTTCTTCTCTGCACATAATTGTTCATTCTTGTTTCCTTGAAAAAAATGTGTTAAAAATGGAAATGACAAGCTTGGTCCTAAATTTTTCTGCATGGATCTATCACAGTTATGGCTTTTTTTGCTTCTCAGGGAGACCCACTAATTCCTCTGAGCTTCGGTGGCAAGAACAAATCATAAGAAACTTCTGGGGCCTGCTGGAAATGCTCAGAACTCCATCATACCACTGAGCTGGTTCAAACAGTCACAAAGAATGCATAATAATGGGAAGGGGCTGATCATAAAGCAATTTTGAGTTAAGATTAATTTTGGAAAAGGTCCTAAAAGTCAATGGAATGCTAATAATGTATTATTAGGGAATCAAATAAAGAGTTCAATTTAGGATTTTTAAAACCTTAATTATTCTTAGCTGCTGAATAAATTCAGTATTTGGGAACCAGGCAAAACTTTCTTTGTGGGGCAGTTTATTTCATTGCCAATTCCAGCAAAAGCAGTAATGAAACAAAAGGGAAAAGGCAACAAAGACTGGTGGGCTTCCTTGATGTGGTTTGAGACAAATGTTTAGTCTTTACTATGGCACGGGAGAGTACCCGGAAGCACTGAATAAACTGATTCCATGCTGAATGGCCTGAAGAAATATAATTACTTTTTTCTTATCCTCTAAAAACTTCTCCCATGTAATCTTATTTATTGGAGCATTTTGCTTGAGTTGAGAACTGGCTTTCAGTTATTTCCATGTTCTATAACTTTGAAGATAGTGCTGAAACAAAGGGAAGGAAGGAGCCCTTTTCTATATTCCTAACAAACAGATCTAAGGACGCTGAGATCTTTTTCTTCTATTGACTGTAAAGGTCAAATTAATATTGAGCTGGTACTTCTTCAGATAGTCAGGCTCAAGTAATCTGGGTTTCTAAACAGTTGAAACCAACACTGTTAATTGTATCTGAAAACAATTAGTTTTTTTAAAAAAAATATAACAATATAATATAACATTATGACACTCTAATACCTGTTAGTGTCCTAGCTGCTTTATTTTCCACCAGTTGAAGCTTCTGGGCATTCCTCAAGGAAAGAGACATATAGAGTACATTGCGATAGTCAAATTTAGTTGTAATCAACAATAATCGTTGCCTATTTTAAATTACTCTGGTGCAGTTGTAGTTTGTGCACTTGATGTTTTCAACAATGAAGGGAAGAGATAATACATAATCACTTTTTTGGAGGGGGGATCCTTCGAATCAGTGTTGACTCCTGATGAATGCCTGAACATGTCCCTGCAGTTTTCTGGGCAAGGTTTTTCAGAAGTGGTTTGCCATTGCCTGCTTCCTAGGGCTGAGAGAGAGTGACTGGCCTAAAGTCAACCAGCTGGTTTTGTACCTAAGGTGGGACTAGAACGCACGGTCTCCTGGTTTCTAGCCTGGTGCCTTAACCACTACACCAAACTGGCTCTAATCACCATATAAGCATAAAGAAATGCTTTTAAACAGCTTGATTCAGTGTGTGTGTGTGTGTGAGAGAGAGAGGGAGAGATATTTGGAGTGCTATGCAGTTTGGCTGGGTTCATAGCTGTAAGCTATGAATTCTGCCTCCTCCCCAGCAAAACCTCAATGTTATTCTTTGTAATTAGTTTGAGGGAAAATGCCTCCCTACAGTCTGTGGGAAGATGATGAGACAGTATTTGCTTAGTGAATGAAGAAAGGGTGACTTTGTTTCACTATAGCAGTTCAATCTGATGAAACATACTTGTGATAAAATGAAGTCCCCCAGTGAAAGAACATCCCTGCTTCTGTCTTTTATCATCAGCCCAGTTAAAACAGGAAAAAAAATGGTGAAAGAAATTATTATCTCAAACTGACCAGCATCAGCAGCATCCATAGGTTTTCACTGTTTTTATCATTCTGGCTGTGGAGGTGATATCATAACACACATGGGTGGGGCTTGTAGTGTGATGAAACAACAGGACAATGATGCTAATATAAGAACCAGATCCTGCAACAAACCTAGATGTTTACTTTGCCCCCACATCTATACCAACAGCACCATTACAGGCTCCATCAAGAGCATACACAAGTTTAGAGACACCTTCATATGCTCTTCTCCAATGTGATATATGCCATCATCTGCTAGGCATATGATGCCCTCTGGAGTCTATGTAGGACAAATAGGAAAAATTGTGCAAAATAATTAATGGACACATATTTGACATCAGAACTCAAAACAAGGTATACAGTTTCAGAGCATTTCAAGCTCCCAGGACATTCTAACAGCACCACTGAGTGAGAGATTGCTGAGCTGATCATACAACTAAAAGTTTCGGGCAATCTCAAAAAGGTCTCAGCAAACACAATGGGTTTTTAACACACTGTAACTTTTATCTGATAAGGTAATTTTAATTGTCTCACATGTAATCTGCATCTGTATAATCAGCAGCCTTCCCTTCTTCCCCACTCCTACCTCATCCCAGTTTAAACCCTACATCAGCCCAGACAGTCTATGCATCTGATTTGTTGCCACCGTAGACTAACATGGTTCTCCTACAATGTCTGCTTTCAGCAATCTGCTACATTGGGAAGTCAGAACAATATTTTGGAAAAAGACAATGATAAACTACATGGACAATTTATGAAGTCACCAGGAGCTGAGTTGGATATGAAGGACCTTTACATGGAACCACTTAGATATCGTGGTTAGATTTGTTAATGATAACAATACAGTTACCATAATAGCATACTGATGTACAAGTCAGGTTTTCTTGTTGTTTATTCGTTTAGTCGCTTCTGACTCTTCGTGACTTCATGGACCAGCCCACGCCAGAGCTTCCTGTCGGTCGGCAACACCACCAGCTCCCCCAGGGATGGGTCTGTACCCTCTAGAATATCATCCATCCATCTTGCCCTTGGTCGACCCCTCTTCCTTTTGCCTTCCACTCTCCCTAGCATCAGCATCTTCTCCAGGGTGTCCTGTCTTCTCATTATGTGGCCAAAGTATTTCAGTTTGGCCTTTAATATCATTCCCTCAAGTGAGCAGCCTGGCTTTATTAAATGGAGTATGGACTGGTTTGATCTTCTTGCAGTCCAAGGCACTCACAGAATTTTCCTCCAACACCACAGTTCAAAAGCATCTATCTTCCTTCGCTCAGCCTTCCTTATGGTCCAGCTCTCGCAGCCATATGTTACTACGGGGAACACCATTGCTTTAACTATGTGGACCTTTGTTGTCAGTGTGATGTTTCTGCTCTTAACTATTTTATCGAGATTTGTCATTGCTCTTCTCCCAAGGATTAAATGTCTTCTGATTTCCTGACTGCAGTCAGCATCTGCAGTAATCTTCGCACCTAGGAATACAAAGTCTTTCACTGCTTCTACATTTTCTGCCTCTATTTGCCAGTTATCAATCAAGCTGGTTGCCATAATCTTGGTTGTTTTGAGGTTTAGCTGCAAGCCAGCTTTTGCACTTTCTTCTTCCACTTTCATCATAAGGATCCTCAGTTCCTCTTCGCTTTCAGCCATCCAAGTGGTATAATCTGCATATCTGAGATTGTTAATGTTTCTTCCAGCGATTTTAACTCCAGCCTTGGATTCCTCAAGCTCAGCATGTCGCATGATGTGTTCTGCGTACAAGTTGAATAGGTAGGGTGAGAGTATACAGTCCTGCCATACTCCTTTCCCAATCTTAAACCAGTCTGTTGTTCTGTGGTCTGTTCTTACTGTTGCTACTTGGTTGTTATACAGATTCCTCAGGAGGCATACAAGATGACTTGGTATCCCCATACCACTAAGAACTTGCCACAATTTGTTATAGTCCACACAGTCAAAGGCTTTAGAATAGTCAATAAAACAGGAATAGATGTTTTTCTGAAACTCCCTGGCTTTTTCCATTATCCATCGGATATTGGCAATTTGGTCCCTAGTTCCTCTGCCTTTTCTAAACCCAGCTTGTACATCTGGCAATTCTCGCTCCATGAATTGCTGAACTCTACCTTGCAGGATCTTGAGCATTACCTTACTGGCATGTGAAATGAGTGCCACTGTTCGATAGTTTGAACATTGTTTAGTGTTTCCCTGTTTTGGTATGGGGATATAAGTTGATTTTTTCCAATCTGATGGCCATTCTTGTGTTTTCCAAATTTGCTGGCATATAGCATGCATTACCTTGACAGCATCATCTTGCAAGATTTTGAACAATTCAGCTGGGATGCCGTCATCTCCTGCTGCCTTGTTATTAGCAATGCTTCTTAAGGCCCATTCAACCTCACTCTTCAGGATGTCTGGCTCTATCTCACTGACCACACCATCAAAGCTATCCCCAATATTGTTATCCTTCCTATACAGGTCTTCTGTATATTCTTGCCACCTTTTCTTGATCTCTTCTTCTTTTGTTAGGTTCTTGCCATCTTTGTTTTTGATCATACCCATTTTTGCCTGGAATTTACGTCCAATGTTTCTAATTTTCTGGAAGAGGTCTCTTGTCCTTCCTATTCTACTGTCTTCTTCCACTTCTGCGCATTGCTTGTTTAAAAATAATTCCTTATCTCTTCTGGCTAACCTCTGGAACTTTGCATTTAATTGGGCATATGTCCCCCTATCACTGTTGCCTTTTGCTTTCCTTCTTTCTTGGGCTACTTCTAGTATCTCAGCAGACAGCCATTTTGCCTTCTTGGTTTCTCTTTCTTTGGGATGTATGTTGTTGCCACCTCCTGAACAATGTTGCAAACTTCTGTCCAGAGATCTTCCCGGACCCTAACTACTAAGTCCAGTCCCTTAAATCTATTCTTCACCTCCACTGCATATTCCTTAGGGATATTAGTGAGCTCATATCTAGCTGATCTGTGGGTCTTCCCTAATCTCTTTAGTCTGATCCTAAATTGTGCAAGAAGAAGTTCGTGATCTGAACTACAGTCAGCTCCAGGTCTTGTTTTTACCGACTGTACAGATGTCCACCACCTTTGGCTGCAAAGGATGTAGTCAATCTGATTTCGGTGTTGTCCATCTGGTGAAGTCCATGTATAAAGCCGTCTCTTAGATTGTTGGAAGAGAGTGTTTGTTATGCAGAGTGAGTTGTCTTGGCAAAATTCTATCAGCCTATGTCCTGCTTCGTTTTGTTCTTCCAGGCCATGCTTACCTGTAATTCCAAGTGCCATTTGACTGCCCACCTTAGCATTCCAGTCCCCCGTGATGGAAATAACATCTCTTTTAGGCGTGTTGTCCAGTAGGTGCTGCAGATCCTCATAGAACAGTTCTACTTCAGCTTCTTCAGCATCTGTAATTGGGGCGTATATTTGGATCACTGTGATGTTAGATGGCTTGCCCTGAATTCGAATTGAGATCATTCTATCGTTTTTTGGATTGTATCCAAGCACTGCTTTAGCCAGTTTACTATTAATTATGAGGGCTACTCCATTTCTTCTGTGGTCCTCTTGTCCACAGTAGTAGATCTGGTGGTCATTTGATCTGAAGTGGCCCATTTCAGTCCATTTCAGTTCACTGATGCCCAAAATGTCTATCTTTAATCTTGACATCTCACCAATAACCACATCCAATTTGCCCTGGCTCATAGATCTTACATTCCAGGTTCCAATGGTGTGTTGATCCTTAGAACATCGGATTCGCCGTTCACCACCAGCACCGTTGGCTGCTAGCCGTCCTTTTGGCTTTGAGCTAACTGCGTCATCATGTCTGGGGCTAGTTGAGCTCATCCTCTGTTCCTCCCCCGTAGCATTTTGACTATCTTCCAACCTGGGGGTCTCATCTTCCGATGGTATACAGACATATCTCTGGTTGTACTGATCCATTTAGTTTTCACGGCAAGAATACTGGGGTGGGTTGCCATTACCTTCCCCTGGGATCGCATTTAGCCTGACCTCTCTGTCATGACCTTCCCGTCTTGGGTGGCCCTTCATGGTTTAGCTCATGGCATCATTGAGGTGCTCAAGCTCCAGCACCATGACAAGGTAACGATCCTTTGCTGAAGACAAGTCAGGTAGAAAATATCAAAAGTACAGGATTATTCTGGTAAGTGTATGAGTGTGTCAGAGTGAGAAGATCTGATAGCAATGTGAACATGCCAAGGATTAAAATACAGTTTCTACCAGCAACCCATGAGATTGTTAACAGAAATGTAATGACCCTAAAGTATCTATTTCTTTGGACATATTTTAAAGAGCAGAAGGCAAGATCAAAGAATTTTCTCTGTCATGTCGTGATGGCAGGTAGAACTGTTTATGTGAAGAATGGCAAATCAAATCAATACTGAGTCTCCAAGAATATACATTAAATTGATGACAATTTTGGAGGAATTCATTTAAGCTTCAAACCAGCCAGGGAATGTGTAGTTGGATAAAACTGGAGTAAGTTTGAAATTGGTTGAAACAATATTTGAATAATACCTAATAATTATTGAAATAATTATTGTGTGTTTCAGAAATGTGTCTTATTGAGAAAGGGGCCAGAGATCTCCAGTATGCAAAGATCCAATCCCCCACACAACACCATCCTTATCCAGCAGATAACTATACCAGCCCTAGAACTGGTGTAGATTTATGGTCTACTCTTGGCAATAGCGGTATAGAATTTATTAAAACAACAACAAAGCAGCCAAGGGGAGAAAAAGCTCTCATTTTATGATCTTCTGGCAGGTGTCTGACTAGGCATTGGGTATCAAAGAGCTATCAGAGAATCCTGTCCTTGGAGGTTGAATTGCTTTGTGTAAAAATAAAATTTAGAGTCTGGTAAGACTGCCGCAGTCAAAGTTGGCACAAAAAGAGGTAATCCTCACAGCTGAGTTAAAAAGCTATGTCCCAGTCCTCAAGCTGGCTAAAAATTATACCAGTATAAAGTTTGTTTCCCCTGCTAGCATTCCTTATCCTGTCAGAGGAAGGACATCACCACTAGTGATGTCTTTATTTACTACATACATGGCAAATTAAGGGAAGGGATTGGTGGATTATCCTGGCTTTGTTTCCCTCCCCTCTCAACAAACAATACTAGCCAGCAGAAAACATTCACAAATCAGTTTTGTTAATGTGGGCTGGGACGAGGGGAAGAGATTAGTTTTGGCAAATTGTTAGACCCAAGGGAATAGCCATCTGTCAAAACTCTTCTTCGGTTTGTGCAAATATTTTGCTTGGGTATGTTCAAAGGGGGGCTGTATCAGCTGATTCAGCTCTAGTAATGGATTATTACACTGGGCAGAGCGTTGGACTAGAGGATCGCTTGCAACTTTTATATTCTGTGATATTGTTAATAGTGAGTTTTCTTTGGGGCACGGTTTAGAAAAAGTTCTAAATATTTGTTCAATGGCATCTCAACAGTTGACAGAGAGCACTGTGTCTCTATCCCACTTTGTGATACAGATCCTCTGTCATCAGTACTGGTCAACTGGTGTTCAGGCTGATTCGGATCTCTGAGCTGAGGATCAGCTTGGAGACCTGGCAAATACAATGAGACAGCCAGGTGTGAAAGAAGTGGACTTTGTCACTGCTAAAATCAGAAATGGCCTGCAAGGGAGTTCCCAAGCATGCTTGCATCAGCCCATGTGGCCTATAGGTGCTCTCTGATGCTATTTTCTAGGGGATCCTCAGATTGTGACACTGACAAAATATCAGCATGGGACTGCAATATACAGTTGAGCATCATCAGCAAGTTGACGATACCAGACTTGAAAGCATTGGTGATGATCTCCCTCAGTGGTTCCATGTAGATGTTTAACACCAAGAGAGAGAACACTGACCCCCTGGGATAACCCTCAAGGGAGCAATCACTGTGCCATTCTCACACTGTTGTTCTCTTTACTACCAATGATTGGAAATGACCCTGAAGTGTCTATTTCTGAAGAAGAGTAGAAGCACTGCAGGACAATGCCTCCTGTCTTGAATCCCCACACCTGAAGGATACCATGGTTGATGGTATTGAAGGTTGCTGAAAGATCCAAAAGGACCAAGACGGGTGCATGACCCCCATCCAGATCTCAGCACAGATCATCAACCAGAGTGACCAGTGACATCTCAGACCTATTCCTAGGCCTGAACCCTGACACATACTGTATGAGCCCAGATAATCAGCTTCATCTAACATGCTCCATAGTTGGTCCCACACCATAAATGGAAGGCTGGAGACAGGGTGGTAGTTATGTAATACATCCCAGTCTGAAACCCCAGTTGGATGAAAGCATAGCAGAAATGGTTGTTGGAGCAGGTTTTGTGCTGCAGTTGGATACAAATGAACCAAGGCTCTATGTATTGCCTGTGATTTTATCTATTCCAGTCCTAATTTTCCTCTTCCTCCACATCTCAGATATATATATATATATATATATACACACATACATACATACATACATACACACACACACACACACATACATATATATACATACATACATACATACACACATACATACATATATACACATACATACATACACACATACACATACATACATACATACACGCATACATGCATACACATACATACATACACACACATACACACACTCACATACACATACACATTGTGTATGTGTGTGTGTGTATACATACAGTTGTTAATAACTGAAGATCCTCCAGCTTTGAGATCACTTGGGCATCCTTCAAGTTGGGTTACTGCAAAGCTGAGCTGCCTTTGAAGACTGTTTGGAAATGTCAGCTACTCTAAAGTCTACCCTTCTGGGTTTTTGACTAGAAGCAAAGAAAAAAGTAATGTCTGTGTTCCCTTATGTCACCAAAGCAGGCTCTTTTAACCATGCTCTGTTGAGAAGTCATAACACTAAGCCCTGATATGTAGGCTCACACGTTACACTATAGTCAAAACAAACCAACCACATTATGTCTTAGTGTTATGTATGATCCATGACTCTCTCATGAATTCTTAATGTGTTTTGTCAATTAGTGGCCCATTTCCAGTTTACGATGATAGTGATCTCTTCAAAAGTTTTGTGTTAGTGCCATGCAGAAAGCTTATCTTCTTTTTTTCCTTCTCATTGGTTTTCATTCAGTTTGAAGAAAGACCAATGACTTTCAGAATTTATTTCAAAGAAGAATGTATTTCAGTAAGGTGTCCATGGGTAGAGGATTGATCCTTTCCACTTATTTCATTACATGATGGCCATGAGGTGTTTGTCTTGGCTTTCACTGTATGGTCATTGCTGTTTATCACCTTTAAAGCCCTACATGGCTTGGGGCTGGGTTATTTGCAGGACCACCTTTCCCCAGTTACATCCACCTGGCCCACCAGAGCAGGGGGGCAGGGCATGTTGTGGGCTCCTTCAGTTAGGGAAGTACATCTAGTGGGACCAAGGGAAAGGGCCTTCTCCATAGTGGCTCCCTTCCTTTGGAACATCATCCCCCCAGATATAAGATTGGACCACTCCTTGCTCCTGTTCTGGAAGGCCCTGAAGACATGGTTCTGTCAATGGGCCTGGGGACCTCAAGCTGCTTTGGAGCCAATCAAGTGGCTGGTATGAATGTGTTTGCTGCCACTGGTGGGGTGTCTATTATGTTTTTATGGTCTTTAATTCTGTAAGCCACCTGGAGTCACCATGTGTGAGTTGGGTGGCCTTATATATTTGTTAAATAAATAAACAAACAAACAAACAAACAAAGAAATAAATAAATAAAATGGCCATTTGTTTGGAGATCTACAGGTTCCCTTCAATTTAAGTCTCAATGGAAGACATTCCTCCTATTGGGTTTTCAGACTGGGACACATACTCAACCAGTGGGGCTTCAGAAGGACAGGACGAGGCTTAAAAAGAAAACAGAAATATCAGCAGTTATGTTTTCTACCACTTTAAATAATAAAGCAAACTCAAAAACACCATCCGGAGAAATCTGAAGAAAATTCCCAAGCATCCTTGATATAAGCTAGAAAAAAAAAAAATGTTTATAGGAGAAGATCACTTGAAAAACTGTACAGCAGATTCTGACACAGCATTACTTGGCAAGTTTGGGAACAAAACAGCTAAAGGAATACCTGTGTCCTTTCTAGAGTTAGATTATTTGCCTTTTTCTAAATGTCTATGCTACCAAAAGTGAGACATATGGAGCTTGGGGATCAGGTGAAAATCACTTTGAGGAAGTCACTCCCCTGAGAGGACAGTCTGACTCCATCTGTGCTGACTTTTTGGTGCCAAAAAATGTTCTATTTTCCTAAGCTTTTAATTCAGCTTTCCTAAACCATATTGAGGGAAGCTGCTGTAATGCTTAAACCATGATGATTTTATTGCTGGCTGTTTTTCTTAATCTGCTGGGGGTTTTTTTTTCCCAATCTGCTGTGTTACACTTAAAAAAATGTCATGATAATTTTATATTGATTGTTTTCTATTGTGTTTTCTATTGTGTAAAGCTGCCCTATGAATATTTATTGAAGAACAGAATATACTGCTGGGAAAAAAAAGACAAAAATAAATGCTGGCTTTACCAACAGAGTTACAATTACATTACACTTGAATGCAAAACACATTTGGGAGTGAAGAATGAAAGAGGAAAAGAGATCAGGAACCCCCAAGGTATTCCATCAATAGCAAAAGTGTTTTCTTACTCATCTTGACACCATGGTCCTGAGTTTCATTACTGTCCTGGCTGGCTAACAAAATGTACTGTCTTTATTACTTGGAGAAGGTAAAATATTCTGAGGACATTAATTGGTCGATGAACAGCCAGTAGCCTGTATTTTGCTCTCCCCTCCTGTGGTAGAGATAATCTGAAGAAAAGAAAAGAATGAGGGCATACATGTGTGCATGTGTGAAAGAGAGAGAGAGATCTCATCATCAGCTTGAATCAATTTGCCACAGAATGAAGGCCTCTTCTTTGAAGGTTATGGACAGGTTATGATCTAGTGCAGGTTGGTAGATAGATGTTTCTTGACTTCCAGTCCAGAACTGACAGAGAGTGACTGGCCAAAAGACACTTAGCAAGCTTCAGTTCCTGAGGGAACCTGGCTCCTCACTCCTAGTCCACACCTTAACCACTATATCACATTGGTTCTGATCCATTTTCATATACATGTGGATATGAATGTGTGCATGTCTGTGTGTCTTTGAGTGTAGCAACTGATACACAACAGGGAAATAAAGATTGTAATGCTGTATACATTGATCTGTATGCATCAATTCAATAAGATTACATATACATACTCATACGCACATACAGTTGCATTTAATTTCACTTCCCAGTTCTTCTAGAGGGGAATTGATACAGTTGTTGGGTGTGGCTGTTTGTAATTGCATGAAGTCTCCAAGGGTCAATTGGGCAAAATTGCTGAAGGAAATGAGATGGCCTTTGTTTCTCCTAAAGGGTGGATTTTGAGGTAAGAAAAGGGGCTCTTCTCCAAAGACCAGGAACCTATAAATAGGTATAGGAGCCTGGGAGTGGAAAACAGGTCTTCAAACAAAGATTGTTCTCATCTGGAGCTGACATTGCAATGCACCATGTCATCCCAGTTGTGGAAGAAAAAAAACAAAATCTTCCTCACTTTGATTAAGGTGCAGGTAGCCCAGAAGGGGAAGATGCCTGTTAACAAAAGAAAGTAAAAAGAAATCAAATGTCAGGTTTATGGTGTCTTTTACTTGCTAGAAAAAGAGAAGCTGAGTCTCATTTTACTGGAGATGCTGATTCCCTCCAACCTTTAGAAAACATGTTAAGATGCAGAGAGATCCAGGAGTATAATGTTAATTTAAGAGCACCCAAACACCTGGTGAGAGTAGAAGGAAACCTAGTGAAAGCCTCTCTCCCTTAAATGAAATTATAAACATCCAGTTTATCCAGTTCGTTAAACTTCCAGTGTAAATCTTAAAATATCTCACACCACTCTTGATCTGAACATTTCCCAGACCTGTCTGATGAAATGTTCTGGAGAACTCAGAAACCTGAACCTACTGTTATTTTGCAAAATTGATAGGTTCTAATAAAGGTATTGTCTCAAAAAGTAACAGCCAGTGGTTGACCTTGTCTGGGTTTAGAAGCTATGGAAGGTGTCAGGCAGTCTAGAAATTTTAAATAAACAAACAAGTAACTTTTGTCTGCTTTTTAAAAATATGGCTATATTTTTAATATGTCTAAATTTTCAGTTAAATTAAAACACAAGCTTCCCTCTTATTGGTCGCTATCTTGAACTTTTAGGTTGCTCTCTTCATTCCATTCGTTCTGCATCAATGCAATTTTTATTCTCCTCCTACTCTTTTTTCAGTCCATTGAAATCAGTAGCCCAGTATATCAGGGTGTATACAAGAACTCAAAATCTTGAGATAGTTCTTGAGCTTACATTTTTTTAGCCAATTTGTTTTATTACCTTGGAAGAATCTATCTGGACATCTGAAATAGCGATCAATAATGTGGAACGTGTTCCCTATGATTCTGCCATTTGTCCTCATTGTCCCTACAAGGACTCACTAATTTATGGGTCTGAATTTATGGATCTGAACTGATCATGGACTCCATCAACTTGCATCAATCTCCTGCATATAATGTCCCAACAGTTGGGACAGCTTTACAGTGACTATTGTTGCTGTCAAACCATGTGCATCAAAATGTTGAGTTGCTTCTGCAAGATGGGCAGCCATAGAAACTGAACAAACAAACAAACAAATCAAATAAGAGTAAGAATGCATGGGAGGAGGCATAGTTTTTGCATAGTTTTTGTTTTTTATAAACCACTGAGGATGGCTGAGAACAATTAAAACTAATGCAAAGGAACATCATTTGAAATAAGGGGGAAAAAAAGATGCTCAATGCCTGCAGATACAGTATGCAAAAATAAATAATATTCTCCTTAAGAAACACATGCCTTCCTAATTAAGAATGTCTTAATCAGTGGGCTAAAATAAAATAACATAGAATAGCAAACCAATTTAGCTTTGCAAGGCAGAAAGTTCTGCCATTTGAGTGTGGCCCCTGAGAAGGTTCTTTTTCTTGTCCTCACAGAAACTCATTTGAAAGTTCTATGGAAACTTCAACAGCAAGAGTGTGAATGTCCACCAGCCATGGTGACTCTCTACGTTGTCCGCCTTGGAGAGCTGCATATTTTCTGAATATCAGTTGCTGGGATAGACAAGGAAGAAGATGTTGCCATTCTTGTTGCCCACTAGTAAGATCTCTGGCAGCAGCTGCCTGAACACTACGGGGAACAGAAGTTTGTTGTGAGAATCAATAGGTCCTGGTTCTTTGATGCAGTGACCAGGAGCAACCATGTGACTCTTCAAAAGTTCCTTGGCATGCAGCAAACTCACTCCCTCCCTCCCTCCCTCCCTCCCTCCCTCCCTCCCTCCCTCCCTTCCTTCCTTCCTTCCTTCCTTCCTTCCTTCCTTCCTTCCTTCCTTCCTTCCTTCCTTCCTTCCTTCTTTGATGTATATACCACTTCAATCTGAATGGTGCACACTAGAACAATAGTACTTTACACAGTTAAGTGGGTTCACAGGATGTGATACAAATTGCAGTGCAAAACTCCTCTTGTGAATTTTGTTTCCCATATTAAGACAGCAAGTAATTAATTTCAGCTTTTATAGCCTTCTTTTGCAAGGATTATTTACAACTAGACAGCTTTTTCTCACCCTCCTCCCTCTGCCCACTTGACTGATAACTAGAGTGGCTTTGAGTTGATTTAAAATGAACGATCTTTTCTACTAAAAATGTTTGCAAGGTATTATGGTACCTACCATGCACTGTTTCAACATAAACTACTGTACCTATTTTTTGTTTAGAGACAAATAAGGGCTAAACATACTGGGTAAGTGTTTTTTGATGCTGGCACTGGCTTTATCTCTGTGGCTGGTAGAACCTGATGTTCCCTATCTCCTCCTTCAGAGGCCTTCTGCAAAGGGTACAAAAAGTCTAGTGATGCCTCCTTCTCTGATTCTTCAGTGAATCTTCTCCAGGTCCCTCTCAGTTCCATTTCAAGAGACCTCAGGCACCTCTCAAACTTGCAAGACTTCAGCAGTGTTACATTGTCCAATCCATCTCAGGTTGGCATGGAATCCTGCAAACTGTCACAAGTATAGTATGCACTGTGATTGACTGATTATGTGCCATCAAGTTGTTTTCAGCTCCTAGCAACCACATAGATAGATTTTTTCCATGATGATCTATCCCTAACCTGTTCTCTCAAGTCTCCCGATGCGCACCCACCATCACTGTAACTGAGTCCAGCCACCTTGTTCTGGTCATCCTCTTCTTCTCTTTCCTTCC
The DNA here is from genome assembly GCF_035149785.1 of Candoia aspera. Classification (NCBI taxonomy): domain Eukaryota; kingdom Metazoa; phylum Chordata; class Lepidosauria; order Squamata; family Candoiidae; genus Candoia; species Candoia aspera. Next base: position 328,000,870 of record NC_086153.1, read on the forward strand.
ACCTTTCCCAGCCCTCTGCTTTCCAGAGAGCTGGGTCTTTGCATAATATGTCTGAAGTAGGATAATTTGACACTGGTCATTTGTGCCTTGAGTGAGAACTCTGGGTTGATTCGTTCAATGATCCATTGGTTTGTTTTCTTGGCTGTCCATGGTATTCTCACGAGTCTTCTCCAACACCAAAGTTCAAATGCATCACTCGCTCTTGGCACTGAAGATGTTGCCGAGTCTGGCAATGAAATGTCTGCAAGAAAACAACAAGGCTCAGAGAGCACCAAGGACTCCACAGTTCAACCCTGAGCTACAAATATTTGCTTCGATTGGTAAATCTAACAACTTCAGATAGATTTTCTTTTATCCTTTGTTTTAACTTATGGGTGCCATTCTATCTGAACCTATTACCTCACTATCTTACCTCATTACCATGCACATTAACATACATATGCTATGTCAGTCAATAAATCAGAAGTTAATTAAATGTGTATTTTAATTTGCATAAGTCTGTAAAGAGGGACTGTAAGCCCTCCCTTCTTTAGGCTTGTCTTCACCCCCTGTACTGATCGATAAACCAAGATGTGAAGATGTGCAGGTGTGCAAACAAACTAAATAATTCTCTTACAATATCAGTGCAAAAATATTTTAAAAATACACTAATAACAGCACCCATTTGGCCCCAGGATCTATCAGTCTCTGAAGTCTTCCTAAACCACCAGGTCTTCATGAGGCTTTCAATACTGTAAGAGCAGGGTTGTCCTTGTTTTTGGGGGGTCAAGCCTTTCCAAAAGGGGAGAGCTCTCACAGGGTAGACTTGCTTCTTGGACCTTCATGGTAGGAAGGGACCTTCAGCAGACATTCTCTGTTTCCTTAGAATGGGCAGGTCTATCTTGGAAAGGTGATTTTACAGATATCCAGGTCTTAAGCTATATAGGGCTTTATAGATCATGACCAGCACATTGAGCTGCACCCAGAAACACAACAGCAACCAATGCAGCTCCTGTAGCGTGGTGTTACATGGCAGTAGCCAAACTTCCCCTTAAGCTGCTCATGCTTTTAATTAAAAAAAAAAAGAAAATGAATGAGAAGCTAGCAAACTAAGGCAAAGCAAAACATCAGCCTCAAGCATTTCTAATAATATCCCAGTCATTAAATATATCTCATTTAAACCCCAGATCCAGAACCCTGTGGGGGCTTCTTTTGGCTATGACTGGTTGGTTGAAAACTTTACACAAGTTATTACTTCCACATTTTCCCCAATACAAGACTTTTGCCCTGGCTGGATAGGGTTACATGGCCTACCCATGTAACTAAGGCTTTAGCTTACTTAACTGTTTTCTGTCCCTTTAAGTTCTTACAAGTTAAAGTGATATGCAGTCCTTGCCTTCCTCCAGAATGTCTTGCCCACATTGGGGATTTTGTGCAGCCTCAGCTTGGTGGCTCCTAAGGTGAATCAAGCTGCAGAGCAAAGTTGCTGCTAAGCTCCAGACTAAGCTCTAAGCAGGGTTGCTGCTGATCATCAAGCTGAGTTCCCCAGCCAGGTGCCAGGCAGGGATCAAGCAGATTTGGGACTACTTACTGTGACTGTTGATCCTGGCAACTGGATATCAGCCCAGCCTATTGCCTGTTGCTGCTGAAATGGTGCAGACATCACTTCCCAGTTCCTTGTCTGATTGCTGTTTTTCCTTCTTCTTCTTCTTCTGTTCTCCTGCTTGCCCACACACCCTCTCACTTAACCTCCCCTTTTGTACGCTGTTCTGCCAAGTGTCCAAGTAGTGATCAGGTGCTCAGGCAATTGGTTCTTTTAGATCCAGAGACAATAAGCACACCCGTGGATAAAGAAACTTTAAGCTTTATTATAAACTTAAGCAAACAGAGTTAAACACAGTTTAAACAGGAACACAGTTTAGGCAGATTATACAGAAGTATACAAATCATAGCATAAAGAAAGGAAAATCATACATACCAAAGCAAGGTGACACCTTTATTACCTTTTGCTACCAGGAACCTCCTGACCAAGATAGTGAGAATAACCCCAAAAGGATGGCTTTTTGTTCTACAGGACCCAGCATCCCGAGTCTGCACAGAGGTTCCCAAACTCAAAAGGCAAGCCTAGGGGTTTTATCAAAGTCTGGCCTGCAAACCTCATAACCATTTTTCCATGGTTGCAGGCTACGAGACATGACCTTGACTAGGAAGCTTCCCAAGGCCCAAAAACACCTGTCTATGACATTGTCCAATAGCCTGGGAAGTTTTACAGATAAGCAACCTGGGGTTTTTCTCTTATCTCTCCTCCCACTCCAGACAAAGATATGTTCTGAAGGGCTGTTGGAGGAGTGAGCTTATTCTTAAACTAGCAGTCTTGGGGTTTTCTCTTACCTCCCCCCATCATGCCAACCAGCAATAAAAACAAGCCAATTAAACAGCAGCATAACTCAAAATAAACTCTAATCTTCTCTGTGTGAGGGAGAAAATCAAAATATGTCACTTAACTCCTCGAAATAACAATGGTCTTCCGCATTGCCACTACATATGCTGAAGATGTGGGTGGAGAAGATGCACTAACCTGCCAACTATGGACATCAGTATGTCCTTGAAAAGGCCACAGTATGGCTAAACTAGCTGTGGATGCTCTTATGCCCGTCAAAGAGCCAATCAGCTGGCTACGACACCATCCAGTCAATCTGCAGACTAGCAGGATTGAGCATTCCTCCACTGGATTTCTCATAATTCTCATGTCCCTTTTTGGGAGGAGTGGGGGTGATTAAGCTGAGCTTGGCTTCAGGAAGGGGAAGAGCTGTTTCTGCCTAGCAGCAGCTGTGCCAGTCAGATGTCAATGATTTCAGTGCTGCCTCTTCCAAGTGCAGAGGGTGTTTTCAACCACATTCCTTTTCTCTCACAAGCCCTCCTTATAAAATAAACCAGTGTGTGGTTTAGCCAAGGATTTTGCCTTCTGATACATGATGGTTTTGGGATTTCATGAGAGCACTCGCAGCATATTCTCAAAGTTCCAAATACAACCCCAAAAGGTTGGAGACCCCAGGAACAGGACTTGGCCTGGATAGAAACATTTCTTGTATTTTGGCAGTCACTATTGAGTGGCAAAAGGCTAAGTAGTATGGAAAAAAAAATTGAGTAATAAGAGAGATGAAAACATAACCCTAGGATGTTATGGATCTGAACTGGTGAACATGGAGAAATTCAGAAAAGTTTTGTATGACCTGCAGTGTCAGATACTACTGGAGATAAAAACACAAGGTCGGTGCCTCTGTTTCTCCATTTTGATAATAATTCCTCTTCCCAGCATAATATAATTCAAATTTCCCAAGCCTGGATATGAACTGTAACAGAATTTACAACCCCCACTCCCCACACATTATATTAAGGAAAAGAGTTTTACTATTAGGGAAAGTATAGAAAGTCTGTGTATCAGAATAAACATACCTGAAAATGCACACAAGTATTTGTGTGACCTTCATAAAATATTGCAAGCTACGTGGAGACAAGTTGAAACTATCTTAAGTTGGGGGGGGGAGGGGGGAGAGAAAAAACAGAGTTAATCTGATCTTGATCGATTTGTCCATCCAGAGACCACACATCCATTGAAATGGGCCCAGAGGACAGGATTTCATTGCTATCTCTCATATTTTGCTTTCTTGCTCTGATGGCTCAATGTCTTTCTCCCTTCTGGGCAGAGTGATTTGGCCTTCTGTTTCCTTAAATTAAGGCCTAAGGCTTGCATGAATGAACTGCATCAGCTGACCAACAGAGGGAAAGAAGGGAACGCCTGCAGTGTGTCCAGCCCTGTTGACTGTTTGAGGTGACCAGCTTCCTTCCTTCTTACCCTAGTTCACAGCTTGGATTCACTAGTCATCTTTTGAGGCTAAGTAGGAATTTAAAGAGTATTTTTTCTTGGCTGGACGTTTTGTTTTTTTACTAATTCCTTCCTTATTGTTAGACCAAGATCAGTTGAAATAATGGCTTGTTAGATTTTGGCCATACTAACAGCCAGACATAGCCTCGTGTGGCGCAGAGTGGCAGGCGGCAGTATTGCAACCGAAACTCTCCCCACAACCTGAGTTCGATCCCAGCAGAAGCTGGATTTTTGGGTAGCCGGCTCAGGTCGACTCAGCCTTCCATTCTTCTGAAGTTGGTAAAATGAGTACCCAGCTTGCTGGGGAAGGTGACGGCTGGGGAAGGCAATGGCAAAGCACCCCGCTATAGTCTGTCAAGAAAACGCTGCAGAAGTGGCATCCCCCCAAAGGGTCAGACATGACTTGGTGCTTGCACAGGGGACCTTTCACCTTCCACCTCAACAGCCACACTGGTAAATGGGCACCCTGTTGGGTTACTGCCTATCACAATGAGCATCCTAGGGGACTTGGTGGTGGGGTGAGACTTGCCCAGACTGATTCTTATTGCTAGCTAGCTTGAGAAGTTCCAAAAGACTGGGAAGAGGTCTTATATAACCTGGGTGCTTTAGCCCATTAAATGGGTAGATAAAGCAAACAGGGAGCCTTCAGCATATCTTCATACAGTTGTATAGAAAGTAGTATTCAGTTGCTAGCTGCAGTTCATAAAAATAACTCTTTCTCAAGCCTCCTCCTTGTCCTTCTCTTTTGGTGGACAGACAATAAAATCTTTAAGTGGGTAGATTCATTATTCTCCTCATCAGCCCATGCTACCTTCGGGCTGAAACATCACCTTCTGTCCCAGTCCTATCTTCCTGCAAATTGCAAATTCCTGATCTCATCTTTCTGCTTTAGCTTCCTTATACCTGAGTCTCATATTGCAAATCCCTGCAATAATTAAAGCTAGTACTTCGGCAAACATTTGTTCCAGTCACTGCCCACAAATTTGAACATGTGGGGGGACATATCCCTCCCTAGAGGCATAGAATATGTGGGGTGTGGTAGAGATACTTCCAGGTTACAAGTCAGCCAAGGGAACATAAGATCAAAGCCATGACATTGCTACTCCAAGTGAGAGAAAAGAATGTCAAAAAAGGGACACAATTTCAAAATGGAGTTGTCCACAAAGTCATCAAGAATCCCACTTGACTCATGGGAGATTTTATGTTAAAAATGTATTGCTCTGTTTCTGATCTACATTTACTTATTTATTTATTGCAGCGTCAAACCAATTCAGTCACCTAATACTGTATTTGGTACACAAAGAATCCCAATTTCTGCTTCTCATCGCTTGCTGCCACTCAAACTCCTTTTCTGTATTTTTATTAGACATTTTAAAGAAGATATATAAACATAAAAAAGAAAAAAATGTACAAATGAATAAACAAAGGATTTTTAAATGTCACGGAAATTATGATTTTCTAGTATATCATTAGTTAATTATGAATAACTCAATATATTGTATCATTTTAGAGACTGAAAATTGCTGCTAATATCTAAGATAAGCATGGATATCCAGCACCATGGTAAACACAATATAAATCCCAAATGAGATTATAAGCACTGTAAATTCAATCAATTTTAGTGAGAATCTACTCTGATTTAAATATCCTATTACACTGAAATATAGGCTCTATGCATGGGGAAACTTAGTTTTTGAATGTGGTACATGTTAAAGTTGTGTTCTATGAATAGTTTCCCATTTGAGTTGAATTCTATGTCAGATTTACTTTTAAGATATGAAGTTATTTTAAACATTGAAGCATATTCCCACAACTTAGCCATTCTTCAATTGAAGATCATTTCAATAATATAACATAAAATATTCTTGCAGAAATTAACATAAACAAAGCTAAATCAGTGCAGTTTGAAAGGATATATGTCAAGTTTAATAAAAATATTGGGGACTTCTGGGGAAGAAATGGTTGACTTACGACAGCTCTGTGAAAAGTGGAACCAATGATCATGGTGGAATGAAGAGCCTGTGAGTAGACTGGCTCTTTGTAACCTCTCCAGACAAGGAGAGGACTTGAGATCACCCACAAGTGCTCCAGACAGTTGCTGCTCATGAGGAGACCAAAAGACAGCAGTCTCTGGCAGGTTAGAGTTCTGGGAGACAAGGGAATAACCAAGAGAGTGACCTGGATAATTTTCCTATATTGGATTTACAAAAGAGGCTTGTTAAAGCTTTGAAAAATTGTGTGAGAAGGGACAAAGAAAAACATGAAAAAAAAAATCATGTTCTAGGACATTATTTGAAGGGACTAAAGATCAAGACTGTTAGAAGTAAAAGGAAGGAATATAAAGTTGGTTTATTTGATCAAGTTTACAATAGATATGTTGTTCTCTCTGGTAACCCTTAATGGACTTTTGCTGACATCAGGACTGAAATAACGAGGCTTTATGGATTTGTTTATAGATAAGATATGGGAAGAAGAGATTGTTTGTTGTCTTTTAAGAGAAGGTGCTAAGTTACTAAAATTGTTTATACTTGTGATGAAGGGGGAAGCCATTTCTTTACTATATTCTTACTTTTCTTTCATTTCTATTTTTCTTTCTTTTATTTTCTTCACCTATTTTTTTCTTTTTTTCCAGTTTGTATTAGTTTTTATTGTTGTAATTTAATTTTTAATAAACTTACTATTCAAAAAGTTTAATAAAAATATTGCAGGTTGTAACAGAAATTAAACCATTAAGATTTGTTTCATACTAATATTAATAATTTTCCAAAGATGTTGAGGGGATTTTTTTGTTTTCTTTTTTTTTTTTTTTTTGCTTTTTTGTTGCTACCAAACATGAAAGAATGATCCCACTTTCTCATTACATTTCCAGCAATTTCTCGAGAATGAACTGTCCACCTTAGTGATCAGGACTGTAGTAATACACCAGTGATAGAACAACTTATATCAATTTTTCTCTAAGTCTATTTGAAGTAAATTTAATGTTCTTCTTCCACTGAAATTCCCTTTGCTGGGAATTTCTACTGCTACATTCAAATTCTGCATCCATTTGACCATCTGACCTTTAACTTGTTCAGTTTCTGAATCATAGACTCAAATTCTTGTATTGGTTGCTCATTATGGTTGTAAAGAGTTTTGCCTTGAAAGCTTTGGATCATTTTCCTCAATAAATAAATGAAGAAGTGTAATGTTTTTGCTCATTTGTTTAACAGAGTTCTCTTTATCTAGCTTTAGGACGTGTGGAGAACAGATCATGTTTTAGGTCATATCTATGCAGAAATATTGAAAATTCAAAAGAGTTCACAGGCTTTTAAGCACCACTGCATGTATGGCCTAGAGCTATGAGATGACCATGAGATGATTAGCTTAGGGTCAGATTCCCTCCTGTCATCCTTATCTCCATTACCACTTTCATGTTGGTATTTGTTTTTGTTTCTGCCTGGAGTAAGACTCAAAGAGACACCCTGGTTACCATGGTAACAAATCACTTAGGCAAGGTGAGAAGGTCAGACTTAACTGTCCACAAGTTGGGGTGTGGAAATGATGACCAAATAAGAAAAAGCTGCTGCTTGGGGAACTTGCCTGGACTTGCTACAGAAGTTTCAGTTTCTGTTTTTGCAGCTTCTCGTCCCAGCTCAGCAGCCCTCTCTTTCCTGCTCTGCACATGTGCATGTGCATGAGCTTGTAAAATATGATTCTCTGTATTTAAGGACTTGCCTATCCAGGGTTCTGGATAAGGAAACTGTTTTATGTTTTATGTGCTCTTTAAATACACGTATTTTTATAGAAATGTCTGGTGTCTTTTTTCTGATCTCTTGGGCCACTTTCCAGCACTCTGCAACATTTCACCCTTTAAAAAAGTAGTTGTTCACATTTATATTTGCTATATGCATTCAAGGGATCCACTATTTCTCCTATTCCAAATAGACAGTTCTGGTCACTTCAAGTGTGAATTGCAACTATCCATATCTATCTCTATGTCTCTCTATGTCTCTCTATGTCTCTCTCTCTCTCTCTCTCATCTCTATCTTTGTGGACTTGGATGGATGGATGGACAGACAGAGATGACAGAGTTGCAAATCTTGATAGAGAGATAATCAAGATTTGCAACTCTGTCCATCCCTCCCTCCCAGTCCACAAATACATTTTCTTAGGGAATACTGATTGGCTTCAGGATGTCCATTGATCACATGTAGCCTCCCAATATGGGTTTTAGAGTTTGGCCCTGTTGCACCTCCTTTTCTGAGTCAGTGCAAAGCAGCTGTGCTAACCTGCCCATCTCACTGTGTTGGTTTGTCTGTTTATCTCTCCATCACTGCACTCCTCTGTCTCTTAGCACCGATGCCACCAGCTCTAATCACACATTTTAAAGACCTTTGGAGCATTCAGTAGACTGACTGGCAGGCCCTCTCCAGGGATTTTCAAGCAGGGTTCTTACCCATCTTTCTGCAAAGAGGTTATGCTGACCTTCCACACACAGTGCATGAATGCTATTGCTCAGTGCCCTTTTTGGATGGTGAAGAAACAAAGGAAGTACCCAGCCAAAGCACTTACAAGCAGACACCTCCTTTTCAAAGGTTCTATTTTTTATTCATTGCACAGCCTGCATATGAAAAAGGCAGCTGAACAGGATTGCTCAAGACTGCTTGCAACTTGGGCCATTAAGCAACCCCCATTCAGGTCAAGTGTGCATTGAAAAGCAACCGTTCTTCTTCTGTAGCTGAAATAGCGAGCAATTTCCACTGTGTTGGCCTTGCACGCTTGGCAGCAGGTGAAGGCATGAGAGGAATTAGGTCAGAGTTGATTCTGGGTGGAGAGCAAGCAGAGACTCAAGTGACATATTTTCTGGGCTGTTTATTTTTCCCCAGTGTTTCCAAATGCATTTTTTTTTCCATTGGATCAAAATTTTTATATCACCAACCATCAAAGTCTCTTGGCAATTTAAAATAAAACATAAAACTAGAATATAAACCAAAGATATTGAAATAAACATTGAACCAGTCAAGTACTCAGAATCTGTTTTCTGGGGAAAAAATGTTTTTAAGCCCCCTCCCCTTTTTTTTAAGGTATCGAAGAGGATAAATCTACCCAACTGTGTGTTCAAGGGACCTGGATGATTACACTGGTATCTTCTACCTGAGAGGCTGGAAGACAAGCCCATACCAACTGGAGGCCAACTCTTTCCAGGGGTCGCAGTACGTGGTAAAAAAATATCACTGAAAAAGGTATTCTTCCAAGTAAAAAGGAACCCAGAGTTGGGGATTTGTATATGACTTCTTGGCTTGTTTATTCTCTGAAATTTCTTCTCTTAGATTAACAACTTTGATTTTTTTTTTTTAATGTTGGAACCCAAGGGAATACTTTTTGAAGAAACATTTCCTAGAAAATTCTTTAATCATGTGAATACCTTCCTGTTTCTCCTCCTCCCCCCAAAACCCCCATAATTCCATTCAGAACTGCTGTTTGTCTGAGAAACTGCTCTTCCCTTTTCTCTTTTCTCTTCTTTTCAAGTCACATTGAAGACCCAGCCAATAAGAGTTCATATTAAGAGCATTACATTATTATATCTATATCAACTTCTTCTGAGTTATATATATATATATATATATATATATATATATATATATATATATATATATGATATATGTTTACTGTTTTATTATATGCTGCCCAGAGTCACTTCTTCATGAGATGGGCAGCCATATAAATTTGATGAATGAATGAATGAATATCTAGCAAATCAGGTGTAGCTCCACCATGACTAATAAAATAAGGCCTGTTTAAAACAATATCCTCTGAAAGACTTCCAGCGCAATTGGAGATCCATCAAAATATTTGTTTTGATGTCCTGATACATGGGGAAAATGTTTGGAGTTCTCTGTGGGTTGTACCCCATGTCCTTCAGGATGCATGAGGTCCTCTGGCTTCAGGTTGTGCTCTCTGATATGACTTCTCCTGATAGGAACTTTCAATAATATGTAAATGTCGCTATAGATGAACCTCCTAGATACAGATGAGTCCTGCTAGATCCTTTCCCAGCATCAGCTCCCAGTGATCTTTTTCATCTAGACAGGCCAGTGATTGGTCCCTGAGTCGTCTGCGTGCAGAAAAGATGATGCCTTGCCATGCTACAGCGTTCCCTAAAAATCTTGTGGAATTTATTACAAGGTGTGGGGCATAACCTGAGATGGCTTCTTTCCAAGGCTGTAAAAAGTATTTGCCCCCTTGTGGATTTTTTAAAAAAATATTTGCTTATCTTTGCCATTCTATGTCATCACAGCTTTGTTCTGGGTCTTACTGATATATAAAGAGACTCTGAGTGAAGAAAAAACACCCACGTTTGGTGCTATTTATTTAAGAATAAAGAAATATTTGGATGTGAGTTGTAGCATGAATCCTAGTCCAGAGAGAATGGATTCTTTTGTCATTATGTGATAAAGAGGAAGTGTTTGGTCTCCCTGGACAATGCATCATATTACACTACACAAGAAATGTAGGAAGCCATTTCTGAAAGAAAACGGTTTTAAAGGCTATATTTCATATGAAGTGGCCAGAATATTATCCAGTTGTGCAACCAGCCAGATGCTCAGAGCAGGCAATTAACACTTCCTTCTGCTCAGAGAGGATGAGTATGGAGAACTGGTGGTGAGAAGTTTATTGCCTTACTCTAGAGGCAATGTATAGCCATCATGAGCTGTTCTACTGATAATGTTAGTGCCTTTATCTAATTCCTTTTAAAACCCACCCAATTTGGTGGCCATCACTATATCTGAAGAATTCTACAGATAAACTACTACACTTATTTTAATATCTTCTGAAACTCTTACTCCTCAGTATCACTGCAATATCCAGTTTATACACAGTAGACATAATTCTATATATTTCTATCATGTCCTCCTTGCATTTTCCTGGTATGAAAAGCCCCAACAGTGTAACATGACCCATAGTGAAATCATTCCAGTCCTTGGACCATTTTAGTTGCACTTTACTTTTGGTAGATACCGTCTTTTAAGAATGGAATTTAAATGAACAGTGACATCACAATTAAGTGCTTCCTAACTTCTTCCATAGTGTCCACTTTGGTGCACATTTGTTGGGGATTTCTTACATCACACACAAGGATACTTTTAAGATTGTGGTCTCTGAGAGCCACAGAAGGCATAGAAGGGACATCAGTGGAGGAGGTGTGGCTACAGTTAGCTGACTTCTTTTTGCTCCTTGGGGAGGGTTTATTTTTTAAACATAAAATGTATGTTAAGTCCAACAATGGATGGGTGGGTCTTGTTCTATATGTATATTTTAAACTTATTTATGGACTAAGGCAGTGATGATTGTGGCTGGGGGCCACGACAGGCAAGATGGCAGTTGTGGCAGTGCAGTCTAAGTGTCACCCCTTTGTATGTGCATGCATGCAACACATTCAACACATGCAGCACATAGAGATGGGACTTTGATCACACTGCCATTCCATGACTGCCAGCTTGCCTTTTTTGATACACAGACCTCTGCCGACCCTGCTGGAATAGGGTATATAAGCCATTCAGAGTTCAGAATGGTGGCTTGTAAGTCTGGTAAAAAAAACAAAGCTGAAAAATGGTACCACTCACTTCCTCTATTTTGCCATTGAATTTTGGCAGTGCAATTTAGGATGAGTTTTAGGGGCTGAAGAAAAGGGCTGTGTACAACCCATGGGTTGTGTCCATCTTGCCTTGGGCCAATAAACTTTACCTGCTACAAAGTGATGGTACTAAAACAAAACAAAAATCACAACATTCTGAAAGATCAGTAGATGGAAGCCATTGAGAGAAAGGAGATCTATGGCTCCAATAACCACAAGAGGGCAATAAAGTTGAAGATAAAACTCCAGCAGGAATTGAAACATTCTTTTTTTATAGAACAAGAGTAAGATATAGTGTTATTTAGGATCACATCACAGTGTTTTTTTAACCCCTTCCTGAAGCGCAAATGTACAGGAGATGACAGATCCATATGGGCTGTGCTTTTATGGCATACTAATCCATGGTTCACTACACCATGATTTACTCAACTCAATTTTTCTGGTTTGGCATATTATTCAGAATATGCTGAAGCATAAACATTTGGGTTGGATTCACACAACACACTTGGCTAAAATGTGGTTGGCAGATTTGCAGCTCAGTATCCAAGCTAACCTTCAGCAAAGGATCGTTACCTTGTCATGGTGCTGGAGCTTGAGCACCTCAATGATGCCATGAGCTAAACCGTGAAGGGCCACCCAAGACGGGAAGCTCATGACAGAGAGGTCAGACTAAATGCGATCCCAGGGGAAGGTAATGGCAACCCACCCCAGTATTCTTGCCGTGAAAACTAAATGGATCAGTACAACCAGAGATATGTCAGTATACCATCGGAAGATGAGACCCCCAGGTCAGAAGATGGTCAAAATGCTACTGGGGAGGAACAGAGGATGAGTTCAACTAGCCCCAGACATGATGACGCAGCTAGCTCAAAGCCGAAAGGATGGCTAGCGGCCGATGGTGCTGGTGGTGAACGGCGAATCCGATGTTCTAAGGATCAACACACCATTGGAACCTGGAATGTAAGATCTATGAGCCAGGGCAAATTGAATGTGGTTATTGGTGAGATGTCAAGATTAAAGATAGACATTTTGGGTGTCACTGAACTGAAATGGACTGGAATGGGCTACTTCACATCAAATGACCACCAGATCTACTACTGTGGACAAGAGGATGACAGAAGAAATGGAGTAGCCTTCATAATTAATAGTAAAGTGGCTAAAGCAGTGCTTGGATACAATCCAAAAAACGACAGAATGAACTCAATTCGAATTGAGGGCAAGCCATCTAACATCACAGTGATCCAAATATACACCCCAACCACAGATGCTGAAGAAGCTGAAGTAGAGCAGTTCTATGAGGATCTGCAGCACCTACTGGACAACACGCCTAAAAGAGATGTTATTTTCATCACGGGAGACTGGAATGCTAAGGTGGGCAGTCAAATGACACCTGGACTTACAGGTAAGCATGGCCTGGGAGAACAAAACAAAGCAGGACATAGGCTGATAGAATTTTGCCAAGACAACTCACTCTGCATAACAAACACTCTCTTCCAACAACCTAAGAGACGGCTTTATACATGGACTTCACCAGATGGACAACACCGAAATCAGATTGACTACATCCTTTGCAGCCAAAGGTGGTGGACATCTATACAGTCGGTAAAAACAAGACCTGGAGCTGACTGTAGTTCAGATCACGAATGTCTTCTTGCACAATTTAGGATCAGACTAAAGAGATTAGGGAAGACCCACAGATCAGCTAGATATGAGCTCACTAATATTCCTAAGGAATATGCAGTGGAGGTGAAGAATCAATTTAAGGGACTGGACTTAGTAGATAGGGTCCCAGAAGAACTCTGGACAGAAGTTCGCAACATTGTTCAGGAGGCGGCAACAAAATACATCCCAAAGAAAGAGAAAACCAAGAAGGCAAAATGGCTGTCTGCTGAGACACTAGAAGTAGCCCAAGAAAAAAGGAAAGCAAAAGGCAACAGTGATAGGGGGAGATATGCCCAATTACATGCAAAGTTCCAGAGGTTAGCCAGAAGAGATAAGGAATTATTTTTAAACAAGCAATGCGTGGAAGTGGAAGAAGACAATAGAATAGGAAGGACAAGAGACCTCTTCCAGAAAATTAGAAACATCGGAGGTAAATTCCAGGCAAAAATGGGTATGATCAAAAACAAAGATGGCAAGGACCTAACAGAAGAAGAGATCAAGAAAAAGTGGCAAGAATATACAGAAGACCTTTATAGGAAGGATAACAATATCGGGGATAGCTTTGATGGTGTGGTCGGTGAGCTAGAGCCAGACATCCTGAAGAGTGAGGTTGAATGGGCCTTAAGAAGCATTGCTAATAACAAGGCAGCAGGAGATGACGGCATCCCAGCTGAACAGTTCAATTATTCAAAATCGTGCAAGATGATGCTGTCAAGGTAATGCATGCTATATGCCAGCAAATTTGGAAAACACAAGAACGGCCATCAGATTGGAAAAAATCAACTTATATCCCCATACCAAAAAAGGGGAACACTAAAGAATGTTCAAACTATCGAACAGTGGCACTCATTTCACAGGCCAGTAAGGTAATGCTCAAGATCCTGCAAGGTGTTCTTAATAAAACACTAATCCATTTTATTGGAAAACACTGAGTTCTTTTTTTGCGGTCTTAGTGCTATGAGAGAAAGAATGGGAAAATATGTCTCCAAATATTTACTTGATAACAGGAGTCAGCAACCTGTGGCCCCCTCAGCAGCATGCAAATCTAAGGTTCTTTTTTGGTGGCCCTCAGAGCCCCCCTCTGACCATCAGTGCCAAAAATGGACAACAGAGATTCCCAGTATTTTGAAATAGGAAAGGTAGGAAGACTGTAATGGTAGGCTAAAATTAGCTATAGCAGTTTAAAAGCCAAAGGAATTCCCAGGACTGGGTTCTGCCCACACAAGTGAAATGGCTGCAACCACTTGGCAGACTTCAGCTCTCTTCAAGTGTTTTGTTTTGTTCTGAACTACTAAAGAGCTACCCCCAGTTGCCCTACTTCTAAATATTTTTCTCCTAGGATCCATCTCAGTTATTTAGAGTATTTCAACATCAGAAGCATGCCATGAAACAATTTAGATTAGCAATCATCCCTTCCAGACTTGAATATCTTTCTTGTTTCTAGACTTCAGAGCATCAGTGATGGGGTAGAAAGGTTCGAGATATTTCTCCAGAGGACGATGTGAGCAACATTAAAACTTTTTCAGGAGTGGGGCTTCTACTGCAGAGTCTGCCATCTTGGCTTTTTTGACACCAACCTCCCAGGATACCCCTGCTGTGACTGCAAAACTGTTGTCCAAAATGACTTACTGTATAGTTGTAAATGTAGACGTTGGTATTTTGTAAGAAAATAGGTCCCAAACAACACATCCAAATATAATTTTAAATATTGATACTGGTTTGTTTAAAACACATACACAGAGATTAAAGCAGAAACAGGATAAAATGAATTGTGGAAAGAACACGGTTGGATTTGAAATGGACTGGAAGCAGGGTGGTCTAGCCATTACAAAGGAGATGCATTATATACAGAATGGAAAATGTTGGTTTCCTGATGCTGTCTGAGCTTGGGTATTTCCTTGCAGATGTTTTCTTGCAGATATCATGAGGAGGTTTAAGGTCCTCCGTGGCCTTTAGCATGGGTGAGTGAAATTCCCTTGGATTCTTTTTTCTGTTCCAGCCTGGTTTCTGCCATCTTGATATCTTCTATTCCTTATTTTTGTTTTTGACTATATCTTTTTTAAAAATGTTTTTACTTGTGAGCCACCCAGGGTTGTTGAGAGTCAGGTAGCATACAATTTTAATAATAAATAAATAAATAAAAATAAATGCTTCATTACCAGGCTATATCTGGAAGAAAACAACCAAGCACAAAAAGAACGAAGAATCCTGCGGTACATACATTCTCTTTGGGTTAGAAGGAAAAATGGTGCAAGATATGAGGAGCAGAGGGAGCAGAGAAAGGGATGAGAAGTGCCAAGGACCATGGAACAGGCAGGTTGTGATTAGGTTTCATATAAACAGAAGGAAGGATGATTTTATTTATTTATTTATAAATTTATTCACCGCCCATTTCCCCCTCATGATCCAATGAGTCGTAATTCCTCTTTTGTTGACTCCAGAAAAAGTGCCAACAAAGAATTCACAGACGATGAGGCGCAGTAGCTTTTTAAGTTAAGAGATACTTTACATTAGCCTTGCACTTAATAGACATATGAATATGTGAAAGTAAGAATAGAAGGCATAGCAACAAAAATGCAATAATCTACACAGCTGACCTGAAAAACAGAACAAGGCAACGACTGAAACGGGAAGGTGAAACTGTGGTTGTTCTGCCTCTTAGAATGAAAGTATAATTAAAAGAAAATTCACAAGAAAAACAACCAGATCACTTTGGAGTGACTGTGCAACTTGCTTAATTTGTTTGGGAATACTGTATGATTGGAAGAATGACATGTTTGTTCCCTTGTACAAGCAGAAAGGTAGTCAGAGTAAGTGTAGCAACCACAGGATGTTAGTTTTTAAAGTCTACCTGGGGAAGTGTTTAGCAGAACTCTGATTAAAACTGTATAAGAGGTGACAATAAGCAACATATGAGAAATGTAGTGTGGCTTAATGCTGAGCAGAGAGTGCATGGAACAGATTTTTGTCTTCAGTTGATCACTGAGGAAGTACGAATGTGAGAAAACAAGTTTCTTGTATGTTCGTTGGTTTTGCAAAAGTGAATGATGAAGTAAATTGGTTTGAATTATAGAATATTCTGCTCAAATATGGAGTTTGTTGCTAAATGCAGAAAGACTGATATATGGAGTAAAGCATGTGTAAGAATAAATGGAATCGTTAGCAAATAGTGCAATACTGTGCAAGGAGTAAGGCAAGGATGCTTGATGTCTCCTTCTGTAATGATTGCCCGAACTCAAACAAAATGCTCAGACTCAAAACCAAAGTTTAGGTTCTGATTTTATTTAGAATAGAGTGCAAACAGCAAGAAAGCTGAGAATGAGAAAAGCGCGCCTAAAGTCAAACTAAATAGCCCCGGAACAAACAGCATCCCACCGCCCCCCCCTTCAATCATCACCACCCCCACATTCCCAGGTGCTCCTAACGAGCTCTGCTGAGCAACGGGCAAAAAGACCTTGACATTAAAAAGATAACCCAAACACATTCCTTCATGGCACAGAGAGATACAGCTCTCAGTACAAGGTTTATCAGCAGCACCCTCCCAGCCAGGATCACGCGTCAACACTCTGGCATGCGAACCGTTACGATGTACAACTGCATTGAAACGATGAACATGACACCTTCATCGTTTAATGAGTTGATGGATACATGGATAAGGAATGTTTGTGGTGTGTTGGTTGGGAATGTGAACATATATGCATTTTTTATATTGATGAGGTCATGTTGTTTGCTGAGAAGCTGAATAATTTACAGAAAATGTTAGACTATATAGTGCAACAATGAGTATGGCTGTAGAAGTAAATGTATAAAAGACCAATGTAGTTACGTTTGACAGTTATATGAACAATTGTGTCCTATCTTAGAGCGAAGAACCACACAGACGATATCTAGGTCTCTAGTGTTTATTGTCCTACTCTAGTAGACAGAAAATCCTGCCAGACTGAAAGACTGTGGGAAGCCCACACAGATAAACCCAAAACTCAAGGTGGTTCTGCTCTGAGTTTCTTTAAAGGAAA
This sequence comes from Candoia aspera, assembly GCF_035149785.1. Lineage (NCBI taxonomy): Eukaryota > Metazoa > Chordata > Lepidosauria > Squamata > Candoiidae > Candoia > Candoia aspera. Next base: position 328,018,028 of record NC_086153.1, read on the forward strand.
GTTCAAAGCCTCTAAACTACACATGTGTTTTTCCCCCTGGATAGGGGCCCCCTCCTGCTCACCATCAGTACTCAGGACAAATTGTAACCTATATATGAGTGAAAGGTCCCCTGTGCAAGCACTGAGTCATATCTGACCCTTGGGGGTGGGGTGCCACTTTTGTGACATTTTCTTGGCAGACTATAGCAGGGTGGTTTGCCATTGCCTTCCCCAGTTGTCACCTTCCCCAGCAAGCTGGGTACTCATTTTACCGACCTCGTAAGGATGGAAGGCCAAGTTGACCTGAGCTGGCTACCCGAGAATCCAACTTCCACTGGAATCGAACTTGGGTCACAGGGAGAGTTTTCAGTTGCAGTACTGCCGCCTACCACTCTGTGCTACACGAGGCACAAGCCTATATATACATGGTGAAAAATGAGAGCAAATAAATGAATTTGTGTAGCACAGTAGAATATTTACTAATGATAGGAAAATGAATGGAGAAATGTTAAGATGAGATAATACTGGTAGAAAAGTAGTGGGTGTGTACTGTCTTTTTGAAGAATGCATGTTTATTGGAAGAAGGGAAGATAGCTGTATATAAGAATATGCTTCTGCCAAAGATGTTCTATGGAGGTGGGAGGTGGGTATATCAAGATAAGTTTGAATGCGGTAGAAATGGCTTTCCTAGGAAATGTGTGTGGTGAAACAAGAAGGGATAGGATCAAGAATGGATGGGTGCTGATTGCATGTGGATTGAATGCAAATGTGAGTGTTCAGTATGAAATAAGTAGAATAAGGTGACAGTAAAATAATTTCTCTTCCACCTTTGTAGCAGAATACCAGAGGGAGAAACGATGGATTTTCCATAGCTTCTTTAATCACCTGTGCATACAATAAAAACTTCACTGTATGCACAGGTCCCCTGTGAGGGGGAGATGGGCAGTGAATAAATTAAAATAAATAAATAAATAAATAAATAAGTAAGTAAGTAAGTAAGTAAATAAATAAATAAAAACTTTCCTCCCAAGAAAGAGAAGCCCAAAATCTTTCTCAGCATCCACATGCTCAAAACTTTACTCCGCTTAGCATCCACATGCCCCAAGTCTCAGCAGCAGAACAACAACAGCAACAAAAAGCTTTCAGCAGATAGATTTAGCAGTTATTCATTGGGAAGGCAATCTCTAAGGAAGGTGACATCAGAGAGAAGATCTGGTTGTTCCAGCTGCAAAGGCAGTCGTACTAAGAATTCATTAAAATAATTGAGTTTGCAATCCTGTACAAGCTTGCCTAGGACTACACTTCACTGAATTCAGTCAGATTTATTTCTAAGAAGTCATGCATAGAGTTTCTACTGTTAATGGGAGCATAAAGCCTTCTTGGCTTCTGAAGGTGTAAACAAGTCCTTGAAATGGATAGCTAAACTGGCAACTATTAATAAGATGGCTAAGTTACAACATCTTAATAATACAGAGTGCCCAAAGAATACTTCAGTATCCTATGAGCTGAACGGTGGAATAACAACAACTCCCATTGAGTTATCAGTTGTTCTGCCTATTAGCCAAACTAGCTAATCATTATTTTCTTTTCTTTTTTTTTAAGGACTCCTGCAACACCCAGCAACCTGCTTTAGCTTTATATGAAGAGAGAGTAAACAGACTGGCCAATTTTATTGTATGGAAAGAATGACTCCATTTTATTATATGAGAAGAAAGTGGCTCAGTGAAATTTAGTTGTGTCTTTGTGGATTGTGGATGCAACTTATAAGATACTGTAAGTATTTCAAGCTGTCAAATTCTCTGTCACCTGAAGTTCTCCTTCCAATATCTCTGCCATCCATTCTGAGAGTTTTGAAATAATGGCATTTCTCAAGGAACCCATCTTTGCACCTACACATTTCTAAATTCTAGGTAAAAAGAGGGTCTACAGCAGCCTTTCTCAGCTTTTTGACCCTGGAGGAATCCTTGAAATATTTTTCAGGCCTCAGGGAACCCCTGCACATTCAGGATCAAATATAGGCCAGAAGTTACAAAGTTATTATATCTGTTTCATGTGTAGGCCTGTATATATGAATTAACAGTGTTCTTAAACTAAAAATAAAGAATGAAACTTAGCTCTTTAATATGAAGTTGCCCAAATTTGAAATATTTTTTTTAAATAAATCATGATCTCTCAGGGAACCCCGAATGACCTCTTGTGGAACCCTAGGGTTTCATGGAACCCTGGTTGAGAAACTCTGCCATAGACAAACAACACCCATATTTTAAAGTTTCTCTAGTTAGACTGCCTACACAGGCTGCTGTTCATCATTTTATTTTCTTTGACTCTAACATTTATAGCATTTGTTTCAATTCTCCCCTTTGACATATAACTGCTATTCCAAATCATTCTAATATTTCCTATTTCAGTTTCATCCTAAATAATTTCATCACTTTTATTTTTAATTCCATTCACTTTATTCAATCCTTTTCACTCCATTCCCAAATAGTTTTTATTTCTATCTCTGCATTTTCTTTGCTTCTTTTAACTATTCCTTACTGTCTATGACAACCTTCTTTGCAAATATCATTTTTCCCGGTGTACAGTGTCTTTCTCTCATTCTCATTTTTGCTGCAATTATTTCCTTATATGTCTTTTTTCCTTATCCACAGTCTCTTTCATTTCATCATTCCACCAAACATCCTTTTTCGTATTTTCTATTAGCTGAACATTATTTTCCCCTATGCAGCACATAATCTTTCAAAGCTTTCACTGAAATTAATAGGAGCATTAATAGGAGCCTTTTAAAGCAAACCCCTCCCCAACAAAAGGTCCTAATATTGTGTGAGCAGAGATAGGAGAAAGAGAAAAATTGGATAGGAGAAGGAGAAAGGCTATGATAGATAGACTTGAATAAAGAATTTGTTACTGAGAGAAAGAAACAGAGTGGAAAAGAGACATGACAGTCACTTTGTGTGTGTGTGTGTGTGCACGCATGAGCATTGGGGAGAGAGAGAGAGAAAAAAAAAAGAATTAGTGTTCTGCGTATCAGAGAGAGCTTGGTGTCTCAGAACCCACCCACATTTGACACTGTGTGATGACTGCCTACTCAGCTTACCATCAAATTCGATTCACACGTGGTTAAAGTAGAAATCTCTTTAATGGAGTGTAGTGTGCAGTACAGTGAAAAAGTTGCAAATAGAAATTCCTGCACTTTCTCCAAGTTAAACAGACCAATGAGCTCACACCCTCCCCCTTCTTCGGTATGCAGCCCCCTCCCCTTTTCATGCCAGTCCATTCAGTTCTGCGCAGATGTCTGCAACAGCTTTACTGGCTTGGATGCCAGAGATAGTCCAAACAAGATGATTTCACCCTCCTGGCTTATCCCCCTCCCACTTCTACTGACTTGCAAGTCTCAACACGTGTTGACTCCATTCATGCATGCGCTTTGGATCAGATGTTCTGGAAAAGTTTGATCTGGGAGCATGAAACACTGGTTCTATCATCTATCATCCACTGAATATTGATCCCAGAATATCTCCTCTAAGGAAACATAACCCATGGACTGACAAGTTCCATTTCCATGATATATACCCACTTTAATAATTTAAACTGCAACCTTATTAAATACCATGGACTTAGTTGGATTTACTTCTGAGTCAAAATTTACACAGAAGTTTTATCTTGATCATTTTTAACTAGGATCCACCCCAAAGGTCTTTGATAGGCTCCCAATTTAAGGGTTAAACATGAGAAATACACAACCATCCTGCTTCAGGTGAGGAAGAATGTGTTTCTCCAGATCTCCAGAGTATCTTCCAGACACATGTTATTCCTTGAGCATTCAAATCCTCCTGAAGAGAAGTCCAACTTCCTTGTTTACTAAATAAACCATATGTGAAGTGTAGAAGGGTCATGGTAAATGCAGAGTAAAAATGAAAACAAATATTTTAATGGAAGTTCTGCCTTGGGGAATCTCTCAGCAGGCTGCAAAGAGCAACATGCAACAAAATGCTTATTGATTTAAATTATGTATTTGCATCTGTCTCAAGTAAATTCTTCTTCTTCCCTTTATCTGCAGAACTCTGTTATTAGAGCAAATCTCCTGCCACCTCTTTCTTCCTGAATGAAATCACAAGCTAAAAAATAAAGTAAGTGTCTTTAAAAAAAAAATTGTGAACACCATGTCTGGTTGCAGTTGCCTCAAAAATAAACTTCCTCTTTGAACTAGAGAGTCTGCTTCAGGGTTGGATGAAAGCTGAATCAGTACCTGGCTTGTCCATGGCTGCGACATCTCAACAAAATTCCTTTGTGGGAATGGTGTGTGTGTGTGGGAACCATGATGAGGTTAATCTGCCAAAATCAAATTTATCCTATGGAAGAAGACAGCATTTGGTGAATAGTCTTAGAATGTTCAAGCTGGCTCTGTGAGAAAAAAATTCCTTCATTTTTTAAAGTGATTTTCATTCATTTTAATAGATTTTCTTTTTCAGAACATTTTTGTAAATTTTTCATAATTAGGTGCAGAGTTCTTGGGCTTTCTTTCTTTATGAAGTGGAGAATAAGTGTGTCAGGGTCCCATCTTGTGTTGTACAATCATCTTTCCATGGCCTGCAATATCCTTGGTTCCCCAAAATTCAGTTAAATCCCAAGGAAACTCATGATGAAGGCTCTCTCTTCATGTTGCTTTTTTTGAGATACATGGGCAGCCAGTCATTTACAATCAGTGAGGGAGATGTGGAACAAAGAAGCAAACAACTCAACCTACACAAGTATCATTTGCCACATTACAACAGGCGTACCACTGAAAGAAATTGAAAATAAATTCAAAAGTACTCTGAGAGATAATAATAAGAGAAGCCTCTTATGAAAGGAAAGAAGGAAATAAAACTCTCAGAACACCGGGCACAGTATTTGTTCAAACATCAGTTCTGTACAACCTGATTTTTCTGCCATTTTAATTGTTTTTTGAAAGAATATGCAGGACTAGAATAATATGTGAATACATGCAGTGTTGTCCAGGCTGAATTCATACTGATTTACACATCCTGACTGTTGTTCTGTCTGAAGCACCAGGAATCTGAAAGCTTACAATTCACAGAATAAGTCCTATAGGAGCTTATGTAGTCATGTATTGTTAGCCAAGGGCTGCACTTCCTGTTCTTACTTTTGTTTCAGATTCATGTGGTCTTGGCTTTTGGGGTCCTGAGACTGAATCACAAGTTTGTAGCATCCCCTGGCTGAAATGCTATGGCCAGCATTCAAGAGCCTCCACCAAGATGTCTTCATTTCTCCTAGACAGTTACTGGGCATGAAATATGGTCCTTCACAGCCAAGTCTACTGGATCCAGACTGGTGTACAAGCGGCCTGCTGACTTGGCTTCCTCCTATGAGACAATCTCATTCCTTCCTCCCCTTTTCTTTACTTTTGGTTGAAATCATGCTAGCAAGCAGGTCTCTTGGAGCCTCATAATCCAGCTTTCCTCTCACCTATTGTCTACCAGATGTGTTGGGACTACAACTCCCAGAATTCTAAAGCAATGATTCCGGTAGCCATGCTGCAAGAGATTATGAGAGTAATCGTTCCAATGTATCTGGAGGATGCCAGATTAGAGAATGCGTTTGACAATTTGGAATGGGAATTTATGTACATTTCCTTTGAGATTGGGCCCCGGAGTAATCATTTTCTTGGAAGTTCCTTCTCTCAGAAGATCTTCTTTTTTAAAAATGGAAATTACTTTCCTTGTTCTCTTTGGAAATCCATGGTAGTCCTGAAAAGCAAAAGGGAAAGATAGCATAGCATTTTCAATGTCGGGAGCAGGTTCTATTGAAGCCAACCCTAGTTGTGCATCATTAAGCCCTAAGATTAGTGACTGTGGTTCTTCTTTTACTTCCAGAGTGTTTGAACAAGAGAAATGTTCAGATAGTAGAGAGCCATCCATTAATATGCCATGCAATGGCTGATATTCCTGGGATTAGAGCTGACGGTTCAGATTGCTGGATGAAAGGCTGCTCTAAAAAGCTGCCGATGCTTGCTCATGCCAGAGTCAGTGGGAAATATTCTCAATCAAACTCTCATCATGCAAAATTCAAATTTATAGTATCCTCATTTGAATTTTTACTGCATTTTACTGCTGGCTTGGAATGTATAAGGGTAAATAAAAGATAGGGTTGGACTCCAGCCTGCTGCATAGCAGTAAACGGCAAACTCTGGCAGTGAGGTAGGAGTGGGGAAAAGTGCAGCTCAGCTTCATGGCTTAAATATTAAGGGAGGTAGGAATGGTGGGAATAATCCCACTCCACATTCAGATGGAGAGTATTTTGGGCTGTTGGCCTAGCCAGGTAAGCCAAATAGGAATCACGACCAGATGAGCTAATTTCACTTTAATGTAAGGCTACATTGACAGAATCTTGCAAGTCTGAAAGTACAGGTCTCCCCCCATCTCCTTTACAGCCCAAGAAACTAGGGAGGGTCTCTTCTGAGCCTCCTGCCCTACCCACTGTACAGCTGCAGGCTGTACTGTCTCTTATCTGACCGTCCTCTTGACGGCGTCACTTTGCCCAGTCTCCCAAGGTCTTTCCCACATGCCATCGCATGGGCATTTGGTTCTCTGAAATTTCTGCTATAAACTGGTCTGACTCAGACCTAACATAGCTATCCATTGTTTTTGTGCATTCTGAATATTCAGACATAGTTCTCAGTTCAAATGCCATGCATCCAAAAACATTTAAAGTCATATATTTGGAATGAAAAGCACTTATACATAGTTAAATGCGGCCTTGAAAGCAAATATCCATACACAAAGGCAGAAACAGACTTCACCTTGGGACCAGAAAAGGCCTTTCAAGTACACCCCATGTTCTTTACAAGAGATCCATTGCTATAATATCTTGCAAGATCTCATGAAGGTGAGTCTGCTACCTTTTAAAACAATCTCTTCCATTATCAAACACCTTGTATGATCAGGGATAGCCATGTCAGTCTCTCACAGCAAAAAAAAAAAGCGACAGTTCTGGGAGGCTTACAAATAGAGAATCATAAAAACCATTAGAACGCCCCCCCCCAAAAAAAACCAACCCCCCAAAAAAAAATAAAAACCAAAAAACCAAAAAAAACAAAAATAGAAAAAATACAAGAAAAACTTAAAGGTAGCAACAATTCTAACTCGTGTTTGTGGTAAGCATTTTGGGAAGCCAGGAACCTCTAATTCACAACCTACCAGTGCGCTGCCTCTCAGCTCTGAGCTGGGATGCCGTTTCTGTAAGGTAAAGGTAAAGGTTTCCCTTGACATTAGGTCCAGTCGTGTCCGACTCTAGGGGGCAGTGCTCATCTCCGTTTCAAAGCCGAAGAGCCGGTGTTTGTCCGTAGACACTTCCGTGGTCATGTGGCCGGCATGACTACACACAACGCCGCTACCTGCCCGCCGAAGCGGTGCCTGTTAATCTACTCACATTTGCATGTTTCTGAACTGCTAGGTTGGCAGGAGCTGGGGCTAGCAATGGGAACTCACCCCGTCACGTGGATTCGAACCGCCGACCAGTGTGCTGCCTCTCAGCTCTGAGCTGGGATGCCGTTTCTGTAAGGTAAAGGTAAAGGTTTCCCTTGACATTAAGTCCAGTCGTGTCCGACTCTAGGGGGCGGTGCTCATCTCCGTTTCAAAGCCGAAGAGCCGGCGTTTGTCCGTAGACACTTCCGTGGTCATGTGGCCGGCATGACTACACACAACGCCGCTACCTGCCCTCCGAAGCGGTACCTATTAATCTACTCACATTTGCATGTTTCCGAACTGCTAGGTTGGCAGGAGCTGGGACTAGCAATGGGAACTCACGCCGTCACGTGGATTTGAACCGCCGACCAGTGTGCTGCCTCTCAGCTCTGAGCTGGGATGCCGTTTCTGTAGGCATCGTTTAATCCATCCCCTTCCAGACCATTCTCAGCACTAATGGAATGCCTGCCCTCCCCTTTGGAAGAATAGCTGCTAAATTTGATTTTGTCAATATCTTTGCCAGTATCTCTCTTGCAGGAAGCACATTGCAATGCAATTATGCTCACACTAAACCTTTAACTGGGTCACAGATAAATCAAACTCTGAAAGGTCAATGCTAGAAACTGTTAGAGGTTCAGCCTTGAGCTATTGTGATGCTAAATTAAAGCCCAGCTGAGAAACTTCTCTGCGAGTGTGTGTGTGTGTGTGTGTGTGTGTGTGTGTTACATCTGGGCCTGAGTACTTTTCTGATCAGCCCTCCACTGTAAGCATGTATCAAACAGTAATTTTCACAGCCAGTGGGAATATTTTATCTGAAGGGTTCATTTAGTGACTCTTGAGAGGAATATATTTCCTTATCAGGCAAATTAATCCTGCCAATGAACCAAATTTATTAAGACCAGTTGGTGAAAGGACTTTTATTCACATGCGAAGTCTTCTCTCTCTCTCTCTCTCTCTCTCTCTCTCTCTCTCTCTCTCTCCTCTCTCTTTCTCCCCCTCACCCGCTGTGCATTTTTGGATGTGTGTATTTTGATAGGATAGATGGACAAAGCCTTTTATCTATGCCTTGGCATCCAATCTTTAGCCAGTAGGTTTTACCCAAAAGTGCCTTCACTCCACCATACATTATAAAACATCCCCTTAGAGATGCTATTGATTTATTTCTTTACTCAAAGTATTTTAAATTATCATCCACTGTGCCATGTCTCTCCAGGCAGTATCAAAGTAAAGATGCCCTCAACTTGAGCTCTATATGCAGCAGTAGCAACAGCATGGAAGTGGAATGCCATCACCTTCTTCAGACATTTTGTTTTTACTTCTTACTCTATCCTACAGCTCTAAGATTCCCTGGTGGTTCCCCATCCAAGTACCAGCCGGCTGTAATTTTGCTTCAGGCAGCCAAGAACTGCTCTCAGATGGTACTCAGAACAATCAAAGCTGTATTCCATTTGTGTAAAATCAAAATCCAATTGTGTAACTTCCCCCTAAATATCCCCCAATAGCTTAGGACTGGCAGTTTCTTTTGGCTACTGCTTAGTCTGCCAGCTATACTATGCCTGCAACCTGGTCCTCATCCCTTCCTACCTCAGCATCTCCTGCTTCAACTCAAGGCACCCAACCTCAACCCACACCAACTTTTCCCTCTTCTCTTCCTCATCCAGGTTGAGCAGCCCACTGGACTCTCTTTCTGGGTCTTACCTAGTAGGAAACCAGATCAACCTCATTCCTAAGCCACAGCTGCATTTCTACCAACAGGAATTATGGCTATAAAGGAGGCAACTGGCAGGTCACAAATGACAAGGAACTCAGGTCTGCTGCTGAAGATCATGAGCTCTCTGCTCAACCTGAGTCTCGGTCTTCCATCTCTTTGTTGGAGAAGGCAAAAATAGCTTCTGGTTTGGATGAACTGATCTGAACCAGCTAGATATTGTTCCTGGGCAGTGTTTCTCAACCTTGGGAACTTTCAGATGTGTGGACTTCAACTTCCAGAATTCCCCAGCCAGCATCCAGGGGATATCAGTCTGTAAAGCAAACAAACAAAACATCCACATTCCATGTATGAATAGATTAACAAAGCAAGACAAAGAATACAGTCTCGATACACTGGGAGACCCAGTCATTTATTTTTATTTATCACATTTCTGCACCACCCATCTCACAAGCAACTCTTTTTTTTTACTATTCAGCAATGAACTTTGGCTCCATTTGATCACATCCTTCCAATATTTTGTACCTGATGGTCTTTTACCTTGAATTCTGCATACAAGTTCTGCTGCACCATCCACAGCCCTTGTAGGCATGGCTGAACCTATTCTTTTCAACAATGGGAGAAAATATATCCAAGAAGAAGGAAACTATGGCTTTGTAGAATCCATTTTTTTTGTCCAACTTCGTAGTGATTCACTATTTTATCCTGAGAGCTGATGATGATAATGGATTTAATATATATCTATATATATAATGAATCTACTGACTTCATTTTACACAGAGGTCTTACTGAGTGACCTATAATTAATGACTCTCTGGGGCCATTTAAAGCTAAAGCAGCCAAAGGATTGGTTTGGCTTGGTAAATGCCTGCTGTGAAAAAATCAGACTAAATTTGTTATTAAACAGAATAAATTATAGATATCTGCAGCTTGTGCAGGGGTGGCTCACAAGCATGGAAGGGCACCATTACTGATTGCTTTCTTCCTTTTAGTCATCTGAAGTTTAAAATTAATTCAGACATGGGAGAGTTGCACTTTTTCCTTTTTTTACCATTTTATTATTCTGAAGAAATAGCATTCCAAGTGCACGTTCTTGGCTATTGTTTATGGCCTAAAGTTAGTTTTGATTTGCTTCCTAAATACATTTTTGGAAGTGACTGTCCTCTTCCTCTTCAACAGCTATCTGAGGCACATGAGGAAAAGCAATGGGAGAGATCTAGCTAGGAAAAGACCAGTCAAAATGGACCAGTAAAGCATGAGCAGACAAGACAGACACTGAGGGCAAAAAGGAGACCTCAAGTGGAAAGAACACCAAGAAACAGGAGATGCATGTCAGTTCCAATGAATGGAGTTCAACTAAATAATACTAGTTTGCAGCATTCTAAAGCCACCAGGATTTATGAAGGCAGCCACCACAGTTAATGTGATCTGGTCTACTCTTTCTGGAGGAGTTGACTGGATTAAAAAATGGCTGTCACTGCTTTTACATTGTCAGATGCCTATGAACTGAGGGTGGTCTGGACAAGGAGTCATATTCTGATTCATAAAGTGATAGCATGGCTGTGTCTAGAGCCCAGAATATGAAACTGATTACCTCTGCAGAAGCAGCCTGAGCTTCAATATCATCCAAGTCTGCTGCTGCATTCTGAAATTCCCCAGGGACTGACAAAAGCAATCTGTATTTGCTGAATATCAGGGTTAATCAATTTTGTCTGTAACATATGATTTTACATGGAAAAGAATGCATTTATGTAAATACAAACATTAAATACAAACATTTTTTTCTGTTAAAATAATTATATCCCACCTTTGGAGATATGTAGTGCCTTATCATTGGCAATTCATAGACATACACACACAGACACACACACACACACACAGTTTTTGAGATGTTAAATAGTCTGGCATGGGTGCTAGCTAACCAAGTGAAGTACATGTCTAACTCATGCCATTGTGAATTTCATTTGGATGAATTACATCATTTTTTTCTGAAAATGACATCTATTTTTATTTTATTTGTAGTCTATACAATACCCAACTCTCAGCAACTCTGGGTGGCTTACACTTAAAAAGTTAAAAAAAAATACAAAAGGAAAAAAATACATCAGTAACAGCCCTAAAAAGAACATGTAACAATAACAGCAACAACCACCCCGAAAACCATCCAGCAGGGGCTCAGTTTTCACTCTGCCCCAAAGCCTGGGAGAATAGACAGGACTTTAATAGCTTCCTGAACATCATCAGAGTGGGAAACATCTGGAACTCTGGGGAGATACATTTGTGACAGAGAAGGCATACTTCCTGGGTCCTGAAAAATGACACTGCATGATTGATGGGACCCAGAGCACATCTACTGTGCCTGATCTTACCAGATCAGCAGAAACAGCTAGAGACAAGACGTTCCTCAAATCAGGGCCACAACTTGGGTCACCCAGGGCAAACATGGATTCCGTGCCCATTTTGGCATCCCCCCAGCACTCATTTTGATGCCCCCCATTGCTCATTTTGGTGCCCCTCCTGTGCAGCGCCAGGGGCACATGCCCCAGTTGCCCCCCCCCCAGTTGCAGCCCTGCCTCAAATAACCAGGCCCTATGCCATGAATGATGGGACGCGGTGGCGCTGCGGGTTAAACTGCTGAGCTGCTGAGCTTGCCGATCAAAAGGTCGGTGGTTCGAATCCGCATGACGGGGTGAGCTCCCATTGCTAGTCCCAGCTCCTGCCAACCTAGCAGTTCGAAAACATGCAAATGTGAGTAGATTAATAGGTACCGCTTCGGCAGGCAGGTAATGGCGTTCCATGTAGTCATGCTGGCCACATGACCATGGAAGTGTCTATGGACAAATGCCGGCTCTTCGGCTTTGAAATGGAGATGAGCACCACCCCCTAGAGTCGGACATGACTGGACTTCATGTCAAGGGAAACCTTTACCTTTACCTATGCCACGAATGATATTAAAGGTGATAACTAGCACCTTGAATTGCACCCAGAAGCCAATTAGTAACCAGTGTAGCTTGCAGAGTAATGGGGTCACATGGTCATAACAAGGTATGCCCATCACTGCCTGTGTCTTTGCATTCTAGACCAGCTGTAGCCTCCAAATGGTCTTCAAGGGCAGCCCCATGTACAGCACATTACAGGAATCCATTCATGAAGTGACTAAGGCATAAATGACTATTTGAAAGGCCTCCCAGTCCAGGAAAGGGTGCAGCTGGCACACTAGATATACCTGTGCAAAGGCCCTCTTGACCACAACTACCACCTGCACTTTGAGCAGGAGCAATGATTCCAAGACAACTCCCAAGTTGAGCATCAGTCTTGATAACTAATAACATTATTTTTCTATTTCATACATGCTGACAAGATCTCAGGGTTTCAGACCAGGTTTCAGTTAGGCCATGCAGCAGATCCTCAGGAACAATTCCAGGTTCCTTCTGGAACCCAGTAGGGTTCCCTAGTCACCTGGAGCAGACCAATCAAATAGGTCCAGCCTCCCTGCAATGGAGGGCAGCACCAGAGTACTGGAGGACTACCAGACAGTGGTCTGAGCATGAAAGGGAAGTAATAGAAGCTTCCCCCAACTCCAGATCACATTGCCACTGCTTCAGCAGGAAAATCAGATCAGGTGTATGACCATTGTCATCTGTTGGGGCCTTGATAACCTGGGGCATGGCTGTCATGGTAGCCATGAACTCCTGAGCTTCAATAGACTCTACCCATACAGAAGGCAGGTTGAAGTCCCCTAGGACTATAAGTCTGGGGAACTCCACCTCCAGCCAGGCCATGGAGTCCAAGAGCTCAGGCAGGGAGGTTGCTATGCAGCAGGGAGGCTGGTATAATAGCAACAGTCACAACCGATCCCTAGAGCCCAACCTAACAAACAAGGTCTCACCTCCCTTCCTCCTTCCCTCTCTCTGACATACAAAGTACAATTAGAATCAATATAAAAACTATTAAAACACACACACACACACAATCAGAATTTCTAAGAACAGTAACAAAACCCAACTCTTACCTAATGGAAGTACATATAAAAACTAACAGTCATAGCATGAGGTGCTACACTTTAAATCTGATAAATGGATCCCTCCCTCCTTCCTTCCTTCCTTCCTTCCTTCCTTCCTTCCTTCCTTCCTTCCTTCCTTCCTTCCTTCCTTCCTTCCTTTCTGGACAAATGTGACCATTTCCAACAGGGAGAGCATCTTGAAAGATGATACTGCCACAGAAAAAGTCTCCATGCTTCCTAATACTTGCCAGAATTATCACAATAGCACCAAAGACAAGCTTTCAGCATGGATCTTAATTCCTGAGCCTATTTCTATATGCTGTATTACCTTAAGCACTGTGGAAGTATTTGAATCTCTAAAGACTGAATATAAATAGTTGTAATAAAATAAAATAATGGGAGTAAATGGTCCTTAAGGTGGCCTGAAGCTATCCAGATTTTAAAAGCTAGAATGCAAATTTGGGATTGATCCTAGAAATAAATAGTAAGTAAGCTGTGTTGCTTCAGCAAAGGATCGTTACCTTGTCGTGGTGCTGGAGCTTGAGCACCTCAATGATGCCATGAGCTAAACCGTGAAGGGCCACCCAAGACGGGAAGGTCATGACAGAGAGGTCAGACTAAATGCGATCCCTGGGGAAGGTAATGGCAACCCACCTCAGTATTCTTGCCGTGAAAACTAAATGGATCAGTACAACCAGAGATATGTCGGTATACCATCAGAAGATGAGACCCCCAGGTCGGAAGATGGTCAAAATGCTACTGGGGAGGAACAGAGGATGAGCTCAACTAGCCCCAGACGTGATGACGCAGCTAGCTCAAAGCCGAAAGGACGGCTAGCGGCCGACGGTGCTGGTGGTGAACGGCGAATCCGATGTTCTAAGGATCAACACACCATCGGAACCTGGAATGTAAGATCTATGAGCCAGGGCAAATTGGATGTGGTTATTGGTGAGATGTCAAGATTAAAGATAGACATTCTGGGCGTCAGTGAACTGAAATGGACTGGAATGGGCCACTTCACATCAAATGACCACCAGATCTACTACTGTGGACCAGAGGACCACAGAAGAAATGGAGTAGCCTTCATAATTAATAGTAAAGTGGCTAAAGCAGTGCTTGGATACAACCCAAAAAATGATAGAATGATCTCAATTCGAATTCAGGGCAAGCCATCTAACATCACAGTGATCCAAATATACGCCCCAACCACAAATGCTGAAGAAGCTGAAGTAGAGCAGTTCTATGAGGATCTGCAGCACCTACTGGACAACACGCCTAAAAGAGATGTTATTTTCATCACAGGAGACTGGAATGCTAAGGTGGGCAGTCAAATGACACCTCGAATTACAGGTAAGTATGGCCTGGGAGAACAAAACGAAGCAGGACACAGGCTGATAGAATTTTGCCAAGACAATTCACTCTGCATAACAAACACTCTCTTCCAACAACCTAAGAGACGGCTTTATACATGGACTTCACCAGATGGACAACACCGAAATCAGATTGATTACATCCTTTGCAGCCAAAGGTGGCGGACATCTGTACAGTCGGTAAAAACAAGGCCTGGAGCTGACTGTAGTTCAGATCACAAACTTCTTCTTGCACAATTTAGGATCAGACTAAAGAGATTAGGGAAGACCCACAGATCAGCTAGATATGAGCTCACTAATATTCCTAAGGAATATGCAGTGGAGGTGAAGAATAGATTTAAGGGACTGGACTTAGTAGATAGGGTCCCGGAAGAACTATGGACAGAAGTTGGCAGCATTGTTCAGGAGGCGGCAACAAAATACATCCCAAAGAAAGAGAAAACCAAGAAGGCAAAATGGCTGTCTGCTGAGACACTAGAAGTAGCCCAAGAAAGAAGGAAAGCAAAAGGCAACAGTGATAGGGGGAGATATGCCCAATTAAATGCAAAATTCCAGAGGTTAGCCAGAAGAGATAAGGAATTATTTTTAAACAAGCAATGTGCGGAAGTGGAAGAAGACAATAGAATAGGAAGGACAAGAGACCTCTTCCAGAAAATTAGAAACATTGGAGGTAAATTCCAGGCAAAAATGGGCATGATCAAAAACAAAGATGGCAAGGACCTAAGAGAAGAAGAAGAGATCAAGAAAAGGTGGCAAGAATATACAGAAAACCTGTATAGGAAGGATAACAATATCGGGGATAGCTTTGACAGTGTGGTCGGTGAGCTAGAGCCAGACATCCTGAAGAGTGAGGTTGAGTGGGCCTTAAGAAGCATTGCTAATAACAAGGCAACAGGAGACGACGGCATCCCAGCTGAACTGTTCAAAATCTTGCAAGATGATGCTGTCAAGGTAATGCATGCTATATGCCAGCAAATCTGGAAAACACAAGAATGGCCATCAGACTGGAAAAAATCAACTTATATCCCCATACCAAAAAAGGGAAACACTAAAGAATGTTCAAACTATCGAACAGTGGCACTCATTTCACATGCCAGTAAGGTAATGCTCAAGATCCTGCAAGGTAGACTTCAGCAGTTCATGGAGCAAGAATTGCCAGACGTACAAGCTGGGTTTAGAAAAGGCAGAGGAACTAGAGACCAAATTGCCAATATCCGCTGGATAATGGAAAAAGCCAGGGAGTTTCAGAAAAACATCTATTTCTGTTTTATTGACTATTCTAAAGCCTTTGACTGTGTGGACCATAACAAATTGTGGCAAGTTCTTAGTGGTATGGGGATACCAAGTCATCTTGTCTGCCTCCTGAAGAATCTGTATAACGACCAAGTAGCAACAGTAAGAACAGACCACGGAACAACAGACTGGTTTAAGATTGGGAAAGGAGTACGGCAGGGCTGTATACTCTCACCCTACCTATTCAACTTGTATGCAGAACACATCATGCGACAAGCTGGCCTTGAGGAATCCAAGGCTGGAGTTAAAATCTCTGGAAGAAACATTAACAATCTCAGATATGCAGATGATACCACTTTGATGGCTGAAAGTGAAGAGGAACTGAGGAGCCTTATGATGAAGGTGAAAGAAGAAAGTGCAAAAGCTGGTTTGCAGCTAAACCTCAAAAAAACCAAGATTATGGCAACCAGCTTGATTGATAACTGGCAAATAGAGGGAGAAAATGTAGAAGCAGTGAAAGACTTTGTATTCCTAGGTGCAAAGATTACTGCAGATGCTGACTGCAGTCAGGAAATCAGAAGACGCTTAATCCTTGGAAGAAGAGCAATGACCAATCTTGATAAAATAGTTAAGAGCAGAGACATCACACTGACAACAAAGGCCCGCATAGTTAAAGCAATGGTGTTCCCTGTAGTAACATATGGCTGCGAGAGCTGGACCATAAGGAAGGCTGAGCGAAGGAAGATCGATGCTTTTGAACTGTGGTGTTGGAGGAAAATTCTGAGAGTGCCTTGGACTGCAAGAAGATCCAACCAGTCCATCCTCCAGGAAATAAAGCCAGACTGCTCACTTGAGGGAATGATATTAAAGGCCAAACTGAACTACTTTGGCCACATAATGAGAAGACAGGACACCCTGGAGAAGATGCTGATGCTAGGGAGAGTGGAAGGCAAAAGGAAGAGGGGCCGACCAAGGGCAAGATGGATGGATGATATTCTAGAGGTGACGGACTCGTCCCTGGGGGAGCTGGGGGTGTTGACGACCGACAGGAAGCTCTGGCGTGGGCTGGTCCATGAAGTCACGAAGAGTCGGAAGCGACTAAACGAATAAACAACAACAACAAAGCTGTGTTGACATAAAGTGGAAATATGTGCTCTGCCCTAAGAGAATTTAATACTGCATTTTAGTCCATTTGAATCTTCTAGACTAGTGTTTCTCAACCACAACAACTTTAAGATGTGTATACTTCAACACCCAGAATTCCCCAGCATGCTGGTCTAGATCAATTTCAAAGGCAGTTCTATCTGAAAAGCATCCCTGTTAGAGATGGATCTATTTTGCTTCCTCCCAATTTTAAGGAAAAAGTAGGTTTCCTATTATATTTGTCTTGTTTATGAAGAAATATATGGATTTACTGTAACTAAGCTGTCATAAAAAACTGGAGAAAATTTCTATCTGTACCTGCCTCAATTGTATATATTTACTCTTCCTAGCAAGAAAAGGTGTGTGCTATAATTCCCTGCCTAGTTTCTATTAGAGATGAGATGTTTATTTAAGACAGAAAGTAATTTTAAGCTTAGCTCAGTCCGATATATTTAATTTGAACACACAGGGACTCCAATAGAGATTTTCAGGAGCTAAGCATTTGAAAGGTAAAGGTAAAGGTTTCCCTTGACATTAAGTCCAGTCGTGTCTGACTCTAGGGGGCGGTGCTCATCTCCGTTTCTAAGCCGAAGAGCCAGCGTTTGTCCATAGACAGTTCCGTGGTCATGTGGCTGGCATGACTACACAGAACGCCGTTGCCTGCCCGCCAAAGTGGTACCTATTAATCTACTCACATTTGCATGTTTTCGAACTGCTAGGTTGGCAGGAGCTGGGACTAGCAACAGGAACTCACCCCGTCACGCGGATTCGAACCGCCGACCTTCCGATCGGCAAGCTCTCTATCCATTGTACCTCCCAATCTTTTTTTTTTTTTAATTTCCAAAGCCTTTTCAATCTCATTTATGAAAAAATGTGCTTTTTTGATCAGTATCTGAAAAGATCAAATTTCTGACCCATGACTATTAATCAGTCAATCTTGCCTACTATATCTCTATCTGAATGAAACAAAAGATCTGCAGGGTGGGATCAACTGCCCAAAGGAACAATCAAGTCCTAAGGAATTCAAGGGCCACACGAAAACTACTGCATTGTAGGCCAAGTCCACCATCACAAGATGCTGGAAGTGGGTTTAAACCAAGCATTTCTCTATTTCATGCTGTTTCTGGATTATCATTCTGACCAAGTGAGGATGCATCTCCCAGAGCTAAAAGTGCTCATTTCTTTTGAGATGTTGCACTACGTGGTGCTTTTCAGATAGGAAGAAAAAGTAGAGCAACTTGTGTGCATAATAAAGGAATGTTGAGCTGCTGAGCCAAGCAATGTGGCAAAAGAATATAAGAGGGGAGAGGATGCTGAGGTTGGGAGAATGATAGAGAAAGGGGGAAATCCCAAAGTAAAAGAAGTGCTTCATTCAACCAGTCTGATGGTTGGACAATGGACCATAAGGAATGCCTAAGACCAAATAAAAGACTCAGACTCTAAATCAAGTTTAAGCTCTGGCTTTTATTTAGAATAGAATACATACCAGTAAAAAGCTGAGAGTGAGGGAAGCGTGCCAAAAGTTGAATTAAATAGTCTCGCGCCAAACAGCGCTCCACCCCCACACTCCCCGGGTGTGCCCCACAAGTTCCACGGAGTGACAGGCCATCAAGACTTGATAGGTGAGAGGTCGTCCAGCCCCATTCGCCCTGGGCATCACCCTGTTTATCTTCCTGTGAGGTAATGGTCCATTACCAGGCAATTAGACCTTGATATTCCTCGAAAGCCTGGACACGCCTTTCCGAACCTCGCCCTGATCCTTTTCTTATCAGGGGCGTCAATGGCCAATTACCAGGTGATGGGACCTTGTTTGTTCAGTAGATCTCCCAATCCCATTACCTTCTTTGTCCAGTTTATTGCCCGCACCTCCCCAGCCATTGACACGCATCCGTGCTTTGTCATGTGAGCCATTACGATGTCGCAAACATCGCAACGGTGATCATGACATACCGCCCCCCTGAAGAAAATCAAGCCGAGGGCTTGTAGGGATATGCAACATGGAAGTTGCGGACTAGCTCGGGGGCCTGAATGTCACGGGCAGCGACCCACTCGGGGTGGGGAAAGTGTTTCCAGCGCACTAAGTATTGGAGAGAGCCACAAAGCTTGCGGGAGTCAAGGACCTCCTTGACTTCGAAGTTCTGCTGTCCATTGATCATGATGGCTGGAGGGGGGGGAGTGCTTGGATGCCACCGGGAGGGGTCACTGGCCAGCTTGAGTAAGCTGCAGTGGAACACAGGGTGCAGCCGCTTCAAATTATGAGGTAGATCCAAACGCACCGTGACTGGGTTCACAATTTGTGTAACCTGAAAGGGGCCAATAAATTTGGGGGCCAGTTTCTTGGAAGGCTGAGGTGACTTGATAAATTTAGTGGAGAGATAAACCAGGTCCCCTACTTGAAAAGGTGGCTGTTGGCGCCTGTGCTTGTCAGACTGAAGTTTGTATGAGGTCTGTGCCTCATTGAGAGTGTCCTTAATGATGGGCCAGGAGTCTGTGAGTTTAGAACCCCAATCACAGGCCATCACTACCGAAGATGGGGGCTGTGGGAGCTCGGGAATGGGGACGAAGTCCCAACCCAATACCACCCTGAAGGGGGTTTGTCCCATGCTTTGATCACAGCATTATTTTATGCAACCTCCGTGAAAGGAAGCAAATCCACCCAGTCGTCCTGGTGGTAGTTGATGTAGGAGCGGAGGAATTGTTCAAGGGTGGCATTGAGGATCTCAGTAGATCCATCAGTCTGGGGATGCCAGGAGGTTGACAATGCTTGCTCGGTGCCAATTAATTTCAAAAAAGCCCGCCAAAACCATGAGGTAAATTGTGTGCCCCTATCAGTCACCAAGCGAGAGGGGCAGCCATGAAGGCGGTACACGTGCACCAAAAAGAGCTTCGCCAGCTGTTGCGCCAACGGGATAGAGGCACAGGGGACAAAATGAGCCGGTTTGGAAAAGTAGTCTTTGACTACCCAAATGACTGTTTTCTTTTGACTGGGTGGTAAATCCACGATGAAATCCATAGAGATTTCATCCCAAGGGTGTGAAGGGTTAGCCACGGGCTGCAGCAGCCCCTGGGGTTTACCGGACGGTCGCTTAGACATTGCGCAAACAGGGCAGGATGCCACATACGTTTTGACATCCTTCCTCAGTGAGGGCCACCAAAATTGGCATCGGGTCAAGTGGAGGGATTTGAGGAACGTGAAATGACCAGCCTGTTTGCTGTCATGAGACCGGCTGAGGATAGTTGATCGTTGCGAGTCAGGGACGTATAAACGTCCCTCCACCCAGGCGAGGTCTTGTTCCATGGAAACCTTGTCAGGGTTAGCAAGGAGCCAGGGATCAGACTTTAATGCAAGGGCAAAATCTGCACGCAATCCACCCGGCATCTGTGGTTGCCTGCGGCCCGGAGCAGGCTGCGCTGGAGTCATTTGCAAGGGGGGGGAGGCTGTTCCCAAGCGTGGCTCCGGGTGACAGCGACCAAACCCAATTGAGACTCAGAGAGCACAGTCCCCACGACATCGGAGACAGGCTCTGCATCCTGGGGCAGTCGGGAAAGTGCATCTGCCAAAAAGTTCTTCCCCGGAATAAACTTCAGCTGAAAGTTAAAACGACTGAAAAATTGAGCCCAGCGAATCTGCTTAGGGCTGAGGTGCCTGGGCGTGCGGAGCACCTCAAGGTTGCGGTGGTCTGTCCAGACCTCAAAAGGGCAAGTCACCCCTTCTAAAAGGTGATGCCAAGCCTCCAGTGCCGCTTTTACTGCAAATGCCTCTTTTTCCCAGACATGCCAGCACCTTTCTGTCTCGGAAAATTTCCGGGAGAGATAGGCACAGGGCTTCAAGAGTCCGGCAGAATCCTTTTGTAATAGGATAGCCCCAATTGAAAAATCAGAGGCATCAGCCTGAACGACAAAAGGCCAGTCGGGGTCAGGATGGGATAAAATTGGCTCTGCTGTAAAGAGAGCTTTCAACCAGTCAAAAGCAGCCTGACAGGTGGGAGTCCAATTGAGCACAGCCCCTGGGTTTTTTACCTTGCACATTTCCCTGATGCCTTTGGTCTGCAACAAATCAGTCAAGGGCAGGGCAATCTCCGCGAACCCTTTTGCGAAGGATCTGTAGAAATTTGCGAATCCCAGGAAACTTTGGAGCTGGCGCCGGGTGCGCGGGCGCTCCCAGCTCAAAACAGCCTGAACCTTTGCAGGATCGATTTCGATGCCCTTATCTGAAATCCTGTAACCTAAGTAATCCAGGTGCGACTTGTGGAATTCGCACTTGGAAAGCTTAGCATAAAGTTTAGCGTGCCGGAGCTTGGAGAGAACCTGTCTTACCAATCTTTCGTGTTCTCTCTCAGTTTTGGAGTATATCAGGACATCGTCCAGATAAACCAGTACTCCTTTAAACAAATGGTCATGCAGAACCTCATTAATTAGTTGCATGAAAACCCCCGGGGCCCCTGCAAGACCAAAAGGCAGTACCTTATACTGGAAGGAGCCCAAGGGACAGTTAAAAGCTGTTTTCATTCATCCCCCTCCCTGATGCAAATGCGGTAATATGCCTCGCGGAGGTCAAGTTTGGAAAAAACCTTTCCAGTCGACAAGTGTGCCAACATATCTTTAATGAGGGGGAGGGGGTACTTGTTTGACAAGGAGGCTGGATTTAACCCGCAATAGTCTGTACACAGTCTTAGGGTACCGTCCTTCTTCTTGCGGAACAGAACGGGCGCTCCAACTGGCGAGTTTGCCGGTTCGATGAAGCCCTGAGCGAGGTTTTTATCGAGGAAGTCCCGCAACACCGCCAATTCCTTTTGTGTCATTGGGTAAATTTTTGGCTTAGGCAATGGGACATGAGGGAGCAGTTCAATGGCACAGTCCGTCTTGTGATGGGGGGGTAACTGGTCTGCCTCCTCCTCCCCGAAGATGTCAGCGAAGTCTGTGTATTGTTCCGGCAACCCCTTCATGGAGGAAGCGTGAACTTGAGGGTCGACAATCTCAGCCCTCCCCACAGTCAAAGTGAGGGATTTCCCCTTAGCAGGCACCTGGTAGAACCCATCCTCAAACGTTATCGTACGGGTCCTCCAGTTAATGTAGGGATTGTGGTGAGTTAGCTAGGGGATTCCCAGAACCACTATAGGCTTGCCCACTGGGGTGACCATGAATTCTATGGTTTCCCTTTGCATGCCTATTTGTAGGGTAACATTCCCTGTACCCTGGGTGCCCCCCCCCCCCGGGAACCATCGAGTTGCTGGAAGATCAGCGGCTTCGGGAGAGGGAAACAGGGTAAATTTAGTGCAGCAACTAGGTTGGGGTGGATCAGGCATCTGGAACACCCGGAGTCCACCAAAGCCCCGACTTCGATGGTCTTGGAGCAGTAGCTCAGTTCAATTTTTACGGCCAGGATGGGACAGTCCGCACTCACCCTGGTGGTATCGCACCCATTCTTCACCACCTGCCCAGCGGCACTGTTTAGGACAGGTGGAAGGCGTTTTCCGCTGGGTGCTCCAGGGCGGCCAACCTGTCCCCCATGAGGTAGACATCCTCTTCTTCGTCCGGGGTCACTAGTGCCCCTGTCAGCCGTCGGGGAGGGTTGGGTGGTTTCTGCGGAGCCTTCTGCATTGGTCTAGGTGGGCGATCCGCCGTCCTAGCCTTGTGGCATTCTGCCGCATGGTGACCTGCCTTACCACACTTGATGCATTGCCCATGGGCAAAGTGACATTGTCTTTTGGTGTCCCATGTCGGGCCTGACTGTGGCACTGGCCCTTTCCCGCTGGGAGGACGCCTGTCTCTCTTAGTCGCCAGCATGAAGGTGCACTGGGCATGTTCAGCCTTCCCGGCAAGACAGATCCAGTCATGCAGTGAGTCCGGATCGTGTCTGTACAGCGCCCATTGCAACACCTCTTGATTGAGGCCATCTTTAAACATATCGATCAGGGTGGCCTCCGACCATTCAGGGACCTTCCCTGCCAAGACCTTAAATTCTAGGGCATAATCTGTGACTGATTTCTGCCCCTGATTGAGTTCTTTAAGAGCACCTTTAGCCCTCTCCTTCACCAGGGGGTCTCCAAAGTACCGCTTCAAGGTGGCCAGGAAGGTGTGGAAGGTAGCCAAGGCTGGGGCTCCAGACTCTGACATTTGTACCTACCAGTCTGTGTCTCTGCCCTTAAGTTTTGTGGCAATAGCCGAGATTTTAGCCCCTTCCAATGCAAAACAATGTCCGTATTGCTGTATGTAATTTGTTGTGTTGGTTAAAAAAAATGACAGGTTCGTGGGGTCGCCATCAAATTTTACTGGAAAGTCTTTAGCGATCCCACCAACTGGAGAAACCCCAACCTGTGAGTGAGTAGGGGTAACCCCCACCGGAATAAAACCACGGGGCCCTGGGAAAAAGTCCCATGCCTGGCCCCTTCCTCTCGGGGTCGGCGATAGGGTGGGTGGGATGCCAAGACCCCTCCCTGCGCCCTGCGCAGCAGCACTCTTTGTGAGCTCACTCAGCACAGTTGACATGGATTGCAGCAGGTGTTCTAATGATTGCACCTTGGACTCCAGAACCCTGATCCTGTCTGGTGTGACGGGATCGTCCATCCTCGGTGCTGCCGGTTATTGCCCGATCGGCAGTCCTGCGAATTCCCTCTTGGGCGTCTGGGGGTATTGGAGTCTCCAAGTGGTGTGGGATGTCCCCGGCCGGGGGTCCGCTATGCCATCCCACCTGAAGTGTTGTTGACTCATGACTCCCTCTTCCATCGGGGCCCTCCACTCCGGGCTGGGGCTCCAGGCTCCAAACTGGGGTGCGGTGTGGGTAGGGAGGGGGCTTGTGTCCCATCTCGGGAGTGCCGATTCCAGAAGCTGTCTGGTCACCTCCCCCACTCGCATTGAGTCCTTCGTGTCTCCGCTCTGAAGCACCGACTCCAGGATCGTCCCCGGTTCAGTCATCGCTAGTTGCTTCTCTCGCAAAAAAAATTTCCTGGTAGAGGCTAGCGAGGTTCATTCTTAAAAGACTCTCAGCTTTATGTAAGGAATGCCTAAGACCAAATAAAAGACTCAGACTCTAAATCAAGTTTAAGCTCTGGTTTTTATTTAGAATAGAATGCATACCAGTAAAAAGCTGAGAGTGAGGGAAGCATGCCAAAAGTTGAATTAAATAGTCTCACGCCAAACAGTGCTCCACCCCCACACTGCCCGGGTGTGCCCCACGAGTTCCACGGAGTGATAGGCCATCAAGACTTGATAGGTGAGAGGTCGTCCAGCCCCATTCGCCCCGGGCATCGCCCTGTTTATCTTCCTGCGAGGTAATGGTCCATTACCGGTCGATTAGACCTCGATATTCCTCGAAAGCCCGGACGCACCTTTCTGAACCTTGCCCTGATCCTTTCTTTATCAGGGGCATCAATGGCCGATTACCGGGCGATGGGACCTTGTTTGTTCAGTAGATCTCCCAACCCCATTAGCTTCTTTGTCCGGTTTATCGCCCACATCTCTCCAGCCATTGACATGCATCCGCGCTTTGTCATGCGAGCCGTTATGATGTCGCAAACATCGCAATGGTGATCATGACATGGACTTGTTCAGGTCAACACATTCAAGGCAACAGCTGTAAGATCAGCTCCATTGAAATGGGGAAAAAAGGCTGAGCAATGTCTCCTCACCTCCTACTCCTATTCCCCCCTCCCAATAATACTGCCATATTCTAGTCCCTGCCATCAAACCTTGGGACCCTGGGCTAGCCCAGCCTTAAATATGCATCAACTCTTAAAACAGTAATGTGCTTAACGATGTGTTGAATGATTCCACTGGTGGTGGAATGAACTTGGCTTGCTCAAAATCATATCAGGAGACTTTTCTAAGATCACAGGAATTCCTTTCCAGCTTGATTTAATCTTTCATTGTTTGCTCAGTTGCAAGCAGCTAGATATTTATTTTATTTGGGACAAAATTTATGGACTATCTTTTGCCCCAGTGGCCCTGCAGGTACTTTACAAAAACAAATATTAAATGATTATTTAAACAGCAAGCAAAAATGAGCAAAATGGTAATAGTGGCAAATAAAATAAAATAAATTTCAGGCTCAAACTACAAATCATTAGACACTCCAGAAGCTGGGGACGGCCAATTCTTCTTCTATGCCATTGAAGCTATTTTAAAATGTCCTTGCTCAGATGAGTCAAGCAACAAAGAAAACTATAGGTCTTCTTCAAGCATTCCCTTGAACATCTGGGAAGAATACTGGCTTTGTCCCATACTGTTTATGATCACCACCAATTCAAACAAAGACCTGAAGGATACCTGTATTTTCATTCACTTGAAAATGAGTACAGTTCTTTGTGTAATTGAACACTCTGCTTCAAAATGGGCCCAGATTCTGCAGAGAACTACCTTTGTGTTGAAGCACAGCCAAGTCCAACCCCTTTTCAGATCTCCCAGCCAAATGACATGAAAGTCTGAGAAAGACAGAGTCAGGGCTGCTTGTACAATCTCATCCATCCATGTTTAAGACTTAATACATTCAGGTGAACACATTATGATGCTCAGTGTCCTCCCCTCCAAACACTGATTGCAGACACCCTGGTGAAGTGTTCTCTGTAAATAGAAGATAGACCCAATGGTCATCCAATTTCTTTCCCTTCCACTACTATTTCCACCTGACATTTATCACAAATTAACCAGTAAACATGTAACAAATCCATTTTCAGCCTGTACTTCCAATCTGATGAGATAGCACAAGCTGCCAGACATATATTAATTATCATCATAATTAATATTCCTCAACCAGTATGAACACATAGGAATCCATGCTTTGCAGTTGCAATTACAGAGATGGATAGACCACTGTTTCAGAGCACTTTTCTAATCACCTTAGGAGCATGTTTAGGTACATGCTCAGCCTTCTTGTCCCTGGGAAATAACATTCTATAGGCTAGACCAAATCATTAAATCAACACCATTTTGGATTCTGTACTTTTATAAAAGACTCAAGCAGAGAGGGTTCAGAAATAATAGTTTGCTTTTAAAAGTAACATGAAACACAGACTGAACTTATCAGAAACCTGTATTTTGGGGGATATTTTAGAAATTCACTTTACAGGGATCTTCCTGGAACTTCACAGCATGATTACTTTTTACTTTCATGAGCTGCCTGAAGACAAAGCAAATTTCATGAATCAGGAAATTTCTCATGGTACTATGGGATTAGCTTCTAAAGATGGAAATTCAGATTCATTTGAAATACAAGCTCTCTTGGATGACCTGATCAGGTCTATACCAAGTCATTCCTACAATATTTATTTAGGATAGTCTGAGATATAGCATAAGCCAACTTGTTATGTGGATACAGATTTTTGTCTTTATCTGATCTTGTTTAGCTATACCTGGCGATACCCGGACTAGCAAGGACTAGAATGAGATGATTGGGTACCTTACAGAAAGCAAAACCACATTTTTCTACTGTCAGACAGATTGCTTTTCTGGAGCCTCCAACATACTCCAAAAGCCAGTGAAGGTTTAGTTTTTATTCTGGTCACTTCAGCTGGACTCTTGTTTTGTCTTGGAGACTGCAACATCTACCCAAACAAGCCAGTTTGACTCAACTGACATCTCTTTCTCCTCCTCTGCCAACTGGAGCTCTTCAAGGTACAAGAACTAAGGCCAGAACAGAGCTTGGCATTTGCAATACACTGATATAATCTTTGCATATAAATGGCCTGTCAAGTGTAAGATGTGATTGGCTATTTAAATATTGACAAGTCTTTCCTCCTCAACTCCTGTTCACAGCTGGGTGAATGCTGAGTTTAAGCAAATCACTTTGTCACGCCATCTCACCAATTGCATATTATCCTTTCCTTCATAATTCCTATGACATCTCCTCTCAGTTCCTGACTGGAACTGCAGTCTGGGTCATCCATCAAACTGACTTCAGTTATCTAAAGGCTCTGTGATGACAGATGCTGATGTCCTGCTGGTTTGGCTTCTGGAGTGTCAGAGAAGAAGGTGGAATTTTATTGTCATCATGGGTCAGAAGACCTAGCAAATCATGCTCTTCTCATGCTCATCTAAATGTGTATTAAGTGGAGAAGAAGCCAAGTGCATAACTAACAGAATATTCTTGTTCACGAATGTTCTTTATGGAATGAGTCCTTGGCTCAGTCTTTAAAGGTAACTATTATAATAGCACAAAATTTAGTACAAATGTGAAATAACTCTATTAGACTAAGATCAGGAAGGTCCAGATTCATTACCTTATTTGATCATGGACCTCAGTATGTAACAACCTCTCAGTCCAATCATGGGGTGTCCTTGGGGAGGAGGGTTGTCAAAAAAGTCAAGAGGGTGGCTGTGTATGTATGATCAAGCCCTGCCTTTGTGTCTATATGTGTCACTCCTGGTTCAATCTCCTTCATAGGGTTATTTTTCTGATGTTAAAAATGAGGACAGATTTTTATGGGTGTCACTTTAAACTGTGAGGATAAGTGTAATATGCATATAGCACTTATATTAATAAATAAAAAGGTAGTATCCATTTATAGCAACACCATGCAGGGAAGCCTTTGACCCACATACTGTAGATTGGCTATGCAAACTTTCAGAAAAAGAGTTATGTACCATTGGTGGCCTTTGGGTAACAGAATATTTGCAAAGCATCTCATAAAGAGAAATGTTCATTTTCCCCCCCTAGGATGATTATCGTACTTTAAGGTCAGCAGGAGACTATGATAATTTCTTTAATGATCAAAACAGAAAGGAGATACAATCAAAATTATTAAGTAAAGTTACCATTTTTCTTGCATAGATCAGTCTTTACAACTTTTCATAACATATAAAATAGCTGTAATGCCAAACTTGGGGTAATTTGTCCTTTCAAAAATCCCAGATTTCCCATCAACAGAATATTAGTTTAACCCTGATTCCCAAGCCATAAAATAGACTTCACATGGGTCTGCTCACATTATTCTTATCTGTCTTTTTGCCCTGCTTTCTAACTTCCTTACCTAACACTAAAATTTAACAGAGGGGTTTAACCATTTAGCTCTCAATACTCCAAAGGAAAAATCCTCAACAGATATGACTGCACTTGTTCACATTCCTCCAGGCATTATCCTTATCTTCTGTTCCAGTGTTCAAATTTAGACTTCAATCTTCATGATGAATCCTCCAGAAACTGAAACAATTGTTTCTCTTGCCTTCCTCTGGACCTACAAAACTGTTATCAGAAATCAACACACCTTCTGGATGCAACTGCAGAGTCCTGTATAATACCTAATCTTTTCCTTTCCTTGTAATTTCCACCCTCTTTTGCTGTCCATCTCCCTTGCTACCACCTTTCTCTTCTACTTTATTCTTGTGATTGTGGTTTGAGTTCTTACTTGGATTACATTGTGTCCTCACTGAGCTATCAGTTGCATACAATGAAGAAAATCAGATGACAGGAAGTTTGTTCTGCCTGTTTCTGCTAACTCAGCATCTAGCGGCTGAATAAATTCTGGCAAGTTTGTGAATTGATTAATCAAATACAGAAAAAAAAATCTGCTAAGGGTTTAAAAGCCAGGTCTATTAATAATCCCTACGAAAGGTAATAGGAAATGTCATTGCCCCTGTTACATTTTTAAAAACTTTAAAAAAATGGTATTTACTTTGTTTTACTCCCTACTTAAACTACTTTATTAGCTTAAGGTTTCTTCTTTTGTAAAAATCAAATCTTAATAAGATTTCCTCACTTTGTTTAGTTAATTAATTAATATTTATTTGTTTATTTATTCTATTTTGAGAATATACAGCTGTTTTGCTGAGTTCATTGAAAGAGTTACTCCTATATACTAAATCACTGCAGAAGTGTAAGTCTTCCAAGTGCGTATATTTTATGTCTGTGTTCACACAGCATGCTTAAACAGGTCAGTTAAGTCCTAGCACCTTCATTCACATGTGTTAAGTTTGGTTAGAATTAACCGCTTTTCAGTTTTCAGGTACGTAAGTGTTACATAAACTTCAAATTCATTGTATTGCTTGAACTCTGAAAATGGATTAATTCAGTAACTAAGGAACTGTGTTGTGTGAACATAGTCATAGAATAGCAATATCTGCTAAGAGTCTGTATATTATCACTAATAACAGCTGGATGTGTAGGGCCTGGCTTTGTTGAAAAATAATCCTTTTTTTTTTAGATCTGTACCCCAATATTTTTTTTTAAAGAAAGAGAATCATTCAGCTGCAGGTCATCATCACACATTGTGGTACACTGAGCTCTGCTACTTTATCTACCCTAATTAATTGATTGGTTAGGTGCTTTATGTGATTATATGAGTTGTTTTTTACTCCTAGTGAGAGTTGAAAATAGCATTACAGCCTTTTCCAGAGAGCTGGGCATAATGTGTCCAAAGTAGGATAATAATCTACCCTAGCGAACCATTACCATACCACCTACAGTATGTCATGCTTTCAGATTCTCATAACCTTTCTTATGTCAGATACTTTGGGTTCCTAGAAAAATACCAAAAATGGTCCTTGAGAAAAGGAGTGATCTCAGATACCCAGTATTGGCTTTTTCAGCCAGGAAAGGAATGTTTCAAACTCCCTGAGTCTCCTATTTTCAGTTGTAGGTTAAACTGATATGTTTCAAAGCTATATAAATTTAAGTAAGAATCATAGATGCTTCTTATCCTACAAAACATAGCTTTCTTCCTAGTTCCTTTTAGAGACTGCATCTCTGTCACATTCAAGTTTCAAGTGAAATCATTTATTTATTTCAGTTTAAATTCCTATCATTTACGGTCTCTGATATTTAATGGATTCTTAGAGACTGGGTGTGATTCAAGGTGCTGGTGGCATATGGGCTTGGTTACTTGAGAGACTTCCTGTTTCCCCTAGTATCTGCCCAGCTGATCTGATCTGGCAGGGTTGGCACTCTCCAGGTTCTATGAGACAATGCCATCTATTGGGACCCTGGAAGCGTGCCTTCTCTGTAGCAGTGCCCACCTTCTGAAATGAGTTTTCCCCCAAGATCCAGGTGGATCCCACCCTGCTGGTGTTTTGAAGGACCTTGAAAGACTTGGCTTTGCACTCAGGCCTTTGGCAAGGGTGGTTGAAGGCCTTCTGTGTAGTGTGGACTTATCTCTGATAGTTACCTGGGTTTTGCCATCTTTTGCCCTTATCTTTATTGTTGCATTGTTTAATCATTATCTGATTGTCTTTTATTACTTTGTGAACTGCCCAGAGTCCCTGGGAGTTGGACTGTGTACAAATTTAATGAATAAATAAATAATTCTCAATCACAAGCATGGCAAAAAGTGGCTTTTTTACTGTCTTCTTAAATACTGGCAGAATGGGAGCCAAATTCACCACTTTAGAGAGTACGTTCTGTAGTCTGAGAGCCACACAGGTGAAGGTCCTTTCCCATATGCCTGATACTTAAACTTCTGGCATGTTCAGATAATCACACGTCTCTTTATAAGGCTAAATTTCTAGTTCCCTGATCATCTTCACTGCTCTTCTTTGAACCCGTCCTGTATGGCATGTTGCCCAAGACCAGTGTTTCTCAACCTTGACACCTTTAAGATGTGTGAACTTCAACTCCCAGCATGCTGGCTGAGGGAATTCTGGGAGTTGAAGTCCACACATCTTAAAGGTGTCAAGGTTGAGAAACACTGCCCAAGGCTGTTGACAGTACTTGTGGTAGAATCTGACCAAAGCAGAATAAAGTGGAATGGTTACTTCTTATGATTTGGAAATTACATTTCTAACGATGTAGCCAAAAACTGCATTTGCCTTCTTTGCTGCCAAACCACAGTGTTGGCTCATATTGTTGTAGACAGCAAAGAAGATGATGTTGATGGAGATGAGCCAGATCCATTCCCAGAGTGATGAGGCAAAAAACATAATTCAAGACCTATTATGTTAATCTTAAAAAGTAGTTTTAGGCTTTCCTGGAGTCTCTTTCCTGCTCTGATCTACGTAATGGGACTCACAACTATTATTTCAATATCTTTTCCACAAGTATTATTACCAAGCTGGGTAACCCTCACCCTATCAGTACATTTGTTTTTTGTTTCCTAAGAGAAGAACATTGCAGTTCTTTCTCAGACATGACATTTTATTACTTCCAACAATAGATGCACATGTTTGGGGGGCAAGGGTGTCACTGTTTCCATCAGAAGCAGTAATGTCTTTCTTAGAAATCCCACATCTGGTTCTCTTGCCCTCTATCAACTTGAACAAGATGCCCTGATATGATAATATGGCCTATAAGCTGATGTTCAAGAATGTATTTCAATACATTTATGTTATAGTTAAGTCATATGTCTAACATTTAGACTTCCTGAAGCAAACTCTGAGTACAGTGGCCCTTAGATTTGTGTCCTAAAGGCAAAAATTATCTTTTGTTTTATTGAAAATGCATGTCTGTTCAAGTATAAAACATGAACTACAGATGATTCAGTCACAAATGCAGTGTAACTTCATACTTGTCTGTTAAAGGGAAGAAAAAAAGAATGAGTAAGTTGCCAAGAGATAATTAACTGCCCAGAGTCATTGTAATACAAGATGGGCGGGGAAGAAATATAATAAATAAAAAAAATAATGCACTGATTTTAGCTTGAGTGTTTTTTAATGATTTACTTTTGTCCAATGATTTATGTTTCCTGTTTGGACCAATTTGTGTCCTGAAACAATAAAATGTTATTTTATTGATTATGTGATCCATAAGAAGAAATATAAAACCCCATATGCAGCTCTTGGGTGTTATGCTGTAGATGGAGATATTATGTAGGATTGGACTTCTAATGGTATTGGGCTTGTAATGATTATTAGGTCTGTGAATGCTGCAAACATCATTTGGAAGAGATGCTTTGAACACAAGGTGCATCAGCATAACATCTTTTTAAAACCTGTTTCTGCACAAGCCTGAAAAAAAAGTGTGGGGGAGAGGGGATGCGGCTGTTTTAAGAAGTCAACTCATTAAAACAGCTGCATCTTTAACACAATTGCTTACAAGTTGTCTGTTGAAAATCTGAAAAAAGACATGCTTTAAAGAGGTGCTGTGCTCATGCTCCTATGCATTCTGAAGTTTTGTAGGCAGATTCCCTAATATATGTAATTTTTCACATTTTTCCCAGGATATTTTTAAGTACAAACTTCCAAGCATCCTTTCTCTAATATATTTTTCCCGATGCAGGCTTTTCTCAGGGTATGTTTTATCTGTGCAATCTCATCTATAAAAACATGATCTTTGCTAAAATATTTATTTAAAAGACCAACCATCTCCAGAGATGCTTACTTTGTATTTCATTTGCTTACAATGTATGCTTCTCCCTTTTGAGATTCAATTTTTACAAACAATGCTTTTGTATATTTGGGATGGGAAAGGATGGGAGCTACCAAGCCTCATCAGTAGTGTTGTCTGGGTTGCATTGGAGTCCATTTTGGGAGGTATCCATTCCTACAGAAATCTGTGCTACATTTCTTTTCCTTCTGCCAGTTGCATACCATGTTGGCTGCCATCACCTAATGGCAGCCCTGCCTCTCCATCTGTTTCCTGGCCTCCAATTGTTTTATTTTTCACTTTGAGTGTGGTTTGCTGAAAAAACTGCACTCTCACTTCTGCCCATTGCTCAATCATTCCCTTGCCTTTCCATTTTACTTTTTACTTATCTATTTTATAATATTTATATATTTCTAGAGTTTTGTTATATTGTATATTTATATTTTATAATGTTTTTAATTGATATGAATTGTTGTTTTAATGTATTGTAAGCTGCCCAGAGTTGAGTTTGAGA
Organism: Candoia aspera; assembly: GCF_035149785.1. Lineage (NCBI taxonomy): Eukaryota > Metazoa > Chordata > Lepidosauria > Squamata > Candoiidae > Candoia > Candoia aspera. The sequence continues at coordinate 328,050,670 of NC_086153.1, forward strand.
TGGGCGGTGGAAAAATGTGCTAAATTAATAAATAAAATAAAATAAATTTGTGCCACTGGCGCAGGTTGCTGTTGTTGGCCGGCAAGTGGGGCTGTCACATGATATGAGAATCCATACAAAAATGATGCCATTCATCAAGTTCTGAGCTTTGCTTTATTATAGCACCACTGAAGAGCAGCAGGAACACACTGGGCTGTGGATTTATGACCTGGTGGGCAGAAGCTGGGAGCAGGGCTCTAAACTTCTGGGGCTCCTTCTTCACCTTTCTGCTGCTTCTTCTGATATCTTAGTTTCCCCAGGATAGAAACTCAATTTTCTGGGCAAGGAACAAGAGAAAAGAGCTTTTTTTGCTCATTGGCTGCTACAGAAAAGGAAAGAGTGGGAAGGAAGGGGGAGAACACTATATATCAGCTGAACCTCAGAGCCAAGTGCTATGATTGACAGCCCTCTGGTATCCTTGCTATCTGCAATACCCAGGGAGCTGGAAGAGAGAGGAAAATGCAGAAGTGCTTGCACAGGGAGAATCCAAATGATGTGATTCAGGCAGAGATGAGAAATGGCAGTTTTACTCTGCAGGAACTCAATATGATACTTGACTCATAAGATCAAAGACCTCATGTACATTCAGCTATCACCCATCTGCTTCTAGAAGAGATGTATGTATGGGCAGGGGCAAGAGGAAGGGATGGACATCACAGTATTTGAATGTATTCCCAGCTACTGTATTTGCAAGGAATTCTAAAGTGATTTAGCTTGTCAGCTGCCAAAGGATTTTTTTTTTTTTTTCAAATTTGAAACTGATTTCCTTTGAGTGCACTCCTGAGAACATTAGTATCACCTCCACGTTCCAAGGGAAGCTTGTGAAAAAGAATAGAGAGAACTTCCAAAGCACTAACTGGAAACAGATTGTTTTTCTTTTGACTATGAGTAGAAGAGATGTTGAAGCTATAAACTCTTTGAAAGGGCCAACTCAATTTATTCATTGCCAGTCCATGGGAACATCAACCAAAAGTAATATAATCAGATGTGAGCTTGAATAATCTAGACCTGAAGAAGGGTCTTCACACATCGTTTTCTAAGACACTATTTCCCACTGCTGTGGAGGTCTTTCCTTCTCCTCTCCAAGAAATCTCCTTAGATGAAGCAAAAGCAGCCTGCTGGCATCTGTTTCTCCAATGTGAGCTTTGAGCATCCCAACATCATTATTTCAATCCCAGACACAGTAGGACATACCTCTGCCTTACTGGAGTCCATACCTCTTAATGGAAGGATATTTATGATTGTTTGTCAGCCTCCCAAGGTCTGAAACATGTGAAAGACATTTCATAGCTCTAGCTGCTGGATGATGACTAAGGGCTCCAGCTTTAAGTCTAAAAAAATTGATGAAATGGGAACTATAAATGCTATGCAGGTATGTCCACCCCAGCAAGTTCTTTGGCCTTCTCATAGCTCTTTTATCTTTGGACTGCACAGATAAGAGGCTCATGCAATGAGACTTCTTACTGTGGGACTGAAAATAAGTATTCAGAGCCTCAGTTGCTCTTTGGGAATCTCAAAACTATAACTGAGATATTAAAGATATGCCTATGTTTCTCATTGGAAGACCTGAAAACTGCCTTCCATTCTTCTTTAGCAGATATCTTTATGATTGTCTTTCTTTGTTAATAGGGTCAGTTATGAGCAAGACTTTTTTTTTTTTAGCAATGGGACTGACAATTAAAGGCAGTTTCTCAGAAGCTTAGTGTACAAGATTGAAGCAAGCCGTGTTGTCAGATGGCAGCTTTGTTTGCTAATTGAAACAAGAAAAAGCAGAAGCTGGACTGTTAGTTTCTTGCCAAGACCACAGTCCCTTTGCAAGAAAGAACCTCTATGAGTTGAAATCCTACTAGCTCAGATCTAACTTCTGCAAGGAGATTTAAAAGGCTGTTGCAACATTTATACAGAACAAGAATTCATTTAAATGTTACAAGTTAAGATAGCCTGGCTTTGTCAGATATTTTATACCAAGGATAATACACTGAGGAGTTTTGACTGTAACAAAAAAGCACAAGAAAAAAAGAAATGAAGCATCCCTTCAACAGACAAACAATACAAATAAATCTGGTGGATTCTAATTTTAAATCTGTTTGTCTCAATCAAAGGCAAGAAGTGATTTGCAGCTGGGGAGTGCTGCACTTCCTTTAGAAAAATCACCTTTCAAGAGTTTCAGGGGCATGGCATTGATCCCATGATGTCACCTGAGAGGTGAGGCCAAAGTGTTCTTCCCCACTGGGGAGGCTGGCAGAAGGAGCTTTCAAAGGAGGCCCTTCAGACTCATTCCCTGGTCATGACTGGATTATTGCAGTGTGCTCTACATGGGGCTGCCCTTGAAGACCTCCTGGAAGCTACAGCTGGTTCAGAAAGCAGTGGTGCAAGCAGTAAAGGGCACCTCTTGGTGTGCCCATGTGTCACCACTGCTATACAAGTGCAGTGGCTGCCAGTGGACTTCCGAGTGCAATTCAAGGTGCCAGTTATTATCTATAAAGCCTTGTATGGCCTAGGGCCTGGATATCTGAGAGGCCACTTGTCTCCAATAGTTTCTGCCCACCCAGTACATTCCAGCAGAGTGGGTGCACTCCAGGACCCCTCCATTAGACACTGTCCTCTTGTGGGACATAGAAAGTATGCCTTCTCTGTTGCAGCCCCCACCCTCTGGTACAGCATCCCCACAGACATAAGGATGGCACCCTCTCTCCTAAGGTTCTAGAAAGCTTTGAAAACTTGGCTTTCAGGCCTGGGGTTGATGTTTATTATTTGTTTAAGGCCCCTGTTTTGTTTTTTTTGATTTTGTTGTTTATCAGATTATTTTAGTCTAGGCTGTCTAAGTGATTTTATGTTTTTAGCTGTTTTTGTGGTTTTTATTTTCTAGTTTTGTACACCACCCAGAGTCCAGTGGAGTTGGGTGGCCAAAAAAATGGAAGAAGGAAGAAGAAAGAAGGAAGAAAGGAAGAGAGGAAGAGAGGGAGGGAGGGATCTGTTACTTAACAGAAACATAACACATTTTTTTTTTTTATTAAAACTGGAGAAAGATTGAGAGGGTTTCTGGGAAAGGAGACCGCTCTGAGCCTTCTACCGTATGGGCTCAGCTGGTTCTGCGACACATTTTTTGGAAGATTTGCATAACCCATATAATTACTTCTTACTATTTGTTTTATAAAATATAATCATGTTTTTTTTTCCCCACATTTACAATGTTGCCTCCTTTTATTATTTTTTTTAAAGCAACCATCCATTTGCACTAAGGCTTCTGCAGCTCTACAAGAAGATGCTTCGCTTCAACTCAATCTTGAAGCTTCTTTCTGGAGAATTTTTGTGTCCTTCCTTCTAAGAGTGAGAAGGGGCATCTGAGGCAGCGGGGCAGGTCAACACTGCCATAATAGTGGGTGCAACTGGAGAATTCAAGCCCTGCCCTTTTTTTTAATATGCATTGCAAAATATGAACATTATTAAAAAGTCATTGCTTGACATCCCTGATATCTTGCTCTGACTTGATTCCTATTTTAGTTATGTCCATTGATTTTTCCCTACATTAAAAGCTATAAGAGAGATACAGGCAATGTTGGGAAAGAAATTAAAATCTGGTTCTGAAAGCACATTAAAAAGGGATGGAGATCAGGCCTACCATTTTGACATTTTAAACCCTTGATTACAAGGTTAGGTGGAGGGAGGTAGAATGTGTCAGAGTGTGCTGGAAAGTATTTGGTCCGAGAGATCAGAAAAATCACGCACACCAGGCATTTCTATAAAAATACATTTATTTACAGAAAGCACAAAAACATTTTCACGCTTGTGCATTCACACTTGCTCAGAGAGGACAGGGAGGAAGGCAGATAGAAAGGAAACTGAAACTGACAAGCCCAGGCAAGCTGCCCTCCAGGCAAATCTGGAGCTTTTACCTTATATGGTCATGCCTTTTCACACCCAAAACTAAGGATACTTAAGTTTGACCTTCTGACTCTGCTAGAGTGATTTGTTACCATAGTAACCTTAATGGCTCTACAGCCAAATTTCTTGAAGAAAAAAACAGATACCAACAGAATGGCATGTAGACCAGCACCTGGAAGACATTTTCTCAAAACAACAAAAGTGAACAGTTAAGAGGGAAAAGTATGTATTCTTTCAATCACCCCTAAGATACAAATCTTGGTTTAGACCTCTTCAGGAAAGGCATTATATGTTGGTCAGAGTAATCTGGGGAACATTCATAGCTGCCTTTCATAAGAATGAGGAGGAATATGAGATTTTGTCTCCTATTACAGTCCTCTATTGAATATTGCCATATCTTATTTGCTTGCCTTGTCTATAGATCTTTCCTGTCTGTATTATGTTTTGCAGATAAAGCCATTCTTGTGCTACACTTTGCGTAATAATCACTTTTAGATTTTATGTGTTTATCCCTTTTGAATCCATGAACTTTCTACCCATATTTTAATGTGGCAGAACAACCTGTCTGATTTTCCTTTCATCTATATTTTTATTTGTTCATTTGATGGAATTAAGTGTACTATTAAGGTTTCCATAATGTGTGCGCATGTATATCAAAGTCCTTGATGAAAGGCCAATATGTTGGAATACACATTGGTCAGATCCTAGGTTTTTGTTATCTAAATTGCAGGTTTCACATAAGGGTAGGGATTTTAATTTTCTTGATTTCCAACTCTTCCATTCAGCTTATATTTTGTTTTCTATTTCTTCTTGAAATTTAAGGAATTTACATAAACATATGAACATTATTAAAAAGTCATTGCTTGACATCCTTGATATCTTGCTCTGACTGGATTCCTATTTTAGTTATGTCCATCGATTTTTCCTACATTAAAAGCTATAAGAGAGATACAGGCAATGTTGGGAAAGAAATTAAAATCTGGTTCTTATTCTCAGGAGAAATAGACACTATGGGATAGTCTCAGACTGGTAAATTGCTGGTAAATCTTTCTTCTGAAGTTCCTGGGCAAAATACACTATTACCACTTGGGATCAGATGTGTTGTAATAACTTGGATTGCCTGTAACTGTAGAATGGCAATATACTTAAATGGAACATTTTTTGACTTTGTACTTTGGGCCTGATGCATTAGCAGCATCTGAAACTCCTACACTATTAATTTTATGGGGAAACGTTCTGAGGGCTCCTAGGTCTACAATTAACTTTTATGTACAATTGAAAAGCAGTGTCAAGATGAATATGAGAAACATGCAAGGCACTTGGAATAAATATTCTGATTTTGATAACTAGCAGGCTAGGGTTTGGAACCATCTACCACTGAGTTTCTAGGACCAGAAAACTGTGCATAAGCTGCAAAAGAAAAAAGAAAAAAATCTCTCCAGTCTAGAAACATTCTCTTCATTTATTTCTCAGTTAAATGATTATTTTTTGATTAAGTGATATATGGGTATAAGGTGCTCCCTCTTAGCATATGCGTGTGTATGCTACACCTTGTAAATTCTCTCTCTCTGCTATGGCAGGAGACCATTTCTTCATGGCAGCAAGGATCTCTATCTCTCTCTCTTCCTTCTCTTGCATAGCTAAACATGCTACAAAATCAATCGCTTCTTTCAGCTTCAGCTATTTCCCATACTCCTTTCTGAACTCCATGCCCTTCTCTCTCTTTGAATTCAGTGTATTCCTCCAAACTCCATGTTTTTCTCCTTATGAATTAAGTGTATGATTCTTCCCTCTCACTGAGACAAATGCATAACTCTCTGAACACCTCTTTCTTCAACGGTGCTTAATCCTCATAGATAATTACTGCTTTGTAGTTCATTGCTTTATAGAGTAGCTTTACATATTGTTTGTGCTACGTTCTCTCTCTCCCCTCCCCAGTTTCAATCATGTATTATTTGTTTGACTTAGGATCATTAATTCCAAATAGTAGTTAATAATTTGGTAATTAACTGTATTTTAACAACGACTGCTTTATGTTTTAATCATGATTGTTTTTTATATATTTATCGCTTTACTTAATTGTTGTACACCTCCCAGAGTCACTTTTAGTTAGATGGGCGATATAAATTTGAATAAAAATGAATAAATAAATAAATAGGCTTTCACTTCAGGAGCATATAAGCCTTTTTAATAATCTATAGTGTAAAGATCTCAACAGAGCTGACATTGTGGCAGGCCCAAGTTTATAACAACTATAAACTAGACAATGATGGATGAGAGACTTGTAGGCTCTGGAGCTCCTTTGATCTTAGAGGCTGGCAGTGAATGTGCCGTCCAACAATATTCTTTGTCTGGCCACTGCTAGAACAACAGGGAAATCATTCATCTGATTGTGCCAGGTTTCTAGATATTATGCTAAGTCTGTGAAAGCCTTATGAAAGGAGCCTCCTTCTAAAATTGTATCAGGCGAGTAACAGTAAACAAAAGTTTCCACTAACTCAGGTCTTTCTTTTTCAAAAAGTATGGTCCAGATTATCCACATTTCAGGTCAGCTTGGCTCATCAGGTAATTTCTTTTATTGGAAGGTCCCAGGAAAAGATAATAGTGTATCAGTCTGATCAGAAAATGAAAACGGAGCCCCTGCTGTTCTCAATAAGGCAGCCTGCATTAAGCGCTCAAGCAGGGTGCTAATCAACTTAGCATTGGACCAAGCTCTTTGGCTGAAAAGTTCCAGTTTGTTTTCAGCCACTAGGTCTTGAAATGTTAACTGCAGCTTTGGTGCAAGTTGTCATGTTCACTGATTCAATGTAGTTCATACATCGTAGCGTTTCACATGCCATGGCACTGATGCAGGTTTCTGTTTGGGAGGGAGCTGCTGTGAGACCTTGTACCAAGCTCTGTATGTGAAATCAGCACAATGGAATGTGTTTGGGTTATGTTCTCTGTTCAAGGCCTTTTCCCGCAGACCATCAGAAACTGTTAGGAGTACCTGGAATTGTGAACTTGAGAAGATTCTACGGGGGGAGGGATTTCATTTGCACCAAGGGTTTTTAGTTTGAATTTGGCGTGCTTTCATCATTCTCAGCTTTCTCTGTGATCCTGCATATTATTCTTTAATAAATCAGATATCTTTGAATTCACACTCATGAGTCTGATGGTGTTTTAGAATAGGCAACCATTACATAAAGCTGAGAATCTCCAAAGTTGTACCATTAGCTCCTACCAAGATCAGTCTGTTGTGAGGGAAAACTGTTAACAATGGCTGAGTCAAAATCCACGACCGGGGGACTCGAGGAGACGGCTAGCTTGATGCCCGAGTCGACGGTCAAGAGCGGAGAACTGAATCTCACCCCAGAACCTTCAGAATCCTGAGACCTGTCAAGGGATGAATCGAGTTCCAATTCTGATGCAGAGGAATCTGACAACGGGGAACAGCCAAAGCAACCGGCACCCAGCGAATTGCTCGCAGAGTTGATCACCTTGGATGAAGTGGGGGAACCCCAACCAGGGACATCGGGGACATCCTGGAAGTATCGGTTCCCACTAACCCCAGACAAAGAATCTACTATGGTGTCAACTGAGAGGAAACTGGGCACGTGAAGGAGAGGGGACTCTCGAACCCCTGAGAGACTAAGAGTGGTGGAAGCCAAAATAGAATCAATGGAGTACATGTTGAAAAACCTGTCTTTGTCACTGGAGGGGCAGGGGAGGCGCGGAGGAGATCCCAGCTTCCCGCAACCATCCCCCATCCTCCCATCCAGACTGCCGGCGGAGTGGGGCTGGAGACGGCTCCAGGATGAATCTCCACCCCGCAGAGCCCGGCAATCAGTATCCCCACCCTGAAGAGGGAAAGCTACTGTAACCTGGGGCCCAACCACTCAAGCGCCGGCTGGTTCCACTCCAACCGGAGGCGGAGTGAGAGACTTTTCTGTCAAATTTGATGGGGATCCAACAAAGTTATCTTTCTTTTTAACTAATGCTAAAAGTTACATGAGGCAGTTTGGGATGAGATTTCTATGGATTTCATTGTGGACCTACCTCCCAGTCAGAAGAAAACTGTCATTTGGGTTGTAAAGGATTTTTTCTCTAAACAAGCTCATTTCATTCCATGTGCATCCATCCCGTCAGCCCCACAATTAGCGCGCCTATTTCTCCACCACATCTACTGCCTCCACAGTAGCCCCCCCCCCCAGTTTAATTTCTGACTGCTGCACACAGTTTACTTCCCAATTTTGGAAATCATTTTTAAAATTGATTAGCACTAAACAAGCACTGTCCACATCGTCCCACCCACAGACTGACGGTTCTACTGAGATTTTAAATGCCACTCTTGAACAGTTTCTTAGAGCATACATTAACTACCATCAGGACGATTTGGTCGAGTTGTTACCTTTTGCTGAAGTTGCTTACAACAATGCTGTGCATCAAAGTACTGGACAAACCCCTTTTCGCGTGGTTTCTGGTCACGACTTTGTTCACATTCCTGAACTGCCACAGCCCCCTTCCCAAACATGTTCAGCGTCTGACTGGGCTGTTAAGCTGTCTGATTCCTGGCCAGTAATTCAACAAGCTTTGGCTGATGCCCAGGCTGCTTACAAGTCTCAAGCTGATAAGCATTGTTGTTTACAACACGACTTCAAAGTTGGGGATCAGGTGTATCTATCTACTAAGTTTATCAAATCACCTCAACCCTCTAAAAAACTTGCTCCCAAATTCATTGGCCCTTTTCCTGTTGTTCATCTTGCCAATCCAGTTACTGTTAAATTGGAACTGACTCACAATTTGAAATGCTTGCACCCTGTTTTCCATTGCAGCTTGCTTAAGCCTGTGCACCACTCACCGCATTGGCACCCTCAACCTCCTCCTCCTGCTCCAATTATGATTGATGGCCAGCAACACTTTGAAGTCAAGGACATTGTTGATTCTCGCAAGCTTCAAGGCACCCTGCAGTATCTGGTCCGATAGAAACACTTTCCTCATCCTGAATGGGTGTCTGCTCACCATGTTTCTGCTCCTGATTTAATTAACTGTTTCCACCTTGCTTATCCTTTGAAGCCTACTGCTTAATGTATTCTTCATTTTGGGCAGTATGTCATGTTCACTGATTCAATGTAGTTTATACATCGTAACGTTTCACATTCCATGGCGCTGATGTGCGTTTCTGTTTGGGAGGGAGCTGCTGTGAGACCTTGTACCAAGCTCTGTATGTGAAATCAGTACAATGGAATGTGTTTGCATTTGCCGCGCTTTCATCATTCTCAGCTTTCTCTGTGATCCTGCGTACTATTCTTTAATAAATCAGATATCTTTGAATTCACACTCATGAGTCTGATGGTGTTTTAGAATAGGCAACCATTACACATGTTGTTTCAGAATAATGCAACAGATAATTGCATTCTTTACCAAGACAAGGAGACTGGGAAGAGAAGAAAATGCAAATCTGCCATCATCCAGAAAGGATCTCAGAATATGACTGAGACTTCAGCATTTTACATTGTTATTTGACAAATGCATATGGACCGATTTAATTTGAAGCCCATGAACTTTCATCACTTCTAGGTACCTCCTGTCATTTTAAAGTCACAGAATGGAAGGTGTGGAAGAGACCTTAGAGATTACCTGGTTCAAAATCCTGCCAATGACAGCTGTTTCTCATGTGAATTCTCTAATCCAGCAATCATGTGTCCTGTTCCTTGCCTTTTTAAAAACTGAATCGAACACCTGGCATCTCCCATTCCATATAAGGCTCTCATCTGAGTTGGATAATCCTAAACATTATTTTGCTAGCCTGTGAAATTAAGCATATTGTACAATAGTTTGCACACGCTGTTAAGTCTCCTTACTCTGGTATTTGTATATAGATTGACCTCTTCCAATCTATTTGCTACTATGCCATTCTGCAGATTTGCTAGCATAATTTGAATCTTTACTGATACTTCTTCTGTTGCTTGCCATATTTCTGTAGATTTTCCACAAATTTCTGTAGCCTTCTGATTTGGTAATGGCTGGAGTGCTGATCTATCTTCTATTATTACAGGTTTTTGTAAGTAGGGAATATTTTCCAGGTATCTTGGATGTTGACATCTCTGCTGTACAGTATTTCAGTATACTCCTTCCAGCTTAGTTTTGTTGGAGGTTTTGGCAAATCCAGAATGCCTCATTAACATGTAAGTTGCCCCACAAGGCAATTCTGAGGAAGCTGTTTGTTTGCCACTCCCACTTCCTGTCTCCCTCTTTTCCATCTTGTCCACCCAGGGGGAGGCACCATGGATGCTGCTCTCTTCATCAGGGCCATGTGCTTGGGCCTTGATGAGGGATTCTGCCCCTTTCTTTCACACACCTCTTGGCAGCTGTAGGGCTGAGAGTTTAGGGCAAACTATGTAATTAGTAAGAAAAGAAGAACAAAGGAACTTCATCTTTTTCCACCAAGATGGATGTAACAGAAGCAACAATAAAGTCAGTAAGAAATTATTTTACTTATCTTAACCTAATCTGTCTAAGCGTGTGATTCTTTATGCTTGGGAGGGCTGAATGTGTAAGAGCAATAACCTGTGTTTCTCTGGCATGCTCACTGAAGCTAACTAAGATGATTTTCTTTTTCTGTCCCAGGTTCTAAACTGTGTTAAGCTCTGCTCCATTTCAGTGGCTCTAGCAGGCCACTGAACTGGCTTCAAGTTTAATCTCCTTTGAATCAGTTACTATTTGTCCATTGGCATCCTACAGCATACCAGTCCAAGGTTGGAACCTCCTTCTGAGTCTGGAGATCTTTTGAAAGACTTTCCTTGTTTTCCCATGTCTACTTCCATCTTTGATATCTTTACAGATGTCATTGTAATACTGTTTTTTGTTTGTCTGTTTGTTTCTTCTAACAGTTGTGTGAAATTCTTTGTTAACTTCCTTCTTGATATCTTTGTCTTTCCTGGCTTTGGCTTCTCTTCTGCTCTTGGCAATTTCCACTGTTTGTTCTGATATCCAACTTCCTTTCTTCTGTTTCTGGTTTTTGACAGTCTCTTTTCACATTCATCTTTAATAACTTCTTTGATTTTGTTCCACAGTTCCTCTGGGTTCTTATCTCTTAGGTTCAGGACTTCAAAGCAATTCCTGATATTCTCCTTGAAAATGTTGGACATATGCTCAATATTGTGGGAACTGTTTGGCTTTTTTCTTCCATTCTGGCTTAATTTGGAATTTGCACATGGGCAGTTTGTGATCTGTTTTGAATAGTCAGGCCCTGGCCACATCTTTGCTGTTGTAACTGAGTTTTTCCATTTTGTGATGATAATACAGTTGATTTGATTTCTTTGTGTGCCATCTGGTGATGTCCATGTATATTGGTATCATTTTGGTTGTTTGAAGACTCTATTGGCATTGAAGAAATCTTTGGATTGGCAGCAACTGATAAGTTATTCTCCTGCTTAGTCTCCATTTCCTTGGGCATTCAATTCAGTTCTGTTTTCCTCTTTACCATTTTCAAATTTGGCATTCCAATTTTGAATTACATCTTGTTTGATTGTTCTGTCAGTTTCAGACTGAACATAATATATTGAATAATAGTATATATAATAATAGTATATATTATACCATATTATAATATTATAATATTATTTATTTTCTATCCTGCCTTTATTATTTTTATAAATAACTCAAGGCAGTGAACATACCTAATGCTCCTTCCTCCTCCTATTTTCCCCACAACAACAACCCTGTGAGGTGAGTTGGGCTGAGAGAGAGTGACTGGCCTAAGGTCACCCAGCCGGCTTTCATGCCTAAGGCGGGACTAGAACTCACAGACTCCTGGTTTCTAGCCAGTTGCCTTAATCACTGGACCAAACTGCCGATTAGATTAGATTAGATTAGATTAGATTAGATTAGATTAGATTAGATTGTAATGTGATGTGATGTGATGTGATGTGATGTAATATAATATAATACAATATTTAAAATGTATCAGCCTCCTCTTCTTCTGCATCAGTGGTTGGAGCATAAATTTGGATGTCTTATTAAAGGGTTCTCCACAAAGTCTAATTTATATTATTTGGTCATTGACTGCATACCCAAATACAGTCTTTGCTATAGCCTTTCTGAAAGAAACAGAGTTTATTTTTATTTATTTATTTATTTATTTAAATTTATATCACTGCCCATCTCCCCCAACTGGGGACTCTGGGTGGTTTACAGTTCCTTCCTTGTTCTTCCTGTCCTGAGTAGCAAACAGTATGATCTTCTGTAAAAGCATCCAATTCAAGTCCATTTCAATGTATTGATCCCTAAGATGCAATGTGTGTTGAGTCATTTCATATTTCTCTGTAGTGAGCTTTTCTACTGCATTCCCACTGTGATTCTGTCTTTGCAGCTTCAGAGTTTCTTTCCTGCATGGCATTGTCAGCAACTAGAGGTCATAAATACTGCTAGTACTCTGAAAGACCTTCAGCACTTGCTCAGTAGCATATTGAGTGCCATCTGACCTAAGGTGCCCATCATCCAACACTATATTATCTATCACTTTATATTGTCCATCCACATTTTTGTTGGTAAAATATTTACTATTTCCTTTTCCTGTGCAATATGAAATGATGCCTTTGCCATTGTCATTAAAGTGATCTTCCACCTTCGGTATCTTCCTATATTGCTGCTGCCCAATATCTGTGCCTGCTTGCTTTAACTGGGTAGCTGGGATGACCATCACACTTTGGGTGACCTTGCTGGGAGTATATACTCATGGCATACACTCCTGGTGTTCTTTGCCTCATCTCTCCTAGGAATACACACAGATACAGATGCTGCCACAATGAGACAGCATAGGAAGAATTAAGGGAGTTAGTCAACCTTTTAATAAATGCTTTTTTGATTGGCCACAATCACCAGGGCAGCTGTTTGGTGACTGTGCCAGTTTCATGCTCTCAAAATTTCAAATATTCTTGGGCCTCAAATGTTATCTACCCTGGTATCAAGGCATTTCTTCCAGCCTTCCATACTGATTTTGGAAAGTGTGGCTGCAGAAGATAACATATTATACCTTGAATCAAGGCATAATTAATCAGTCATCTCTTAATCCTGGAGACTGAGGAATAAAGCAGTATTGAGGAAGATCCCAGATTTGAGGAAAAAGAAAATGCATAGGACTTGTTTGGCTTATTGAGAGGCACAGTTTGAGGTACACAATGTTCAGTCAAGCAGGAGATCCACGGGCCATCCTTTGTTGTCACTGCTGGACTCCTTTCCAGGGGTACCTTTGTCTAATAAATAACCCATCTGTCTTTTCTGGAACAAATTGATTTGCATGCTGCAATTATTAGATAAACACCTGCTGGAGTATCTATTGGGAAGTCATGTGTGCGACTGAGCCAGAAGGAGATGAGCAATGATTTAATGGACATATGGTGGGGTTCCAGATTTACAACCCCAGTCTCGGTAATTACTGATGATGATTTCACTGGCAAACATTTATTTATATTATTAAATTGTTATACCCTTGGTGACCATGGTCTCATGGCCATTTAGAATAAAACCTGGTAATAGTTTTTAAACTTTTAAAATAACCAATAACATTAAAGATTAGATGAAACCCGGCAACCTTTAAATGTGTTCTTATGGCCATTGAAAATGCACCAACGAGGCCAGTTTCCCCAATTCACAGGTAGAAAGTTCCAAACTGGCTCTTAGATTAGATTAGATTATAATATAATATTTAAAATGTATCAGCCTCCTCTTCTTCTGCATCAGTGGTTGGAGCATAAATTTGGATAACAGTCTTATTAAAGGGTTCTCCACAAAGTCTAATTGATATTATTTGGTCATTACCTGCATTGTACTCACTGACTGGCTTTAAGGTAGACTTGATCTGAATTGGGCCTGATGAGTTGCGGTAACTATAGGTGAACCTCCCTGGATTATCTTAGTGATCTGGTGAGGGAATCATTCAGAAATTCTTTCTGTAAAGGTAGAATCTCCTTCAAGATAAGCCCCGCTTCATAGGCAGGACTATGTAGATTTCTTGGTAATAATAAAGGAGTGGTTCATAGGTGTTTCTTCAAGTGCTTCCTTAAATCAACAATATCTGCAGGTTTACAATATGAGTAGATAAGGGATTTCCTGAGAAAGAGATAGAGATGATGATAGATAGATAGATAGATAGATAGATAGATAGATAGATGATAGATAGATAGATAGATAGATAGATAGATAGATAGATTTGGAACAGTAGATACTCTGAACCACATGCATCTCTACTGTTCCACAAATACAGCTGCTGTGCTATTTCATTTTATTCATGCGTTTTTAATTCCTATTCTTCCAAATAAAAGTGACACCCTCACCACCATTATGCATCATTGTCCTTACTGTATGTTCATTTTACCATCCTCATCCTTAGGTTGGTTTGTCCTCAGTTGTGACATACAGATAAAATGCAGTAGATAAATATGTGATGCCACCATTTCAAGAAAAGTGGAGGTGAACATGAAAGGGAAAGAAGCCAAAAGCAGGTGAAGACAGTGGTGGGTGCAAAGGGCCCTTTCAAACTGAAATTTCGTCCAAGTTTCTCCAGAGGAAGAAGACACGTTTTCCACCTATTTGTCAAGAGCATGGCTCCCTGTTAGGAATGCCACTGATAAAAAGCTCCATGTGAGATACTCCTTCCTGAGTTTTTTTTTTTTTTTAGAATTGAATGGAAGTGTGAGAAGCTAGGGAGATTGCAGACGATTGAAAATAAGGTTGGGTGATGAACAACAGGAAGTATACACACCCCTGACCCCTTCATCATTAAAAGTGTAGAAGACCACCATTCACTTCTGGATATTTCTCCTAAATTCCCTCTTCTTTCAAAAGATCTGTAAAGCCAAATTTGTTAAATCAAATGGAATGAGAATTGCTGGGATGGTGCCATGGTGTCTATGTAAGTCCATAGTCCATTTGCAGTCAGTCTTTCCCTTTTATATCCCTGTGGGGGGAAAAAAAAGCTAGAAAAGAGTATTTTTTGAGGAGGGAAAATATTTTTAAGAAACTATTTCATTCTGATATCTGAAATATACTATTTTCCATCACCTTTGTTGTTTTACAGCATCTGTTTCTATGGCTGATTACAAGTGGACACAGACACCATTACTAATCTTTGTTGCTGCCATTTTCTTTGTTTATTGTATCCATCCTCACTCTATTTTAAGCAATCAGCAATCAAATATTAAATGTGTCACCTGTATGAGATGCACCAGATCAGGAAAGTAACTCCACAGTAAGACCAGAACTATACTTTGTTGAGATTATACTCAATAACTCAGTAACTATACTATTAGGGTCTTGTAAGTCTGCTTGTGCTTTTCCTCCCCTCTGTAACTCAGTGAGTCAAGGAGGAGTCAGCCTGAGACTCTTCTTAATATTATCTCCCTTCCCAGGACGTAAGGAATGCTTCTGTCCTCTTTGTTTACATAATGATTTCTGAATATTTTCTTCATGGCCTTCTCCCTCTTCTCCACAAAATGTGACAATTTTGGAGAAGAAAGATTTGGCTGAATAATGGAATTAATGAAGGTAAGTGAAGCCTACTTTGATTGAGTAGTTAGAAGAAAATGCTCTGATCTGTTCCTGTAGTAACTGGATTGACATACTTGGTTTGACACATCTGGGTTTTATTGCAGCCCTAAGCAAAACAAAACTGGTATCAACCTGTTTGCCTTATCATCACCCCTTAATACTCTTTCTGAACACTATCATATTGTTTTAATTCAAAATCCATATTGAGGCAGTACCTTTAGCTTTGAAGGCCATCATATAAAAGGATTAAAACTAAAACAAAGATTGAGAGTAGAAAATGCTACTGTTCAAGCCATAAGTGCGCTTGGATGGAATTTGGCTACCTAACATTATCTCAGCACATGATATGAGCCGGTTTTCATGTCCATAGTTTACTCCTATGTTTTAAATGTTACCATGCTTTAACACCAGCTAGAGCTTCTTGTCCCATCCACCTTTTCATGGTCCTTCGTAAGTCATTTGCCTGATGAAGAGTTCCTGAAAAATATTAAGCTGACACACTACTTGTTGATCTTGAGCTGACCTTCATGACCTGTCGTGTCCAACCAGTGTAGAATGTTTGTTTCATGAGTATAAGTTATCTTGTTTTACAGATGTACTCAAGCATTGGCAAACACTTCACTGTCATCCTTCCCACAAGATTCTATAGATATAGGGCTGTTCCTCACTTGCCTCTATCCACAGTACATACATGCCCTGGGAACCACTTTTTTCTGCCATATTCTTATAATTTTGCTAAGTCTCTCCAGCCCATTCCTGAGAAAGCTTCAGATTTAGTTGTTTCCATTTTGAAGTAGTGTTTTCCATCTTCTCATGACACCTTTTGATATGGATACAATCTGGCACAATCACTGATCACTAGGTTGCTTACATGGTCAAGGGTTGGGATCTGCCTTGCTCCTGTTGGCTCTTTTAGGCTGCTGCAGGCATGTTCCCTCCCCTCCTGTCCCTCCCTTCCTGTCATTGACTTCTCTGCCCATTTTAGTTTGGGGTTCAGCAAAGACTAGACCAGTGTTTCTCAACCCTGGCAGCTTGAAGATGTGTGGACTTCAATCCCAGAATTCCCCACCCAGCTATGCTGGCTGGAGAATTCTGGGAGTTGAAGTCCACGTATCTTCAACTTGCCAAGGTTGAGAAACACTGGACTAGACGCTTGACTTCCACAGAAGCATTGTCTAAGTAATGCTCCACTAGCACTTTCCAGGGTGCTTGTGAGATCTTTAGGCTTCTTGGAAGCATGGCTTTGGCACTCCTTTAAAAAAAGTAGTTGTACTGTGCTGCACAGAAGGTCAGCTTGACACTGGGGAAGAGAAGTGAATTCTGCCTGCTTGGTTTTGCTAGTTCTGTTGAGATCATTGCAGGTTTTTCCAGTGCCGTTGCCTAACACGTTGTTTCATGTGACTGCATTTTTGTTTCTTGTACTGCTTTTGATACTTCTATTGTTTCTGAAGACTCACACAAAAAATGCTACCTTTTTTTCCCTAACCAGATGCCCTAGTGATGATTGTTCCTATTATGTGCAGGCCAATTGCACATATTCACTCTAGTGTGTGTATTCTCCATAGTCATCCAGCAGCTACGTCTGGATGCTGCTGGCCAGAAGGTCAGAACTGGACTTTTTGGCCACTTGCTCCAGCATTGCCATTCTTTTGCTGCATGAAGTAGGGATGAAGCTCCCTTATGATCAATCACTCCCACCAGCTTTATTCATATTAGCCTGGTTAGTTTTGGATATGGCTTTAGCAGTCCTTTAAGAAAGCACCATACACATGTTCAGAAATAGCCAATGGCCTGAATCAGGTGCAGAGAAGGCACTGCAAGCAACATCAGGAGGATGCCTTGCTGCTTTGCCCTGCACCCTTTCTTAGCACCTGTCACATGTTAGTCAGGCAACTGGACAGGTGGCTAAACCTGATATTCTGTGCCTCTAATGAAACTTGCCCCACCCTATGTTAGGAAGAGGGATTGGTGGTTGTTTTCACACTGGCAGGAAGAGGAGACAAAACTGGGAAATCTTGGCCCACAATAAATAAGGACCAAAACATGTGCCAGTCCTGTTACTGTGGCAGAATAAGGTTCAGCAATGAGGGCAGAAAATTTTATGCCGGCATACTTTCCTGCTGGCTAATGGAGAGCACTTTAACTGGGCCATGAGAAAGAACACAGATTGTGATCCTAATGGACTATTTGTGTGCCATCTTTGTCCCCCTTGACAATTTCCAGAAAGCAATATTTTGTCTGGCTAATCTTCCTCCTCAGTATGTGTTAATGAAATAAACTATTTAAAGGCCTCTTCTTTAATTAGTTAGAATTGTCCCTTCAAACTAATCTTCATTTTAATCTCTTTAAACAGAAAGGAGGGGTGTCCTGGAATGGGGAGGAAGAAGGGCTCATTTTAAAAAAAAATGGATGGAAAACGTTATTAAACAACTTTGTCACAAGCCTTTCCTTCTCCCTGCAATAGCTGTCAGCAAAACTCTTTTCATCTCTCTACCCAAATATGTTATCGCACAAGGCTTGCCATTCCCCAGACAGGACCAGATCATACAGAGCAACTCTTAGTTTTCAAAGGCCTGGCCAGATGAGCAAATCACTTTGTGAAGTGGAGAACAGTAGAAATTTGCAGCTTGTGGCTGATGCTCCTCAGGTAGCAAACAATGCCCAGAAACGATGCCTTATTCTAAGGTATGGTTGTTATAGTTACACATCTTTTTGGAAATGAAGGAGCAGGCTGGACTACCCACGCATCCCCGCTGTGGTTCGAAACAGTGCCCAAGTGTGTTTTGACCTAAAGAAGGAAAGCAGCTGTTGGACATTTCTTCCAAAACTTCCATCTAACTTTAGTCAATGAATCTGGGGGCTTGTTTTGCCTCACCCCCTTCCACCCTCCTAAACTGCGGAAAGGGCTCAGGCTGAAAATTCTGGAGCTTCTATTGAATTGACCAGGCGATCAAATGGTGGGGAAAGCTGGACAAGGCTCAGCCCTGCTGCAGGCCTGTGCTAAGAGCCATGTTTCGACTAAAGCAGCATTTCTTCAAGACAGTAATTGCTGTGACCTACTTATCTAAGTCCTTCAGCAGCTGACTGACTGGCTGAGACAGACACACACATTTACCTCCTATCCTTTCCCCCCCGCTGCTTGCTTCCTTTTGATCTCGTTCCTTATCTTATCACCTGCCTGAAAGCAGAAGACCTGCTTACCTTTTTTTTCCTATCCTTGTAAGGGAACCAAGCATTATAAAAAGGAACATAATTGAATCACCAGAAGCCAATTTTCCTCCCAATAGTTCACCAACCAAAGAGAAGATATACCTGTTTTCCAAAACATTCCATTTTTTTGCTAACTCAAGTTCTAGTCTTTCATTTCTATTATTGCTGGAGATCATGGAAAATCATAATGAATTAGTAATCCAAAATACCATTACAGAAAAAGAAAAGAAAAGAAAAGGAGGGGGAGGGGAGAGAAACACAAAGTAGGGATCTCTGTGCATCATGCTAATAAACCCAAGTTTGCATTGGCTGTAAATCAGTAATGATTCTTCAAATGACATCCTGATGTAGATGATAGATAGAAGAGGGAAAGAAGGATAGACCTGCAGTGTCTGTGCTGGTCAGTAGTGGGAAATGCAGCCACTCATATTTCATTCAGGACTGGCTTTGCAGTGGAATAACATCAAGTCAAGCTTTTATTAAGATCTCCTCACTTGAAGTCTCAAAGCAACCAGTGTCATTAGAGTTTAAGGATGGAGATGAATCGAGAGATGGTAGAACTCTTTTAAACTTCAAGATAAATTCAAGCCAATATAGGATTCAATTAACTTTTTCAAACCTTTTCATTAAATAACCTTGTCTCCAGTCCTTCCTCAGCACATTTGCACTGACAGCATCTAGACCTCCCAGTACTTATCTTACTTGGCTCCCCAATTTCATAAGCCAAATATCTTCCTTGAGAATTTATAGTGAGAGTCTATTTCTACAGAGAGAAACAGGTAAGCAGGGATAAAAATGGCAGTTTTAATATTTGGGAAGACTGCGATAAAGACCATCAAAGCAGCCTATCAGGTTTGATCCATGTCATATCAAAGTGAAGTTCTTTGGAGGAAACAGCTACTCATGGGGTTCTTCATTTGCCACTTCCAGATCCTCAAGTGGATTAAAATTGGTTATTCATTCTGGTCCAAATTCTAGGAGATGTCATTGCAAGTTAAACATCCCACCCACAGAATACAAAAGGGGGTAGAATACTTCAGTTAAGAATGGAATCTGCCTCAGTAGCCCCATTGCATGATTTGTACATGGAAATATGGTAAGTTATGATGCTGCCATCATATGTGCTGGTGGCCATCAATTTCAATAGTGTTAAAGGGGGAACTGAAACATTTATGGAGGATGGGATTATTTGATAGCTACAAAACACCAAAGGCTGCATCTCTAAAATATCAGTGCCTAGACAGGAACTATGGAAGGAAGTTATTGCCATTCATGTTTCCTTCTGAATTTCCTGACAGCATCTTTTTGGATAGTAGTGTATGTGACTCAGAATGGTAGAATTATTTGAAGCCAGGGAGCTGAAGCAATCATTGTACAATGAAAAATAGGATACCTTCTCTCCTGCACACTAGCCCTAACCAATCTTAAACAAGGTACACGCAAGAACATTTTTTGCCATTGAAGAGAATGAAAATAACATTTTCCCATCAAACTGAATGAATAGATAGGGCAGGTTCTCAAAAGAAGGTGGCTATATTTTCAAGGGCTCCTGTCCCAAATCCATAGCCCATTTCATTTGAGTTTCCTTATGGTTCCTGAAGACTTTTCATTTCAGCAAGTTGCTAATGCATGATTTTAGCCTTTGAATCTACTGCTCACTGCTTTTGTTTGGATTGCTATTCTTAAATTATTTTGGTTGTTGTTTTTTAAAATTCTTTTGCGTGATATTTCTATTCCATATTTTTTTTAAAAAAAAAAATTCTATCCCACCTTTATTATTTTTATAAATAACTCAAGGCGGTGAACATGCCTAATACTCCTTTCTCCTCCTATTTTCCCCACAACCACAACCCTGTGAGGAGGGGTGGGCTGAGAGAGAGGGACCGGCCCAAGGTCGCCCAGCCGGTTTTCATGCCTAAGGCGGGACTGGAACTCACAGTATAGTTCCCAGTATAAAAGCAACCAACGTATATATAAAAATAATAATATTAATTAAAAAAAACATAATAAGAAGCACAGTTTTATACTTAAGGACACGTATTTGGCAACTTCCCCAGAAACCAATCAGTTACATGAATTTGTTGTTTATTCGTTTAGCCGCTTCCGACTCTTTGTGACTTCATGGACCAGCCCACGCCAGAGCTTCCTGTTGGTAGTTACATGAATACCTGTAATCTAAACAGATGCACATCTGATAATAGGATAGTTCCAAAAATGTAGCTCCTCCTGCTTTGAAGAACCTGATTGAGAAAAATAATCCAGTAAACAGAAGCTTTCTAGGCATAATGAATATGATTATTATCCCTGTTACTGCCAGAACAGATGAAAGTCCTATGACTCCTTTATAGCAGTACTACACTAGCTTTGTACACTTATTGTGTGATCACCCTGAAGGCTTCCAATTCTGGTCAAGCATGGAAGATGTCTGGATAATACCACCAGTGACCATGCTCAGCAGCACTGCAAACCATCTCAGCAATTCGGTTTCATTCATTCTCTTCCACTGCACCAAGTTGGGAAAAGGTACATTAGTATAAGACATATCCTTCATTGTTTACAGAGGAAAGCATCACAAAACTTTTAGAGATCATCTATGCTCCATCTGAGCATGTACACTGGAGGTTCCCCCATCAAGCAGGTGGTCACATGATCAGTCATTTCCTAACTACTTCACTAGAATACGTTCTAGCAACACGCAGAGATCCATGCATTTACACTACCAAATATACCTACCAAAATGGAAGAATGGTAGAAAGGAAAAGAGAGTGCCCTTCTTCTCCCTTTACCAAATGGATGAAACAGAGGTGGGAGATCCCAAAGAATTCTTTGTAGGAGAATATCAGCCTTCCAATACCATGTTCCATCATGGTATCTGTGCTGGTTCTCACAAAAAGTGTTAGTTTTCACACTTTGTTCTGACTTCACCATCAAGGAAGATATGACATGTCACATGCAACAAAATACCAGATTAATGGAACATTTGTTTTTGCAAACAGCAACACAGCTTGAGCCAGGCCTGGAGGCTTCAAATGGCATATAGTGGCTAAGACTAGCCCAAACATACAACTAAATTAATAAATAGCTTCTGGGCACAAAGTAAAGATACAAGCCAATGATGATGGTGATAATACTAGTAGTAGTTTGCTGATGTGCACATTTTGAATCAGAGGAATATGTATTGATTTTAGTACTTAAAACATATCTTACTCATCTAGAAAAGAACATG
This sequence comes from Candoia aspera, assembly GCF_035149785.1. Taxonomy (NCBI): domain Eukaryota; kingdom Metazoa; phylum Chordata; class Lepidosauria; order Squamata; family Candoiidae; genus Candoia; species Candoia aspera. The sequence continues at coordinate 328,072,559 of NC_086153.1, forward strand.
CAATCTCTTTAAGATTTGTGAATAAGTTGTTCTGTTTATGAGCACTGCCTAAGTAATCCCAAGCTCATTTTGGAATGTAAACCCAACGTTAAAGAAAGTTCCATCCAGCATATTAAATTTCCCTTCCTCTTTTAATATATAAAGCTGTTTCTACACACACACACACACACACACACAACCTTGCTTCCTCATTTTTTAGAGAAAACCGTGGAACTCTTTATTTCTGGCCAAAGGCCATCTGCAGCACAGGATTGCTATGAGACTGGCATGTTCCACTGTGCACCATGGGGGGTGGGGGAGAGAGGAAGAGAGACAAACAAAGCATCTTGAAGAATGCAGCAATCGTTAGATTGGGATGTAAAATATGAGCCACATCTGACCCACCAGTGTTCCTTTTGTGGCCTCCTAGAGCCTCCCAGAATGGGCAAGTAAAACATTTGGTCAAGTTTTTTAGAGGGTATTAGGCAGAGCTTTTAGAACAGAATGGCTACCATAAACCTGACAGAGTTTTAAGTACCCATTTCTCCCCTTCAAAAAATGCCCATAGTCTCATATGCCCATAGTTCCATATCAGACTACTTTGGATTCTAGCCTCTGCCCGTTTTGGAATATGGCCCCTTTTATGCTTTAGAAAGCTCAGAGTTGAGACAATGAAGTTGCACATTGTTGCACTAGATTCTAGCAGGCACAGGTTATACTGGTTGGTGATGCAAGCTGACGAATAGTGTGTGGTACAAACAGGGTGGAGAATGTCTTTTCCAAAGCTTTCATGGCATCCCATTGAGTGCTAGTCTGTGGCATATTTCTTAACTGCTGGCTTCTTTACTGCTGACAGTCAGTCCTAAAAGGCAGAAGCTATTCACCACCTCAACAACTTCACTGTCAGTTTGAAGGCTGGTTGCTGTACCTGTTGTCATTAGTTTGGTTGACTTTCCTAACTCTAGCTTGCAGGTGATTTGCTTTTTCAACTATCGGAGTAATATCAGCATAGTGCAGATTATGGATGTTTCTTCCTCCAGTATTAAAACCATGCTCATCTTCCTCAGTCCACCCTCCCTCATTATATATTCAGCATATAGGTTGAATAAATAAGAGGAGAGTAGACAGCCTTATTTCACCCCTTTGCCAACCTGGAGCCAGTCTGCTTCATAATGCTCATTCCAGACCAGTGTTTCTCAACCTTGGGAACTTCCCCCCAAAAAGCAGATGCACATATGATGTCTTGTGATCATTGAACAGTAAGTCACATTTTTATGTTACATCTGTTTCTGTGGAAAGGAAACCTCCATGGTGACCACTGGATAATTACATTTTCTTCATAATGGAGAGAGCAAAGGCTTGGCATGCTGTGATTCATTTTTGGGCCTGAGAACGATACCTCAACTGCAGTAGCACCAGGGGGCACCAGTTCCTATGATATCTCTTGTCTCTTGTTTTCTCCTTATTTCCTTTCAACAAGAATAATGGGGGTTGGGGGAATCACCTCAGAGCGATTACCATCTGCCATTAAGAATGAATAAAGGAGAAACAGTCCACAGCATAAAAGAAGTGATTTCCCTCTTTTTCTAAAATTTAAGGCCTCTAAGAATCTGAAGGTGTGCTCCTTCTTCAAATAATAGCTGGTCCCTCAATGGAGGTATGAATGAGGAAGCAAAGAAAGGTTTGACTCATTCTGGAACTTGTATTATTGGCTGAAATGGTATCATAAAGGCATCTAGATCTTTGGTATATAAACCAGAGAGAAGATGAGGCCAAGACAAATGTGGCTTTTGTCCTAGCTTTTTTGTGAGTAATGTGGAGGGCAGGAGGTGAGCAGTTGTTCTGGCCAAAATGCCATGCTGCGCTGTTCATGTAAGCATTTCTTTGATTACATAACTGGCTTTTCTCCCTGTTCCAAATTTTCTTAGGCAATCAACAAAGTTGTTTTGAGGCCATGGCAATCCCCAGCCACTTATTAAGGCAGGGATCCTCAATTGTTTTGGACCACTGGGCACATTTGGAATTTGGAGAGGCTGTTAGGGTTATTCTCACACAATGGTTTCCGTGGTGGTCATAGTGATCACAGAACACCTATTTGCCAGCTGGCAAACTACGATGTTGTTCTCTATTGTCTCCTTTAGCCTCCCAGGATGCTCCCCCCACTCCTTACTTTACCATTGTCTGTCTTTCTGGGCAGATGGGCATGCTTCTTAAAAAAAAACGCCTTGGGCTGTGCTCCCAATCATTTCTGTTTTCTAAGATTGATTCTGGGTTCTGTAAAGGGCCTCAGAAGAATTACTGGAACTAAACATAATGTCCGAAGCAGAGTATTCTAGTGTTGCTCTAAAAAATAAAGATCTAAAAAAAATTGAATCAGGTGGGGCAGTAGCCTAGTAGCCATCAAGAGATTTGTCTTCAGGCACTTTGATGCCCACCTGTGCTATCTTGTGAACACAGGTATTATCTTCTTAGTATCCAACTTATTCTTCCTCCTAATTTCATGAGTCCAAACTGGCTGCAAAATAGGGAAGCTTTCAAGCTTCAGAAATTTCTACCAATTTTCATCCAGTTGGATAAATGAATTCCTATAGGTGCAGTTTTTTGTCCTTGCACTTACATACTTACGATGTAGCCTAGAGGTATTAGTGAATGTCCGGTGTTTCTGTCAGCCCGCCAAGGTAGACCAAATTTGGAACCAAAGGCACACAAACTAATACTACTTTTATTATAAGGTTATAAAAACAGAATCTTGCAAGTCTCAATGTGCTTCCCTCCTCCCTCCCTTTTTCTTCATGAGAATTAGGGAAGGTCATGTCTGAGATGCTTTCTCAAATTACACTTCTGCCCAGGACTCAGATTTCTTTTATCTGACTGTTGTCTTGATTGGGGCACTTCCTCATATTCCTCAAGGTTATTCTTTCTGCCTATTACAGATTCATTGTACAAACACCCTTCTAGTGGTATACAGTCTCTCTGGCTTATTTGTCAGTTGAATCCCATGGAACAGCTTCTCCCAGGGAACTTCTGTACTCATATGGAACTCACATGTCATCACATGGAATTTCTCCCATGGTACTCCTGTCCTCACAAAGGATACAAGTACCTTCTGTCCTTGTGACATTGTTAGAAAATGTCTCCTTTCCCTGGAGAAATTCAGAGAAATTGTCCACCCAATGTCCACCCATATTGGGCTAGCTATCTGTAATTTGAACAAGAAAGGACATTTGGGACCAGCTCTAACTGAGCTTCATATCTGATAACCTGCATTTGGCTTGGTTGGTCATATTGTTGACTCTGAATAAATGGGTCCTGGGGCTCTTCTACATTTCTTCTCTTGGGGACTATTAAGATAAAGGATTTTTTTCTAGAATTGCTTCTTTCTCTGTACTATGGGCATGCATGGGAGGTGAGGGGAATTGATAACATGAGCATGATGAAATGATTAGCCAGTTTGGAGTAGTGGTTAAGGCACCAGGCTAGAAACCGGGAGACTGGGAGTTGTAGTCCTGCCTTAGGCACAAAACCAGCTGGGTGTCCTTGGGCCAGTCACTCTGTCTCAGCCCTAGGAAGGAGACAATGGCAAACCACTTCCAAACTCTTATCAAGAAGACTTCAGGAATGTGTCCAGGCAGCTGCCAGGAATGAACACTGACTCAAAGGCACACATACAATGCATGATGAAGTAATGCATATGCCATGACTTACATACTTGCATAAGTCATCATGCATCATGAAGCATTTGACTAATCTCACCATTGTGGATTTGCAACCATTGTGCATTTGCAATCCTGTTGCCATTATTGCAGTTTACTTTCAATGCCACTGTTCTGTATCCTTCTGCTTGCTTTTGCTGGGACCCAGCAGCTGCTCATCAAATTTTTGTCTTGCATGTGGTTTGCCAAACAAAGCAATTTGTCCATTGTTTCAACTGAAGGGCCTCTTGAAGCAGCACTAGCTGCCCCTGTTTTATATTCACAACATAGGTCTTTACATCGCAAAACATTTTGATGTATCGACTCTTTCATTTTTAATGAAAACATTTCAACTACTCAAAGGAAAGGTCACTGTAGAGCATTTAGAGCACAAATCATTGCACAAGAGATGGAAAACAGCCAGTGATGGAAGATACCTGGGGAAAAACTGCCAGAGGTTATTGGGGGTAAAGCTATGGGGGAATAGACCTGGAGGCCTGCTGCATGTCTGTAGCAAACATGACACTATGCGTTTGGATGACATCAGTTGCTTGGTGACAGGGAGGCTCAACCCCTCAAGGGATCTGTGTGGCATAGAATGCAACAGGTTTTAGGAAGCTGGCAGAAATAATTCTGTTCTCTCCTTGGGGAGTTGGACTGTAGTGGCATTTCTCTTTTGGCTGAAGGGAGAAGAAGGAGTGCCTATGGCAACTACTGACTTTTCTATCCACGTTAGGATCACAGACTTCAGATTTGAAATTTGGCATACCTTTAGGCTGAAGCATGGCTTTTGACATTTTAATCTTGGATCTTATTAAACAAAGAGACAATTTCTATTGATCTAGAGAACAAACCTATGCCATGGAGAAGGCAATAATTCATCTAACCTTAATTTTCAGGCATGTCCTGGGAATACATATTGGCCCCTGAAAGATGGGATACACATTTTAGAAATCAACACATGAATCAATTGTGAGTGGCCTTAGATTCAGACCCTAACAAACTGATGGATGTGGAGGAAAAAAAAGGCATATTTTATTTTAGCTTGAAGGGGGGAAAGGTAAATTATACAGCACATGCCTTACCGCAGAAGATCTAAGGTCTTTCTAAAAAGATCTCCATTTGAAAGCTAGGAAAAGAGACCTCTAGCAGTTTCGTGCCTGAGATTTTAGAAAGTCTGTCAGAGAACAAGTAATTACAGCTAGTCTGCTTTATGAAATAGATTTTTATGTCTGTCTTTATAACTATAGCAGGACACCCAGCTTTGTAACCCTCTAAGATGAAAGGCTAAGGATGTCAAACCTCCTCTCCCAGAAAGCCATTGGGTCTATACACATTGGACCCACCTCCTGCCTTGTTGTAGTTGCATGTAGTTGTTGGGAGTCTGTTGTAGTTGCATGTAGTTGTTGGGAGTCAGGTAGTATACAAAGGAAAAGGAGGAGAAAAATTAAAAGTAAAAGAAACATAACATAACTTCCTGCCTCTCCAGTGTGCAAGCGTATAACTAGAGGTTCCAGCCCTTCTTCCTTCCTTCTGGAGATAAATCAATCTTATAAGAGATAAACAAAATCAATTAAAAAAACAACAACTAAAATACATACAGTGTTCTCAGCACATGACAAAATGGCACCAGCCCACTATAATTAATGAGCTAGGGTAGGATCTCAACTTCCAAATAAATTTCAACATATAAATATTTAATAAAATGCAAAGTAAGTTTTCTTGGCCTTAGCTAGCTATTGTACAGAACACCCATCTTGTGCAAAGAAATAAATACAAGGGACTATAAGGCTTAACTAGCACACACAGACAAATAAAGATCAACATTGTTACACAGTATCCTGGCTAATCTTAGCTTACGTATTTCTTCCTAAGTAGAATCCTCTTTAAGCTAAAGTCCTCTGCTTCCTCTTTCTTGACCTCCCTCAAACTCTTGGGAAATTCCAGGTGTTTATTAGAGGTATTGGGAAGATGGTACATCCCACTTGTTTCCCAACTCAAGCACATCAACATTTCTCCCTCTTGTATGACACAGGACATTTTTCCTTCATGAATGTTGACTGAAATTCAGATGCCATGTGGCTGCCAGCTATCTGTCAGTAAATGTGGGTAGCGGTTTAAAGCCTGCACATTCATCACAATAATCCACATTTCCCGAAGTAGGTACCATTTTATTGCCTGAAAGTTCCCTTCATAATGTGACAGCAAACTTCAGCACATCTAGATAAGTACCTGGCTGGAGAAAGGTGGAAGGCCAGCTCTGTAGCAGAAAATGTTTCCTCCAATCCTGTGTTGCTGCTTCTCAGCATCTGCTACCTGAGCTTACTGCCTCCTTGCACCTAATGGTAGGGCTGGCCTTATAGTTTATGATCAAAATAATAGATCAAACGTACACCAAAGCCCTCTTATAACATGCCATTTATCTCTTTTTTCTCTCTTTCCTCCATCTTTCTTGCTGCCTACCTTGCCTGCAGTCAAAAGGCATTCAGAGTAGCTTTCACTAGAGAAAAACAATGGAACAATAAAATCAATACAAAATTAATGATAAACAGCAGCCACCAAAAAGCCTTTGCATAATACAACAGCCAAAAAAAAAAATCAGTTTTAAAATTTACACAACCTAAGTCATACATCCCAGATAACATGCCAGAAATCAGTCAAAGTCACTGCCAAATAAGTTAAGCCTGGGAGAATATTTTATTCTTGAGAAGTCAGAATAGGAAAAGCAATTCCTCTGCCTTTCATCAGCTTCATCTGAAGGTGAGCCTCTAAGGGAGAAGCACAGCAAACACATTCATAAAGAGGAAGGCAGACTTTCAGCTTCTGGTTTCCAGAAGGACTTGATCTATTTCTGTGTTACTCCACGGTGGCATCAGGAGAGTTTGCCCATTTCTACATATCATACATTAAAGAAAAGAAAACCTGCAATAAAGGAGAGTTACTAATTATCTTTGAATTCAGAATTGGGTTTTTTTTCTTTTTTACCTTGGAGTTTCAGTGTTGTTGTTGTTGTTGTTGTTTAGAGAGGGATATTTTGGCTCAGAGTGCCTCCATTTTGCCACCAAGTTTCTTTGGTGTGATCTCTAGAGGGTGGAGGTTGTTCTTCCCCTTTTAAATTTTTGGTAGAATTCTTCTTCAAGATATGGTCTAATTTTCAGAAGAAAGTATGTGCATGTTTTGTGTAATTATGAGTTTGTATGTCCATCCCTTCTGTGTCAACCTAAAGGGAAGGTTATCTTTTCTTCCTGAAACCAAAAGTAGAGATAACAAAACTGAAGAGTTGGAGTTGCCCTTCCTTCCTCCCTCCCTTCCTCTCTCTCTACCCTACTGTTCAACTTGAATGAATTCCAAAGACAGCTTACACAATACTAAAAGCAAAAGATCCCCTGGCCTCAGGTTCACCAGCTAAGATGACATGGCACAGAAGAAAAAGTGGGTGTGGAGGAGAGAGGCAAAAAAAGAGAAAAGCTCTGAATTCTTCATGGTTCTTATAATGGCTAGCTATGAAAAAGGGCTATTCAGGATTGTCCAGCTGGTTTTGTTGCTTTCTCTCTGAAGTCAGCTGCTCCCTGCCTACCTCATAACAACTTCACTAAGCAGAGATGGTGGTTCCTTGCTCTGTCTTTTGGTCAACACTTCAGCAAGTAAGAAAGCCCAGATTGTAAAACTAGGAGGAGACCTGCCTGATTCCACACCAATTCTGTCTGATAGTTGAATGGGTGTATTGAGAACTGTCAGTTTTCTCAGCTTCTCCAGCCCTAACCTAACAATTACTTTCACAGATCATCAGCTCCAATCACTTCCAGTCATTACTTAACTGAGCTGAACTCAGCAGGAGGAGCTAAACCTGTTGCTTATTAAACAGAAGGACCTTCAGGGCATTGCCAAGCTGCTTCCCTATAGGAAGTTTAGCTTTCCCTCTTGAAAACTCTTGGAGCAAAGAAAACCACAGTAGCAAGCAAAATAAAATATTTTGGGGGTAGTGAATAAACCACACCATTCTTAATAACAAAACAAAACTGATGACCCTGATGTTTCGAATTCCATGTGTTTTCACTCTAATTCAAATGCAATCTAGGTCTTTAAAATGCCAACTAAATTCCATGTGATCCACACTGGACAAAAGTATCCCTTCTGTATACATTTATCGTTCTCCCAGCTACAACAGGATCCAGAACCCTCCAATACTTCTCCTAATCTCTAATGCAGGCTTTCTCAGCCTTAGCAACTTTAAGATGGGTGGATTTCAATTCCCAGAATTCCACACCGCTTTAATGTGTAAGTATTGGTGTGTGAAGTTTTAAAAAATCATTGTGCTGCTCCAAATGTTTTCCTCGCATTGGTTCCCAATGGTAGGAGATGCTAGAGGATCTGTGCTAGCAATTGACCTCAAAGGCTACAAAAAGTGAAGGAATTCAACTCATTACAGGTAGACCTCACTTAACAACTTCCCTCTCATCAAAGTTACGATGGTCCTGAAAAAATAAGTTTATGACCAGTCCTCACTTTTGCAACCAGTGTAGCGTCCCTGCAGTCACACAATCAACATTCAGTCATGTGATTACCACTTGCATGCTTCACACCCAGCTTCTGACAAGCAGAGTCAATGTAGAAGACAGCAGTAAAATCTCAAGCTGCAGTCACATGATGTCTCACTTAACCCACAGTGACTCGTTTAATGACTGAATGGGAAGTGACCTCATTATTTTATTTATTTATTTATTTATTTATTTATCTGTCAAATTTGTCACCACCCACCTCCTCCCACGGGAGGGACTCTGGTCCCTAATTAGGCCATCAGAGTCGTTTGAAGTTCTGCTTAACAATTGCTTAGGTTAGCAATGGAATTGCCCATCCTAGCTGTGGTTGCTAAGTGAGGACTACCTATAGTAAGTTTAATGATCCCTCAGATTCATAGAAAAATCAAGCTAAAATTCCACTGACCTCAAAGAATTGCTCTTTTCTGCATAATATATAGCGCTTTGCATAAGCTTCTTTCAAAGGAAGGAAAAAGGCAGACATTCAATCACAGAGGTGTTTATTTACATGTTTATTTAGCAGGTGTGGCTGTTCAATTCTGAAAAAGCAATATGTTGTTTAACTTTTATCTCATTCACTAAGTTCTAGGTTTTAATGAACTGAACTTAGCTGGTGGATTTGACACAATTTTATTTGCTTCAAAATAGATCTAGGTTAGTTAAGCCACTCTAACCTGCAATTACCTTTGTGAGGTCACACAGTCAGAGCCCTGGGGAATATGCAAGGGCTCTGTGTACTTCTGAAATGGCCAGCCTCTGTGAACTTATTAACCCCATTGCTTGGCTCTTGTTAATATCTGTTGAGTGACTTCTGGAATAAGATCTTCTGAATTTATAAAACAAAATCTTTGAGCCGGTGAAAATATATAATAAATTCCACAACTATTCTTGGACCGATAGGCAGAATAGGAATTTTGATGGAATGTTGTGGGCGCTTACCCAAAATGGCTGGTGTGACCAATCACTAAAAAGGTATTTACTGATATGCAAAATGGTGAAATTGTTCCCCCCTATCATTTGTTGCACCCCACCTTGGCTTTCTTTGGGCTTTTTCTTTGGCAACTGGGCTCATTTTCAGACAAAGCATTAGGCTATAGAGACTCTTTATTTTTTAAGAATGAAGAATCTACTGGAAATGCATTATTGTGAAAATACAGATTATCCTTGAGACTTGTTTCTCACTGAAAAGCTCAGTAGCTTCCCATTTGTTTTATTTTTTTAAAATCAGAATAACCTGTTAAAATTTGGTTGCTGGGGGGGCCTGGTGAGGGTCTCTTATACCCTGCCACTATGTGTTGGACTGTCTCTGAGGCCTTTCTGCGCAGTCTGCACCTTGGGGTAGTGTGTAGTATAGTGTGGTAGACCCCTGATTCTATGGATCTGGTGCTTAGTGCCTGTTCTTGTGCTGCTATGACCAGTGCCTCAGTGCTCTTTTAGTCCAGCCCTTTCCAGCCACTGGTAGGATTTCTCAATGTCAGCCACCTCAGCTATCTGTTAATGGTACATCCCATGCAGGGTCTTGTCTTGCCATGGCACTTCCTCTGCTTGATCTTCTTCCCATGTCTGCTGCTGCCTCAGGCATTCTCTTAACAGCTCATCTTTAGGGGCCATCTTCCTGATGTACTCCTGGATGCTCTGCGTCTCATCCAGGACAGTGGCTTGGATACTCACCAGACCCTGACCACCCTTTTTCTGGCTGGTGTACAGTCTTTGGGTGTTGGACTTGGGGTGGAAACCTCTGTACATTCTGAGGCAATTCATGATGCAGGATTTCTTCTTGATACTTGAATTCCTCATAGGCCAAAATAAAAGCCATTTTACACATGGGGATCAAGCAACTTCTGTTTTAATCAAAGTAATAGCCTGGTTTTCTGGACAGAACAGACAACATATTGTAACTAGTATTTATCTTCTTCTTTTCTACTCATTCTAATGTTATTTAAGTTTTTTTTAATCGATTATTTCTTCTCCCTTGCCCCAACCTGATCCTTTCTCTTTTTCTCCACATCAAACAACATGCAACTTCCAGAAATATTCTGGCCATGGCTGGAAACATCTTCTTTGTTTTAATCTGTTCTCAGCTACAGGGATGCTTCCTCCAACTGGAATGTGGAGAAACTAGATGGATTAATGGTAGTTATGCTTATTTTAGGGCTTTTACTATAGCTTTTTTCAATATTTCCTGGGGCAAACAACCAAAATTCTGTTTCAGTAGGAAGCATAATCACAGTTGCCTACAAGAGTCTCAAGGGCTGAAAATCACCCTCTTGTTAAAGGTAAAGGTAAAGGTAAAGGTTTCTCTTGACATAAAGTCCAGTCATGTCCGACTCTAGGGAGCGGTGCTCATCTCCGTTTCAAAGCCTTGGAGCCGGCGTTGTCATAGACACTTCCGGGTCATGTGGCCAGCATGACTCACGGAACGCTGTCACCTTCCCGCTGAAGCGGTACCTATTGATCTACTCACATTTGCATGTTTTCGAACTGCTAGGTGAGCAGGAGCTGGGACTAGCAACGGGAGCTCACTCCGCCACGCGGTTTCGAACCGCCGACCTTCCGATCGACAGCTCAGCGGTTTAACATGCAGCACCACCGTGTCCCTCTTGTTAGCCTTTTATAAATCAGAATGATTACCTTGGCTTCTGCTTGAAATACTATAGGACACCAGTACAGATGCAGACATTATATGTACATCTTTTGTAATTCTCATGCTCCTGCATCTGGAAGCTCATGGGTGACCTCATTCTCTGCTCACCAAGTCAGCTGCGTTGTTCAATGGAAAGACAGAGGCATTTTCATATAAAAAAGCACTTCTGAGCTTCCTGAATATATGCAGCCTTTGACCCACCAAGAAAATATCTCTTGAAAAGCTGGGGGATTAATCCCCACAGCTAGAGATGATTTGTTATAATCTTCTTTCTACAAAAATAGCTAAATGTGTTAAAAGAGAAATTTCTTGAAGATTTTTTAGAGTGGAAAGGGGTTATTAATTGCATTCCACTTATGGATAGGAAAATGGGGGAAGGGAACTTCACCTCCCAACCTATAATTTAGTCTCCACACAATCAGTTTTGAATTTTTCTTTAAATGTATCCTGAGTTTCTTAGCAAGCTATTCCTCTGAAGGCAACTTATATAGGCCTCAGCAGATGGCAGCATCTAGCTGGTCTTGGTTGGGCTTGAGGCTATCTGGCTAGAACTTTGGTGGGAGATAACTAGGGCATAGTTCATCTGTAGGCTAGACTGGGAAATCTGGAAAACATCCTGGAATAAGGCAGTGGCAAGTGCCATCTTTACTGTTGCCAAGAAAACTCAAGGTTGTTTCCAGGTAGTCACTAGGAATCAAGACTGACTTGAAGGAGACTATAACCTACTTTTAATACTAGCAGTCAACATGTTCCTTAAGTGAATCTAGTTCTCACAGAGGGGTACAGTGATAATTCCACAAATTTTATTCTTGAAATGGGCACTGCAATGCCAATCTTTCCATAGTGAGGTCCTGCCTGATTGTACCTAGTTTTCTTTCCATCAGGGAACAAAAGTGTTTGAGAGCTGAATATATAAACTTGCATGCAGCTTGGTGAGCTGGTCAGGTTCAGCATGAAAAGATGAAAACAAATATTTGAGTATTTGTTCACTAAGAATATAAAAACACTCACCTATTAGATAATAGGGTGGGTACATTGAATCCTGGAAAGATAATTCTATGTGTGGGAGACAGAAGAACCAGAAGAGTGATTATAACATTATATGAAGAACAGATTTACTAGATGATTTTGATCAAGTCATTCCCTTTCAACCTGATCTACTGGACAGCGTAGTTACAGTGATACAAAGATGTGTGTAAATGTGGGTATTGTGTACTATCTAGACCACTGTGAGCTCCTGAAAAACAGTCAGTATGTAGATGAATAAATAAATACATGCCTATTTCCCCTGCTGTTGATTTATTTTGCTCCCCAAGCCACTACACCAAACTGGCTCTGATAGTAAACTATTTTATTATGATATAATTATTACCATATTATAATTACAATTTTGTTTAATCTATTGTATCATGTCCAATTCTCAGAGACTGCCCAGACAAGACCCTGCAATTTTCTTGGCAAGATTTTGGAAGTGGTTTGCCATTGCCTCCTTCCCAGGGCTAAAAGAGAAGAGTGACTGGCCCAAGGACACCCAGCTGGCTTTGTGCCTAAGGTGGGACTAGAATTTACCGTCTTCCAATTTCTAGCCTGATGCCTTAACCACTATGCCAAACTGGCTGTCAATGATAATGTAATGATGTAATACTATACATATATAGAATAACATACATTATGTTGAGAAGTCTCTAAGGCTGAATCCAGCTGAATGAAGTTGAAATTAAAAGAAAGTAAGTAGACATTGCTGTTTTTCTAATTGGATTGCAACTAAGAGGACTTTCCTGGAGGGATTAGGCTATCAAATCTCCCAGGAAACATGGTAGAAAAATGTTAACAGCAATAACTTTTAAAAAGGGATAGAGATTTTAGTAAATCAGAGAATAGGTCTCCTTCTGCCTCTTTTTGTATATTTTTGCTGGCCTCATCATTTTGTATAAATCTAAACAACTGCAGAACAATCAAAGGGTATCTTTAGAACTTGGCAACTGTCAAGCAATGCATGTTTTAGATAATGGTAAACCTGAAATCTGTATGGGACTCCTGGGATCACAGGGAAGATCTTTCAAGGTATCCAAACTAAAAAGGAGGAAGATTTTTTTTTTCTGTTTTGCACACTTCCAGAAGCTCATCTGCCCCTCACTTGTAGAAATGACATGGCCGAGAAATCAATAATCAACACTGTAAGGTCAGGAAGGAGAATCCTCCCAGAGTTGAGCCTTAATTTCAGGACCAATTTGCCTCCTGTCAGCAGGGGTTTAGCAGAACTGACAGCTAATTAATTACAAAGAAAGAGTGAAGGCCAGCCATGAGTGGTTGAAAGGAGGAAAGGCTGATCCTGGTGTCTCCAGACTTCAGAGTCTTCCATTTGTTGGCTCTGAACAGAGTAAGCCTTTCCCTGTGAGAAGAAAATCAAACATGATGTGAACAATTACTGGCAAATTCTGGGGGGAAAAACACCCTCTTAAAATGCAAACATAAAAATAAATTAACATTCAACAGTTTGATTCCTCTTTCTGCATATTGCCTCTATTTGTACTCTATGCCATGCACAATTTTACTGTTCTTGGAGGGCCGCAGGGCAATCTATTGATTTTTTTCCCCTCTCTCTAACTCATGCGACTGAAACGTGACTTGCTGAGGATGGATCTGCCAGTCACTTCACATTAAGGTTTCAATTATAATTAGGCTTTAAAAAAAAAATGGATTTAAATTATCTAGAGGCAATGTTTTATGCAATAGTGGCAAACTGCTGTTGTTAAACAGTTTCAAGCTGTTGGAGACAACCAACTGTCCCAGACTGTTGTGGAGACTGACAGGTTGTTTGTCAACTCCTACAGATTTGAGAGGAAATGAATGAAAGGCAAGAGTTGAGCAAACTTTTGATGAGCAAAAAGTGCCCTACATGATTCCCAAATTATATATTTTCTGTATCGATAGACTGTTGTTCACAGGCACATCTGCAGAAGGATGGAGATGTCAAAAAAGTTGAGATGGTTGCCATGAGCATGTGACTGAAACTCTACCTCTTTCTTATGTGTGTCTTTGATGAGAGCAAAGAAAGCTAATTTGGAGTGAGGATGATAATTGTTGAATGGGCATTGGTCTTGCAGCATTGGAGTGTTCTTTGCACTTAGTGGCATCTTTACCAGCCAGATCTGATTACTTATATGATGAGGCTACAGTCTCTAAAATGTTTAAAGGTTCTTTTCAACTAAAACTAGTGCTAAAGTGATAGCCAATTAGTGCTGCAAAAGGACTCACTATATTGAACTCCTGGAGAATGGATGTCAGGTATTAGGACAGGACAGATGACTCATAAGAATGTGTGTTGGAAATGCCAGGCATTCTCCTCATTCCAAGCTGCTACAATTTGTGATATTTAAGAAGACCAATCTTCAATCCCTACAATACTAGGGAAACTGGTCAATCAGTCCAAGTTCATATCTCTCCCTGGGTCTTCTATGTGCAGTCTGAACCTTTAAGTCTAGCCTGTCCCACAAGGCTGTTGTGAGGATAAAATGGGCAGAGGAAAAATGCTAATTGGAGAAGGGGGAGGATAAAATATAATAAACTAGACAACTTGTGACCTGCTGGGTCATCATTTCAGAGATATTTCCTTACCAGATTCCTCAGTGCCTTCAACAATGGCAGAGCTTCTAATGTACTGGAAAAGTTCTTAATAATTCAGGGAGACATTCGGAGATGTATCTGCCTTGAAAGTAGCCCATGTTGAATTGGATAACCCAGTCAAACATCAGAAGTTGACCACAGGAAATATTTTAGACATTTCGTATTATGTCATAAAATGTGTTATGATCATTTTTATGTCATAAAATGTTTTATAAAAATTGCCAAATTTCTTTTCCATGGGAGTCATGAGTCCTGGATTTTGGACGTATTCTGTAAGTTAGCCCATTTGAGGTACCTTGGTTCAAAAATTGTTGTCCTATGATGCGCCATTTCACCCAGTTAAAAGATACAGACACAAGAGTTTTAGTAGTACATAGATGGACATGAGCATCTGTGGAGGGGGGGGCAAGTGGCAGGAAATAATGACACATGTCATCATGTGTGAGATCATCATTCAAATGCTGTAATTTATATACCTAGTCAGATGTTCTTGTGGTTTGCTACACTTCTGCAAATAGATACTTCTACAGGGGAGGAAAATAAAATACTTCAACCCTAACCCTAACCCTAACCCTAACTCTAACTCTTTTCATACTGAAGATGTTGCCTAGTCTGGCAATGAAACATCTCCGAGAAAACTACAAGGCTCAGAGAGCACCAAGGACTCCACAGTTCAACCCTGAGCTACAAATATTCTCTTTGATTGATAAAATTAAATAATCTAACCTAAGGTAGGAGTGCTGTTGCTATAACTACTATGACTACTCCTATGCTTACTACTTCTAATATTAGAAGTATTGCTACTCCTACTTCTATAATTACTGTATTATTGCATATGAAGTTGCAAATACAAATGTAGGATTTCTTAAAAACTAAGCCACTCAGCATCAACCCTTATGTCGCAAATTACAATCTGTTTTATGATCAAACCTGTTTCCATGCAATGAGAACCATGTTAAACCCCAATCAGAACACCCCATTACTACTTAGGCAGAAGGGCTTTTGAATGAGAAAGCCTCATAATTAACATTTCTAAGTTTAAAATAACAGCTGAGGCAAAAATAAAATCCAATCATTCTTAATTTTGGAGAAGCCCAAACATAATTTTCAGTTATGTTTGGGCTTCTCCAAAATTCTCTGAGATGCCATCCCAAAGCATCTGGAGGGAGGCAGTCTTATATTATATAATTTATACAGTCCCATTATATAAATGGTGGAATTGTTTGGGGTTCCTTTTTTTATTATTATTGTAATTTTATGAAAAATTACTATTAAAAAGACAAAAACTAATACAAACTAAAAAAAAAAAGAAAAATAGTGCAGAAAAAAAAAAGAAAGAAAATTAAAAAGAAAAATATATGTTTTCATTTTTTTCTTTTTTTAAATTTTGGATTGTTTGGGGGTTCAAAGGCACACTTCAGTTTGACAAAACGTTGACAAAAATGTCCCATCAAGGCAAAGTGCCAAGTTAAAGTGCCGCCCTGTATTGAAACAGGAAATCTGAATGCTTCATCCACACCATTTTGATCTGAACAACAAAAAAGTTCTTTTATGCTTGCATAAAACCCCCTTTTTTCCACATTAAAAGAGCTAAATCATCTCACTTCTGAACTTCTGAAGCAGAGAGCCTCACTATTTTGAACTGAAGTGCTACTTTCAGTTATTTTAATTTGATACATTAATTGAAGCAACACTTTGAATCAGATTGTGGCTGATCCACACACCCTGTTAAACAGCAATCCTCAAAATAACTTTTTTTTTTCACTCAGTGAAGAATGATTATTATTATTGTCCATTCCCAGGGTTGTGGGAAATCATCTGGAGCTTAGACTAACATCATTTCAATATGTAGATGATACGTAACTCTATTTCTCATTTCCATCTG
The DNA here is from genome assembly GCF_035149785.1 of Candoia aspera. Lineage (NCBI taxonomy): Eukaryota > Metazoa > Chordata > Lepidosauria > Squamata > Candoiidae > Candoia > Candoia aspera. The sequence goes on from NC_086153.1 coordinate 328,088,924, forward strand.
CTTGCCCCAAGAAGCAGAGTCATGTTCTCCAGATGGATGTCTACAATCAGGATTCAGGTTGCTGCAGAGTGGGATTATTGGGAAAAGAAGAAGAACGGTTTGGAGTATCGGTGGACCACAGATTCCTAGGTATGTACTGTATGGTTCCTGTTTTTTATGTAGTGTAGACAGCTACCACATTTGGATTTTTATTTTAATCAGGCACAGGATTATAAAAATGACTTCAGATGAATAGACCAGCTTTTTATACCACTGTAGGTCATTCATCAGAACATGTTCTGCCATTTCCTTGACATGTGGCAGGACTACCGCTTGAATAAATATAGGTGAAGCTATTAATGGCCTATTTGTGTTCAAGAAGCAATAATCCTGTTCCCCCTTTTAAGGGTTTAGCTGATTTTTTTTCCCCAAAGGTTCCGCGAATTAGTCCTAAGCATTTGAAAGAAGGGCTTGTAAATTTGCATTTATGTAGGAATTTATGTTCTTGAATGGAAGCTGAAAAGTGAATGGGAAGCTAAACAGGTTTAGGCCTGATTAGTACTTCAATTGGGGACTACTAGGAAATGCAAGGGATGAAGCCTAGACTCAAAAGTTTAAAAAAATTCCTAGGAGGTGATGATAGCAAGTCACATTCATATTGTCAGGAAAACTACAAGGATGTGTTCATGAAGTCACCAGAAGTCAAGCTCAACTCAAAGGAGAGTTATCTATTGCCTGAGCTGTGTCTTTTCATGACCCCATAGGGAATTCTTAATGGGCAGGAGAGATGAATATTTGGATATCATGTATGATGGTGTCTATGTAAAGTACATGCTTAGGCAGCCACATAAAGCTTCCATGATCAGCCTCTCATTCATTCAATCGCCTCCTTTACTCTCTATGTAATGGAATGAGTGAGGATGAACAAAAACATCAGAGAAAGCGTAACAATATGACCCATATCTCTCCCTACAAAGAGAAGTTATACTTGTTTTGAACCAGTTCTGTGATTTTTCCCAGAAAGCTATCTGTTTCCATCTTTTTGTCCAAAGTGGTTGCTCTCCTTATTTGTCTCACTTCTTCACCCCCTTTCACTTCTACTCCTATCCAAGCTCACTCCAGGAACTCAATTAACTTCTGGATGGCCTTGACAAGCACAGATAAGCAGAAATTCATGCAAATCTATGGCATGGAGAAACTGAAATATTAAAAATTAGGTGAAGATGCCTAGAGGTAATAGTAGGAATTGTTTTATCTCATATTTGTGGATATTTTATAGGAATCTTAATGCAGTGATGCTTGTCTCTGTTTCTGCCACAAATAAGTCTGTCATGGAGAAAACCAAATTGCTGATGCTGAACTCAGCTGCATTGTTATGCTTTTCCTGGAGAATCATGCAGCATAATCAATACAGTTGGCATAATTGGTCTCAGAAGCATATAACAATGTCACAAATCACAGAAATTAAAAAGCAGCAGGTAAAAGTTGCCTAAAATCCAATTAATTTAGGATTAAAATTAGGGATGGACAAACCCCTCAAATCTGATGTCACTCAGCTCTGATTTCTGGGTCAATCTATGATTTTGCAGTGGGAGGGAGAAAAAGGTCTACATCACTCCCTGTTTAGTAACTACCTCAGTTAGTGACCATTCACAAATATAACTGTAATAAACAGTAATAACAAAATAATTTTATGACCAATGCTCATATTTATGACAAAATTTCATGCACCTGACAACACATGCCAGAGTGAGAATAACACTGGCATAGCTGTACAACAGAATTTTATCTGAATGAGATGGTAGCAACCAGTGATCTTTGCAGCATCTCTCTCTCTCTCCCTCTCCCTTATGTGTTCACTTAGTGACCATTTTGCTTAATGTATTGGTTGTTGGAGCAGAACTCGGTCCCTAAATGTCGAGTGGGTGCATATGAAAACATTTGTGTATTTGTGTGTGCATTTCTCCAAATACATAGATTTTTATTTGTGAACTGCACCATAATGTCTTGTTAGCATGTATGAGTATGAATGAAATGTAGTCACATCAGCCTGCCAACTCAAAACTTTTCCTCCTTTCTACTGGTAAGCAGAAGAAAAATAATAGAAAATAAGAGGGAAATATTTAATGGTCATTGCCCTTTTCTGCATGAAAACTTGGCCTAAGAAACTAGAGTGAAATAGAGTCAGAAAATAATTCACATCAAGAACATTTAGAGTTGTATGGTCACCGCACTCTTAAGAACCTTTCTAGGAAGGTGTATGATCAGTCAATATTATAATGCAAATTTGCTGACTCCCTGTCCATTGCTTTGCTGTGAGTGACCAAAAATATTTTATTTGTAAACTAAGTTGTATTTATCTGCAAGGTTGAATTTCAGAGCAGTTAGAAATGGGTATAGAAATATGATGGACTGGCATAAAACATAGTTTCTGTTTTAGCTCATAATATTTAGGGCATCTTCTTACAAAACTCCCAGTACCACTTCGCTCAGCAGAGGTAAGGCTTCCACTGGGTTGAATGATCCTAGCATCATTGTTCAACAAGAATTATGACAGTAATACATGAATAACAGGCAATGGAAGAGACAACAGCACAGTTTGGAACAAATGAAGAAAGGAAAATTGAAAATTGTAACAAGGTATAGTGAATAAAGATTGGACTGGGACTTACGTGACCAAGGTTCAAGTCCTCATGCAACCATGGAGCCTCTTGGATCATTTTTCTTTCTCTAACCCACCTTCCAGAGTTGTTATCATGAGGCTAACATGGGGAGAGACATTCCCGATCCCCATAAACTGCCTTGAGCTTCCAGAGGAAAATGGGGCTGCATATGTAATAATGACAGATACAACAAGAACAGCAACAGCCATAGATAATTGTCATACTGTACTGTATATCTGAAGAGCTGTGGCCTTCCATATTTGACTAAACAGCTCCCAATATTCCTCATCATTGGCCAAGGGAGTTGGAGTGACAGTTCAGCTTCACCTGGAAAATCACAGAATTCTTGTTTTTGTGCTAAAATTAAGGAAATAGGCAAATCTTAGCAACTACTGTTGTGGTTTACTGGTGGCAGTCTAGGCAGCAGTACTGGTTTATTAAGCATTCTGATGACTGCAAAGATCTGCATAGATAGTGCCATGCCTTTTTTTTAATCCATTCTCATTCTATTTGATGAAAGAGAAATTGATTTCAACGTTTTGTTCAAAGGAGATGAGGGTTTCAATGAAATGAAGGCAGGTGTTCTTGTACTTTTTTAGTTAAGAGGTGGCTGTCAGGTATATATACATATGACTTCCAGATCCAGACAGGAACATACTGGCCAATCAACCAGATTGTAGTAGACAAGGACCAGAAGACAGTGCTGGTGAGGAGGAAGGATTTTGAGAAGCTGGAGATGAACCAGGGCCTGAAGGAGGAAGTAGAGAGGATGTGGAAAGTGAAGGCCAAAGTGGCCTCAGTGGTGATAGGAGCCCTCAGGGCTGTGATTCCCAAGCAGATCCCAGGAGCAACATCAGAGCTCTCTGTCCAGAAGAGTGCAGTGCTAGGAACAGCTGAGATACTGCACAGAACCCTCAAATTCCCAGGACCCTGGTAGAGGACCCGAGGTTGAGGAAGACACATACCACCCAAAGGGGTGAGGAGAGAATTTATTATATAATCATTTCCCCAGAGTTCTGCAACCCCCTTGCTGTCCACATTTCCACTGAATCCCAAGGAAAGCTATCATCAGGAAAATCCTCCTATAGGACTTTTTTATTGAAGGAAGTATGGCTTGTCAAAAATAATGGCAAAATGTGTAACAGAAAGCAACAGCAGCAATAGCATCCTTTATCTCCCCCAACAATAAGCTAAACTTAAGAACACAGAAAAGAGAAATTTAAAAGAAATTATCAAATACCCTGAAAGTATGATAGAAAACAGAATGCCTTTCTCAAAAGGAAAAAAAAATAAGAAATTGGAAGACAATTTTCAGGATGGTATTATTTATTTATTTATTTATTTATCAAATTTGTCACTGCCCATCCTCCTCCTTAACTGATATTAAGATCAGTTATATAAAGTCTTGTCTTTGTAGACCCCTCTCAACTTCAAGAATTCCTTTCCCATGTATAGATTAACTTCTTCTCCCTAACAGCTTCTTGATCCCTTCATGGCTCTGATGATGTAACTGCCAGTAGTCCACTTGGGTTGATTGCCAGCTCTCCAAAATCCTGAAGCATAACAGGCTGGAGATTGTGCATGCTTGCAACCAACTTTAAACTAGCAAATTAGTCTTTAGGAAAAGAATATTCCTTTACTGGAAAAAATGCTGTTTTAAAAAAAAGCAGATCGAATGGCTGGGTATGCATATATGAGGAGATAGCTAGAAGCAGTAATTGCAGAAGCCTGGAAAAAATAAGATTATGTTCATACTTTGGGGGGGGGGGGGATACTTTGCAGTGCTCCTGAATTTTCTGAAGCACCTTTTTCAAAAAATAGACACAGACCTAAGTGCTTTTGTCATATAAGCATGCAGTAATGTTTCCAAAAAGGTGTTGAGATGTTGCGACTTGTCTCTCCAATAGGACAATACGTAGGGCTTTTCCCCAGTTATATCCAACTACAACAGAAACATATCTTGGTGAAACCATTTTTTCTGCCTTTTTTCTGGACATTGCTCTCACCTCATCCCCAGCCTGTGAGTGAGATAGGTTTAAGTCATTCTTACACTGCACCAGAGTTAAAGTATACATTTCTACCTTCTTTCAGCACCATCCAAGGGCAGTTCAAGGCATGTAGATTCCATGCTAGCATAGTTTTCTGCTGGCTCAAGGATAGATGGGTTGCAAATTAACTTGGCAGTGGAGGATGGCCCAAAGACAGCATCTGTAACTCAGGTACAGCATCTGTTTTCCATGTAGATTATCTACCCCTGATGGCATCTTCAGGATAAGGTTGGGAAAGACCTATGTCTGATAACCTCGAGAGTCACTGACATTCTCTGTGGATCAAATATTCCTAACTGGTTCCTTTCTAATATATCAGATTCCAGCTGTCAGAATCCTCCAATATGATAATGATCACCTCAAAATGATGATCAGATTTGAGAAAAAAATCTGGAAGACACAAGTTTAGATAAGACTGTTCTGAAAAATACCATGACTGGTTTTGTGCAAGGAAGCTGACTATGGGTTCTTCCTCATAGCCATGTTAAATGCATTCCTCCAATCCTTGAGTCAGCAGAAAAGTATGCAAGCAAATGCTAAACCCTATTCTGCTCCAAGGTTAAGGCCAGCAACTGGTGCAGTCCTTATACAGCAGATGTAATGCAGGACTGTTAAGGAAAATTATTGGTGAATTCCACTGGTTTTTCTTTTCCTCCCACCAAATGTTACCTGCAGTGGAAAAAAATATCCATTGATAACTATTCCTAATGTGGCCTAGGCCTAGGCTGAAATAGAAGACAAGTTTTGACAACTGACTAGACCCAAGGTTTTATCTATCTGTCAAAACCTGATACTGAGACAGCTGACCTGTTTCTCACTTCTGTGTTTGTGTGTTTGTGTGTGTTTATGAGTGTGAGAGAAAGGGGATTTACCCCACTGATCATGGATGGGGAGGATGAAGAGTTGCCCAGCAACCCTCCTTTCGACATGATCCATGGCCATTCCTTGCGAATGCCCCAACAAGCAGGCAATTCTCTCTGCACCTGGCTCAAGGCACTCCCTTCCTCCCACCATCTCTTATGCATGCTGTCAGGCTTGCTGGGCTTCCATTACGAATGCCACCATTGCCATCTTCCTCACCAGTCACCTAATTTACCAATTACCCATAAGGAGGTAGAGAATGGTATTAATCTCTGCCTCACACCTCTCCACCTTGGAATCTCCCTGATTCCCTCTTTCCCCCTCTCTATTTCAGCCACTCTTCCTACTCCCACCTCAGGTTTATTGACTAGATCCAGGCAGAGTCCTGACTGTGAATTAAAGATGCTTCCAGGATACTTCCAGGCATAATTTAAAGGGCTGGATATAACTTTTAAAGGCCTGCATGGCACAGGGCTTCTGGGACCATCTATCTTTGACAATTTCTGCCTGTTCCACCAGATCAGACAGGGTAGGCATGCTCCATGTCCCCTCTGTTAAACAGTGTCATCTTGCAGGACTGAGGAGGTATGCTTTCTCTGTTTTTGTGCCTGCCCTATGAAACATCATCCCCCCTGAGATTTGGAGGGCCCCAATCCTCTTGCCATTTTGTAAGGCCATAAAGACCTGGCTCCCCCTCCCCCCAAGGTATTAGCTGCCTAGGATTATACATTTAAGATGGATGGCCATATAAATACATGCATGATCACAGTTTGTAGTTCTCTTCTATGGAAAAGCTCCATAGTTGTGGTTATGGGTCAGCACTCCCCCAACAGTTTGGTATGTGTTCCAGACCAATAGAGTGAGAGGAACCATGTTTCCTGCATCAACCAACCTCACTTGAGCAAGTAGAGGCAGATCCAGATGGATTTGCCTATTCTTGCTCAAGTATGGTTGGTTGATACAGGAATCTTGGTTCCTCTCAATCTATTGGTCTGGGATACATGCCAAACCATTTCCAAATGCTGGAAGTTGCTTCCTAAAGGGAAGAAAGGAGTAGAGGCTGTCTGGTTTTCTCCCCAGGCTTTCTTTTCTTTTTTTTCTCTACTCACACAGAGGTGCTCCGTGTAATTGGAGACCTTGCAGATCTCCTGAAAAAAAAAGCAGACTTGTGCTGGAGAAGAATATCTGGAGCCAGAAAGGTGGAGGAATCCTTGTGCCAGTTTAAAGTGGCCAACAGGAACTGGAGAGATCCTAGCCCCTGACTGCATTGTTACCAGCATCATCAATGACACTCTGTAGATTATGCCCATGGCAAGACTTTTGTTGGGAAGAGAGGAAAAACACTAGTTTTAAAGTGGGAAAATTAAAGACACCTTTAAGCTACTTTTGCAGCAGGCTGGAGATGAATGAAGGCTATGTCATAGGGACATGTCCTTAAAATGGCTAGAGGGCATACTTTGTGCTGTGGTTGAAGGAACAGGAGGATGAGTCCTATGCTTCTAAAAATTTCCAGGCAAGTTTATCAACAGACCTTCTAACTTGCATGCGGGAAGCATGAAATGCTGTGCAAAGTGGACCCTGTACATTTTTTTTCTGGATGCAGAATTGAAATATAGCCTAACCATTGCTGTTTCCTGATAACCATGCAGAATCTCCATTTCCTAAGGAGTTACTTTATCTACTCTTACAATATATGTAGAAAGAAAATTAAAGGAATACATAACTGGCTTAAAAATCATACTCAAAGAGTGGCCGTCAGTGATTGATCATAAACTGAAACGGCATATTGAACACAGTGCTTCTAAGTTCAATCCTGGGCTTGCTACTATTCAGCATTTTTATTAATGACATGAATAAGGAGATAGAGCAAATGCTTATCAGATTTGCAGATGATACAAAATTGAGTGGGATAGCTAATACCCTAGAAAAGAGAACTGCAATTGAAAACAAGATTAGAGAAATAAGCTGAAAAGAAGAGAATGAAATTTGACAGAGACAAATGCAGACTTCTTTGTATAGGAAACAGAAATCAACAGACCTATGAACATGATTCTGGAATAGTCGTTGATTACCACAAGCAAAACATGAGTCAGCAATTTGATGTGGCTGCAAAGAAGACAAGTTTAGATGGCATCAGCAGAAACATAGCTTCTAAAGCATGGGAAGTAGCTGTTCTACTTTACTCTGCTGTGGACAACACCTCAGGTAGTATGTCTGGTTCTGGGCATCACACTTTAAGAAGGATTCAGAAAATTGCATTCAGAGAAGGGCAATGAAGATGTTTGGGGGGCAGAAAATAAATTCTGCCAGGAGAGAAGAAGGAACTGAGAATGTTTAGCCTTGACAAGAGAAGAGTGAGGGAATGAAACACTTTTCAAATACTTGAAAAGATGTCACACTGATGAAGGTCAAGACCTGTTCTCTTTCATTCCAAAGTGCAGGACACAGAATAATGGACTTAAATTACAGGAAAGCGGATTCTGACTGAACGTTAGAAAAAGGTCCTATTGTTGTGAGTGGTTACCCAGGGAGATGGCGGTCTTGCTTTTATTGGATGTCTTCAAGTGGAATAATATTAATATTAATAAGATGATAATGATGATGATGATGATGATGATGAGATCTTTCATGGATCATAAAAGATAATTCACTATCACGTCCTACTATATGGTGAGTTTTAAAAAGATGTGCAAAGTAAGCTTATCTTATGCATTTTATCAATATTTATTGATCAATTAGATGATTTCTATATTTCCTTTCTGTTATCAGGTATTATAAACAACAGCCAAATTTTGTGCCGCAACACATAAAACACGACATATCTTTAAACATCCAGTTATATTTTTCTTTAGTATAGATGGTGTGTTTTTCTGATTTTGTTTCAGTCTGACTTATAGTAATGTTGCTGGTCTCTGATCATAACACCACTTTTATTTCCTCTGTCCTCACATTCTCAGCTGTGGATTTATGATCCTGGTAAGAACAAAGCAGATCTCACAAACATAGCAATTTGCTGTGGACTGACCCACATCCATTGCTAAGTTTTAAGCTAAGATAGAACTAAATGCTGATTAGAGGTACAAAAATTACCATAGTACAAGGAACTGCCTTTAGGCAAATGAAGGAAGGACGCAGGACTGTAACTGCATATGAAGTTAATAATTGTACTGTAACAGTATTAATCTGAGCTTATCACCCAGAGAAGGATTAGTTTAGACTGGGAACTTCCAACCAATTATCACCAAAGAGAATGTATTGATCATCTTACTTCTAGAGATAGGAGAATTGGGCTGCAAGAACCAGCCAGCCCCATTTGATTGACTGATTGATCAATCAATTGGTTATGTGCCATCAAGTCATTTTTGACTCCTAGCAACCACATAGACAGATTTTCTGCATGATGATCTGTCCCTAGCCCGTTCTTTTACGTCTCCCAATGGTGTACTCATCGCCATTGCAACTGAGTCTGTCCACCTTGCTGCTGGTCATCCCTTCTCTTTCCTTCCACCTTTCCCAGTATTAAAGCCTTTCCAGGGAGCTGGGTCTTTGTACGATGTGTCTGAAGTAGATGTGATGACTGGAATACTCAACTTCCATTAAATCTGACTCATAAGTATTTACTTAGAATTCTCTTTAATGTGTGTAGCATTCAGTACAAAGAAAAAGTTGTGAATGGAAAATCCCACGCTTTTTCCCCATTAAACATCTTTAGTAATTTCAAATTTCCCTCCCACTCCCCATCTCAGGTATGCCCCCCTCCCTCTCATGCCAGTTACTGTAAGAATCTGCAGCTGTCTTCAACAGCTCCTCGCAAATGACCTTGGCATTGTAAGATAGTCCAAACAAGATGATTTCACACTCCAACAATGTTCCCCCTCCCATGCCTTCAACTCGCAAGAGTGATACACGTGTTAACTGAAACATGCATGCGAGTCCAATCCACTGTTCTGGGAACATTTGATCTGGGTGCATGACAGTAGGATAATTTGAGCCCAGTCATTTGTGCCTCGAGTTAGAACTCTGGATTGATTTGTTTGATGATCCATTAGTTTGTTTTCTTGGCTGCCCACAGTATTCTCAGGAATCTTCTCCAACATCAAAGTTCAAAGTCCCACTATTTGGAAGACTGAATCCACTGTATCGAACAGTGGATTCTGAGGAGCACCAATGAAAGACTGCCTGCTTTGTTTTCTGAACCTTTCACATTTGCCATCTCTTAATGAGCGATCAAGTATAGCCCGTCCTATACTTCCTAAACAAGTGTACTGGCCAGTGCAATAAGGCATGCTGTGCAATTGCCACTGACAAAGTAAGATTCAATTGCCTGCCAAGGGATGTCTTTTATATGGAATGGGAGAGGATGTCATTTTGGGCAAAAGGCTAAATATCTCAAATCATCCCCATTGTTTTCTTCTTTTTAAAAAGCTCTGCACTATAGAAAGAATGCTGAACATAATCAAAGGCTGCATTGAGGACCAGGGAGGGTTTGTCTTCAGCAAACTCCATTCTAATTCTAAATGCTACAGAGATGGAGATGTGATTTTCAATTCAGATAGAGGAAAGTGCTGCACTGGGCAAATCAACAGATACAGCAGTATATTGAAGAAGGTTAAGGTGATGGGAAAATGGTGGTTAGGCAAACCTGCTTCTTAAAAGCCTATGGGGTTTATAGCTTGTTTGTGATAATCTAGAAATAAGCTTTCTTGAACTCCATTCTGTAGTCTTATTTTTTGCCTTTTAAGGAAATTACAGTGGTATTCATCTACACAGCCACAGTGTACATAAGATAATTGTCTGTCCTATGCAAGATGATGCAAATACAAAGCAAGTTAATGACAAGCCTGGGAGTCTTCATTCCTGTGTTGTAAAACTTGTGATTGTAGTTGGTGATGAGGCAAATATTTAGTCAGACAGCAATTAGGGCTTTGGCAAGTTCAATGAGTTTTTAGCTACCATGTAACATGAGCAATTCTCAAGCTGCTACCAGGTAGCATTCAGAGGCAGAGACATGAGAGTAGCACCAAGCAGTCCAAAGGTCTAGAGTCAAAGAGTGTAGAAAATTGGTCCAAGGGTCAAGCCAGGGGTCTGAACACAGGCAAGGAGCAAGAGGAATATGGAAAAGGGTGCCACAGAAACTCAGGTCTGAAGCAGGAACCTTGTTGTCAAAAAAAGGATTGCTCTTATATAACCCCAGTTGCTGGCAAGGCTTAATTAGGGAAGTTGCTCATTTCTTCTCTTGAAATGAGCTGATCATCTCTGTTCTGCACTTCATAGCTGCCATCCTGTTTTTGAACTAGGCACTCTGTCACCATCAGGCCCCACATTATCTCCTAGGAAATAGTATGCCTCCTAGGAAACTTTAATCAACAAAACTGGATTGACAAGGGACCTGGTTCAGTTTTTGCTCTGTTAAAACTGCCCTGGGATTGCAGTTGTAAGTAATTTTCTTGTATCATGAGTTTGGCTTCTTGGAGTATTGTTGGAGCATAGTTCTCGAGTAGACAATTTTTTGGTGGCCAAGGACTATATTTAACATTGGGTTGTAGCAGGTGGGCACTAGGGCAAAATAAATAGGATTGTTTTTCTTTTTAAAACTAAGTTAAGCCTATGTTGGAATGTATGCTACATTTTTCCGTGTTTTGTGCCACAACTTAACAAGTTTAGACAGTCTTTTCTGGAGAGGGAGGGAGGGAGAATGTTTGAATCAGTGGAGAGAATGTCAATCTTTATATTGTTCCTGTTAAGTTGTTGGTTGTAATGTTTCCATGGACATTTTACATCTTTGTTTATATTTCCTATGCACTGCAGAGAGTTGTATGATCATAGTGGTCTAGAAATCAAATAAATAAATAAAATTATGGGAAACTGTTTCACTGATTTTCAGCAAGAATGTAAAAGATATGGGGTGGCCTACCTCGCTCTTAAACCATCTACAAACTTTTTGCATGATTCTGTCTATCCTTATATCTTGGTACAGCCTCAGCTAACTAATGGTTTCCTACTCATTCCGTGCTCTGCTAGTCTCCTGGAAGGCGCCATATAACTTATGGTGCATTAAAAAGTGAGAGTGTTCACTGTTGATTCAACAGAGCACTTCTCATCTGGGCTTGCAATTATTATTATTTTTAATATGCTAAACCTATTTATATTGAATTGCAATGTCTGCATTTAGCTAAACCCAAACTTAGAATTGAATTGTGGGATGCACTGTACATGCCTATGATCCTTCTGCTGTCAACTCATAAAAAACAATTGTCACTTATTAACATATATTTAATAAAATGTCAGTTGCTTCAAAATCCTCAAATATATGCACAGTAACATAAGGAGATATACCTTCAGCTGGAAATTGTACCCACAAGAACTCCCAATACTTGTTTACAGTTGGAAGGAGGGAAGGGCTTGGCTTGAGGAGAGAAAAAATGCCAGAGGGACAGGGGAAATGAGGATTATTTGGACTCCAGAACTCTCCAGAACCTGAAGTTGGGAGGGAGAAGGATGGGGTGGGAGAAGGATTTGAATACCTCTGCCTAGGAAGTCACTATAATTACTCTCTTCTCTTTTTTTCTACTTGTTGCCTCTCATGACTCCTTGGTTTCTAAGGAGAAGAAGAAAGATGTTTTGGTGGACAGCAGGGAAACTGAGCACAGAACCAGACCTCAAATCCCACTTCTTCCACCTCTACTGACTTCCTTGTTCCAGTCCCCATTACTGAACCATAACCATGTTTTCTACATTCTTCTTGCCACTGTACATCTGCCTTTGCCCCACAGACTAAACCTGATTTTTCTTCTGCCAACAACTTTGTACAGACTTTGAGGTCCTGACCTTGGCTGGTATTATTACTTTATCCCTCTGCCTTTGCTTGCTCTGAGTGCAGAATAGAACATGAAACCAGTTATAGTTGCTAAAAACAAATAAATATAAAAGAGGGAAACTGCATGGCTGAGAATTCTGGGAACTGAAGTTCGCATATATAGAAGCTGCCAAAGCTGGGGACGCACTGGTCCAAATTGCAGCTAGGGTATGAATGAACCTGGCAAGGAAGAACTGTGCTTTGTGAATTATCTAAAGTTAGATTGTTGGAAGTTCTTTTCCACTTCAAAGAGCTTGATGGGATAACCAACAATATTTATTGTACCTCTCCCCCCATACCTTTCTATCCTTGCAAGGAATCTTTACTTTCCCTCCTCCTGACGTTGCTTCATTCATTGCCTTTTGCTCTTTAATTCTCAGCTCTTTTTTCAGGACCAAACTGAATACATTCAAATGTGCCTTTCATAATCTACCATTTCCTTTCAGCCCATTCATTCATCATTCATATATTTGTTTTGCCAAGTGATCTGCATTCATTATCACCTGATGAGACCTAGGAAGGATCCCCTCTCTGTTACAGCACCTGCCTTCTGGAACACCATCCCCTCCTAAGACACGCCTGGCCCCCAGCCTGGCCGTGTTTAAAAGAGCTCTGTAACCCTGGCTATTCCCCCAGGCCTTGGTTTAGAGTGGGTGGCAGGTCCTTTGTGTTTGATTGCCATTTTATGGTGCTTTTCTTCTGGCCATTAGTGGGGTTTTGTTTGTCTTAATAGTTGTATGATTGTTTTTACTGAACGCTGCCCAGAGTTGCTGTAGAGTTGGCTGGCTTTGTAAATTTCTAAAATAAATAAATATATAACCAACCCACTGCAACATACTTCTTTTCTACTTTTGGATTCAATTCACATTCATTTGGCAGCCATGCATTCCTGACCCTATCTCTTCTTGTTTTACTATGCAAACCACTTAAAAATCCCATTCCACTACATCCAACTTAATTTTCTGTTTCTCCTGATACTCAACTCTCACTTCCACATAACAAAGTGGGCAGAAATATGTTTTTATACATAGTGGTTTCTGTTTCTTTCAACAAAATTTCATTCCTTGCAGCAGACCAGATACTACCCAGGACTTCTCTACTAGCATTTTCATGTTTTACAATTTGTCCATCCATATTCCTTTCTTTAATAAACATTCTAGCAAGATACACAAATTATCTACTTGCTCTAGTTTTTCATGATTTATGTATAACTCGCAATAATTCATTCCATTTTCCCTGTCAGACTTAATTTTGGGTGTACTAATCTTCGGCTCCATACTCTTTGTTGCATCATACAATCTATCTAACATTCACTGCAATACAGCATCATCTGCACAATAGCATTCACATCTCCAAGCCATGCGACTCTAATATAAAGCTGCACTGCACTTCCCAAATGTTATTGTTGCTTCTTGTATGCTTCCAATAAGATTTCTGCCTATTTATTTATTTAAGGAATTTATATAACCTCCCAACTCTAACACTGTGACTCCAAGTGGCTTACAATAAACGAAAAGCAAAACAAGATGAACATTTAAATCCAATTAATGTGATTCATCCAATTAAACAGAATTAATGTGATTCATCCAATTAAATACATTTAATTTCAGTTAAATCCAATCTAATTTTTCCAGGCACACTTAACAAACTACACTTGTAGTTTTGGAATTTACTCTTTCTGTCTTTCCCTTTGTATAGGAGAAGAATATCTTATTCCCTTCCAGGAGCAAGAAAAACTAAAGGGCAATTTCCCTGTCTATTGGGGCATTCAATAAGCCGGGGAGGGCAGCTGTAAAGACAATAGTATTCAGTCTGAGGATATTTGGGGCAATGTGTCACAAGCACAAGCAAAGCCCACTTTTATCTCCAGAATGCTTATGGTATTCTATGCAAGTTAGGATCTCTAGTCTAGAGGTGACCTTGCACGTCAACATACTGTTGTCCACATCCCACCAACTGGAAAGTACGTGCCATGTACTGAGACATACTCAAATTTCAAGAAGAGAGAAAACACCACAGAAAGTTAATGGAAACAGCTATGAAAAATTATTGTTCTACATTGAATTTAATTTCAAAAGGCTTTTCATGTGAGAAATATTTATTCCAAGCTGGCCAGGTTCTATGCTGCTATATCGCACAGTGTCATGGCTGATGGTAGCACCCAGATTAACTTGATCGACTGTGAAAAACTTAGCAGGGTCAGATTTGATTGGATGGGAACCTCTCTCTCCTCTCCTCTCTCTGTAAGTTTGATTTCTACCCATTTGTACATGACTTTGTATAAGCCTACTGGGGTATCCTCGGGCTGTTGAGTAGTAGTAATATGAAAGAATATTCCATAAGAAAACAATGGCAATCCAATTCCAAATGGCCAAGAAAATTAGCCATTTAGTCACCAAGAGTTCAGGTTGACTGAAGTGAGTCTTTCACTTAGTCTCATAGTTACAATCATCTAATGGCCAAATGTTTCATTTGTCATGATGATGATGATGCTGATGATGCGTGATAACAATAATACACTCGTCCAAAATGAATTTATTAAAAAAAGAGGAAAGAATTGCAATTCTGAGCTGAGATAAAAATGCTAAAATTTAAATAAAACTCCTCACCCATGGTAGATGACCTGTAAAGCAGATTTCCAATCCTTTCCCTGCAAAATCCAGTCTTTGCAACCTCCTCCAGATTGTAATACAGACAGATCAGCCCTGTTTCTATGACAACCTAGCCTAGAAATGCCAAGCTTCCTTCCTCCTTTCTCCCTCCACATCACATAGATTGTTTATTTCTGCCTGTTAACTGTTTCCTTTGCTGCATGTGACAAATGAGTTAAATTTGCTCTTAAGAGAATTAGAAATGCAGGCTGTTTGCCTATCAGCACTAGAGAAAATTCAAGCTATTCGGCTACAAGATAACCAGTTCTGCTGACACACAGGGATGGATGAAATCCAGCTGTGATTGCTGGTACTCAGAAATGAGAATTAAGACTGCAGTCTGGTGCTTGTGCAGTTGGGGGAAAGAGCTCCTGAACAGGGAGAAACATATATAAAGATGGTTTGCATAGTTCTTGATCTGGATGTGAATCCAGAGGGTTGCCCCACTGAGAGCCCGGGACAAGATGGTACAACAGTGGCCTTCCAGGAGCCTCTTCATAGTTGCAACCAAACCACAACTTTTAATGTGACAGAAGAAGGAAATCACTAAATGCATGAGGAACACTTTTACGAAAATGTATGCAACTAATCCAGCGTTAACATAAATTCACTGAAAAAGCCAATTTCAGTTTTGTCTTGGTCCTGCCCATTCTTTGTCAGGCTCCACCCACTTTTTAGATCAGGCTGTTCAAAGGGAAAGTGCGATCCTCAGCATGGAAAAAAAAATCCATCCCTAATCCAGAATTAACCAAAGGGGACAAAAGTGCAAATTGGAGGCTTCTGATATACTTCTCCCTAGGCTGCATGTTTTGACCCAAGGGCTGTTTCTATCTGCATAACTACAAATGGATTTTGAGCTACTTTGGCCCAATTCTTTTTTCTGAAGCAGACTTACCAGGTCAACTCAAGGTTGATTTGTGACATGGACATTTCTGTGTAGACATCTTTGCAAAACAATGCAGAAAGTAGTTTGCTACTGCCTTTTTTCTAGGACTTTTTTCCCCTTCAACTTGCCAGTATAGCCTGCAACCCTGGGATTTTCAGGTAACCTCCCATTCAAGTACCAACTAGTTCAATCCTACTCGGCTAGTTCTATCCGATTATCCATGCAAACATATATTTCACATATTGCATTCCAGAAAGTGGAATATGTTGTGGTTGAAAGTTTTGTATTTAAGATATATACCTGGCAGGTGGGTGAGACTTGATTGATGGTGTGCCATCAAGTCAGTGTTGACTCTTAACAGCCACGTAGATTTTCTCCAGGGCACTCTGTCTCTAACCTGATGATTCAGATCTTCCAATAGTACACCCATTGCTGCTGTAGCAAAATCCATCCGCCTTGCAGGATAAGTCTAATGGAGAGGGGAAAAGAGTTGGTAAGGTCAGAGGCATGGCAGCAGAAAGTGTACTACAGATCAGAAATCTGTAGTGGAAACAGATAACAATTTGGATTAATCCCGCTATATATTTTGGAATTCTAGTCCCAAACTCCAGAAAAAGTAACTCTACCAGGACTCTCAGGCTTATCCACTATTTCTGCCTTCCCCTGCTCTGCAAGGAGATGGAGAAGATGTGGCAGCAGGAAATGCTTTCTGGCCAGTACTTGTCTGCACAATCAGAAATGTTTGCCTACTTCCTTGTCAAGCCATGTGTTAAAAAATAAATAAAAGGGTTGTGGGGTTGAAATGAACACTTTTGGAAAAGCAGCAATTAATTCCATTTCTTTGTTTTTTTCTTCCCCCTCATGGTAAAGCCAGTATTATGGAACAAACTACCAGTGGACTGGATGCACAGCTCCTCTTCTTGACAGTTCAAGATCATACAATCATAAGAATCCATGATTTTATAACCAATTATTTTATTGTATTTTTGTAAACAGTTGGCATTGGACAGCATATAGATTTTTCAAGGAAATAAATGCATTGAGGTTGCAAGCAGAGAGAGGACCATGGTCACATACTATAGGAGGCCTTCTTGTTTCTTGAGAAGAGAGACATAATATGATGATACTGCTAGATCCAGGGTGCTTCTCACACTAGTATTTTCTAGATATATCTGATTTTCATCATTCCTGGCTAACACTCCCCCGATGATCAATGACAGCTCCCATCACTAATTGTCAGTGATGGCCACATCATATTATACTGCAGGTCCTTTTTTGCATGTTAGAATACTTCATGGCTATCCTGGGCTAGGCCAGGCTGATTGAAGCTGTGTAACATCTACAGGTAGTCCTTGAGTTATGATCAATCATTTAACGACGGTCCAAAGTTACAGCAGCCTCAGAATGGGTGCTTTATGGCCTGTAAAGCACTTCTGAGCAGCACAAAATGTTGCACCACCACCCCGTGGTCACATGATCACATTTTGGGCACTTGGCAACTGGCTCACATTTACAATTGGTTTCAGTGTCCTGCAGTGATCACATTTTGCGATGTTTTTTGCTGTTTTCCGGCAAAAAAACACCCATTGGGAAAGCTGAATTTGCTTAACCACTGCGGTGACTCACTTAACAGCCTGTGATTCACTTAACAATCACCATAAAAATGGTCATAAAATTGGGGTCTGGTCACGTGGTGACTTGACTTACAACTGCAACAACTTACAATAGAAATTCTAGTCCCAATTGTGGTTGTAAGTCAAGGACTACGTGTACAGAGGATGCCAGGTTGATGAAGGGCACTCTAAAGCAAAGGAGTTCCTTCATCTTCTCCACCCTCAGAGGTTCTCAGAGAGAGAGAGTTTAAAAAATAGTTCTCCCTTTAATTGCCCATTTGAGCAAAGTAAGGTGCCTTGGCCTTGAGATTTATGAGAGAATTGAGTGATATGTCACAAAGGTGATTGGCTCAGCTGGGCTGTAAAATGCAGCAATTATTGTGCTGGTTGTAGCAGTTCATTCCGCAAAAGTTTGACAAGCTGAAGCTCAAAGATTATTCACAAATGTTCCTTAAAAAACCCTACTTTCCTTCCACTCACCCCCCTCAAGTGGGGAACTTCAGGTAGAGGCTGTAATTCACCATGACTTGATTTCCTGATTGCCAGTTTTGTTATCATATTTTATTTTCTGCAGGATTCAGAAGGAACAGGACACGTGTCAACCTGAGACCTGCATGTGCCTCTCCTGAACATCTTTTGTGTGTCTGTGTGGGACAGATTCTTCCTAAAAATGTAGTTGGCCAAGAGGAGTTGCAACGCTTCTTGCCACATGGAGATGGAACCCCTCCAAAACGAATGCAATCCTTAAAAAACACTTAAAAAAGAGAAACGAGCAACTTCATGGACATGTCCATCTAGTTTCAGATTGTTTTCTTCTTTTATTATTATTCCTAGTCTAGTCTACAGAGCGGACATTCCCTGATGGCCTCCCATGTAAGTATTAACCAGTCTAAATCAGCTGGCTTCTTTGAGATCAGGCATGGCTAGCTACGAGCTCCCACCTAGCTAATGAGCTAGGTATAAAAATTCCCATTCCCCAAAAATGCAGGGAAAAAATGGAGAGAATCTTGACCTTACCTCTGTCCATGACATGGCACTTCCCATGATTTCCCAGCAGAAGCCTCAACCTCCCACACGTGTGTGTGAACCCCCCCCACCCCCCAGCTTACCCTTGAATTGTCAGCTCGAGTTGCTAACCCTTAATCTAAACTCACTTGGAAGACTCAGATACCATTTTTCAGATTTACTGGAGAAATTTGGTAGCTCTCTTGCAGGATTTACATCAGGAGGTACAACTTGTTTTCACCTCAGGCTTTTGCTGTAGAATTACAATCTGTTCAGCTTTCATGAAGGAGCTGTATTCTAACATTGACAAATAGCAGAATTATACTATTTTCTTAGGTTGTCCTCCCTTGCTTTTTCATACATGATTGGAGATGTTTTATTTGTCATAAAATATATTTGCAAGGCCAATTTGTTCGCTGAAGATGTTTTGCACTTGCCATTTTTATGAAGTGAAACATGTGAGCTATTTTGCTATACCAAGCGGAGAGTAAGGGATGGATGGAGGAGCAGCAATGAGAAGTCTGTTTACCAGTTCTCCTCCAGGACATTCAACAGGAAGCAATAAACTGGGCTAAACCTCAAACAAGAAGCTTCTAATTAACACTGGAGGGGAATTTTCTGATTGGAACTTATTCTTGAGCAGATCTCTAGTTTTCCAGTAGAGATGAAAGTGCTGCTTTGGGTCATTTTTTACAGCCCAATTTATTTTGTTACCAGCTTAAATTACTCCATCGTCTACTGGATCTGTAGCTCCATAGCTGTAAATATAACGTTGGTTTGTTTTTGCAGTGAAACAAAGTGCCTGATCAGTCAAACTATTCTGGCTACAACAGGGCTGACTTATTTTATAATTGCCAGCCACCAGAGCAGATTATTGGTGATCAGGATGGTGGGAAGAAGAAATAGATGAGGAATCTAATGAGCAATATGGTGCTTCAGCTCAAGCAGATGTCAGAAAAGGGAAAGGAGAATGAGGTCTCATCAAAGAACTTGCCTTCAGTGAAGCTTGAATTATGATGCCAGGCTCAAGCCATTACTGCCAGCTTGCTTCCTTCTTTTATCAGCAAATGGCAGTGCTAATAAAACTGACAGATCCATGTGGTTGATTGCTGCATGCTAATTATTTATTTTGGCTGTCAATCATGACATGAGATGGTCATCAATTTAGGTATCTTTAAAAAGCTTTAGACAAATCCAAGCAGAAGAAGCCTACTAATGCCTGTTTGTCAGGATGGCTGTCTGCAAAAAAAGGAGTTAATGCAATATCCTTTTGAAGAACTTCTGGTGGTTTTCTGGTTGATTCCAGTGTTCATTTCAAGCCTAGTCAGTCACTCTAACTCAGCCTTCCTCTGCCTGGGTGCACTCCAGAAGAATGGAATTCATTTCCCAGAATGCCCCAATCTGCCCACATTGAGAATTCTGGGAAATTAAGTCCAAATATCTACAGGGTACCTAAATGTGGATATGTGGTCCTTGAAATGTCACTTAAATAAACATCAGTCCTCATGGCCTATGGTAAAAGGCACTGGGACTGTATAATTCAACAACATCTGGCATATTGTAATATTACTGCTCCCAGATTAACACTTGTTGTTTGGATAGATTGATTTATATCATAGCAGACAACCAAAATATATTTGCATCTATATCTAGTTCTGGATCAAGGATCTCAGACCCTTGTTTTGCACTATTCCTTTCTACTGTTTTTCCACACTTTCTCTTGACAGTCTTACGCACAATTATTTGAACTCTGTTTCTTGTGCTCCCATAGCACACACTTTACCAGGTCATGCAAAGATTTAGAAGGTGCTTATACAAAAAAAAGGTAAGTTGGGCTAGTGTTTACCTTGGTGAGTAGGCTGTGCAAAGCTTTGAAGAAGTGTTTCAGTCTGATAAAACTTCAGCTGAATCACCCCATCAAGGTAGATTTGCAAACTTATGTGGGGTCTTGTTCTGAAGTGGTGAATTGGACTAAGTAGCTGGAAAGTAACCAGTAGCCTTCTAAAATGTTTTATCAATTCAGGGGCTTTTCTGCTCTTTCTGGGACTGTTACAGACAATATATAATGTTGCAGCTTCACTTCCATAGACAGGGAACCTAAGACTCCCAAATAGCCATTAAATACCAAACTACATAATCATAAATGGCATTTTGTGTCATTTGCTTAATAATGTCATTACGCAAATGATGCAAGTTTATGCAAACGACATAATTTGAGGTATTTGGGTAATGATTTTGGTATACAATTGATGTAAATCACCACGGACATCATAAAATTAAGGTAAAACAAACTTAAATTTAACTGCCTCATCTGGATTACTTTGGATGCAACAGACATTATTTTGGGGGATGTCCAGATGAAAATTTGGTCCTTTGCATCCAAAGATTGCTAAATGTTAGGTGTTAAATCAAGGTTTCACAATATTTGAAAGTTTTAAAGTTGGTATAAGAGACTTTCTGCATTAGTCTAGCACAAAGACAGAAACTCTTCGTTGTGCCATTTGGAGGCTCCTATGCCATTTTTTCCTCATCTGTAATGATTGCCTACAAGGGTGGTGGCAGACCAATCCTCTACTTTGCCGGAGAGTGCTTGAAACTCCAGTGCATAATCCGACACTGATCTGGAGCCTTGAACCAACTCCCTTAGGGCTACCTTTGCTTTTTCCTCAGCTAGAGGATCACCAAAATGCATTTTCATTGCCCACATGAAATCATCAAAGCAATCCAACTCCAAAGCGTTCATGTCAACTAGTCGTACGAACCAGTCTGCTGCCCTCTCCTCTAGTTGGGTCGTGACAGCATTAATCTTAGCCCGCTCAGAACGAAACACGCTCCCAAACTCTTCCATATAGCTGTGTGCGTTAGTCAAAAAAATGACAGCTTTGTAGGATCCCCATTAAACTTCACATTAAAGTCTCGATATCGGACCTGGGTTGGGCTATCGTGTCTCTTTTTGTGCTTAGCCTTTCGTGGCTGTGGTGGCTCTTCCTCCTGCCCCTCTGGCGCTATTTCTTGAGCCTCTGCCAGTCGAACTTTCACACGTCTCCCCCCCTCCCGGCTCCGTCCTCTCTCCTTCTGCTCCCTACTTGGGGAAGGTAAGGAGGCTTTCTTTGGAGGCCTGCTCGGCGGGGGCCCTCCCCCCCAATATTTCCGTGGCTTTCCCTGTTTGTCTACTGGGGGAGGGGGGGTTGGGGACGCGGAGGTGTCAGGAGAGTCACTACCTTCTTCACCTCCTGTCTTTTCCTTTTTCTGAGTGTCCCTGGTAAAGGTTAACTTTTCCAACAAATCCTCTATGAATTTCATCCTCGCCTCCAGCTGCTGGGATTTCTCCGTCTCCATCTCCGTTGGTGTCACTGCTCTCGTCCTTTTGGTGATCTGCACGGTCGGAAACAGCGAGGAATACACCGGCTTGGCTGGGGCTGGTGGCGACCCATACAAGGGTCCCTCCGTCTTCTTGACTACCACTGACTTCACTGCCTTCTCCATATCGCAACTGGAATCCGTTGCCTCGGAGAGGTCATCCGACCCTGGCATGAGAGTCCCCTCTCTCCGCAGTCCTATGGCCTCTTTTTCCCCACCTCTGGAGAGTTGACTTTCCCTCGAGCCGGTGGTTGAGGTTGGGGCAGTTTCAGTCATCGCTAATTAAACTCCTCACAGGAAACTGGATGGATGCTAGTGGACTGATATTAAAGATTCTCAGCTTTATGTAATGATTGCCTATTCCAATAAAATGAGTCTCATCAGTGATTACTAGAGAAAACTAATTTATTGAATGAATAGTATGCAAAGTACGAAGAAAGCTGAGAATGAGCAAAAGCGCGCCAAATACAAACTTAAAAAGCCTTGCTCCCGTTGCGAACCCTCCCCTCAGGCTAGCATAGCAACCACCCACCCCAGATGCTAGCAACCGTTAGAATCAGCCTGAGAAAGTAACCTTGAAACAGCAGAGATAACCCAAACATACATTCCAGAAGATCACAAGTCAGCACAAAGGCAATTTACCAGCGTGGCCAGGCAGGCACGCAACTGCAGCTATGACATGTGAAATGTTATGAGGAACCATAAACATCGGAACATGAACATGACATCATCCCTGTTATCTCTGGCTTGCAAGAAGAATAGAAGGATATATCAAAACAATTACTGTGGCAAAATTTGTGTACAAAATGGGAAACATGTTTTGTTTGGAACCTGTAACAAACTATTGCATTCTGGAGATTCTGCTGAACCTTCTGATCAGGCACGGTTGGTAGAAGTGAAATCTAGAATACTTGGTTGTTCTAGGTTCGAGATGAAACAGAATGCTGATGTGGCAAACACAACAAAGTTTGCATGTATCATTCCTCTCTCCTATTCTTTTCTCAGCAAGTCCTGGTGTGGAAAATCCCACTGTCCTAACTACCCCTTCCCTTCCCTTCCCACTCCAACAAAGTTGGCTTGTTTCAGGTCCCAGGAAGTGGGCCTTCTCTATTCCTCTGGAACAGCCTCTGCCCAGAGATTCATATGGCCCTCACCTTGCCTGTCTTCAAGCTTTCTTTAAAAACCCAGCTTTTCACCCAGGCCTTGGGTAAGATGGGTGGACAGACACCCTTAAGCTGAAGAGGGATGTAAAAGGATGCAAAGTTGTTGTTTTATTAATGCTGCCCAGAGTCCACTGGAGTTGGGTAGCAAATAAATTTAAAGAAAGAAAGAAAATTGTTGCTTTTATGGAATTGTTCTTTTACCTTTGTGAAACCACCTGGAGTCACTTAGACTTGGGCAGCCCAGAAAATAAATAAACAAACAAACAAACAAACGAATAAATAAATAAATAAATAAAAGATAGATGATAGATAGATAGATAGATAGATAGATATGCATAATCCTATTGTTTAGGGGTCTTTTTGTGCTTGCTTGTAGTCTCAGCCAATTAGGTTATAGTTTAGGGTTAGGCGTATTGTGCCAAACCAGAAAATGGATTAATTCACTAACCAGGTGAAGAATGCTGCATGGACACACCCTTTTTCTCACACCCTTTTTTTCTTGCTTTGACCCCATTTCCTCTCCTGTTCCCCCTCCCTCTACTTGGCTTAACCTATTGTAACACATTGTCTCTGGTTGCCATCTTCTAAGTTATTTTGATGCAATAAAAATCCCTTTGCCAGAAAATTAAAGTGAGACAAGCATCTATGAGATTCTGAGAGCCAAATGTCTGCACCCCCACCAAGCTCATTGGGCACCAACTGTTACTGTTGACTTCTCTCCCCCTACATTTGCCAGCTGCTACTGCTACCATGCAAATCTTTCTCCTCTGGTTGTTGGTCTCCCCTCTACCTTCTCCATCTCACAACATTTTCCTATATGAAGTTGCAAACAAGCAGTTAATGCTACATCCTCCTAAGTTGGCAGACAGCACCATCTTTTTTTGAATGACATGCTCAGCTGCTGGAAGAGAGAACTAGAAACAATACTGAAAAAGTTTAGCTTCCTTCCTTCAAAACACAATGATTTGAGGGTCCTGGTTCCACAACTGGTCACAACGAGGAAGTACAGACTCAGTCACAACACTATACCTTCTCTTCCTTTCCTCCCTACCTCTCCTTTTCCTTTCAGTGAAGAATTTGGGAGAAATCCAGTATATTCATGTCTGGAGACCTAGTGGCTGAGTTCATACATCACACAAAACCTCAAACAAGGTAATATTTTGGCTCAGCAGACAGAGTGAATCCATCTTCTGTCTATATCTTTGAGTTCTCTTATACTGTATTTGGATCATTAAACAAAGCTTTGCAGATCTTGCATTTGGAGTCTACTTTGGTGGAAACATCTGTCCAAAGCTATTAGAATCTGAAATGGAAGCATACCTCTATTATCTATCTAGTCAGTAATATGCTTTGAAAACACAAAGCTTTCTTTTTATAGATCTCATACTTTGATGATGTGTTTTGAACATTGTTTTGAATTTCCTCCCCCCTCTTCTCCCTTTTTAGTAGATGGTGGTGATGAAGGAGAGTGATTCTTAAATGTCAGAACTAAGTAACCGCATTGTATTTTCAAAATAGCCCCACTGCCTACCCACTTGAATATTAATGTTTATTCATGATCATTCTCCCACATAAATAAATACATGTCAGAGTTGTTTTCCATTTATACTCCAGAAAGAGCTTTCCTTTCACCATATCATCTTGCTTTCACCGTACAGTTGCAAAGCCCCTTTTCATCTTTCTGGATGCCATCTTGCTGGACAGCTGGTACCCATCTCTCTCTCATTCTCTTTCTCTCCCCCCTCCTCCTTTCATTGTTCACATGCCAGATCATCTGTTTTCTTGAGGAAAGGTGCTCAACTGCTGACTTCACAAGCTTTACGTCCCATGCTGCCTCTCCGCCTACCTGCTGCCAGTGTGTTCGTTGTGTTCAGGCCAAAGCCTCATTCTCCAAATCTAACTTCAGCGAGACAGAACGTTTGTTTTGCCACCGGATGACCTTGACCTTCCCCTCTTTTCTTGTGCAACCCCAGATCTGTCTCCCCACCCACATTGTATAAAATGCTTTTGAACCTATCTAGACTGGAAAGGCTTTTGTAGTACGATGAATTCTTTAT
Source organism: Candoia aspera (assembly GCF_035149785.1). Taxonomy (NCBI): domain Eukaryota; kingdom Metazoa; phylum Chordata; class Lepidosauria; order Squamata; family Candoiidae; genus Candoia; species Candoia aspera. Next base: position 328,114,066 of record NC_086153.1, read on the forward strand.
CATCTGCCGGAGGCTGTTTGATGCTAACAGGATACAGAGAAATCTCTTTCATCTCTCAGTGATAAGGATTTGTAAATGACCCACTTGGGCAGATGGCCCACAGCCATCATTTGCTTTCCTTTTTTCTTGTGGATGCTCACCTTTCTAGGCAATATTGCTCTCTAGGATCTAATGGCATGAAATATGGTTTGTTTTCCTTTTCAGCACCTGAAGACTATTCTCCAGTAGCCCTTTCTTGAAACTATAACCTTTTTGTCCTACAGCTATCATGTCTGGGCTGCAAACATCTGGAAAGCCAACAGATGGTGACAAAGAATTAGAGATTCCTGTGTTTTTTGCTACCATTTTGTGGTCATTTAGATTTTGCAGCCAAGATATGGTAGCCCTATTTTCTCTCTACCCCTTTTGGTGAGAACTTTGGCGCAGCACGCTACGGTTATCTTATAATAGAGTATAGCAGGGGTCTTCTCTAGGCCTTCCTCTTGTCTTCCTTCAAGTCCCTCCACTTCTGCTACTAAACAGGCTCATTATTCCTCAGTATTCCCGGGGGGTGGCTGGCATCTTAAGTTGCTCCCCGGAATTTAAACCAAGACCTTTTTACTAGCCATCTTTTTGGAATTCATTATTTATTAAGACGACTGTTTTTATTGTGCCATGTTTACTGTTTTATTGTATTTTAATTAATGTTTTCCTTCTGTTTTATGTAACCCACCCAGAGTCGCTTTTCTGAGCGAGATGGGCAGGGAATAAATTCGATCTATAAATAAATTATTCACCACACAAATAACTTTATTCCCATGATTCATTTCTTATACCAGCATCCCTTTACTCCTGGATACAATATCAGTTTTTTTCAGAGTTTCAAAATAGCAGTGGCAATGTTTTGCTGTCACATGAAATCACATGAAATGTGGGGGTGGGGGATCACATATGGGGGGATCACATGAAATATGGGGGTGGGGTTGAGGGCCACCTATAACAGTACTTTCTGAGGGTTTATCTTTGTCCTTCTGGGTTTGAGAAGTTTCACTGTTTAATTTCAGAAGTCTGGAAATTGTAGGTAGCCCTGGGGCTGCAGGCAACCCACTCCATATTTAAAACCACCTACATCCTTACACTTTTGTCTCTGTCTTAATTTGTAAGACAAGTACAGATGTGGATAATCTTCATTCTTCTAGGTCTTCTCACCCTCAGTTGCCCAGTGGTTTCCCACATAGTCAAGACTGTCTCCAATCTCCACAGAAGTCTCATATAACCACAGGATTTCCCACTATGGTTACCCCATTCTTCTTAATCTTCTATGTCTATTTATGCAGAATTGCTATGTCTGCTTTTAACTAACACCAAAACTTGGAATCAATATGCATGACTGACAGTGAATATCTATGGTATTTCTGCTATTATCTCCTACAAGATCATTAACACATATTGACATGTATTTAATTGATTCAATTTCCTTCAGGGTTCTCAGATATGTGCATAATAATATATACAGTACGCTCATGACTTCAGAATCCCAAACTTTGTAAACAAATACTAATTCCTCTTTTGATTAATAATGATACAGTAGAGATCCTAATAAGTAAATTGCCTCCATTAAATAAAGAAGGGCCTTAAAATCTTATCTGCAGATCTTTTCTACCCCACTTGTTTGTTTTTGCACACCTCTTTTTATTTTGCCTGGAAATAGTCCCTAGAATGGAGATGGTCAACTTTTGTTACCATGTGACCATACTTTATTTATATTTTTTAACACCCCTATTTGATCTCTCTTTGGGGGGGAAGGTATATCATAGCACCTCTAACGATCTGTAGATTTGTTGTTGAATTATGAAGCACATAAGGAGATGCACGTGGGTTGTACTCCACAGGTTTCTCTGTCCCTGCCCTGGGACTTTTTGGAACATTACAGGAAGCACTAGGAACCCAGAAGATCCATGACCAAAGGCAAGAGTGCTCTCACACCCTTTCCCAGTTGGCCACCCTATATACATACTGCTATGGTGCTGCCTAGGATGGTGGTTCTTTCAAAGAGCTGTGCATCTTAGGTTGCTCTGAATGGTGGATCAAAAGAGCTGCAGGCGAAGGCTTAGCTCCACTTCACTGCCTGTCACAGTCCACTGCTTGAAGCAATTGCTTCATTACACATAGTGTTAGGAGCTGCTCTAACACATTGGAAAACATTAAAAAAAATTGTTACAATTGCAATGTACTGCTAAACGCTATTCCACATACAATGCAGGGCTTCTACATTTAACTGCCAATTAAATAGTATTTTCCCACCCACTCAACCCCAAAACAAACACCCGTTCTCCTGTTTTCTGACAGAAATAATCCTTCACATACCTCCAAATAGCTAAAGCAATCCATAAAAAAGGTTCTTTGGTTCTTTCCCGCTCCCTTTATATGTGCTACTTCTTTCTGCCAGTTGCTAGAACAAGCCCTCAGAAGTTGATAAGAGCTTACAAGGATGCTTCTAATGAACACATTCAACCATTAAATAAAGCAGAGAAGGAGGGAGAGTTTTTTTTTTTAGCACTTCCCATTTGTAGTTATAAACACATTTGTTTTTGTCTGTTTACAGCTGCAGCTAACAATAACAAAGGAAACAATAGCATGGATTACATTTACAACTTATATCTGGAATACCATTGGCAGTGTTGCATCTTCCCCTCCCTCCCTCCTCCTATTCTTGTTTGTATGAGAACTGCATGGAGGTTCCATTATTCTGAACTGGGGAGATCACAAACAATTCTGAATCCAGCTCAATCTTGTTACCACATGTCCTAATAAACAGAAATAGGTAGATGCAGTTGATGTTGACATAGATACTGTATATAGATATCTAATTATGTACCTGTACCTGAATGGCAAGTGATGGGTTCCTTCTACATCTCCTTCAGTTTCAATCTCAGATACAGTATCAAGTCAACCAACCATCCCCTCATTCACCCACATCCCCTTTCCTTAATCTGGTGCTTTCCAGATGTGTTGAGATGATATATTTTTTTATAATTCTGGGAATTACAGTCTTGACACAGCTGGATGATATCAGAATATAGATTTAAAGAACTGAGTACAAATGGCCTTTCAAAATTCTCTGCAATCTGAATACTTTCTCCCAAAGTCTCCAGGGGAAGGAGACATTTTCCAACAATTTCTAAAGATTAAGGCTCTCCTTTAATGATCACAGGAGAACCAGTACACACAAAAAAAATTGTCTTGAACTTTCTGATGTCTTCCCTTATGACTGAATGGAAGCACAGGAAGCCAGGATTCTGCAAATTGCTGGAGAGAAGACTGGACGACAAAAACTGGACCTTCACACACTCCCTTGGACTGCCTCAACACTAAATAACTGCAACACCACCATTCATCCAACATTCTCTTTTATTTGGAAAAAAATCCTAAATCCAATTCTCCTTCACCAAACTGAGTAAAAGGAAAATCTTTACTTAATCATGGTCTGTATGAAATAGCAGGATCTAGTGTAAGAGCAAATTAATTGCAACATTGTAGGGAAGCATACACTCTGTCCAAAGGTCTGGCTTTATATACTTGGTGCTGGCACCCAATCACCACTTTAAATTAAAAAATGGCTGCTTCCAGACCCACCAAACATGAAAAAATTGCATAAAATCTCTCTCTCTGTCTCTGTCTCCAGGGGTGCTTAAAAGTTTGTGAACCCTTTTGAATTTTCAATATTTTTGCATAAATATGTAGCTTTGGATCATTTTTCTCAATAAATAAATGAATAAGTATAATGTTTTTGACTTGTTTGTTTAATTGGGTTCTCTTTATCTAGTTTTAGGACTTGTGTGAAGAACAGATCATATTTTAGGTCATATTTATGCAGAAATATTGAAAATCCAAAAGGGTTCACAAACTTTTAAGCCCCATGTATCTCTGTTTCTATCATCTACCTCTATATCTGAATGAGAGACAGAATGAACTGTGGTGTCTGGAGTGTTTATAATCTATGAGCATTTAATTTAAATTGTATCTTGTACATGCCTCTCCCTCTTTACAATAAATAAAATGCCTTCAATTAGATCAGCAGCTATTTCCTTCAGAGGTACAAAAATATAGAGGTAATTAAATGAGAGGAAGGAGGTGGATGTACAGCTCATTCCCTCCTTGTTGTTAAAAGGCTACAATTAAACAGATTTGATGGAAGCTGCCAGAAAGATAGATTATCCTCCTGCATCATATTTTTAATTTTTTAAAAAAAAATTCTCAATAGAACTGGTCAGAACAAGACTGTGCATTTAATGGACTAAATTAGAGACTAATCAGCACTACAGAAGTAATTGCCTCTCATTTTCCTCTGTGAATCTGACTCTATAAAAGAGTTTCAGCACCCAGTTTGGGGGATGACTGATAGGTTTGTCATGTCTAAATGAAGTCATTCCAGGGATCCCCAGACTGTTTTGGCAACTAAACAAATTTGGAATTTTGAGAACATTTCATGAGCACTGGCAGCATCAGCAGAGAGGTAAAAAACAACAACAACCAAGATTTACGTATTCATGTATTTATGTATGTATTTATTTAAAACATTTGTACGGCCACCCCTCTTTAACAACTCTGAGTAGATCACAAGATGGTGCCACAACCATGTGCTTGAAATCCCAGCCCCATTTTTTGCATGTATTCTGCACTTGTGGCCACCATCTTGACTTTTTTGACATCTCCCTGGACACTCCTGATGGCAACTCTATCAGGCTGCTGGGGAAGACATGTTGTTGTTGTTTATTCGTTTAGTCACTTCCGACTCTTCGTGACTTCATGGACCAGCCCACGCCAGAGCTTCCTGTCGGTCGTCAACACCTCCAGCTCCCCCAGGGACGAGTCCGTCACCTCTAGAATTTCATCCATCCACCTTGCCCTTGGTCGGCCCCTCTTCCTTTTGCCTTCCACTCTCCCTACCATCAGCATCTTCTCCAGGGTGTCCCGTTTTCTCATTATGTGGCCAAAGTATTTCAGTTTTGCCTTTAATATCATTCCCTCAAGTGAGCAGTCTGGCTTTATTTCCTGGAGGATGGACTGGTTTGATCGTCTTGCAGTCCAAGGCACTCTCAGGATTTTCCTCCAACACCACAGTTCAAAAGCATCGATCTTCCTTCTCTCAGCCTTCCTTATGGTCCAGCTCTCGCAGCCATATGTTACTGCGGGGAACACCATTGCTTTAACTATGCGGACCTTTGTAGTCAGTGTGATGTCTCTGCTCTTAACTATTTTATTGAGATTTGTCATTGCTCTTCTCCCAAGGATTAAGCGTCTTCTGATTTCCTGACTGCAGTTAGCATCTGCAGTAATCTTCACACCTAGAAATACAAAGTCTTTCACTGCTTCTACATTTTCTCCCTCTATTTGCCAGTTATCAATCAAGCTGGTTGCCATAATCTTGGTTTTTTTGAGGTTTAGCTGCAAGCCAGCTAAATTTGCTGGCATATAGCATGCATTACCTTGACAGCATCATCTTGCATGATTTTGAACAGTTCAGCTGGGATGCCGTCGTCTCCTGCTGCCTTGTTATTAGCAATGCTTCTTAAGGCCCACTCAGCCTCACTCCTCAGGATGTCTGGCTCTAGCTCACTGACCACATTATCAAAGCTATCCCTGATATTGTTGTCCTTCCTATACAGGTCTTCTGTATATTCTTGCCACCTTTTCTTGATCTCTTCTTCTTCTGTTAGGTCCTTGCCATCTTTGTTTTTGATCATATCCATTCTCGCCTGGAATTTACCTCCAATGTTTCTAATTTTCTGGAAGAGGTCTCTTGTCCTTCCTATTCTATTGTCTTCTTCCACTTCCACCCATTGCTTGTTTAAAAATAATTCCTTATCTCTTCTGGCTAACCCCTGGAATTTTGCATTTAATTGGGCATATGTCCCCCTATCGCTGTTGCCTTTTGCTTTCCTTCTTTCTTGGGCTACTTCTAGTGTCTCAGCAGACAGCCATTTTGCCTTCTTGGTTTTCTCTTTCTTTGGGATGTATTTTGTTGCCGCCTCCTGAACAATGTTGCGAACTTCTGTCCATAGTTCTTCCCGGACCCTATCTACTAAGTCCAGTCCCTTAAATCTATTCTTCACCTCCACTGCATAGTCCACAGGGATATTAGTGAGCTCATATCTACCTGATCTGTGGGTCTTCCCTAATCTCTTTAGTCTGATCCTAAATTGTGCAGGAAGAAGTTCGTGATCTGAACTACAGTCAGCTCCAGGTCTTGTTTTTACCGATTGTATAGATGTCCACCACCTTTGGCTGCAAAGGATGTAGTCAATCTGATTTTGGTGTTGTCCATCTGGTGAAGTCCATGTATAAAGCCGTCTCTTAGGTTGTTGGAAGAGAGTGTTTGTTATGCAGAGTGAGTTGTCTTGGCAAAATTCTATCTGCCTATGTCCTGCTTCGTTTTGTTCTCCCAGGCCATGCTTACCTGTAATTCCAGGTGTCATTTGACTGCCCACCTTAGCATTCCAGCCTCCTGTAATGAAAATAACATCTCTTTTAGGCGTGTTGTCCAGTAGGTGCTACAGATCCTCATAGAACCGCTCTACTTCAGCTTCTTCAGCATCTGTGGTTGGGGCGTATATTTGGATCACTGTGATGTTAGATGGCTTGCCCTGAATTCGAATTGAGATCATTCTATCATTTTTTGGATTGTATCCAAGCACTGCTTTAGCCACTTTACTATTAATTATGAAGGCTACTCCCTTTCTTCTGTGGTCCTCTTGTCCACAGTAGTAGATCTGGTGGTCATTTGATGTGAAGTGGCCCATTACAGTCCATTTCAGTTCACTGATGCCCAAAATGTCTATCTTTAATCTTGACATCTCACCAATAACCACATCCAATTTGCCCTGGCTCATAGATCTTACATTCCAGGTTCCAATGGTGTGTTGATCCTTAGAACATCGGATTTGCCGTTCACCACCAGCACCGTTGGCTGCTAGCCGTCCTTTTGGCTTTGAGCTAGCTGCGTCATCACGTCTGGGGCTAGTTGACCTCATCCTCTGTTCCTTCCCAGTAGCATTTCGACCATCTTCTGACCTGGGGGTCTCATCTTCCGATGGTATACCGACATACCTCTGGTTGTACTGATCCATTTAGTTTTCACGGCAAGAATACTGGGGTGGGTTGCCATTACCTTCCCCAGGGATCGCATTTAGTCTGACCTCTCTGTCATGAGCTTCCCATCTTGGGTGGCCCTTCACGGTTTAGCTCGTGGCATCATTGAGGTGCTCAAGCTCCAGGACCACGACAAGGTAACGATCCTTTGCTGAAGGGGGGAAGACATAGCTAGTTATTAAGCAATTAATTACCAGAAATAATAATAATAATAATAATAATAATAATATTTCTGAGAGCCAATTTGGTATAGTGGTTAAGCCATCAGGCTTAGAAACCAGGAGATGGTGAGTTTTAGTCCCACCTTGGGCACAAAGCCAGCTGGGTGACCTTGGGCCCGTCACCCTCTCTCAGCCCTAGGAATAAGGCAATGACAAACCACTTCCAAAATCTTGCCGAGAAGAATGCAGGGACTAGTCCAGGCAGTCAACAGGAGTCAACAATGACTTGAAGGCACACCCACATCTTAAGAAGGCTTAAGAAAAACTAGAACAGATTCAGAGAAGGATAACAAGGAAAGACTAGAAACTTAGTTTTATAAGAAAGCCAAAGGAACTGAGCATGTTTATTCTTGAGAGAAGACAACTGACAAATGATAGCAGTGTCCAGTTCAGGTTACCTGAAGGAAGCCAAAGAGAAGACCATAACCTGTTCTCTATCACTGCAGAGGGTATGGTATAATGATATTAAATTCCAAGAAGAAAAATACTGGTTAAATGACAGTGAAAAACTTCCAACTAGAACAGCAGTTCAACAATGGAATGGAGATGATATCCCCCTTTATTGAATTTGAGCATGGAGAATTGAAAATGACCCATCAGGGGTTGGACTTGATGGCCTACATGGTCCCTACAAATCTTTGTTCTTATGATCACATTCATCTTATATTTGAACTTTCTAAGCATGGAGGCTTTGGGGGATACCTGCACTAGTCTTTTAATCTAGCTATGCTTTCCCAGAATGCCTAATTTTGAAATGTAATCAAGTTTTGATGAAAATGTGCACAAGCTTGTTGCAAATGGAACCTTGTCTAAACTGAGCTTCTGATCACAAGTGCTCTACAATCCAATTCAGGCCAGCACAGTCACATTTCTACTTTGGATCCTTCAGGTAAATATGTGCACAGGACCAAACCATAGCACACCTCCAGTTTTCTTCCATATTTACAGTTTTTAGCCCTGAAGATGGCCACTGGCTCTTTCTGTCTAAACTATCATACACAGAGCTCTCTTGCTGAAAAGAGAAAGTGGGGGAAAGACCTTGCTTCACATAAGTCCTCAACAGTTTCAGATGTGAAGATTGATTTTCCAAAGAAGGACTGAAACATACGGAATCAATGGGCCAGGCTCTTTGGATTGTGCAGATGTCCAAAATATGGCCCTTGGGGAATGTTAAAAGACATGCAGAGAATTAAGTAATATATGAAAAAAAAAGTTTTGGGTTAAAAGAAATCAGATTTTGTGACTTGCTGTCCTTTGCAGGAAATCCATGCAGTAAGAACTGAGTGAAAACATATCCATCATACTTAAGACAGTTACAGCTTGATAAATTGTGAGCACCTGCTTTTCCTGGACTTTGCTTTTACATCCACTTGAATAGATTATAAGGATGGTTATGGGCACTTGATCCCTCCACTTCAAGTGCCCCCATCCAGGCCAGGAGTCTGTGCCCCAGAGAGAGTCAACCAGGGTGTAATTAACTTGCAAAAGACTCTAATTCAAATGTGATGCTGTCACTCTTTTCTCCTTCAAAAACATCTTTGCTCAGGAGAACAATAATTAATATATTCATCAGGAAATGTTTAATGTTAGGCTTTCAATTTTTGAAGACAGGTTTGAAGGGTAGAACTGCAATCAAGAAGCTATATTAAAAACAAATCCCAGAGGATCTCAACACTTGGCAGCACAGATGCCGTTAAACTGGATTTCTAGTTTTGATGAAACATTCTTCAGTATTCGCAGAGACCCTGTGTCCTTTCTTTTTTGTGGCACTAAACTAGGTTTCTCTGATTCCCTGATCTGCACTTTAATTATATGCACACTGACAGCTAATTGCTCTGGACGGACAAAATAAAATATTGTTTCACATAGTGCATAATTAACTCATGGAGTCCATTACCCCAAAATGAGGGGATGGCCATCAGTTTAGTTGACTTAAAAAAAAAAAAAAAAAGCATAAGGAAAAAAGGGTGAAAGGGCCAGTCTGCCCATATAGCAACCCTACTTTATAGGCTGCACTGGCTCCCAACAGGCTTCTGGGTGAAGTTCAAAGTGCTGGTTATCATCTGCAAAGCCCTACGTGGCTGTGAGGTTTTTATTTTAAGGCCTAATTTCAGAAACTCACAGCACAAGCCACGATGGATATGCAAAGTTCTTTATTAGGTCTTTACCTCAGGCTGTCAAAGCCACAACTGGCTCCACTTCCTCCCGCCTCCCCGCTTTGTCCTCCCACCTTTTCTTTGTCCCACCCCTTCCTCTGCGTTGACAGCTTGCGTGATGGCGGCCTCTCAGTCTCTCAGTTGTGCAGGGGGTTGCTGCGATCTGCTCTCTTCTTATCCCTTGCCCCTCCATTGCTTGTAGTCTTTCTTCTCTCTTCCCTTCCCTTTGATGTGTAAGGTTAGAGCACCCAGGGGCAATTAACCATTGCCCCTGGGTTCCGCATTCTTACAATGGCACAGGAATGGGTATTTGCAGGACCATCTGTCTGTAGTTATTTCTGACCATCCCACACCCGCTCAGAAAATGGGCATACTCCCTCCTTGCTATAATGGCATCTGATGGGACCTAGGAGGTAAACCTTTTCTATTACAGCACCTGCCCATTGGAATAATCTCCCCCACCCCCACACCCCAAGATTTGGGTAGCCCTGATCCTGTTAGATTTCAGGCAAGCTTTAAAAACTTTTTTCCCTGGGTGTTGGGTCATGTGGATGAGTCCGTCTTCTGGAAAGTGGACTATATGATCAATGAGCCTAGCTCTATATTGTTTGATATAGTTTATGGGTTTCATTTTTCTGCTGAGGTTGTATGTGTTTTATTTGACTTATTGTTTTGCTGTTGTTTGTTTTTATTTGATGAATGCCACCTGGAGTCAGGATTACACAAGTTTATTCAGATTTGAATAAACAAGTTTATTCATTTATTTATTAGATTTATATAGCTGCCTCTCTTGCCAAAGTGACTGGGTGGTGAACAAAGTTTAAAAATAAAAACCACAATATAAATAACAATTAAAACATACAATATACAATCCCAAAAAGAGACAGCAGCTTAGAATAAATATCACAGAACAAGATTGACTGACCCAGGCTTCAGTAACTTCCCAACTTGCATGCCTGGGAAAACAGCCAGGTCTTCATTGTTTTCCAGAGGTCAGCAAGGTTGGAGCCAATCTGATCTCAGCTGGTAAGGTGTTCCAAAAAGCAGGTGCAATGTCAGAAAAAGGCTCTATTCCTGGATCCTGCAAGATGACATTCTTTAATTGATGGGACCTGATGCATGTTCCCCCTGCCAGATCTAATATGGCAGGTAGGGACCACCAAAGAGAGGGCAGCTATATATTTTTTCTCAATAAATAAATGAGCAAACAAAGATGAGATGGTATAGAGGCAAATGTACCAAGACAAAAACAGCCTAACCATCATTAATCTCAAGGACCAAAACAAGCCAATTTTGGATTGTGCTCCAGGTTTCCAAATCCAACACTCTTAACCATAACAAGTATTGCTTAGATTTGTGTGCTCTGAATACATGAAACTTATCTCTATGTACTTTCTGGAATGGCTGATGCCTCTGAATATCAGCTTGAAATGATGTCTCCTTCCCCAAACCTGATCAATTGTAATCTAGTGGCTACTGAAAATGATGCTATGAAACTCAGGGAATGTCCTTGGTGTACCTAAGATTTATGTGGTCTGGCTATTCTTTCATGAGATGACTTTTAGTTCAATTTTATGTATGTATGTGAGCAGGCATGTAAAGATACTAGTGAGAACACTCACAGAGCAAAAATCACTTCAATGTTATTGGTTAAATAAATCCTGTGGATAACAAACAGGGATGAAGAAATGGCAGCAATTCCATGATGCAGAGATGTTAGCTTGGAGCAACCATAACACATTCCTTCCTTGTGCTATTTTATATGAAAATATGTGCAGAATTTTCATTAAGTGTTGGTTCTTTATTTGTCAGTACAAGCTCCATACTAGTTTTTCAACATCTGTGGCTGGACTACAATCCCTATCATCCTCAACCTGGATCAACAATATCTGCACTTCTGGGGAAAGATGGGGGTTATAATTACATTTAAAAGGTGCTAGAAAGGTGATGTAGATATTGTACATACCTTTGCTTACTAGATCTGGTTGAATCTATCAAAGATGATTTCACTCAGTTTTTCACTTTTTAAACTTTAAATTTGTTCTAGTTCTGCACTTTTAGTTTATGTTTTGTTTAAAAATAAAACTGCACAAAAATATACAAACACTCTTAATATGTGCATTTTCCTGTCTCTCTCTCTGCTAATATTCTTATTTTTATACTTGTTTCTCAAAAATATATCCACTTCCATGTTCTGTAGATATGTATGTATGTATATACTGTATGTATGTATCAGGAGTTAAAAACTATATCATAGAAGTTGGATTTTGATGTACAATAGCATTCTTGTTCACATATAGATAAGGGCAAGGGAGTTTCATAAAATGAAGATGTGTGTGTGTGTATATGTGTGTAAGATTCCTGAAGCTATGTTGCCCAAATCTAAACTAGTTCACAAGGCATAGCTTGTAGAAGAAATGTAGTTAATTTTCCTATCTATGTGCAGTGAAGGCTCTTCTGGCCTGTCTAACTAATAAGGTTCTATATAAATAAGGAGACCCTCTAAATAAGGAGACCCTTCAATCAGACTAAGTTTTTCCAGGCACTTGTTTTCAAATACGATTGATTAAAACCACAAGTCATAGACAAGTAAAGACTACAGTCTTCAGCAAGACAAATAATTTGAGAAACTCCACAAATTTTCCAAAGCAAGAAAAAAACATATCCTAAGTCTTTGCTAGTACCTTGCATGGATTGCCTACTATCCAGTAGAATAAGGGCAACAGTATGTTAGCTTGCAAAGATGTACAGTACATCCCAACTTAGATAAAATAGTGTGAGCATGCTTATTTTGGGCTTTGGTTGTGCTTGTGATATACTGCCAAAATGTGCCCAAACTGATTAATACTATCCTTACGCATAGCAAGAAATGCTGCATATGGCATGGGTAGAGTTAAGGATGGTCAATTATTCTGCACCTTCTCTCTCTTAGTAAGAAGTGTTCTATGAAAACCTAGTTTAACCAAAGCCATGGCAGGTGGCATAAGTCAATATCTATTGGCCATCTGGTGATGACCATGACATATGGAAGGATGTGACTGGGAATGAAAGAGAAATAAATAAATAAATAAAGAGCATGGATCAGCAAATGGAATGTTGTTCTTTTAAGTATGTTGTAAAACCAAGACAAAGTAAAGTATAGAATAGTCATATAGATTTTCATAGGTACATATGAAAGTAGGAATCCATACAGGGTTGGTAGGTAATGTTACTCTCCAGTGAATAATAATGATGGAAGAACTTGAGGTTAATTTTGGTTAAAAAATATGTAATATTCTAAATTCAAAGGGGAAAAATTGTTATGTTGGGTGTCATGAAAGGATGGGTGTGAAGGAGAAGAGAGAGCACAGAAAAGTGATTGAGCCATTCAGAAACCCAGGGAGAAATGAGAATGGCATCTATTTGCTGAATATCTACTTAGAAAAAGTCCTATTTGTTTTGAATACAAACATAAACCAAAGTCTGTTCATATAAATACATGGCAAAGGAATGAATGTACGTATAACAGCATGATTGATTTGATTGCTTATGATGAAAGATTGAAAGAATTAGCGAAAGAAACAAGGTTAATCATAAGTTATTGAATGTGAGACAGGCCATATTTTGATAGTGTCAAAGGGGGACCTGGGGGAAAAGTTGATATGAATAAAAAAGAAAAAAAATGTGGAAAAAATTGAAGTGAAACTAGATTGATTTTAGGAAAAGAAAATATGAGTCCTGAATGACAAAAAATAGAACATTGAGTAATCTTTAAACAGGATGAATGAACAGTGGATATAAAGGAGGAGGATGTGGAAGTAGCCTAGAATAGAGTGAAAACAATAATGTTGTAGTGTGCCACAGAAGTGTGTGAAATCATGTTTATAGGAATATGCAAAGAATTGCTTCTGGAATTGTTTCCTTTACCAGCAATGGTCAGAGGAGGCACCTATATTTTCTTCTGTGTAGCAAAATAATGTGTTGTGTGAGTGTGTGTGTCTGTGAAAGTCTAATCAAAGAGCACAGATATGTTCTGTGTGTGTGTGTGTGTGTAGCTCTAAATGGTGCATATATGTTGCATATATGAGTATTTTTGCTCTCCCCTCATGTGGCATCTGTATGTTTTTGCCCATATATAAATAATGGAGAGCATGGGGGATGGGTGCATATGCTCTTCTCTGGATCACGTGACTAGGAAGGTTTAAAATGGAGGATCATGCAGCATTCTAAACTACTGTCCAACTCTTCGATAGAAGATTTTACATATATAGAACTTAAATATGAATATATTTCATTTTCATATATTTTATATGTAGTGTTCATATATTAGAGACCTTTGCACTTGTATTATGGCCCTGAAGCTGTGCTGTATTTCCTAGAAGAATTTTGTTGATTTTCTTACTTTTCTTTTCTAGCAGGCCTTGATAGATAGCTATGCCCATAGAAACAAGGTAAGGTGTACATTCCAAGGATAGCTTCTCCAGAGGAAAGGCATTGTTTAATAATGGTCAAGGTGCCCTAGCAAGGATGGAAGGAAGTCCCTTATATGGAATGATGATAGAGGGAAGGAAGGAAATTCCTAATATGGAATGAGGTTAAGGTGGAGTATGGGTAACTGAGTAAGTGGTGGTCTTCTGAAGGAGGAATTGAATGGAATGTATATAATGTGCTGTAAGAAGGAAGTCCTGGGCGGCCACCCACCTAACAACTAGCTGTCATTGCTTTTGTTCTTGGGTGAAGAATAAAGAACTTAATTTCATGCAACTGCCTGTCTTTGATCCCAGCTCAGAAACGAATCTGATAAGGAAAATTCTAACATCTTCTTCCATAGGGTTGCACTGGGGAAACTGGGGGAAGAGATTTTTTCTCTACTACCCTCAGCCTAATCCAGCCAATTCTCAATTTTGGTCTTTCTTTTGCAACTTTCTACCCTACCCAAAATTTGGTGTCATTCGGTTCTGCTTTTGGAGAATTACCCTGTTGATGGAGGGATGGACAGATAGACAGGATGACAAAGTCCTGAGATTCTTTACATAACTTCTTTCCAATGGGATGGGAGGAAAATACTGGATGCTTAGAAGAATGATGGTATGAAATAGCTCTGGATGAGAGGACGATGCATAGAAGAGAATGCATTATCTTTGCATGCTGCAAAAAATGAGGATGAAAGGTATCTTATAAAATGTATATAGAGAAAAAGATAACAGCAAAGAATATGTTCAAAGACAGCAAGGAATGGTTAATATTAAAAGAAGTGTGAAAATGCAGAGCAGTATTGATAGAAATAGAACATGTTTGGGGGTGGAATGAAGAGGCTTAACCAGGAACATCCAGCAGAGCGAATGAAATTAAAAATAAAAAAGAATAACATGATCTCAGGTGAAACTGAAGGAAAGCTAGAATGGAATTGAAACAAATTCTTTAAATATTAGTGTCCAAGTGGAAAAAAAATGAAAGTCATAAATGCTGTGAGAATGTTGAACATTTTTAAGGCTGTAGGTGTAGATGGTGTAACTGGAGCAATGGTTAGATGCAGATCTAATTTGCTGCGTAACTTATTTCACCTACGTATGAAGAAAGTTTGTGCCTAATGATTGAAGAATGCTGTGTTCCTATATACAGATGGAAAGGTTGCAAGCATGGGTGCAAAAAATTACAGCTGATTAGTTTGTTAAGAGTACCTGAGAAAGTGTTTGGAAGAATTCTGATTGAAAAAGACACAAGAAGAGATAATGAAAATAATTTGAGAGTATACTGCAGATTCATGCTAGGCAATGGATACATAGATCAGGTTACTGAAAATAATGAATGTGACACAGAAAGCTTATTGTACATTAGTTAATTTTAAGAGAAGATGTGATAAAGTGAATAGATCTGAATTACAGACTGTTTTGTACAAATATAGTTAAAGGTTGCCAAATGGTACACTGTGACAGCAACATATGATGGAAGGGAAATGTATATGAAAAGAAATGGAATGGTTAGATAATGTTAGATGTCCTATTGTTTTTTTAAGTGTTTTTGTATAACTGTACAGTATAAAGAATGCTTCTGGTGACATTAAGAGTCTGTTGCTTAGGGAAGGCAGTGAATGTACATGTAGAAGTGCATGCTAATGATGCTGTATTGACTGAAAACCCAAATGATATGCTGTGATTGTTTGATAGCTTGTATGCTGCAACAAATAGTAGATCTGAAGGCAGTCTCTTTGACAGGAACAATGAAGTTAATGATGGCAAATTATACATAAATGGCAAAAACTGGAAGAAACAGATGAATCTGTGTGCCCTGGTAGCATGTTTTCTAAGATGGGAAAGTAAATGAATAAATTCTAGGCCACATAGATGCTGGTTGGAAGTTAGTCACTAGGATCTGGTCTATTGTGAGGAGGAATATTTATTGCATAAAGAGAAAATGTGCCCATTTTGCCCAGAATCTTTCCAACTTTGTGCATTTAGTAATCTCACTGCAGTTACCGTGTACAAAAACAATTGTCCATAACTCTTTTCTAGTTGTTTGTCCATTAGTCCCAGCAGAAAAAGCTCTGGTTTCAGTTGAATATTGGTCTCTAAAATTCTTGGTATTACTGTATGTATTTGAACCCAGAATTTTCTAGCTTTTTTAGAAGTCCACCAGGCATGAAAAAGTGACCCTTAATGTTTTCCACATTTCCAACATAGATTTGAAGTATGTTTATACATTCTAGATAATTTTTTTCTGGAGTCATGTACCAATGGTACATTGTTTTATAAAAAATCTATTTTAAGTTATAAAGTAATGTAAATTTCAGTCCTTTCAGTCACATTGTTCCATCAATATATTATGTCTAAAATTCTTAGCCCATTTTATCATACACTCTTTCACTTGTTCTTCTTCCATTTCACATTTCAACAAAAAATTATGCATTTTAGCAATTACATGTTCATCATTAGCACATAATTCAGTTTCAAATTCTGTCTTACATCGGTCAGGTCCAAATGTCATTTTATCTACTTTAAATCTTTCTCTCAAGTGTACATATGAAAACTATTGAAAACTAAATCCTTCCTCAGTCAACATTTTAAAGTTGCTGAGGTTGAGAAACACTGATATCAGCTATAATAACAGAATCCTGAAAGCCCAACAGCATTTCCCCTTTCCTCTCTCTTATACCAAATTAAGTCAAGATGGGGCAGTCTTAAATTTCTTTCTCACACTTTGTTGTTTTCCTGGACTAAGCTGTTTTACTAACAGTCCCCCCATACCTTCTCCAAAATCATCTCTCTGCTCTTCTATAGCCCATCACATAGATTATACATGGACCAGTTATGGCTTTTGAATGCTGCAAATGCCCCCACCTCCTTTTTTTCAGAAGTATGACTGCAAATATTGACAGTGAAGGTTCAGTCTTTTTAGCTACAAAACAAAATAATATTGTGTGAAATAGACTTAAAAAGTAACACAAACACCACAGTGCCTGTCCAAAGGGGAGGGTGAATGAGCACAGAAAATCCCATCTGTTTTACACGTGGGCCAAGATTTTGGCAGGTATAATGCACTTTCCTCTTTCCCCAACAGACATTAGGGTTTTCTACAAGAACCTGACAACTGAACAAGTTAATTATTGCTAGGATATGGTAATCAGAAAGCACAGCACACTAAAAAGAAGCTCAGTCATTTGCCAAGACAGGAAAAAAGACACATTTCAAAAGAAACTAATTAACCTGTGCAGGCAGAAATGAACATGAATAAGAGCTTAAAGTGAAGGGAGCCTCTGAAATGGCTTTCCAAGCTGAATTGACACATGGAAATCTCATTGCAGGATAAAATGAAAACCTTTCACATTCTACAGACATTCATCTGCACATGCTCAAACAGATGCACATCCAGCTATACAACCATTCCATTCAGAATTGTACTTCTAGTTCTTGAGGTTATAGATCATAATAACTTCTGTATACACAAGACTCTGTGAACTAAATTGGCAATAGGGACTTTTGGTTGCCAGCCATTCACCCTTAACAGTATTAAACCTTTTGTCAACTTTGGTGCATCTTATGGGTCAATTCACTGCATGTGCCTCTTAGTTGGTGGGAGGTAGGCAACAATATACTGGTTTGCAAACTTGTCTGTAGATCAGAGATCCTAGGTTACAAAGAACTGTGTGAAAGCTCTTGGGCTAAAACTGGGCTTTGGTTGTATTTGTGCCTTATTGCCACCAAATGTGCTAAAATGCACTGCTACTATCTTCATTGTTAGAAAAGATGGTTGCAAGTGGCACAAGTAAATTAAGGCTGGAGTCTGATCTACACCTTCTCTATCTGATTAAAAAGAGTTATTAATGTGTCAAAGACCAAGGCAATTGTGCTTGACAAGAAAAATGGAGTGAGCAATTGCTAGTTATATATACATGGTTAAAAAAACTAGAGCAAGTAGATGTACCTTGGTAGAATATTTACTCAAGATGGAAAAATGAATGGAGAAATGTTAAATTGTGCAGATGCTGGTAAAAAGTATGTGATTTCTTGTGAGGAATGAATGTTTACTGAAATAAGTGAAAAGGGCTATATATAAGAGTGCACCCACTTTGCTCTATGAAATGAGAACTGGATATCAGAAGAAACATCAAACTAAGCTGAATATAACAGGAATAGAATTCTCAAGCAATGCGTGCATGCCAAAACAGGAAAAGATTGGGTCAGAAATGGATAGGGTGTTGAATGAATGAACCACAATACAAAAAAGATGCTGAGGCCCTAGAAAGAGTGCAGGGAAGAGCAACAAAGATGATAAGAGGTCTGGAGGCTAAATCCTATGAATAACAGCTAAAGGGACTAGGTATGCTTAGCTTAATGAAGAGAAGACTGAGGGGAGACATAGAGCAGTCTTCCAATACTTGAAGGGCTACCACAGGGAAGAAGGTGTTGACTTATTGTCCATAGCACCTGAGGGTAGGAGAAGAAGCAATGGGTAGAAGCTCATCAGAGGGAGAGCTGACCTGGAAATAAGGAGGAATTTCCTGACAGTGAGAACTATTAAGCAGTGGAACAGCTTGCCTCCCAGAGTTGTGGGTGCTCGATCACTGGAGGTTTTCAAGAAAAGATTGGACAACTGTTTGTCCAAGATGGTATGAGGATTCCTGTCTTGGGCAGGGGGTTGGACTAGAAGACCTCCAAGGTACCTTCCAACCTTATGACTCTAAGATTCTATGAATGTGAACTGAATACAAAAGTGAGTGAAATAAGTACATTGAGGTGTTCTGGTCATATAGAGAGGATGAATGAAGATCAAACTGCAAAACTAATGAGTGAATGGGTTGAAAGGCACAAGAAGACCAGAAAGTCGTGGTTAAATGGAGATGCTTTCAAAAAGAGGGAGATTAAAAGTTCAAAGAACAAAAGACAATATATGAGGAGTCCATGGACATGATGGAAACAAGGATAGTTTGCAAGAATAGAAAGGTAGTGTTGATATAAATTAAATATTGCTATATTACTCTTTCTTATTTCCCGCCTTCACATGTTTTGCCTTATTATTTCTTACATTTTCCATAATATTGCTTTTCTCAAAAGAGAATTGGGTGACACATATACAGTATGTATATCAACTTTGGCCTATGCAGGTCTATTGGTTAAAAATGCCCAGTTCAGAACTATTATAATGTGAAACTTCAGTTATACATCATTTGAAGCTTATTGACATAGTTCACACAAATGCTAAGCCATAACACAGTGTGTTTAGGTCTGGCTAAATGCACTATATAACCCCAACCACTGGAGTTTGCAAAGTATAGCTTACTCTCTGGCCTGGTTCATATAATGCAGTATATGCTTCTTCAAGACAATCATCCTTGACACTTTCTATGCAACTTCCTCCAAACATATAACATCTTTTTATGAACCCCAACCCATGTCAATTTTGAGCTGAATGTTTGAATATAAATGTCAGATAGGAGCAGATTCCATTAATGGCTGCTAATATGCATAGAAATTGGGTGTGTGGGGGAGGATTCCACCATTTTGGGGTGGACATCTCTAGTTTCTTTTCACTATCTTTAAGCCTCCCTCTTGGGTAGTAGCTCCGCTCCACTGAATTAGGGAGTCTGGTTTCAAAGTGTGGCTTGTTTAAATGCCATGTATCTGCACCTCAAAAACTAGCAAGAATACTTCAAATATGAATGAAAATATGAGCTTGTCATCGCTTTCATCTGGCATTGTCTTCTTGTTAATCAATATTTCACCACAAAGAAGAGTTGGACAATATGCATTTCCAAGAAGATGTCTATAAATCCATCAGACCTGCCATCTTCAGGAAAGGAATGTTTCAAGGTCTGGCTGACACTTTTACAACATCTTTGGTGTGTGTTGCATAATGGATAAAACCAATAGTCAGTGCTGTACCCTTCAAACGTCTCTTTAAGCTTTCTGTAGCATCTTGGGAGCAACTCAGTGGAGTTTGGTCTTCAACTGGTGAAGGCTTGCACTGTGTCATGGGTTCTTATTTAAACCATGCCCAATTGGATTGATTCAGACTTAAGAGAGACACAAAAGCACTGGACTCTGGACAGGTGGTTTCTTTTATATCTCCCTATACGGGTTGGAGAGATGTTTTATTCTGTAAAAATAAACGTATAAAAGCGATATGTAAGTGCTTCCTATATTCTATCCTATTGCTATCTCTATACTATTACTGTGACAATTATGACAATTTCTATTACTAAGAGCTACTCTATTCTATACAAATAGTATTCAGTACTATTTCTATTATCTTTTACTGTTACCTATTGCTCTGTTTCAAATACCTACTGTATATACTATGGTCTATACTATTATGTAATGGTATGTGGGAATGACCTTGGGGGACGGGGTGAAGAAATGCTGCCTAGGCAATGGTCAGATAAGAGACAGCACAACCTGCAGCTGCATAGTGAGCAGAGCGAGAGGCTCAGAAGGGATCTCCCTACTTTCTCAGGCTGTAAAGGTGACGGTAGGAGATTTGTACTTTCAGACTTGCAAGATTCTGCTAAAGTAGCCTTACAATAAAGTAGAATTAGCTCATCTTGTTGTGTTTCCTGTCTGGTTTACCTGGGAGGGCTTTCATATTACTAGTTATGCATCAAAGTTTCTCTAAGCCTGTTCTGTCTTAAGTCCCCTCTCTGAGATTTCTTCTCTGTTAATGGCCAGCATGCACAGCTCTTGTACCTTTTTTACACTGTTCTTAATCCTCCTGGGCTTCTATACTTCTTTTCCTCTCTTTTGGACAGTCTATTCCCTTTGAAGGAAAAATACCTTCTTTTTTTTGGCTGCTGTGCCCAGTTTGCTTGTGGCTGCAGAGCTCCAAAACACAGACCTCCTCCCACACCTGTATCAAGGTTGGCAACTGTACCGTGCTGACACTGGGGAGGAGGCTCACCTGGGAAGGAAAGAAGGCAGCCCAGGTGCCTGCAATTTTTTTCAAGCAACCTGCTCTTCCACACACTGCACCTAAGAGCTAGGGGAAGAGGAAAATGGACAAAGTAGACCTTAGTTGACTTGCTTCAGAGGACAAGACAACATCTGAAAAGACAACTGAGACTATAAGACATAATATGGTACCAAATTCTATCTCCTAATTTCTGGAAAGTGTTCTTCCTTTGCAAAGGAGGCTTTTGTATCATTTTCAGGAAGCTTTAGAATTTCTTTAGAATTTCTTCTAGTGGTGCTTTGAACTTACTTGTCATGGTAAAGTGGCAGAGAGTGCCACTTTCTGCCCCTTACAAGCCAATGCAGAGGTATTGCCAGTGTTTTTATTATACATCGACCTGCAGCCTCCCTGTCTCTGCTCCCTGATCAAAAAGTGGCCCTCCAAAGGAGTTTCTCAAAATAGCTTCCCTTGGAATTTAATTTCTCCAGCAGAGGGAGAAATTTTCCAATGGCTCCTCAAAGGTAGAATGCCCCATTAGCAGTGATAGCACTAGACAACTAGTTAAGCACATCATGGGAGCAGGGCCACAACTAGGGTCTGTGTCACCCAGGGCAAACATGGATTCCACGCCCATTTTGGCACCCCCCCAGCACTCATTTTGGTGCCCCCCCAGCGCGGCGCCCAGGGCACATGCCCTGCTGCCCCCACCCCCCCAGTTGTGGCCCTGCATGGGGGAAGGTCTCTCATGTTGTCTTCCATTGGGGTGGATGGATTTAACAGTGCTTATAACCTGCCCCAATCTTGTTGTGAGGATCATGGGTTCAGATATCCCAATAGTAAGAAATCTCTCTGGAACCAGTCAGGTCTCAGTAAAGTATTTCTTTATTGAAAGATACAGTTCCATCTCCACTCCATCTAAAGACTCAAGTGACTTAGATTCCCCAGTTCCCTCCTTTTACTTGCCCCAGTTTCCTGCCTTCATTTGAAATTAAATATTTACAACTGCTATTGGTTTTTACAATGATTCCCAGCAGCATTCTTCACTGTCTGTTTGCTGATAAGATGGTAGCCACTACACTCTGCCATCAGCTTGCTGGCTCAGTCCGTGCTGTCTCCATTTATCACACAGTAATCACTTCTCCCCCTCTCTCCTTTACAACCCATGACAGAGGAGAAGGCCCAGAAGGGATGTTTATGGCTTCTGGGGCCAATCCTCTGACACTCATAGGACTCTGGGTGACATAAACGTATATAAGCACTGTTGTGGCCAAAACCTGGCTCACCTAAAGCAACCAAATCACTTTGAAGATACAACATAGAGGTACTAAGCATGCATCCAGATACAGTATACACTGAGCTCCCAGCAAGGCATTGGCAGCTTGCTGAGCGGCCCTGGTCAACAGCAGAACAGAGCTTATATACCTTTGGTCCATTACCTTACAAAGACAAGGCAAAGAAAAAGACACGGTGTAAATTACAGCATAACACTGGAATGTTTTAGATCAACTCCCAATTCTGGGAGTTGAAGTCCACATCTCTTAAAGTTGCTGAGGTTGAGAAACACTGTTTTAGGTAACCTCATTTGGGTGATCCTTTTATTATTTATCCCTTCCTACTAGGTCAACATGCTAGCTATGCTATCTCTGAGATACGGCCACTGAATATAAACCATCTGGTTTACTGGGCCACAGATTCCTGATTGATTCTTCTCCCTGTTGCAACTCAGGGTCAATTCAGCTTGCTGTGAATGTTTTCTTACAGGCACTTTAAACAGTTTACATGTGTGTGGGGTGTGGGGTGGGGGGTGGGGTGTCAGATAGGTTTGGTAGTGAATGCAGCTCACATGTGCATGCAGGGATACCTTTTACCACCACAGAATGTATAATTATAAGAAGATTATAAAAATGCAATATGTATTTCTCGTTTTCTAGATCATCACAAAATAGAGTTATGTATATGTCCTCCAGGGGGATGGTGGTGTTCCCCAAGGGTGGGGGCTACCAAAAGAGGACCTGTTGTCTGACCCCCTTCCCCATGTTTTTTTCATGGGGGGAATTCTTAACAGGTCCTCCTAGATGACTGGACTGAACAGACAGACAGTCAATTGTGGCAAGGTTCTGCCCAATGTATGTCAGTGCTGGATCATAAAAGGTTTAAAGATAATAATCAACACTTTCAATTCATCCTTGGAGCCTGCTAATGCAGCAACTTTAAAACTGGTATACTCTCAACTGGTGGGATGATCAACTGGTTGGGGCTAGTACAATTTGTACTAGCTATAGCTTCTATGATGTTTCCAAGGGCAGCCAGACCAACTGCACACTGTGGTAGTCTACTCAGGTGGTGATGAGGAGATGCATTATTAAATTAAGGAAAGCCTGGGAAACCAGAGCAGCTTCAGTGAAATATACCCATTTGTTGGCCACTTCCTAAATAAGAAAGCGTAAGAAAACCACACTTCATTTGTTAGGATTTCTCAGACTTTCTCTTCCAAACAGTAAGAGCAGTTTGACAGTAGAGCCAGATATGTAGAGAGGGAGTAACTTCCTTTTGGTAGATGTGTTCAGTGAAGACTTCAATTTGGATTCCTGCACTAAGCAGGGGGTTGAACTCAATAGCTAGATGGCCCCTTCCAGTTATGATTTCATGAGTTTCTAAAATAAATTTTATTTCATTAAATAATGAAGGATGGTCAGACAAAATCTGTGAATCCATCAAATAAATACAGAAGTCATTTTCAGCAAAGCATTCATAAAAATAGTGGGCCATGATCCTGAAATTGATATGAAACATCAGAAGTTCTATACAACAGAGCCAGCTAAAGGGAAAGAAGTTTCAGCAATTTGGAATTTCATACTTGTTGAACCAACTCATCACATTGTTAAACGTTTCAGTTACCTCACACAGAGTTTGTGATTAGAAGTTTCTTAGCATGATAGAAAAGGAGGATATTGCACTGCTAAGTAGTTCTTGTTCCACTCTGATTTAAGTCTAAGGGAAGATCTCCGTCAAGTCAGGTATGACTCTGGTGACTTCATAGATTTATCCATGCAGTTTTCTTGGCAACAATAGAGAAGTGGTTTGTCACTTCTTTTGTTCATATAGAGGGCCAAGGGAATGGCCTTGAAGGGCAGGAGGAAGAGCTGTTACCAAGGCAACAGTCAAATAAGCGGGCCTTGTGGCTGGGCCAAGAAAGTAACTTGAGAAAGCGTCTGAGACAAGCCCCTCCCTAGTCCACATGAAGATGATGGGAGGGAGGGGAAAGCACATCCAGACTTGCAAGATTTTGTTACTATAGCTGTTACAATAAAAGTAGTCCTGATCAATATGTCATTAGTTTCTTAGTCTGGCCTACCTTGTTGGACTGACAGTTCAGGGTGTTTTTTTCCCCCCAGTTTCCCAGTTTATCTTATTGCCTGGCACTTTCTCTTGGTCTCCCATCCCAAATAGTTACAAACTCAGCCCTGCTAAGCTTTTCAAGATCAGTAAGATCACCTTTGTGTTGTCCCCTGATGGGAGGTTGCAGCAACTGCTGACTCCAAATTCCTTATAACCCATGCCTGGTGCAGCATATTCAAACTATTTTTAATGTTACTATTTGGTATTCGCTTACTTCCCCTCTTTCCACCAACATAATAAACAAACTGCCAGCTCAGACCAACAAATCACAAAACTCACAATGACAGGCAGCAAAAGAAAGGAGGAAATATATTCCCTTTCATTAACTTTTTAAAGCTTACTGATTTTGTAGAATTGTTGCCGCAAATTGTAAATGATGTATGAAGTTAAAAATTCATGCCCACCTACTGCATAGAAAGAATAAAAACACAGCTTTGTAATCAGGATGGCTTTGTTTGTGGGGAATGTCTTATATCAGAAACACTCTAGATCCAGGTAGCATATTTGCTGGGGTCATGCTCCATCCATCCTGAACTGAAGGAGGCTCCAGTGCTTTCTGAACACCAGTGGAACATTTTCCATTAAAGAAGCCTATCTGAAATACCAACAGGCCTTAAAATTCTTCACATGCATTTTGGTCAGTAAAGGGAGCACCAGTGGCTTCCAAATAGTTCTGAACCACAGCTCCCAACTGCTGCAATCATTGGTGAAGACCACATTTATATTGAGAGCCAGTTTGGTGTAGTGGTTAAAGGCACTGGGCTAGAAACCAGGAGACCATAAGTTCTAGTCCTGCCTTAGGCACAAAGCTGGCTGGGTGACCTTGCTCCAGTTACTCTCTTTCAGCCTTAGGAAAAAGAAGGCAATGGCAAACCACTTCTGAAAACTTGCCAAGAAAACTGCAGGGACTAGTCCAGGCAGTTGCCAGGAGTCAACAGTGACTTGAAGGCATCCACCCACACACAAACATTTATATTGCCCTGTCCTTGGCCAGATCAGGGATTCTAAGAGGCAATAGTGCAGTTGAAAAGTCTAATTTCTAATTCTAATGCTAATGAGTCAAAGCCAGATCAGGCTAAGTCTTGGTCAGGCTCTAGAAGGAGAAGACAAAGAATAAATCAGGACCCAGACAGCAAAAGAACAGTAAAACATCAAGATATATCAAGCAATCAAAACTCAAGGCAGAAGAGTAGCTAGTAACACATATTCACAAATGATAGTTGTTGCTTCCAGCTATGTTTCATACAAGGGGCTGTAACTACCCTACCTCTAGAACAGCATCCCACCAGAGATTTGCACAGCTCCCGCCCTATAAGGGTTCCATAAGTCTTTGAAAACATGGTGTTGCTCCCAGGCCTGGAGTTAGGTTGTTTGTTGAGCCCCTGGCAGGGTTTTGTGTGTGTGTGTGTGTGATGTAATGTGTGATTTGGTCTGGGCACACATGTTCTTTTCTTTTTTAATTGTCTTTTTCTCTTTTTCATTATAGAAGCCACCCAAAGTCATGGGAGACAGGTGGCCTTCCAAATATAATAAACTAACTAACTGAATGTGTGCCTTCAAGTCAGCTTGACTCCTGGCAACTGCCTGGATGAGTCCCTGCAGACTAACTAACTAAACTACCCTTATTCAGATGGTGCTCATCAAGACTGATTTAGCCAGAAGATTGTTGAGTTTTTCCTACTAATAGATTAAGCTGCTGTTGTACCTAGTCATTTTGGCCGGGTGAAAAGGTTGCAATTGATTGTCTCCTCTCACGTGCTTCATGCAAATCACCTGGGGGGGAGGAAATCTGCCTGGACTTGTTCTTACTTCCTCTTTTTTCTCTGCCGGCAATGTAGCCGAGCAAGGCTTGCTCCAAAGGGAGCTAAGTCCTTTAAATGTGTTTTGCTTTTGTTTTTGCTTTCTGTAAATAAATTATTTTTATAGAAATGCTTGGTGTGTGACTTTTTTGACCTCTCCTGGGCTAAAGGAGAGGCATCTGCCAACAAAGATCATCAGTTTCTCAAACTTGGCAACATTAAGATTTGTGGACTTCCTAAAGTTGTCAAGTTGTCCACACATCCTAAAGTCAAGTTTGAGAAACACTGATCTAGATATATGGACCTACTGACAAGTGCATTTGATTCCCAAGGGGCTTGCTCTAATGTAATGGTGTACTTTGTGCCTGCTTGTGATTGACCCAGCAATGCCACCATTCACATTGGCTGGGTAGCTGTCTTGGTGGGTCTAGATCAGGATCTTGAGCTTCTGAGAACTGATTCTGGCCTATGTTAAGGCCTGACATAGCCAATGCAGAGGGTTGGTAACACTCTTTTTCTCAAACAAAGCTGTAATGTAAGTGCTAAAACTAACCCATGCTTAAGTCTGAGGAATTTAATAGGTAAATAGAATCTATCTATCTGTGTGTATTACTATATATACTGTATATATAGTAGATGAGGACCAGAAGACAGCAGTGGTGATAGATGTAGGGGTGCCAAGTGACAGCGACATCAGGAAGGAGTATAAGAATCTGGAGAAGTACCAGGACCTGAAGGAGTAACTAGAGAGGATGTGGAAAGTGAAGGCCAAAGTGGTCCCAGTGGTGGTAGGAGCATTCCGGAGAGTGTGATTCTTCAGCTGGGAGGGTGACTCCAACAGATCCCAGAAACATCAGAGCTCTCTGTCCAGAAGAGTACAGTGCTAGGAAGAGCTAAGACACTACACAGATCCCTCAAACTCCCAGGCCTCTGGTAGAGGACCTGAGATTGAGGAAGACACATACCACCCATAGGGGTGAGAAGGGAATTTAATTTTTTTTCTTATATAACTTAGAGAGAAAAAGTAACGAAGATAAGTCTGATTTATAATGTATAGAACAGTGCTTATATTATTGGAACTTATGTAAAGTAAACAATAAAAGTATCAACAGAACTATTATAGTGGACCTTCAATTACCTGTCCTATAGTGTTGCTGTGGTGGAAGAAAATAGAGAAGGAAGTGTACTTATGCTGCTTTGATCTCTTGTAGGAAAGGTGTAATATAACTAATCAATAAACAAATTTACATATCACCATTCCGAAGATATATTCCCAAGACAACACAACGAATATGTATAATCTGGTAAAAACAAACACTAATGCAAAAACATTAAAAATATCTAATCCATTATTTAATACATTAAATGATTAATAACAGTTGTTTTAAAAATGCCTGAGAACAAGTCCTCAGTAGAAGATCTTTAACATTAATTCAGAGAGGTTGATGTGGAATTGTTTCTTAATTTACAGTTCTTTAGGGATGTGATGAAATTCTAAAAGTTTTCAGATGGAGGATTTATTATGAATGCATTCAGGCAGTCAAGTAGTTTTGAGCTAACTTGCAGAGCTGGATTTTCCAGTCCTAAAGTCAGTGAAACATGGTCATGCCTTCCTCCTATCACACACATACTCTCACACCCATATAAAAAAGAAGTGACGAGGACCTATAACTTTCAGATGCAGGAGCCTAGCAGATGCATATAAAAAAAAGGAAGAAATAATCCATTTCCTTCCTTCTGATCGTGGATAAAACAGGAAGTTTAGCCCTTCAGTGCTAAGATGAATGCCCTCTTCAGTTAAAAGATGAAGGTTGCTCATTAACCAAAGACATCAGGGGCAGGTGACCCCTCTACCCCACATGAGAGTTTCTAGGGTCAGATTACAGCCCTCCAGTCCAGAATCTTGAGATCAGGGAAGATCCCACTACTTTCCTGTTAAAAATGTTCTTCTTTTCTGGTGTTGAATGAAGAAGAGGAAATATGTTGATGGTAACAGAAGTAAGTAAGCCTCATGTGGCACAGAGTGGTAGGTGGCAGTATTGCAACCGAAACTCTCCCCACGACCCGAGTTCAATTGTAGCAGAAGCTGGATTCTCGGGTAGCCGGCTCAGGTCGACTCAGCCTTCCATCCTTCCAAGGTTGGTAAAATGAGTACCCAGCTTGCTGGGGAAGGTGATGACTGGGGGAGAGAATGGCAAACCACCCTACTCTATAGTCTGCCAAGAAAACATCACAAAAGCAACATCCCTCCAAAGGGTCAGACATGACTTGGTGCTTGCACAGGGGACCTTTTACCTTCCAACAGAAGCAAGTAGGAGAGAAGGCATGACAGCATGGATACATTATCAGAAATGGGGGAGAAGGGAGAAGAAGAAACAGAAATTGTGGTTCTGTGGGGTAGAAAGGAAGAAGCAGGGATGTTTGCAGAATATGGTCAAAAAGTCAGCATGACAATGAAATTGAAGAACATGAAAAAACAATTGCACCATTCTGCCAGTCACCATGACTTTTTTAAAACCATAACTTGTGGATATCCCCAGAAGGAAGAGATGGTATCAGTAGTGGAAAAAGGGGAAGACAGGTAGGGCAACTTTAAACCTGGAGCATTCCTGACCCCACACAACCTTGTTTAGGAAGCTTTTAAAGAACTTCTTCCCTAAACTGGCAAGACATGTCTCCAGCTGAAATTTTAGAATGTAATAAGGCCTTCTAAAGTTAATACAAATCAACTCACTTAACAAGCTAATGATACTTCGGGGAGTTTACTAACCATCTGTGGTGCTTCCTTCCAGCCACCTGTAAGCATGCTTTATTGGTTTCCTTAACGATTTCAAGTTGATATGCAGCTGATGAGAGACTAAATCTGGCTGTGAGGGAAACAGAGGTAGAAAGTATGACCACTTTTAAAGGGAGTGACAGGAGAGTTACAGCAAGACAGGTAGCTCGTTAGGGGAGAAATTCACATTGGGAGAACTGTCTTTCCAGCTTTAAAGACTTATGATTAGAGTTAGACTTGCTCTAAAAGCACAAACTCATCTTGTAGCTGAGCATGGCCATGAGGGCATAAAACCTGCAGAAGATGTAACTATCTGCCTCACAGATGTTCCCAAAGGATTCAGGCACACCCACACCACAGGGCTAAAAAAAAAAAAAAGCAATGGAAAAGACGGAGTTCTCACTGCATTAGTTTGCAAAAAGGAAAAATATACCTCAGGTGATGGCAGCAGCTAGCTGACCTTGCGTGTTTTGGTAAGCCAAGCAGAGACAGCCCTGATTAGTACTTGGATGGGGGGCTGCCTGGGCATTCCAAAGCTTTGGCTAGACTAGGAAGTTGAAAAGATACCATTCAAGAAGGCTCTGAGAAACTGCTTTGTAACACTATCAAGAAAGCAGCATGAATGCAGTCACCAGAAGTCAAGGTCATTCTAATGCTTTCAAGAAAAAAACACAAAACAGAAAAACCAGAAGCACCCTTTATTAAGCCTGAGCCATGCATTCCTTTCAGAAATGACAAAAATGGTCTCCCTTAATCAGACTATGGCTCAGATTATGGTTCAGACTATGATTCATAGGCTATTGGATAAGATGGGGGTGCTGTTGATGGGTGGTCCACGCATTCTGAAAGGGATCCCTCCTAAATCAGGTTACATGCACCCTTCAAAAGTCACCTTTGCAGCCTTAGTCCCTTTCCAACATAATATTTAATATAATAAAAAGTTCATACCAACTGCATTTTAATTAATTGATTTTTTAAAATACTTTAGCCTCCTGCCCATACACTATTCAAAAGATTTAATATGACCAATGGGCTCCAAAACATCATGCACACCTCTGCTAAAAGACAAGCTTTGTAGACAGGTGCGTGTGCGTTTGTGTGTGTGTGTGTTTAAAACCTTTAAAATTAAGATTGAAACATACAAAGTAAAGAAGAAAAGAGAAAAAGAAAGAACACAAAGAGAAAGGAAAAAGTGCAAGAAAAGAAAAAAAATTAAAGGAAAATAGAAAGAAAAAAGATACAAAGCTGTGGCTTCCAATATTCTTCTGTCAATCAGTCCAATCAGCTGCCTCATAAAGTGGCATGTTCCCCTTCATTGGAAGTCTCCAGTCAGAGACTAGATATCCGTCTCTCCGAAATGCTTTTATAGAATAAATGCTGTACTGAGCAAGGGGTTGGATTAAATGACCTCTGAGCTCCCTCTTGACTCTGTAATTCTATGATCAGTTGATTTTTTTCCCCATAGACAAGCTTCACTCATTATCAGCTGCACTTGCAGCTTGTAGCGATACAATCCAGATGTGGGTTTGACATCTGAGGTAGCAAGATAATCAGATGTCAGATAATTATATAAGAGAAGGCAGAGAACTTCATTCCTTCCATGGGGGAAAACTATTAAAAATTGCCTCAGCCTGAGAATGCAGCTTCTATTAGCACCTTTTCAAAAGGAAATACTCTCTTGTGGATCAGCCAATCATCAACCTATGCATATTCATGGAAATTTATCTGAAGATTCCTCTTATTGCAATCAAGAATACAGTAACAATTGATTCTCCACCTCTGACAATCATGTTCAGTACTAAATACAATCATGCATAGCTTTGCTCTTCAAGGTGACCTCAGATGGTGCTATATCTAAAAAGGGCAAGGAATGAATAGAGCTGTTCTCTCTATGGGTGTATGCAATAATTCAAATTATGTTTTAATTGGCAGCACTGGAGGCTAGATACATGGTAGCACAAATACATTACCGTCATTGTTATTTGAAGCACATTTTCTCAAGATAGACAGATAAGGGACTAAATATGACATTTTAAAGGGAAGATTAAAATATAAAAGTGATTAGGTAGCAAGCACCAAAAAAAATATCCATGCAAATCTTGCCAGCCATCTGTATGGTTTAATTCCAGCCTGGGGGATTGTGGGGGATGAGGACAGAAATCCCTATCTATATAGGAAGGCATTATGATCTCTACCGGAGATGCAAAAGCTAGAATGTTGACAGTTCCTATATTCATACGGTGACCATATTTTCTTGGAAAAAATAAAGAACAAACCAGAAAAAGTATCAAATCTCAAAGAGGTTCATAAGGATAAAAAAAAATGTTTATATTTATAAGTTTGCTTTACAAAGGAAAATTCAAGACCAAACCAAGAAAAACTTCACAGAAACACATATTCTAATACAAAAATCTAAAATCAATCAGAATATGTAAATTTATTTTAAACAGACAATTCAATTTCCATATTTTTCTCATGAAAGTGAAAGATTGTGCATTAAGTGATCCCATTTGTATAGCAGAAGTTAAATGACCAAAATAAAGGACAAAAGTGAGTTTTTGAAAAATAAATAAATTTAAAGGACAGCTTTCTGAAATAAAGGACTAACCTTTATAATAAAGGACATGTGGTCATTGTATATATCCAGGAATTCTTATGGGAAATTCTATCTGAGAAATCGTATCTACATACAGGGAATGAATGCTTCATTATTTAGTCTGAAGAATTCAGAATTTGAGAAAGCTGAGCCTTCCATTAAGTAGATTCTGGGGTCAACTCTTTAATGTTTCTGTTTAACATCTTACACTACTATTCCCTATGCCCAATGCCCTCCAAGCCAGGCTGTTTCTCCTAGGTGTGGGAAAGAACCCCACTCCAGTCACTGATGTCAAAATAAAAGTCAACTTCCTATCTAGATAGATTCTATATATGGACTATGGGGAAAGGGAAAACTTCTTTCTCCCATCAAGCAACGAAGTAAAAACAGCATTATGGTATCAAACCCGCCACAGCAGTTTTGAAACAAAAAAACTCTGACGACCAAGGCAATGTGGTCTTTGCATGGCACAAACATATCTGGTTCAATGTAAGTGGAGTTGTTTTGGAAGAGTCCATAGCACAAGAAACAATTGAATATATATGGTGTACCAAAAGTCAGGACTCATAGACCAATTACACATTTTATTATTTTTGTTTTTCAAAGAAAATGTTACTGTACTTAGGAATGTTCAACCATCATGAGTCAAAGAAGTAAGGAAGTTTTTAGAAGAAAATGGCAACCAATTTGAACGTTTAATGTAATTTATATAATGCATTATCTATGGGGCCTGACTTTTGGCACACCATGTTTGTGTTTGTGTATGTATGTATATGTGTGTGTGTGTGTATATATATATATATATGAACACTCATATATATATATAGAGAGAGAGTGTCTACTGGGCCAGAATTATCTATCCAGCAGATGATCTTATCTTCTATGGTGGTTGCACTCTATAATCTAATCCACAAAGGCAAAGGTCTTTAGATAGGACACCAAGTACCCTGACAACATTCTCAAAACTCATCTGACAAAAAGTAGATCTGGGACCAAAAAAAAAAAAAAGCCTAATTCCAAAATTGCTTTGTTGTTGTTTATTTGTTTAGTCGCTTCCGACTCTTCGTGACTTCATGGACCAGCCCACGCCAGAGCTTCCTGTCGGTCGTCAACACCCCCAGCTCCCCCAGGGACGAGTCCGTCACCTCTAGAATATCATCCATCCATCTTGCCCTTGGTCGGCCCCTCTTCCTTTTGCCTTCCACTCTCCCTAGCATCAGCACCTTCTCCAGGGTGTCCTGTCTTCTCATTATGTGGCCAAAGTATTTCAGTTTTGCCTTTAATATCATTCCCTCAAGTGAGCAGTCTGGCTTTATTTCCTGGAGGATGGACTGGTTGGATCTTCTTGCAGTCCAAGGCACTCTCAGAATTTTCCTCCAACACCACAGTTCAAAAGCATCGATCTTCCTTCGCTCAGCCTTCCTTATGGTCCAGCTCTCGCAGCCATATGTTACTATAGGGAACACCATTGCTTTAACTATGCGGGCCTTTGTTGTCAGTGTGATGTCTCTGCTCTTAACTATTTTATCAAAATTTGTCATTGCTCTTCTTCCAAGGATTAAGCGTCTTCTGATTTCCTGACTGCAGTCAGCATCTGCAGTAATCTTTGCACCTAGGAATACAAAGTCTTTCACTGCTTCTACATTTTCTCCCTCTATTTGCCAGTTATCAATCAAGCTGGTTGCCATAATCTTGGTTTTTTTGAGGTTTAGCTGCAAACCAGCTTTTGCACTTTCTTCTTTCACCTTCATCATAAGGCTCCTCAGTTCCTCTTCACTTTCAGCCATCAAAGTGGTATCATCTGCATATCTGAGATTGTTAATGTTTCTTCCAGAGATTTTAACTCCAGCCTTGGATTCCTCAAGGCCAGCTTGTCGCATGATGTGTTCTGCATACAAGTTGAATAGGTAGGGTGAGAGTATACAGCCCCGCCGTACTCCTTTCCCAATCTTAAACCAGTCTGTTGTTCCATGGTCTGTTCTTACTGTTGCTACTTGGTCGTTATACAGATTCTTCAGGAGGCATACAAGATGACTTGGTATCCCCATACCACTAAGAACTTGCCACAATTTGTTATGGTCCACACAGTCAAAGGCTTTAGAATAGTCAATAAAACAGAAATAGATGTTTTTCTGAAACTCCCTGGCTTTTTCCATTATCCAGCGGATATTGGCAATTTGGTCTCTAGTTCCTCTGCCTTTTCTAAACCCAGCTTGTACATCTGGCAATTCTCGCTCCATGAAGTGCTGAAGTCTACCTTGCAGGATCTTGAGCATTACCTTACTGGCATGTGAAATGAGTGCCACTGTTCGATAGTTCCAAAATTGCTTGGGAAGTCAAAATTATGAATAACGTGAGTTGGATAAAGTGGAGGAAATACAGATCAAATATGCAGATGACAAGTTATGCTTGTCCATCTTTCTTGGCAAAGATTATTCCCACAGGAAGAACCAGTAATTTCAGTGCTGAAATTAGCTCCAAACTCCTATTGAAGTGGATCTCAAAAGGAAGCTGAACTTAAATCAGGAGCCACTCATTCAGACCCAAGAAGGTAAATCTGGCTATAGGCCTAAAGTTTTTCAGCTCTTGTGATTCCAGTATTTTTTTCCCAAAACTGAATTCACTATGGCCTCCTTTAATGTGGCTAAGAATATTCCTTCATGGAATGGACTAGAGTGGGAAGCTGAAAAACATCCCAAAAGAAGGCAGTGGCATTGCGTTCATCTAGTCACCAGGGAGCTAAGCCCAAATTCAAGTAAACATTCTCTTTCTACCTCCTTCCTATAGTACTGTGAGATGATGCTCACAAACTAAAAGAAGAAGCAGAGAACAATGTGATTCTTGCCTTCTTCCCAAAATTGTTTCCTCCATGGGACAACCTTTCACCACTCTCCCACTGCTTGGGATCAGCCCTGCATGGTACCTTCTGCCAGCATCATGTTCAAAGGGAACACCCCACCCATATCTTTATAGGCCCTCACAGGTCTGCATTATGCCAATGTCCAAGGAGGTGGGGCTCTTCTTAACGAAGCCACAGATAGAGATCACAGGCCACTGGTGATGCTGCTGCTGCTCTCTAAAAACACTTTGATAGGGGCACTGTCCATTTGATATAAGGGAGAACTATTGCTATCTCTCACCTTCAGACAACAATTCTCCTTTCATAGCAACCGGTAATAACAAATTATTAGACATATAAATATGAATGGGATTTAGCAGCGCCCAGTCAAATGAAAGCCCACACTTTAGAGATAAAAGGCAACCTGGGGAAATGTGAAATGCACATCCAACAAATCAATGGATCTGTCAGGAGAAGATAGTCAGAAAAAGTGATGAAAGAATAATCCTAAGCAAACTTCTAACAATAAAATTTGGTTTCTCTCCCACAGGCATTGGGTCTCTGCCATCAGGGCAACAGCTCACTGATCCTTGAGCTAGAAAACTTGTGAATATCCCCAGTGCTTTGCTCTGAACAAAAGGATGAGAGGCCTTCATTCACAAGCATGCATGGTACTTTTGCACACAACCATAAATACGCATTTATGGACCAGCATAAACTGATACCAAGGAATGTGACAGGCCTGTGCCACAAGGAACAACCCAAAGTGAATTAGGAGAAGAGCGACTGCTCAGCAATGTGGTGGATTTCAGTAACACTGCTGGTTCTCAGGAAGGAGGGAGCACATTCCAAGCAGCAGAGCAAGATAAAAGTATTGGAAGTTTTGGCAAATCCAACATGCCTCATTAACATGTAAATTAAGTTGTCCCACAATACAACTCAGAGGAAGCTGTTTGTTGCCACTCCCACTTCCTCTTTCCCCCTTCTCCACCCAGGGAGAGGCAGCATGGATGCTGCTCTCTTCATCAGGGCCATGTGCTTGGGCCTTGATGAGGAATTCTGCCCCTTTCTTTCACAAACCTCTTGGCAGCTGTAGGGCTGAGAGTTTAGGGAAAACTATGTAATTAGAAAGAAAAGAAGAACAGAGGAACTTCATCTTTTCCACCAAGATGGATGTAGCAGAAGCAACAAAGAATAAAGTCAGTAAGCTTCTTTTTACTTATCTTAACCTAATGTGTCTAATGCGTGATTCTTTATGCTTGGGAGGGCTGAACGTGTAAGAGCAATAACCTGTGTTTCTCTGGCATGCTCATTGAAGCTATCTAAGATAATTTTCTTTTTCTGTGCTAGCTTCTAAGCTGTGTTATAAGCTGTGCTCCATTTCAGTGGTTCTAGCAGGCCACTGAATTGGCTTCAAAAAGAAGACACAGTTCGGCATTGGAATGTGGGAAAACTAAGAGGTTCAGAATAGCCCCACCCTAGAGCCTTCCCAGGTTATTTCCCTTTAGGTTAGGACGAGTAGCTTTAGATTCTGTTTATATGGTGTGAGCAAATAAAGAACAGAAATTTGACTGGATCAATTCTCTGAAGTTCTTGGGCTTGGCCTGACAAGTATTTTGGAAACAGGAAGCTGGGTTGAGAATCTTCCAGAGTTCAAAAATGACGACAGTCCAAAGTATCTCCCTAGGCAACAGATGGGATCAGGGAGAGCTTGCTATCCAAGAATGGCTGAAGAGGAACAGGAAACTCTTTTATATTTCTTCCTGTTCAAGGTGCTTCCAGGCAGAACTATCTGCAGGGAAAGTTAAAAAAAAAATCAAAATGATGGCTGTGAGTGCATAATTGACATCTAGTCCCTTTTTAACATGAGTGAGACATTGTGCACACATTAAATAAACTACTTGCATGTGATGGGGGAAAAATGAAGCTTTAATTGTGGCTTTTAGTGACTAAAGGGTTTGCTTTGAAAGGAACAATATTAATATGGTCTAATTACAGGTGAGAGATTATATCTCAAATTGCATTTATACCTGTATTGGAGAAATCGGAAACCATCTTTCGTTTCTTCACTTTTATAGTCTCTTCTTTGTTCTTTAGCTATCTTTTCTTGCTTTTCTATATTTTTTTATATTGTATTGTAACTATATATGTTGAAATTGAATAAAGTTCTTAATAAAATAAAAAAAAGCAGGACTTGGGTCACCCAGTGACAACTACCACCTTGATCTTTTTGAGTTCCCCCTCCCCTCCCAGATGCCCCTGAATGCACAGGGATAGGATCAGTTGTGAGCCCACTGAACAGTTGATCTCTGAAGTTTCAAAGGCCACTGACCTGTATCCAGAAGAGAACAGACTGACTGTGTTCATACATGCTTAAGCTAGTTCCCAAATCAGCCCATTTTCTGGGCTTGTGCAATACACTCCAACATCAGCGAATTAAACCTACCACATTTAGTATGTTCCTTTGCTACTGCTGGGTCTTTCTCTGTCCTGGCTACATGCATTGTGGGGATGCAGCCTCTGGGAAGTTTAAGACAGTGATTCTCAATCTTTTTGGACCTGTGGCACAATATTGAATATAGTAGTAGTTCTGTGGCACACCAGGAAATTATTAATCATATATATGTATTTTTAAATGTGTAAGACATGTTTTGAGGGGAAGGTATACAATTCTTTTCGATATCTGCACTGTATTGAATATACAAATTATACAGAATATTCATAATACAAAAATATTGAAAAAAAAAAAAGACAAAAATCTCATGGCACACTAGAAACAAGCCCATGGTACACCTGTGTGCCATGGCACACTGGTTGAGAACCACTGGTTAAAGGCATTTCCCTGTTGCACAGAAATGCTGCCTCCATCCTGGCTCAGAACTTTCTCTTCAGCCTTGCTGGCCATTCCTACTTTAAATGTATTGAACTCTGAAATAAAAATAAAGAGTGGGTATAGGGAGACTGCCAGTATTCTATTTGATGCCCCGTCCATCAGACAAAATAACTACTCAGTTCTGAAGAAATCACTGTAATTACTGAAAACTGGACACAAAGTAGAGGTACAAAAGCTGGAACATTTATTGAACAAACTGAGGACATGAGTAAAACACACACGTGGCTAACATAAGTAAACTTTTCAATACAAGCATTTGATCCAAGATCAGCTGTTTAATTGTAGCTGTGCCCTCTAATTCTGGGCAGAGGCAGACCAGCTGCTGATTTCCAAAACTGGTAAATAGAACCTTCATTTTCAGAAACTGCCTATTCCTTATGGTGAAGAAACTATAAGA
Source organism: Candoia aspera (assembly GCF_035149785.1). Taxonomy (NCBI): domain Eukaryota; kingdom Metazoa; phylum Chordata; class Lepidosauria; order Squamata; family Candoiidae; genus Candoia; species Candoia aspera. The sequence continues at coordinate 328,151,634 of NC_086153.1, forward strand.
AGATAGTTATGTTTTTTTTTTTGTAAGCCTGTGGTTGACTGCTGTTGAGGGTGACAAGTGGTGACCCAATGGCTAGCAGTATTCTTTCAGGGCAGGCAGATGAAGTCTGGAAAGTTCTGACCAAACAGATATTCCTATATCGCAGCTGCCCAATGTAGATGCCTGCTTGGGATGACTTTCACTCCTTGGGCGACCCTGATGGGAATGTATACTCCTGGCATATATTCCTAGCGTTCTTCACTCATCCCTCTGAGAAGCAGCCCCCACCACCACCATGATGAGGCAACATAGCAGGACTTGGGGGTTACTTTGATTTAGGAAAGATTTAATCAAAATGCCCTTTCAAAGGGAATCACCAGTGTCAGACTGGAGTGGCTGCACCATTTTGTATCAGACAATTGAAGGAGCTTTTGCACAGGTACACCCTTGTGCAAAAGAAACTTTTCTCTTTGTCAAAGTGGCCAAAGTGAATCGACCCACTTCAAGGCCTCAATGGAACCATACTAATTTTTCAGTTGGAATGGAACAGTGTTGAACAAAGCCTGTTTGAAAGCTGAGTCTCCAATTTCCTGCTCAAAATTTGCACCGAAAGAACAAAATAAAGCCTGTCAGATTAGACCGGTGTTTTTCGAACTTGGCAGCTTAAAGATATGTGGACCAACTCCCAGAATTTCCCAGCCAGAATTCCCCAGCCAGTTGAAATCCACATATCTTAAAGTTGCCAAGTTTGAAAAACACTGGATTAGGCCATAAGCTCATCTAGTCCAGCATTCTGTATTACAGAGAGGCCAACTATATGCATTTGGGAAGCTCATCAACCTGGAGAGTGGTAGCCTGTTCCACTCTTGATTCCCAGAAACTAGTATTCAAGGTATGCTTCAGGGGGTAGCAAATAGCCATCAAAATCAATAGCTGATGATAGCCTGATCCTCCACAGACCTGTTTTGTGCCCTTTTGAACCATCCAAATTGGCAGCCCTCCCCACCACACCTGGCAGCAAATTCTCCCACTGAATTATGTGTTTTTTTGAAAAAAGTATTTCCTTCCATCGGTCCTGAATCTCTTCCTATTTAGTTTTTGTAGGTGACCTGGAGTTCTAACAGTGTGGGAAAGGGAGGTTACTATCTTTCTTTCCATATTATCTATGCCATGCATGATTTTTTTTAAAATACCTTTACTGTGTCTCACCTTCGTTCCAAGCTAAAAAGCCCCACTTCCTACAGGTCTCAAATTTTGGCAAGCCAGTTTGAAGGAGTTTGATGAGGACACAAGAATTTGGGAGTGCATATGGCCCTGGGACTCAGATTGCCCAGCCCTGCTGTAGGACATCCATTGAGCTCATTTTATTGATAACATAGATAAATGATAAAGTGATGCATCCAAGTATATGTAAACCAGCCATGGAGCCTGCCTGCTTTTGTATAACTTCACAGGCCAAGGACAGAAAAGCTTGCCACTGCTGCTATGAGGGAGACAAAATTGCAAGCAGCCATGCCAGTTCTCCTTCTGCAAAGTGCCTCCACAGTCTGCAGATAATTACCATGTAACCTCTGCAAAGGGCTCCCTACCTCTGCAAAATATCTGTCCATTTGACAGGTGTTATTGTTTGCAGGGGATCTGATAAATGAGCTTGAAGAAATGGAAGGCAACTGCTTCCAACAGGTTTCAATTGGCTTCTGCAGTCCACCTCCACCAAATAAGACTTTTGATAGGTAAAATGGAAAAGCTCCATCAGAAAGGCTTCTGCAGGGAGTAGGCATTAGTATATGGGAAGGCAGGCAGGCAGGCAGGCAGGCAGGCATACAAAACAAAATACTGCAAAGCCCAGGCAGCCACTTCATCATGGAACTGGACACTTCTATGAATAGATCTGCAAATGCTCAAGGATTGAGAGTCTCATACATGCTAAGTTGTGAAGACTGAAGGGACTTTATATTAGCAACGTTGATCTTTTGTTTAAATTCATGAAATGAACTTTTAATGTGGGCTATGGAAAATACAAAGCCTGAGGTCATATGGGTTATACCATGATCTACAAGTTATCAACCAGCAGTTATATGGAAGAAGGCCTTCTCAGGGGTGGCTTCACCCTCTGAAATACCCTCTCCACTATGTTCATGGGGCATCAGTTGCAGAAACCTAAACAGGAGGACCTTTATACCTGAGCTTTCCAAATACTTGCTTCGGGAGCTGCATTGGTTGTCAGTGTGTTTGTAGGTGCAATCAAAGGTGTGGTTGTCACCTTTAAAGCCCTTCATGGCTTGGAACTGGGTTACCTGAGGAACCATCTTTTCCCAGTTGTCTCTACCCATCCAATCTGGTCCAGCAGGATGAGCATGCTCTGGGTCCCATCAGCCAAGGAATGTTGACTGGCGGTGTCATGAGTACTGATGGTGAGCAGGAGGGGGCCACTATCCAGGGGCAAAAACACATGCGTAGTTTAGAGACTTTGAGCTGTCATTCAAAGAGACACAGAACAGACCTGCCTTGACTTTGGGGGGTTTATCTGTCTGAGCTTTCCCACGCTTCTTCAGTTTGGTAGGATTTTCTGTCTACTATAGCAATAATAAAGCACTAGAGACTTCTTCCTTGTCTCGGCGTGGTTCTTGCTTAGTTAGGACAGGCGGGGACCAGGAGACATGCTTTTTCTGCTGTAGCACCTGCCCTCTGGAATATCCTCCCTCCTGAGATTAGGATGGCCCAGATCCTGTTGACCTTTCAGAGGGCCTTGAAGTCCTGGCTATGTGCCCAGGCCTGGGGTCCTGAGTGTGTGAAGTGTCCTGTTTCCTGGTTGTGCTGACATTGAGGGATTTTAATATCTCTTGGCTGCTATTTTTATTTAATTTCTTTTGTACCATTTTAATTGTTGACTGTTTTTATGATTGTTGGCCTCCCAGAGTCATTGGTTTAAGATGGGTGACTACATAAATTGAACAAATGAACGAACGAATGAATAAATCTATGTGCCTGTCTGAGATTTTAAGCACAGTTTTGTTAAATTGCTTCTCTGTTAAAGCAAGTACCTGCATTTTAACTATTACTTTAATACTGTAGCACTATTGTGTTGCTTTGAGATCTCATTTCCAACAGAGGACACAATGTAAAGACTGACTAAATCAGCCATCCAATGTATTGTTATGCATTTGTATCTTGCTTTGTTCTGCAGTGCTGGGACAGACAAGCTTACAGCAAAAATAAGATAATAAGAAATATTCAAAATACAGCAAAATAGCCATTTGTTTCAATGATATGAAGCAGTCAGAAGTAAAAAAGTCAATCACACATGAAGGATTTTTGCAATAAAATAAAAATAGTAACTTACTGGCTAAAACACAGTGACCTTACACTGAATCATTATCTTACACTGAATCATTAGCATTAGCATTGAATCATCAGGCTGAGGAATGCCATAAGACCTTCTCCCCGCTTTGCAGGAATTCATAATAAAACATCCCTGACAAATGGCTGTTTAACCTCTCACAGAACACATCTAATGAAAATAAGACCATCATTTCTCAATGATTTCTCTAAATCATTGCTGCTTCTCTCAAACTGTTCCTATGGTTAGGAAATCTTTCCCGACAACCAACTGGAATCCACCTTCCTGAAACTTAACTCCATTATTCTGTGACCTTAATCATGTGATAATCGGAGAACCTTTCTTGATTTTCTTTTGTGTGATGCCTCTTCAGATATTTGTGGAGTGCTTGCATATCCACTGTCAGGTTTCTCTTCTCTTCTATTTCCCCAGCCTCCAAAGGGAATGTAGATTTGGCCTTGGGAAGGAAGAAACAAGCCACTAATGGAGGACTTGCAGAAGAAATTGCAAAGTCCTGGGAAAGAGAGATGTGTGGGACAGAAACACAAAATAACCTCGCCTTGACTTTGTTTAGTATAAGATGGGACAGAAGGAAACTTGGATAGGTTTCTGTTATTCTACCTTACTACAATGAAAACCATTCCTGGAATCCCAGGTAGGAATCTTGCCAGCTCTTCAAGGCAGAACAGGTCAGAAACAGTCACAGGCAGATTTACAGGAATGCGGCAAACCCTGATTTGGCTTAGGAATGAAGATTAAAGGGGTTTGCTAAAGGCTTTGTCTGAACGAAGAGTGTATGAAGACAACTCAGCAAGTTGGCAAAGTCCAGAGTAATGGGGTTGCAAATATTCCTAGGTGTTTTCCTTAGAAATACTGCAATCTGTCTTGGAACTGAGCAAATCTTTGGCTCCAGGGTGCATTTCTTGGAGATCTTGGCAATATCAGCTTCAGTCTAAGAGCTTTTATCTCTTTCTTATAAGTTCCAATTCCATTTTAATTTAGTAAAACATAAGTATTAAATAATTCACTACCCTGGCTTGAAACAGCTCTCCTGATAGTTTGAAAACACACAAAGGAAGGTTGCTAAAGATGCTGCTTTTGAGTAATGCAGTTCTGCCAAATAAAATAGCCATAATTCCCTCTGAGGTTTCCTTGGACTGCCTAAAAACAAGCAGCTCAGCAGAGCAAACCCAAGATTTCTCCAGGACTGTTTTAAGAATAGACTGAATATCTGGATACTGGTAAAGCACCTCACCTGAAGCCCTACATTTTATTAGGAAAGAGCATGGTCACATTTCAAATGGATGCAGGGGAGATGCCAAATGGGAGGTCTGAATGGCCAGTGAGCTCTGCTTTTCTCCTTTGCAAGACATCTATTTTTCTTGGTTAGCTTGTTTAAAGTACCACTGAGCTAGGTACCAGTATCTAGGCTGACTTAGTTGATCTCAGAAAAGGCCAGGGTCAGACATATTTAGCAGCTGGATGGGAAACTACTAGGGAATCCCAAACTGTAGGCTAGTCTGGAAAACTAAAATGTTCTAGAAGGCAGGCAATGGCAAATGCTATGGCTGCTCTAAAAGTCACACGGGTGTGTCCATGACGTTGCCAGAGGTTGAGCTGGCAAGATTTCATTTTCACCTAATTTACAGTGAGTTAATAGAAATACTAAAATAATACTTCAAAAATAAAAAATAATCTAAAACCATAAGCTATGGTTTATGTGTTTTTTTATCATTTTTTTACACAACAGTAAAGAGATTGGTTCCCTCCATTCAGTGGGGAATGCATTTCTGAGACTCAGGAGGCTCAACACAAATCATCACCTTTAGATAACCAGGAACCAGTCTGTGCCAATTAATGTAATAACCCAAACTCTCCATCTCATTTAATCAGAAGGAGTCTGATAGGACCTTTTCTGACTAACAACTTTTATAAAAAATCATACGCTTTTGTGAGATGCAGCTCACTTCATCAGATGCACAGAGTGGCTAGGCATATACAGGATTTAAATGTCAGTGAAGTATGGGGGTGGGTGGGGAAGAAGAGGTGAAGAGAGGTTGGTTATACAGGTGCAGGATGCATGTGAAACAGATTACAAGTACCTTATCAATTAACAGGTTTTATGTGTTTAAAACTCATTGTATTGGTTGAGACCTTCTGAGATTGCCTGAAATCTTTTGATCTTTATGAGTTCAGCAACCTCTCTTGCACTGCAGTTAGGGGCAGCAAAATTGTTGGCTCTGCCCCTAACCATAGCACAGAAGAGATTGTTGAACTCATAAAGATTCTGGTAAATAGAACCTTCATTTAGATTCTATTAATGTAGCTTTACAAGATTCTGTTAATGTAGCTTTACAATAAAGTAAAACTAGCTTCGCTGGTTTTGTTTCCTGTGTGGTCTGTCTGGGAAAGCTGACATCAGTCTTGCAAGTCTGAGTACAATTCTACTCCTGTGTCCTTTACAACCTTGAGGAACTAGGGAAGGTCCCTTCTGAGCCTCTTGCCCCATCCACTATCCAGCTGTGGGCTATGCTGTCTCTTATCCGTTAGCAGTGTCTCTTCACCTGGTCTCCCAAGGTCTTTCCCACATACCAGTACAAAGACCAGGACTAAAGCCTGGACCTGGCTGCAGAGATACCACAGTGAAGGGCTAGAGATATAGCTGTCTCTCAGCCTACCCTACCTGGGCATGGAACTGTACTTTTTTCCCACCTGCATTGAGCCTGGTTAATGCCATCACCTTGAAAATCTCAGGCACATGGGCAAAGCAAACTAGAAAGATGGACTGATGGAAACATGGAGGCAGGTAAAAGAAGGATGCTGGCTTGCCTGCAGTCCAGAACAGTAGAAAGTGCCTCACTCATTGAACACATGGCAGGAGAAGGACTGTCAGAAGAAGGATAGCAGATTGCTGACCTTGGCCAGAGATGTGGTTCTTCCCAGAAGCTACAGTTGTCTCTTATCTCACTTATTATATCCACTGAAATAGTCATGGATCATGGCTGCCTTCTTTTGGGTGGATCTTGGTTATGGAGAAATGCATGCCCGCAAGACTTTCCTTTTCCTCTAAGTATTGTATTCAGCTATAGAAAATTACTTGGAGAACCACAGGTGGCTGATGGGCCATGAGTTTGAGATCCCTCCTCAGTTGCTGAGAGCTGTATTTAATGGGTTTTTGTTGGGGGGGGGCATTAAAGACTGAGGACTATGGTGGATGGACACTTTATGAGAAGTGGAGTGGTTACACATGTGGAATGAGTTCTGTTTTTCCTTGATTTGGGAGACAGAAGAAGACAAAGACGAAGGAGGAGAAGGAGAAGAAGGAGGAGAAATTGTATTAGGGCTTACTATGGTATTTTAAATGTTTTCCTACCTCAAAGTAGTATAATGGGAGGAAGTTCCAAGGTTCATAAAATAGTTTCAAGCTCCCCTGGGACGTACTTGCCCATCCCTGCACTAACCACAGTCTAATAAACAAGCAGGGTCAGTTTTGCAGACAAATAATGTAAGGGTGCCTTGTTTGTTCAGTTCCTGGCTGATTTTCCTCTTTTTCTAAGCTGTTCTTGCATCTTGTATCTTTGGGATTTGTTAGAAATATAGCTGGCATCAAAACCATACCAGGATTTGGCCATAAAACCATAAACACACAACTTGTTCCATCTGCATATCTTGCTAAACTACAGTTGGTCAGTAACTGAAAACTAAATTAAGGTTTCAAAAAGTATGATTAACTGGTTTTGAACAAATCATGGTTTATTTATTGACATCCTTTAGGCATTATAGTAAGTCTGCCCACAAAAAAGCAGACCTACTACATTATATATTAGCACAATATGGAAAGCCACGCAAAGTGCTTTGAATACAACAGGCTCCTATGTAAATGCAACTTCCTGCTGCAGCTTGTTTTTTGTTATTTCTTTAATGAAAACAGCTCCAGCCCAACGTACAAATATTATCAGTGCTTGTGCAGAAATGTTGCCTAAATACACAAACATATAATCTTGAGAGAGAAAGACAGAGAGTGAGAGAGAAAGAGAAACTAATGTAGTCATCTGTAAGATACCCTGAGACCACCTACAGCGACTGCAGGCTTATTAGACCAAAAGCAAGTCTATTTTTCATTTAAGTTGCATCCTTAAGAATGTGAACAGAGGCTATTATCTTCTGAACTGGAGATGCTAATGATCTGTGCAAATGCTTCGCTTTTTTTTTTCCCTCTGCAAAAGCCAAACATTAAACAAAGTAAAGATATTGAATGTTAATATTCTGTTCCTTAAATGGGATTTTGATAATCTAGTCAACTTCCCCTCTTTGCCTTGGTTATCACTTTGTGAGTCAGTGGCTTAGAAAGATTGCATCTCCCTCTGAACTCCAAGCTTTGCTCTGAGCAAAGGTCCATGGGAAGGAGGCAGGAGAGAGGATTTAGGCAAGAAAGACTGGTGGTTTCCTGCAGGCAGCTATTGGATTGCAGCTATTGCTAATGATCAATAATTTATTTATTCCCAATATCTGCTCTTTATTTATTTATTGGCATATGGTAGAACAATACAACTTCAGCAAAGGATCGTTACCTTGCTGTGGTGCTGGAGCTTGAGCACCTCAATGATGCCATGAGCTAAACCATGAAGGGCCACCCAAGACAGGAAGGTCATGACAGAGAGGTCAGACTAAATGCGATCCCTGGGGAAGGTAATGGCGACCCACCCCAGTATTCTTGCCATGAAAACTAAATGGATCAGTGCAACCAGAGATATGTCAGTATACCATCGGAAGGTGAGACCCCCAGGTCGGAAGATGGTCAAAATGCTACTGGGGAGGAACAGAGGATGAGTTCAACTAGCCCCAGATGTGATGACGCAGCTAGCTCAAAGCTGAAAGGACGGCTAGCGGCCGACGGTGCTGGTGGTGAACAGCGAATCCGATGTTCTAAGGATCAACACACCATTGGAACCTGGAATGTAAGATCTATGAGCCAGGGCAAATTGGATGTTGTTATTGGTGAGATGTCAAGATTAAAGATAGACATTTTGGGCGTCAGTGAACTGAAATGGACTGGAATGGGCCACTTCACATCAAATGACCACCACATCTACTACTGTGGACAAGAGGATCACAGAAGAAATGGAGTAGCCTTCATAATTAATAGTAAAGTGGCTAAAGAAGTGCTTGGATACAACCCAAAAACCAATAGAATGATCTCAATTCGAATTCAGGGCAAGCCATCTAACATCACAGTGATCCAAATATATGCCCCAGCCACAGATGCTGAAGAAGCTGAAGTAGAGCAGTTCTATGAGGATCTGCAGCACCTACTGGACAACACGCCTAAAAGAGATGTTATTTTCATCACAGGAGACTGGAATGCTAAGGTGGGCAGTCAAATGACACCTGGAATTACAGGTAAGCATGGCCTGGGAGAACAAAACAAAGCAGGACATAGGCTGATAGAATTTTGCCAAGACAACTCACTCTGCATAACAAACACTCTCTTCCAACAACCTAAGAGACAGCTTTATACATGGACTTCACCAGATGGACAACACCAAAATCAGATTGACTACATCCTTTGCAGCCAAAGGTGGCGGATATCTATACAGTCGGTAAAAACAAGACCTGTAGCTGACTGTAGTTCAGATCACGAACTTCTTCTTGCACAATTTAGGATCAGACTCAAGAGATTAGGGAAGACCCACAGATCAGCTAGATATGAGCTCACTAATATTCCTAAGGAATATGCAGTGGAGGTGAAGAATAGATTTAAGGGACTGGACTTAGTAGATAGGGTCCCAGAAGAACTATGGACAGAAGTCCGCAACATTGTTCAGGAGGCGGCAACAAAATACATCCCAAAGAAAGAGAAAACCAAGAAGACAAAATGGCTGTCTGCTGAGACACTAGAAGTAGCCCAAGAAAGAAGGAAAGCAAAAGGCAACAGCAACAGGGGGAGATATGCCCAATTAAATGCAAAATTCCAGAGGTTAGCCAGAAGAGATAAGGGATTATTTTTAAACAAGCAATGCACGGAAGTGGAAGAAGACAATAGAATAGGAAGGACAAGAGACCTCTTCCAGAAAATTAGACGCATTGGAGGTAAATTCCAGGCAAAAATGGGTATGATCAAAAACAAAGATGACAAGGACCTAACAGAAGAAGAAGAGATCAAGAAAAGGTGGCAAGAATATACAGAAGACCTGTATAGGAAGGATAACAATATCGGGGATAGCTTTGACGGTGTGGCCAGTGAGCTAGAGCCAGACATCCTGAAGAGTGAGGTTGAATGGGCCTTAAGAAGCATTGCTAATAACAAGGCAGCAGGAGACGACGACATCCCAGCTGAACTGTTCATAATCTTGCAAGATGATGCTGTCAAGGTAATGCATGCTATATGCCAGCAAATTTGGAAAACACAGGAATGGCCATCAGATTGGAAAAAATCATCTTATATCCCCATACCAAAAAAGGGAAACACTAAAGAATGTTCAAACTATTGAACAGTGGCACTCATTTCACATGCCAGTAAGGTAATGCTCAAGATCCTGCAAGGTAGACTTCAGCAATTCATGGAGCGAGAATTGCCAGATGTACAAGCTGGGTTTAGAAAAGGCAGAGGAACTAGGGACCAAATTGCCAATACCCGCTGGATAATGGAAAAAGCCAGGGAGTTTCAGAAAAAATATCTATTTCTGTTTTATTGACTATTCTAAAGCCTTTGACTGTGTGGACCATAACAAACTGTGGCAAGTTCTTAGTGGTATGGGGATACTAAGTCATCTTGTATGCCTCCTGAAGAATCTGTATAACGACCAAGTAGCAACAGTAAGAACAGACCACGGAACAACGGACTGGTTTAAGATTGGGAAAGGAGTACGGCAGGGCTGTATACTCTCACCCTACCTATTCAACTTGTACGCAGAACACATCATGCGACATGCTGGGCTTGAGGAATCCAAGGCTGGAGTTAAAATCTCTGGAAGAAACATTAACAATCTCAGATATGCAGATGATACCACTTTGATGGCTGAAAGCGAAGAGGAACTGAGCAGCCTTATGATGAAGGTGAAAGAAGAAAGTGCAAAAGCTGGCTTGCAGCTAAACCTCAAAAAAACCAAGATTATGGCGACCAGCTTGATTGATAACTGGCAAATAGAGGGAGAAAATGTAGAAGCAGTGAAAGACTTTGTATTTCTAGGTGCGATGATTACTACAGATTCTGACTGTAGTCAGGAAATCAGAAGATGTTTAATCCTTGGAAGAAGAGCAATGACAAATCTTGATAAAATAGTTAAGAGCAGTGACATCACACTGACAACAAAGGTGCAATGGTGTTCCCCATAGTAACATATGGCTGCAAGAGCTGGACCATAAGGAAGGCTGAGAGAAGGAAGATAGATGCTTTGGAAGTGTGGTGTTGGAGGAAAATTCTGAGAGTGCCTTGGACTGCAAGAAGATCAAACCACTCCATCCTCCAGGAAATAAAGCCAGACTGCTCACTTGAGGGAATGATATTAAAGGCAAAACTGAAATACTTTGGCCACATAATGAGAAGACAGGACACCCTGGAGAAGATGCTGATGCTAGGGAGAGTGGAAGGCAAAAGGAAGAGGGGTCGACCAAGGGCAAGGTGGATGGATGATATTCTAGAGGTGATGGACTCATCCCTGGGGGAGTTGGGGGTGTTGACGACTGACAGGAAGTTCTGGCGTGGGCTGGTCCATGAAGTCACAAAGAGTCGGAAGTGACTGAACGAATAAACAGCAACAAAGAACAATACAAAGAATATTATCTCTCTGTGTCTCCCTCTTTCTTTCTTTCTCTCTCTCTCTCTCTGTGATAACCCTCCAAATTAAAACTATATTACAGAAGAAAAGCCATCCCCAAGATGCATGACACAAATCAGCAGCATGATGACACTGAGTTAGTTTCACCACCTGATGGAGGAAAGGGGTTCCCCAAACCTCTGAGGATAAAGGGTTTCTCAACAGGGGGACCACCTCCAAAAAGTGTCTTCTAGTTGTGCCTAATCTCTCATGGTCATTGGTGGTGGCATTTATTTATTTAGCAAATTTATATAGCCACCCATCTCACAAAAGTGGGTGGCATACAACAAGTAAATAAAACAATAAATATTTTAAAACAAGCATTATTAAAAATATAAAGCAATCAATTATTAAAAATGCAAACCACCAGGCACAGGAGAGAGTAGATGTTAACAATTATGGAGCCATCTTAAAATGTCACCGGTCTCCTGGGATCCCCAGGCCTGTGGACAGAGTCAGGTCTTGAGGGACTACAGAGAAATAGCAAGGATGGAGCTAACCTCACTTTAGGGGATGGGGAGAGTTTTCTATAAGGTGGGAGCCACGGCAGAGAAGGCCTGCCTCGTAGGCCCCACAAAGTGTCCCACTGTCCCAGCAGATGGGAACTTAAGCATACCCTCTCTGCCAGATCGGATGGGGCGGGCAGATGTAACTGGGGCGAGGCAGTCCCTCAGATAACCTGGCCCCATGTCATATCAGGCTTAAAGGTCAAGACCAGCACCTCGAATTGGACCTGGAAGCAGACTGGCAACTGAGACAGCCTGCAGAGCAGAGGTGTGACATGTGCTGTCCTGGAAGCAAGCATAACTGCCCACACCGCTGCATTCTGCACCACTTGAAGCTTCTGGATACTCTTCAAGGGCAGCCTCTTGAGTGGTTCAGTCATAGCATTTTATTTAGAAAGCATTGTCATATTTTCCATGCCCAGAAAAATATATTTTATTTAATTATAATAATCGGCACATAAAAAACTGGACACACACACATACATACGCACACACTTGCTGTAAATCTTTGGCTGTACAGTATAAACAGATATAACCTCTCATACATATAAACAGACATAGCCTATCACCTCACAGGGATGTTGTTGGAGGGAAAATAGGAGGAGGAAGGTGTATTTGGTATGTTCGCCTCCTTGAGTTATTTATTTTAAAAAATAATAAAGATGGGATAGAACATAAATATAAATTAATAAATAAATAAAAATAAATCATACAAAAAGCAACACAATCCAAATCAGAAACCTTGCCCATAGTTTGAGCACAAGCATCTTAAACCAATTTGTTCACATCCACTGTTGGATGTGACTCTAAAAACCAATCTGGACTCCAAATATTGCTTGCAGATGAGATGTTTTTCTTTCCCACCAACACTGTAGGTTGTGCAAGTTAATGTAGTGTGCAACAGTATGGTAACACAGAGTGATATGACCTTTTCAATAAATGTACAACTTACAGAGCTTGGTTCTTTCCAAGTGTCCTGTGTTTACACAGCAAAACCCACTAACCTTTGGGAAATAGACCAAGTAGCTATCCAGACAAAGCCCAGCATATTAAAAAGGTCACTAGATAGAGTGGTCAAAATGCTGCTCTTTGCCAAATGAATTTAATGGCCTGGGCTTCACCTGTCGGCCAGCAATGAGCTGCACAAGAAGCAACTTAACGAGGAAGCATCATCAGCAAAAGACTGAAAGAGCCATGCTGTGTTTCTTACTGTACGGGCAACTTGGAGTGATTTCCTGGAGTAGCAAAATCAATTTAAACAAGGGATGGACAATCTTCTGACTGCATTTAAACATCGTCAAATGGGAGGTCAGGGTTGCAATTGAGAATTATGCAGATTGGATAAAGTCATATCACATATGGGGTTGGGGGCAGAGGAGGGAGAGAGAAAGAGATTTTGGGATCATCAAAGGGTGTTCCATCTTTTTTTTAGCTGGACTTAATTCAACTCACAAGAATTCAAAGAAGCAGTTATTGAGAGACAAACCTGTTAAATGATGTCCATTGGGTCACCAGGAGTTGGAAGTAACTGAATGATTGAACAACAAAGATTAGTTCTTGTATAGGTGATTCTAAGGGATGAGTAAGACCTGAAGGACCAGGTTGGGGTCCAAGGATCCTCCTGGAGAAAATCTATTTGGTTGCGAAGAATCCATACTGACTTGATGGCACATAATTTATCAATAAAGGGATGAGTGGAATGAAAGGAACAAGACAATTGCCATGTTACTATGCTTGACCTTGCAGATAGCAAATGTGGTTGGGTTATGAGTACAGTCAGTTGAGAAGAACAGGGAGACAGTTGTGGGAAATAATGTTTGTGATAAGAAGGAGGCTAACAAAGTGATCAAATGGTGAAAAGGTTTAAGGAATGTGCCATATTTGGTCAAAAGTTTGCTAGATGTGCAAAGTCAGCATATATAATATGTTAACTTTGATGGGTTACTTTTGGTTACTATGTATTTGACTTCTTTCTCTGCTTTCCTTCTTATATAACACCATTTTCTTTTGTACTAGAGTGAATAAAACTGAGCTTTACTCACAGCCTGGACATTTTCTGTTCTATTTCTTTAGATGCCCTTCAGTTTTGAAGACCTGAGGACATGAAGAAGTTCACTGGTAAAGTTCATCTAACCATCTGATTGCTCAGTCTTTGCCCTTCATAGTTTATGATGTCAAGTAGAAAGGGTATAGTCAGCCAGGGCCAGGAAAGTATGAGAAATACTGATCCCAGCTTCTTTAAAGAACTGAGTTAATATAGGTATATGGCCAACATCTGTTTCCTGGGGAAAATGCTTGAAAGGGTGGTGTTCGATGAGATCCAGACCCACTGTGATGTCCTCAATCCTTTGGCTACAAAATTAGAACTCCTTACATAAGCCACTTAGGAATATGAAGGAATCTTTATTAGAGTCAGCTTGTGTCAGATAGATTTTCTATATCTATTTCAACTGGAATGTAGGCCTAATTTTAACATTGAAACTGTCTTGCTCATCTGTGGGATGATCATTACTGGGAGAAAGGCAGGAGGATTCTGACCCCCATCTTCTTAAAAGATCAAATTTTCAGCTTCTAGGATATTTTAGATCCATCTCTATTGTTAAAGGTACAAATGTTCTCTATGTTAGGAACGACCTTTACCAGCTTAGCTGTTTACAAAAGTGGGACCAGGTATGACCTACTAGGATAGGATCACTAGAGTAGTCCATGCTCTGGTAACCTCTCATATAGACTCCTGCAATGTGTTATATGTGTGGTTGCCCTTGAAAGAAGTTCAGAATTTCTGGTAGTACAAACTTCAGTCAAGTTAGCACATCTTTCCTATCTGATGTCCTCCAAGTGTATTGAATTGTACCTGCCTTCTTTTTTGTTCTGCATGGCCTAGCAAGTTCTAGTTCATCACCTCTGGAGGGCAATTAATTACAGAAGGCTAATTTAGCTGCTTATTTTGGAAATTCACATGTGAGATCCTTCAGAAACCAAACAGTAGGTGAATGTGCAAGGACACAGAAAAAAAAAAGCACTTATTGATATTTATTCTTTAGATTTATGAAGCCCTAGGCATCATACACAGTACTTCCTTTTCCAATTTTATCCTCACATCTGTTCTATGAGGTTGGTTGGGCTGAAAGTTCATGATTAACTCAAAGTTACCCAAAGAACTTCTGTGGTCAAACGGATACTGAAACTTAAATCTTCCTGGTCTAAATCACAGTACCACAAACACTCTCAGCACAGAATTATAGGAAGGAATTAACAGCACACCAAGTGCTACAGCCTTCCTCCCAGTAATGATCATCCCACAGATGAGCAAGACAGTTTCAGTGTTAAAATTAGGCCTACATTCCAGTTGAAATAGATATAGAAAATCTATTTGACACAAGCTGACTCTAATAAAGATTCCTTCATATTCCTAAGTGGCTTATGTAAGGAGTTCTAATTTAGTTTCTTCTGTTATTTAATCATCAAGAATGCATATTTGACAATAAAATCAAGAACAACCCCAGAGGATGATACCATAGCAAATTATCTTTCGATGGCACATACAGTAGTCAAAGAACTGGGTGATTGTCTAATGCAGCATTGTCTAACCCAGCATGCTGGCTGGGGAATTCTGGGAGTTGAAGTCCACACATCTTAAAGGTTGAGAAACACTGATCTAATGTATCACAGCAATAGTTGACTGTTGCTGCAATATGCTCTGTGTGTGGAGTGGGGACAGTATGGAACACATCAAAGTGGGTTGGGGCAGGAGTAACTGTAACTTTGGTGTTCCATTTTGAGAAAACTCAGGAAAGAACTGTTAAGAAGACATGCTCAATCACATGCCATAAATTCTCATTTCAGTGACAACTGTAGCATAACACTGGGTGAAAAGATGTTTGAAGAAAGAGATGAATTCTCACTTCTTTAGGAAGAGGCTATGGGTTATTGGCAAATGGGCTATACATGACTGAGTAGCTTACCTAGGGATTGCCAGCTTCAAAACCCAGGAAGCTGTGTTATTATTTGAGTAGTGAAATAGACGAGCTGGCAGAATTCAAATTTTCTTAGATCATGAAGTATTAAAGGCAACAAAACAGGCAACACAATCCAAAATTGACACTTGCCTTCAGTCCCTGTCATGAGACACAGGTAGGGAAACTTTGGTTTTACAGATGTTGCTGAATTTCAAGTCCTACATGGCTTGGCCAATGGTGAGGAATGCTGGGCGTTGCATTTGAAGGGACCTTAAAATTCCACAACTGGACATATCTAGGCAAAAAAGCAAGACCTGGATAAAGTTTCCTAGATAACTTTCTGATTGAAGAGATACGAACTTGCATTTTTTTAAAAAATCCAGTCTAATTGAATATTGGAAAGGAACGATTGTATGTAAAGGGGCTTCACCCTCTTGTCGGTATATCCTTTAGTATGATAATTCTCCAAATGGACAGAACTGGACCAAGTTTGGCATGGAAAGAAAGACTGAATCTTTTTAAATGGACAAGATTCATCAGGGGCTGTGGAGAAGAAATATCCAGTGGGAGAGGTAGTTGGACACCAGATGCTGTTAATTCTTCCACTTTAAGTTGTCCTCCCTCCTGGTCCGATGATTCAAAGTGGAGTATATACATGTGATTCCCAGTGAACACCAACACACCAACATGCACAGACCAACAAGAAGGGAAAGTAGAAGCACCCATACAAAGGCAGCACATATACACCCATCCTGATTAGACCATCACATAAACTGATTAGTCCCTGGGGAGAGGAAGTACACACACACACACAAACACACACACAGAGACAGAGAGAGAGAAAACATGGCTTTTGTTACAAAGAACTTTCCCAACCTTGTGCTCAGGTAAAATCACATTTGAAGGTCCCTTTTGTGCCATGTTCTGATCAGTATGAAAAGGTAGACTAATAACTCTAATAATCTATAAGTCAGTGGGGCAGATGCAGAATGAAAACTAGTTCCTAGGCTTGTGTCAAGTTGAAATATTAAAGTTCACATCCTCCAAAATGTGAAGGCAGGAAAGGCAGAGCAAAGTCACGGTACCATAAAGAGATGGGGTGGTATGGAAGGGTAGCATCTGCCCTAACCGAGTCAAGAATGCCCTTGCATAACGTTTAATTAGCACTGAAACAAAAAGAAAAAGAAAACCCAAACATTTTCCAGCTTTTGGTCCTGTATACACAATTACTCCGTAGGTTTAAAAGCCCAACTTCACCGAGAAGCCAACTTTGACAATGACAGGAGAGCTGCTATGCACACGTGGTTTCTCAAAATTACTAGACCTGCTGTCAAAGAAAGAAGGTGGACAATTTCTTCATTCTCTTCTCCAACTCAAGAAAAGAAAAAAAACATCAACTTTTTAAAATGGCAGAATTCCCTCTTAGTAGCAAGACTAGCACCTCTATTAAAAATCAGAGAGGGGGGGCAGAGGAGATTTGTTTGTTTGTTTGTTTATGGGTGTATATGGCAGCCCAACGCACAAAAATGCCACTTTGGGTGGCATACAGTGATAAAAGCAAACTTACAATATCCCAAACAATTAAAATGGCCAGAAATCAACAACAACAAAATGCACGGGGTAGTACCTTGAACAGTTAAATGTACTGGATAACTTGAAATTTACACACTTTTTGGTGGCATTTTGCTTAATTTGGATTTTTTTCCCCATCTCAGGGACCAACGTAGCCATCTTTCTTAAAAGAAACAAACCAACCTAGAAATACAGAAGTTGTAGAAAAATTCATATTGTTTTATGAGCTCCCCAGCCCTTCTTAAAAAAAAAAAAAACATTTAGCAGGGATAGCAATAATACATCTTCTACATGTGTTGAATGTAAGGTGGGAACTAGAACAGTTTATTCCCAAAGGCTTCTTGCTCTGTTCTCTATTCTAATGCCCCAGCAAAAAAAGGCAAAATCAGACTGTAATTATTTCCCCAAATGGTGATTTCAAGAAATTTGTTATGATAGTGGAAGACTTTTACAGCTGGGTTTTGGAGTGAAAATCTTTTTAAAGACCTCCTGATCCCATTCTCCACCTTAAACTCGGGGGGGGGGGCGTAAATCCAGTGTACTTGTGCTATCAAAATTTGGCCCTTTGACTAATGAAATTTGTGTACAGGTAGTTCTCACTTAATGACCATAATTGGGACCAGAATTTTGGTTGCTAAGCGAAGCGGTTATTAAGTGAATTCCATGTTTTTTGCGGTGGCCGTTAAGCAAATCACTGTGGGCGTTAAGCAAACCATGTGGGTGTTAAGTGAATCACACAGTTCCCCACTGATCTTGCTTTGCCAGAAGCTGATTGGGAAGGTTGAAAATGATGATCAAGTGACCGTGGGACACTGCAATGGTCAAAAATGAGAACCGGTTGCCAAGCACCCAAAGTGTGATCACATGACTGTGGGGATGCTGTAATGGTCATAGGTGTGAGGACCAGCTGTAAGTCAATTTTTTCAGCATCGTCATAAGTCCAAACCATCACTAAACAAATGGTTGTTAAGTGAGGACTATCTGTACAGTAGTCTCACTGAGTCCTGGAGGTTATGGTAAAGTGCTGAAGGCTGCATAAGGCCACTGGTTGCCCACTACTGTTATATCATCCTGTGTTTCTTGGAAAGATAGCACATTAAAAATATTCTATCTGTGCTATCTATAGTAAATGAAATTAAAAAAAAAGAAAAAGAAAAATCTGTGCTGCTTCTCAAACTACACTGGTTAATTCAAAGCTTGCAACCCAAGAAGAAATGAAAAAAGTTTTTTTTTCTTTTTCTTTTTTGTAATAAGTCTCCAACATTTGAGCATTTCATTATGCAGAAGAATTGCTGATGACACTTGCACGCCAGTAATTGGCAGGGCAATCAGACTCCCAGGAGAAGGAATGCCTACTTGCTAACTCTTGAAATTTAAGAAGGAGAAATAAACTTTAATCCCTGATGATAAATCCTCACTTTTTAACCTGTAACAGAAAGCCAAAGAATCCCTTTTATGTTCCTAATCTTATCGGTCTAAAACAAATCTATTCCATTTAAGATTATTCAGATTGTCGGATTCCCCCACTGAATAACTGATTGAGGTGCACTTCTGATTTCTTTGGAAATGCCAATCCAACAACTATTTTGCCACAAAGCTAAACTTTAGCAGGTGCAAAATTTCGTTGCACAGCTTTGCAGGCTTCATACACTGTGGGTATTTCGGGTGGATAACACCGACCCATTTTGCAGCAATATCATAAAGCTTTGTTTTGATTGAGCAAGTTCAGCTTTGGGGTAAATTCATACAACTGACAAACACCCATGCCTAGGAAAATGCAATTGGTCAAATTAATATTGAAAAAGGCAGAGGTCATGAGAAGTAATGCTTGCTTGGGAGACAGGGCAAAGAGAGGCTGCCTAGGGGATGGTCAGATAAGAGACAGCATAGCCTGCAGCTGGATAGTGGGCAGGGCAAGAGGTGCAGAAGGGACCCTCCCTAGTTTCTTGGGCTGTAAAGGAGATGGTGGGAGAATTGTACTTTCAGACTTGCAAGATTCTGCTAATGTAGCTTTACAATAAAGTAGAATTAGCTCATCTGGTTGTGTTTTCTGTCTGGTTTACCTGGTAAGGTTGACATGAGAAGACAGCTGCTTTCAAAGACAAAAGGAGAGGAACAGCTTTGCAGCCATTTGTTTTCTGAATTAATTGGTTAGTCAAAGTTTTGCTAGCTAAAGAACTGAAACCTATAAAAGTACGTCATCCCTGTGATTATTCTAGCTAGTCTTCTTTGCTTCTGCTCTCAGTCCAAATTCAACTTCCTTGGATAGAATACCAGCTCTGGATAATAGCAATATACTACTGGGATATAGGGGTGAATCATAATATTGTCTCAACTTTGCTAAATACAGCAAAACTGATATTCCAGTTTCCATATTCTTCAATAAGGTCAGTCTTGTGTTCCATTCATTCCTCTTTGATTGTATTCTTTAATTAATAATCTGGGCAATCAGGGTAGACCATTAAACTGACTTCAGACAACAGATGGATACAGGCTTTTGGTAACCTAACAGATAAGTAAGATATAATCTATCTTTGCCCTGTTAGAAATTTACTGTGGGCAATTTCCAGTTATATGTGCACACAGCACACTCCCAGTCAGTCCCTCAATCCAGATCACAGCAAGCGTGGACCTGTTGCTCAGTGTAGCTAGCAAAAATATAGCTTGATGTTTGGTTATTTTCATCAGCAAACATTAAAAACAGTAAACTAGTTTGGTGTAGTGATTAAAGCACCAGGCTAGAGACCATGAGGCCATGAATTCTAGTCCTGCCTTAGGGATGAAGCCAGCTGGGTGACCCTGAGCCAGTCACTCTCTCTCAGCCCTAGGAAGGAACCAATGGCAAACCACTTCTGAAATCTTGCCAAGAAAACTGCAGGGACTTGTTCAGGCACTCACCAGGATTCAACAATAGTGCCCAAAAAACAGGCAAAGGTAGAGAGAAAGAGATGAATCCATCCACCAAATTGTTTCCTACCTGATGCAGAATAGAGATCACCTGTTGTGTTACTTTCCATCTCTATTCTGCTGCTGTTATGAACATAAAAGATTAAATCTGGAACAATGAAAGGCCTCTCCCTTTGGAACTCTTCCTGCTAATTTCCCCCAGCATTATTTTCAGTGGTCCTGGAATTTTTTCTGCTGGATATATAGATATATAGAGATAATGCAAATTGTTCTTATTGAGCCCTCTTCTCTTTCAGCTTGTACCTATTATTCATGTCTAAGAGACACCCTTGTGAAATAACTTTTTAAAAAATGCCTTTGGGGAGAGGAGAAGATCAGATTCCTATAGTCTGTGAGTGGTTACTAGTCTTTAATTTCTCCATTGTTGTTCCCCTGCATTTCTGAATTGCTGCAAGAATTCTCCTTCCTCTACCTTTTTAATTCTTACAGTGGTCACCTGTCACACAATGTTGTGTGGTCACCTGCCTTTTTTTTTTTTTTTTTTGTGGTTAGGTGATCAACTGTCATAAGCAGCAAGATAGAAGAAGGAACATCTTCATGCCACTTTGGGTACATGGGAGAGGAGGGAGAGATTTATACCATATGTTAATAAGTTCAGACTGCCCCAATCCTATCTTAAGACTTTTAAAAAGTGGTTCTTTCCTCTGTGCTGCAATTTTAATGAAGCTTGGTCTGTGTAGACTTGGTTAAGGCGTTTTTACTTGTGTCTTTACTGATATAATCATTTGTGTATTGCTTTTATACATGACTTTATGTTGTTTACCACCCAGAGTTGATGATAAGATGGGTGGCCAAATAAATTTGCATAATAAATGAATAAAAGCCTGGAACTATAAGGTGGTTGCCAGGAAAGCTAAAATTCAGAATGAACTGAGGTTGGGAAAAAATGGTAATAACAATAATAATTAGAATAATAAGGTAGTTCTCATCTAGCAATCACAGTTGGGACCAGCATCTTGGTCATTAAGCAAAGTGGTTGCTAAGTGAAACCATGACTGTGCTTATGAGCTTACTTCAGCCTTTTTTATATTCTAAAGGAAGAAACAAGATCATTATAAAGCCCTACAAGGCATGGGGCCAGGTTACCTGAGGAATCACCTCATCCCTGCTACATCGACCCGTCCCACCCAGTCAGGCAGAGAGGGCATGTTACGGACCCCGTCCATGAGGGATTGCTGATTGGCAGGGTCCAGAAGGAGGGCCTTCTCTGCCATGGCACCCACCCTCTGGAACAAGCTACCCCCTGGGGTAAGATAGGCCCCCACTCTCCCGGCCTTTTGAAAGGGAGTAAAAACTTGGCTAGGCCACCTGGCCTGGAATGGGAGGGGAGACAGCTCTTCATTGTGGTAGTTGGTCCTGTGAGGGTGCCAGGATAAGAGCTTATTGCCCATTTTGAATTTTATATTCTATATTTATATTTGTATTTATGTTTTTATATTTATTTTTATTCTTTGTAAGCCGCCCAGAGTTGTTGTATATAAGATGGGTGGCAGTTAAATTTAATAAATAAATAAATAAATAATACCAGATGCTCAGTGAAAATGGCAAAAAACTAATAGGTGACAGAAAAACAAACAAACAACAAAAGAAGAACTCAACTCCTATTGTAACTTTCTTTCAAACAAGAAAGCATGTATACTACTAGGCAACTGTGAAAAACATGATGAAGCAACAGGATTGAAGACAGATTGATACACTTCATGATAATGAAATACCTAATTCTTTGAATGTGAATGATCTGGCTGAACCTTGATGATACTCTTATTTTCAAAAACTGAGGGGAAAAATACAATCTGGAAAACTACAGAGCACTCAGTTTAACATCATTCTGGGAAGATTTTAGAACAGACCATAAAGAGATCTATTGGTAAGTAATTTGTAAACAATGTGGTAAACACCAGAAGAAGTCAGTTTTGTCAAGAACAAGAATTTCCATACTAACCTTACCTCATTTTTTGATTGGGTAACCAGCTCAACAGATTGTGAAAAAGACGTAGAAGTAATATATATATATATATATATATTGATTTCAGCAAAGCATTTGACGAAGTACACTATGACATTCTGACATTCTAATTAGTGAACTGGTTAAATGTAGGCTGGATGACATGATAATTAAGTAGATACATAGCTGGATTGAAAACTACTTAAAGAGGGCCCATCAGCGGTACTACATCAAACTGGAAGTGTTATCAAGTAGCGTGTCATGGTTCCGTCTTGGGTCTTCTGCTAATCAATGCTTTTATTAATGGCTTGGATGAAGAGGTGAAAGATCTGCAATTTTTATTTTTATTTTTATAAGGTAGCTAATACCCTAGAAGGTAGAAATAACATTCAGCTCAATGTTGATAAGTCAGATAAATGAAAAGAATAAAAATGGATTGAAACAAATGCAGAGGTATTCACTAAGAAACAGGAAGGAAATATACAAGTATAGGATGTGGGATACCTGGTTTGGTAACAATACTTGTAAAACAGATCTTGGAACCACAGTTGACTACACACTGAAAATGAATTGGCAGTGTGAAGTGTCTGCAAAAAGGGCAAATTCAGTTTTAGGTTGAATGAACGCTAGTATAATTTCCAAACCATAAGAAACAAAGCAGTGATTCTCAGTTGCTCTGCAAGGGTCAGACACCAGTGTAAGTACTGTGTCCACTGCTGGGCACCACATTTTAAGGAGTCAGAGAAACTGTTAAGTTTCAAAGAAGGAGAAGAAGGGTGACATGGGGACTAGAAAATGTCTTATGGAGAGGAATGAAAGCAAGTTTAGTCTTGAAAAGACAAGATTGAAAAAGTGTGTGGTTACAAGAATTCACGTATTGGGGAAAGTAGACAGAATGGAATGACCAAAGTTTGGTCCTAGAGAAGAATGTCTATGAGTACAGGAGCAAGCAAACTGAAGGGATATGGAAGTCAACTCTAAAACAGCAACCAGACAGATGAAAGTTAACTGCCATGCAGTAAGTCACATTTGACCCAGCAACCTAACAGAGGTAAATGAAAGGAAAGCTGAGATGATGGGTAAGGGAATGCTGGCAAAATAAGGAACTCTTGACAGGGGCTGTTCAAAAGAACCCCCTGTTTCTGCAGGCAACTACCATCTGATTTATGATTGTTCGCTGCCCAGAGTTACATGTTGGAGATGAGCGGTCATATAAATTGAAAACATAATTAAAATAAAATAAATCTGTGATGTGCTTCTGTCTTCCCAATCCCTGAGCATTACCTTGCCAGGATGTGATGAAGCAAGTATGAATGCCTGTGCAATGCTTAAGGAATTGTAATTAATAAAGCTTTTGTAGGTAACAGAGGCTCTCTGTGTGCAGTGTGTTTCCTTGAGCATTTCATTACTGTGTAAGATCCCAGAGTTCAAATCTGATACAGGATTAGCCGTAACAGCAGTTTTTAAATGCCAGAAAGACTGTCACGCAGAACAAAAGCCAAGACCTTCATTCCAGAGTGCAAGACATGAAATAATGGATTTAAATTATAGAAAAGGAGATTGCAATTCAATGTTAGAGAAAATCTTCTTAACAAGTCAAAGCAGTTTGATAGCGGAACCAGAAATGTAATGACCTCCCCTTCAGTGGATGGGGAAATAACATCTGTCTGGGACTCTTTACTGGAGGTTCAGCTCAGTGGCCAATGTGATCAGGTTAAACTCAGTGATTCTATGAGAAGGTTGAACACCTTCCCCTTCCTCTTTAAATTCTGAATGGAATCCTGTCCCCCTTGCTTGTCAGGGTTCTCAACAGAATATGACAGTAAAACTTAGCCCTCCAGATACTTAACCCTTTGTTCAGCAATTAAGACTTAGACATGATTCAGTTAGATTCTTCTTTGCTTGCATCCAAGCCCTGTTTGCACTCTGATCTTGCATTTCTCTTGCACCTACCAGCATTTGGAATTCTTTTGTTGACTAGGCTATTTCTTAAACCTTGCCTCTTCTTCATCTCCTGTATGCTTTTCATTGGATAGAAACCTTCAACTTTAACAAGTCCTCCATGGGTATAAAGTACAGACACCCCTTTATGCGAGCAGGGCATGGTCACCCTATCCAACTCTGGCTGCTGTGGGTATGACAACCAGAGGACATGTGTGTCACATTTTAAGTGCCCAGAGAGCAAACAACTCTCCCTACTGAATTTTCACCAGCTATCATTTTCTAGCCTTAAAATGCACTCAGTTTCTGTTGTGACAGAAGCAAGACAGAGAGGATGTGCTATTCAGTGTAACCAGAACATTTGTGTCATTGATCTTTTCATGCCAGTGGTTTTGAAGCCCTACACTAAGCACACTGTTGGATGCAGCAGTGCCCCTTTAATGGCAATCTGAGAGTTTCATCCATCACTACCGACAGCTATTTTGTCAGCACCAACCAGCTTTATTTATCAGGCCACATGGTTTGCTGAGATATCAGGGGTGGAGAATGGGGGAGGAAATGCATTACTAGATGTCAGAAAACCAGGGGTACATAACTGATAGGCGTTACTTAAGCCCCATCAATTTATAATATTAGCTTTCTTCCTTCTACAAATTAATCTCTCGTTTTCTAGAAGCTACTGAGCAGTTTTTGCTCCAAACAAACAAAGCAACTCCATAGAAGCAAAAATAACTGTCCCTTGCAACGAACATAGTTTTGTTTGTAGAGAGACAAACTCAGGAAGGCATCACTTGGAGCCCATCTCGGCTACTGCTAAGCGGCTTGCTTTGCGGTTTCTTTCAGTAGGAAGTGGTATAGAAATGTTTTAAATAAGTAAGAGAAAAAGGACATGTTTTACAGTACCCAGCCATGGGCAAAAACCATTGCCTTGCCCATCAGTAGGATAAGAAATCACAAGCCTAGGAAGAAAGGAAAAAAAGAAAAATGAGAGGCAGAGGGGGAAGGAGGAAGGATAGAACAAAGTCAGAAACAATCCTCTGATTCTAATAGTCAAGAGACTAGCCATTTCTATAAAACAGAGGTCAACATCTGGCCCAATCAGGGAGCAGATGCTGGGTACCATTCCATTATTTGCATGATGCTCAGATGTTGTTGAACTAAAATTCCCAGCAGGGCAATGGCAAGGGTTGCTGGGAAATGAGGTTCAGCCACATTGGAAGGACCACAGGTGCCTAGGCTTCACTATATAACACCAAAACACTGTAGTTCTTGCCTGTTTATGCCAGTGCTTCTAGAAACTTGTTTGATACTGACAGCCTTTTCTGAAAATACCTGAGCTTGGAAGAGAAGAGCAACAAAGATGATAAGGGGTCTGGAGGCTAAATCCTATGAAGAATGGCTAAAGGAACTAGGTATGTTTAGCTTAACGAAGAGAAGACTGAGGGGAAGACGTGATAGCAGTCTTCCAATACTTGAAGGGCTGCCACAGGGAAGAGGGCGTCAACTTATTCTCCATAGCACCTGAGGTAGGACAAGAAGCAATGGGGGGAAGCTCATCAGAGGGAGATCCAACCTGGAAACGAGGAATTTCCTGACAGAACTATTAAGCAGTGGAACAGCTTGCCTCCTGGAATTGTGGGTGCTCCATCGCTGGAGGTTTTCAAGAAAAGATTGGACAATTGTTTGTCCAAGATGGTATGAAGACTCCTATCTTGGGTTTAGGCAGGAGGTTGGACTAGAAGACCTCCAAGGTCCCTTCCAATTCTATGATTCTAACTCAAGGTCAGCCCTGATAAGAACACTTTGCCATTTTCAGTGCTGCAACTAACTTCTTTTAAAGATCTGTAGATGCTTAAGAATCTGCTTTTTGCTTTGGGAGAACAGTTTTCTGAGGATTAAAAAAAGAGAAGAAGTATAGAGAACCTTGGCCTTGTATTCACAGGGTCAGTCCAAGGGTGAATAATCCCTCAGTGGATTTGTTTTTCCTTAGAGTAGACAAAAAATAGCTGAGCTTTATTACTGTAAGTCTTCATCTTGCCATGCTTTCCTCTAGAAGCAGCGCCCCCCCACCCCGCCCAAATCAGATTGCTCTCCTGGTGGGATTCTTTTACCTCTCTACTTTTTTTCACTCTGTGATATCATTTAGTATAAAAAGGGCTAATTTCTTCTCATTAATTACTTCAGTAGGCCTCCTACCAGCCAAATGTTTACCCACCTTTCCAGCCACTAGATTCATCTTTGGATTCAGTGGCTGGACATGCATAGAGCTTCTCTCTTATACCAGCAAGGGCAGAGAATATTCTCAGTTGCAAGCAAAATGGCACTGTCTGTAGGATCAGGGTTGCCCTGTCTTTACTGCGCTGATGCATTTGCATGAGTGATGGCTGTCATATGCAATCTCATTTCCTAGCATGACACTTGAATTGTTGATCGAATCGAATTATCCATTCAGTTGTATCCGACCCTTGGCGATTCCATAAAGCAGTTCTCTCCATGATTTCTGATACCATATGCAAATGTTGATGGCCATTCCTCTCCAACTGAACAACATGAGAGTCACTGTCAAACGGTCCATGAAACACTATCCAGAGTAGTGACAGAAAATGCAATTGATACTGTGACCAGGCTTATAAATTCAGAGTTTATCTTCAAAGATGTGTTTCTTTGTTGAAAGGCAAGCTCATACCCCTTAGCAGCAGCCCCTAGTACTCATCAAGGTAACAGTCAGTTGTAGAGGGGGGAGTGGATCCAGACATGGCTTAGACCAACAAACTCATACAGTCTACAACTGGTAGAGTTGTAGTAGAGACTGAATTCATATTATGGACCTCATGGCTTGAGCACACAGAGCTAATTCTTGAGTTTCTTTCTTCTTCCCCAATACCTGGTTTTGGTAACAACTTGCCTGATGAAAAGTTTTGGAAACTTTGAAACTTGCCCAGTCCTTTGACGGGGTTCACCCAGTACAAACACTGGGCTAGGCTAATACAGGCTCGGGAAATGTGTGGGTTGCTGTATTTTGAAAAACCCAGCAGTTATCCTGTTGTTGAACCTGGGCCATCATGCTAAGCCATTATTTGTTTAGTATGTCATGCTACATGAAAAGAGCAATGATACTTTATTTGCATGTTGTGTAAACCCAGCTTTTAATGTCACTGTGGTTGGTCTTAAATGTGACTATGATCATTCTGAATTCTATAAGCATTTCTTTTTCTAGCTGCTTGTCGAGAACAATCTACATGTTGGTTCTTTATAACCCTTCAGCGTATACCTACAAAATAATTGTTTCTCTGTTGTTCTATATTTCCATTCTCCAAGATGGTGCCCTCCCTAAACTCTTTGCCAAACTAGCCAAAACCTTTGGAGGGCCCCATCTTGGAGCTCCCTATTAGTTGTACAAGCAGCCTAAGTGTTCACACTGTCAAGGACCATTTTAGAAACACTTGCTGTGGTAGTCTCAGGTCAACTATTCATAATTTCATAACTGTTTCCATTTTCAATTTAAATTCCTAAGGCAATATCCAAACAAAAACATACTCTAAAACAGTTCAGTCAGTTCTAACTTAAAACATGGTGAAACATTAAAACAACAGTGGCAGTCTAAATAATAAGGTTCCAGAGAAAATAGCAGGTAACATTTAGCCTTTGCAAAAATTCTTTGGAGACCAAAACCAAACTATTATGATTAGGAAGGAAGAGAAAATCTTGGCCTGCATCTCAACTTTAATAAAGATGTCAGGCAGGCTTTTGACAAGGAAGCATTCCACAAAGCATATAAGCCTGCCGAGTACTGAACTCTAAATTATCTAATATAGGTAGGAATGCTAGAGATGAAGAAATGTAGCATCACTGCTGAAAAGGTCCTGAGCAAAGCTAAGAATTCCTTTTGGTAAATGGGTAGATATATACATTTGTTTAAATAAATAAATCAACATCCACCACAACCCTCTGAAGGACAGCACAGAGCACTAGTCCTCCAGGCTGATCTAACTTATGCTCATTTTGGGGTTCCAGGGCTGAACCTCACAGAGCTTGGGAAGACCCAATGTCTGTTCCAGGGTCAACTGACAATGTGCAGCTTCTCTATTCATCAAATAGCTTCTCTATTCATCAAAATCATAGCCTGATACATCCAAACTGGGCCAGTGCCTGATTTAAAACAATACCATTTGACTGATCATATGAGTTCCTTGTCAATTGATCAATCACTAATTGGTTGCATTTGCATAAAACCAATTGTCCTATAGTCTGATATTTTGTGACATTCCTTCCTTATTTTAAAAAAAAACAACACATGAAAGTATGCACTTTGTAGCAGGCATCTTCTTGGAAGAGGAATGCACTCCTGGGTGAGAGGACGGGGAGTGCCTCTTTTGAAAATGTATTGTCATTTTATTCTTCAAAAATCTGTCTGATTTAGAGGAGCAGCAGGCACATTTTTTATAAGCCATTCATCTAATTCAGGGATCAGTATGCCTTTCAGGTGGTGGATACTATTGCTGTTTTATACAATGTTGCCGGGCAACCTAAACAAAATCTCATGTGATCTGATGTGAAAAGAGATTTTGTGAGTTTTAACCATCTTGTAAGGTGGGTTTGTTTTTTTAAATGGAGATCAGTTGGTGCCAGCTGCACATATAATGCTTGATCCTCAGTCAGATTGATTAAATACCGAATGTTCCTTTTGATCATTCACAGAAATAAGGAAAAGTGGTACTCTGTCATATTTGGACTGCTGCTGCTGCTGTAAAGGTGAAAGCTTTTGCCTTCCTCTCTCCTGGGATCCTATCAACATCTCTACCTTCTCTTTGTGCACATCTAAGTCACCTGCTGTCACTCTGATCGGGTGCCTTTGCTAAGGATTGCAATAAACCTGGGGAAGCTATTCTTTCCTTGGACACCTCTACCCCTCCCTCCCCAAAATGCTTCAGCTGAGAGGGAAGGTAAACCAAGGAGTGAAGAATTCATATCTCTCAATTACCTCTCCCAACACCAGGCAACTGGCTCTGTGATTAATTCACTTGCAACTGTTTATGGAACACAACAGATTGTAATACAAAAACCCCTGTCTAAGATTGCGCTTGAAAGAGCCGTAATCCCCTTTTCTAATTCAATTACTTTGTAGCACTTGAGTCAAATGGGTGTTCCAGCTCCAGACGGAGCAGTGAAAATACCTGTGCCGGGAGCAAGATGTTCATGAAATTCTATTTCTATATCATGTTTGCACGAACATTCCTGTGCCAGGCCCATTAAAATGCCTCACTCCATCAAATTACCTGCTAATCAGAAACACTTCATGCTACAATAAGCCAGCAGAACAGAGCGGGTGTTAATGGAGTCTTTTTAAGCAATGCAGACGTGATTCAGGAATAGGGATGAAGCGGGTGGAATTAGAAGCTGACCAGATACAGCTTCCCTTTATTGGGAGGTAGAGATTTCTTCCAGGATGACAGTGAGGATTTCATAAAGATGGTTACCATTCTCCATAGCTTGTGAGTTCTTCAGGTTGAAAAAGAGTCTTTGGGCTTTTTCAGTTCTTGGACTGTTGTTGGCTTAAGTCAGAAACAAGGAACTGGTTGTCTTTCACATGCTGTCGAGTAAAACAGTCTCTCATCATTAGCTCTACTGAATGATGCTGTTGTGAGTTGGAATTCTGTGAAAAAATACTTGTGCCAATACCCCATCTTGAATTTATCTAACTAGGCATTTGCCCTGAACACCAAAACTTCTCCAAAAGACCACTCCCAGTTAGTCCAGAATGCAGCAGCCCACGTACTAATGGGCATCTGTCAATAGGAACATATTACACCTATAGTACAAGTGCTTTATTGGCTTTCAGTTGGCTTCCAGGAGCAATTTAAAATGCTGGTTTTGATCTATTGGCACTTAGCTATCTACAGGGTTGCTTGTTCCAACCACAATCAGACCATCCCTTTAAGTGACCAAGGGAGAAACTGCTCCTAATTACCCAGTTTGGGGAAGGGAAGGGAGCTGAAGCTAAGAGGTGCTACTTCTCAGTTGCAGCATCTGCTCTCTGGAAGTAGAAAGCATGAGAAGGAAACTCAAAACAATTTTGCCATGATTGGGTTAGGTATAAGTTGAAGTACGGAGGAGCTTTGATAGGCTTTCAAGATACCTTAACCAAATTAAAGTGCATCCCAAAATTCCTCCTTTTTCCTAACCTTGCCGACCTCAAAGGGTAATTGATTTTTTACTGAGATTGATTTTATGTTATTATTTTAAAATAAAAACATGTCTGTGTTAACTTGATCTGTATCATGTTAACTGTTGAGAATTGTACAGACTGAGTGGGATACTAACATACATGCATACATACATGGGAGTAGTCTGCTGGTTCAGGCCAAGATCCAACCTAGTCCACCATTTTGTTTTTCACAGTGACCAACCAGATGTCTCTGAGATGTTCACCAGCAGGAGATGGAGACATATTCTGCTCCCACCACTGTTACCCTGCAGTTAGAATTTGGCGGTTTGCTATCCCAACCCCAGAGGTAACAGTAAGTCTTCAGGAGTAATAACCCTTAATGAAGAATTCTGCCAAAACCTCTGTAAGAATCTGACACACTTGTCCCAATAATGGTCTGACTCATGCATCAGTTAAAATGCAGAATTCAGATTTATTGAAGTTGTGTATAGAGCAAAGGAAAAAGCCACAACTAAAGATTCCCACCTAAACTACCTAATTAAAAGCAGGCAAGCAGGAAAGCCAGAACCCCCCTTCACATTCCTTCTCCCCTAACTCCAACAGTCCTGCATGCCAAGTCCAGATGTCTTCGGTTGGTACGAACTTGACTCTCATCGTTAGCCCAAACAGCAAACTTTCACACTCCTGTTGGATCCCCTTCCCTTCTGGTGCTTGACACATGTTGGCTCAACATGGCAGATGAACATGATCAAATAATTCATCAATTCCTTGATCGTGGATTCTGACAACCTCTTTGAAAACACAAGTATGCAGTGTCGACTAGGTCTCTTCCATTCACAAAACTGTTGACACTCAAAAAACTCTAAAAGGTTGGTGAGAATGAATTTATCTTGGCAAAATTCATGCAGATTTCCCTTTACCGTGGAAATGATATGCTTTGTTATTTTTCATTTGATTGCCATTTCTACCAATTTGTCCAGAACAGATGTTAAAACTGGTCACCTGTAATCTTCTGAATCTCTTCTACTTGCTGTCCTTTTAGAAGAACTGGGGTCATACTGGCCACCTTTCAATTCCTTGGCACTGAGCCCAATTTAAGGGGAAAATGGTCTATGGGCATGTGTAGGCACAGTATATGCGTATGTATATACACATACAGAGAGAGTGAAAGAGATTTAGGAGGTCAGCAATTTCACAACTGAGTTCCTTGAGAACTTTTGGACAGTTGACAAAAGAGCATAAAACTTGTTATTTTGCACTCTCAAGTTGTAAATTACCTTTTCTTGTTACCTCAATTTGTTTATAGTTCTGATTCTCTCCTGGAGGAAGTAAATACAGCCTCAGGTACCTGTCCAGCATCTTCTGCAACAAAGGGATAGGGAGGAATTCCAAGTGCAGTTAGAAAGTTTTTATTTAGGCATGTTTCAGAAATATATTCCTTTCTCAACAAAACTGTAAAGCCAAAAACTATATCAAACAAAGTTGTAACAAGACTTACAACATTACATATTACAATATTCTAACACTAAGCAATTCTCATCTTGTATATTCCAATTCAGTAGATGTCTAGTAGGGTAGCCTCAAGTTATGAATGCAAACAGTCAAACAAATGTGTTTATTAAAAGCAGTGTTCTTCTGTCTGTTGATTTAGCTTAATTATCATACACAAGAATGTTGTGGTAATAAACATGAAAATAAAAATTAACCACAAAGAATATGAACATTCCTAAAACATGTTGCATACATTTGCCTCTAATGCAAATGAAAATGGAAGCAATGAGACTCTCCCAAAACAAAACAATTAGGTTAACTTCTGGAAAGTCCATAAATTAACGAACCTCCTTGCTGAGCAAAACTGAAGGAAGTTGAAAGCACTGTAGTGATTTGTAGTGGAAAAATGTGTTATGCACTGTGAGGGCAACATTTGTGTAAGGAAAGACTTGTTTTAAACCAAATGTTAATCAGGAGTGTCTTCACTTAACACTTTGGGTAAGAGTATTCAAGTAGTAGAATCTAGTGGATTTCTTTATTAATAAGGCAAGTCTCATCACATCCCTGGCCCTCTCTCTTGTTCAGTGCCCACCTTGCTGCCTTCATCTTCCATTGCTATATCTACTATAGTAGCCAGATGCAAAATTCTGTAAAGAGATCCTGCTCACCCTCTACTCATATCAGTGTTGTTTCTATGTGTTTATCCAAATACGAAGTTAGTATCACCTATGTCCCTCAGCAGAAAGAAGGAGGGACTGGGAAATGTTTCAGAAGGGACCCTGCCTAGTTTCCCACAGAGTAAAAGGAAAGAAAGGGAGAAGTACTTTCAGTCTTGCAAGATTCTGTTAATGTAACCTTACAGTACAGATAAAGCTAGTATTCCAAGTTGTGCTTCTTGTCTGGACTACCTATACTGGAGATCTATTTTTCATGACCATATGCACAATTGTATTTGCAAGCAGGAAGTGGGTGAGATGCCATTAGCTTCAGTATGGAAACTGAGCAGGACAGTGCAAAAATTGAATGGGAACAGTTTAAGGAACTAAATTGAAACATTAATTCATGAGATGTAGGCTGTGGTACAGGTAGTCCTCACTTAATGACAATTTGTTTAGTGACAGTTCAGACTTACTGAAAAAAACGACTTACAACTGGTGCTGAAAAAACGACTTACAACTGGGTGCTCACACTTACGACCATCGCAGTGTTCCCACGGTCATGTGATCACGATTTGGGTGCTTGGCAACTGGTTCACATTTATGACTGTTGCAGCATCCTGTGGTCATGTGATTGCCATTTCCAACCTTCTTGGCTGGCTTCTGGCAAGCAAAATCAATGGGGAACTGTGTGATTCACTTAACAACCATGTAGTTCGCTTGTCATGTCCCCCGTTGCAATGTATACATACATCACAACGGGGAACATGCCTTTCCGATGAAGGGGAAGGGGAAGGAAGGAATCAGTGCTAATCCTGTAAGCACTGAAAGACAAAAACAAATAAAGGACAAAGGAGCATACCTTTGTCCTGACCCAGGAAGCCATCATCCTATCTCCCTGACATCTCTGCATTACCACGGGGGACACACCTGCTCCGGACACAGGAAGAGGACAGAGGCAATCAGCACTAATCCCCCTGATTGCCCATCGAGACTCCGGAATCACCCCCTGATCACCCATCAAGACTCCGGGTTCACCTTCGGGCAAGACTTGGGGACAATGGGGGGTGGAGAAGGATCAGGTCTGCACCGCGGGTATTTACCGGCTACCTCGCACGCCATGTGCTCATTCCCGTCTTTCTTAGTGTATGCATTCTATTCCCAATAAACCAGAAATCCTTAGCCTGGCTAGTGAGTCTGTGTTTTATTGGAGTAAGGGCAACCATCACATCGCTTAACAGCCATGGTGATTCACTTAATGATGACTACAAAAAAGGTTGTAAAATTGGGTCAGATGCACTTAATGACTGCTTCGCTTAGCAACTGAAACTCCAGTCTCGATTGTGGTTGTTAAGTGCGGACTACCCATATACAGATTCCCCATAATCTAAAAGAAGAGAAAGATGAGGTGGAAAAAAGTTATTAGCCCTGTGTAAATCAGGCAAAGTCTGACTGAACAATTGCTTTGCTTTTGAAAAGTCAATCCAATTCAATTTGGCAATTATAGTTGGTTCAGAAAAACTAATCCGATTCAATTCTGGCATCCTAATCAAATTGTGCCAATTCAGATTTCCAGATCAATGGAGGAAACATTGTTTCTGCACCCGAGCAGCAGTGCTCAAATCGATTTTGAGGCATCCAGTTCAATTCAGTGATTCAAACTGGCTTCCCCATTCAATCTGAAAGGTCAATTAAATTGAGAGATTGGACTAAATTGCTTTTCAAAGCAAAGATTCAAAGTAAATACTGTAGTCACACAGTTCAAAAAGCTCTAGTGAAGCATCTCTTGGGGTGAGTGTAGACAAAGTTATATCAGGCTCAGCACACAAGGACCTGAAGAGCACCCCAATGAATCACAAATGCCCCTAATTCAGACCAGGGGATGACCATGGCAACCTCTGTTATGTTCTCCTAAGCTGAAAAAGTACCTCTCTAATTTTCAAGCAAAATGCACTCAAAGGATGATTCTTCCATAGCTTCTACTGTTTCAAACCCCAGAGACTGAAGCTTGAAAATGGCCAAGTGTCATGATCACCGTTGTGATGCTTATGACATCGCAATGGCTCGCATGACAATACAGGGAAATGGGTCCCTGGCAGACGCACTCTCCCGACTACCCCAGGATGCGGAGCCTATTTCCAACATCGTTGGGACTGTGCCCTCTGACTCCCAGCTGGGTCTGGCAGCTGTCACCCGGGGAGACGCGCGGGGACAGCCTGCCCCCCCCCCCTTGCAAACAACTCCGGCGCAACCCGCCCCAAGGCACAGGCAACCACAGATGCCAGGTGGGCTACGGGCAGATTTTATAACAGCAATAAAATCTGACCCCTGGCTCCTCACCAACCCTAACAAAGTAACTATGGAACAGGACCTCACATGGGCGGAGGGAAGGTTATATGTTCCTGACTCACAAAGACCGACGATCCTTAGCAGATCGCATGACAGCAAACAGGCTGGTCACTTCGGGTTCCTGAAAACCCTACACCTAACTCGGCGACAGTTTTGGTGGCCCTCGATGAGGAATGGCGTCAAAATGTATGTGGCGTCCTGCCCGGTGTGTGCGATGGCCAAGCGACCAGCTGGTAAACCCCAGGGGCTGCTGCAACCCATGGCTGAACCCTCCTGCCCTTGGGATGAAATCTCAATGGATTTCATTGTGGACTTACTGCCTAGCCAAAAGAAAATGGTCATTTGGGTAGTCAAAAACTACTTCTCAAAACAAGCCCATTTCATCCTCTGCGCCTCGATCCTGTCAGCACAACAGCTGGCGAAACTTTTCCTGGTACACGTGTACCACCTCCATGGGTGCCCCTCCTGCTTGGTGACTGATAGGGGCACACAATTTACCTCGAGGTTTTGGCGGGCTTTTTTGAAACTGATAGGCACCCAGCAAGCCCTGTCAACCTTCTGGCATCCCCAGACGGACGGATCTACAGAGATCCTTAATGCCACACTGGAGCAATTTCTCTGCTCCTATATAAACTACCACCAGGAAGACTGGGTGGACCTACTCCCATTTGCAGAGGTCGCATACAACAACGCGATACATCAAAGCACGGGACAAACCCCCTTTGGGGTGGTGTCAGGTCGGGAGTTCATCCCCATCCCTGAGCTACCCCAGCCCCCATCCCCAGCAGTGGCCGCCTGTGATTGGGGTGCGAAACTCGCAGAGTCCTGGCCGGTCATCAAGGACACGCTTAAAGAGGCACAAACCACATACAAACTGCAAGCGGACAAACACCAGCACCAACAACCAACCTTTCGGGTAGGGGACCTGGTCTACCTATCCACCAGATTCATCAAATCACCGCAACCATCTAAGAAACTGGCCCCCAAATTTATTGGGCCATTCCAGGTGACACAAATTGTGAACCCAGTCATGGTGCTCTTGGATCTGCCCCATAATTTAAAGCGGCTGCACCCGGTGTTCCACTGCAGCTTACTTAAGCCGGCAACTGACCCCGCCCAGTGGCACCCATGCATGCCCCCCCCCCACCAGTGATGATAGACGGACAGCAACACTTCGAGGTCAAGGAGGTACTAGACTCCCGCAAGCTGCAGGGCTCCCTCCAGTACCTAGTCAAATGGAAACACTTCCCACACTCTGAGTGGGTTGCTGCCCATGACATCCAGGCTGCCAACCTGATCCGCAACTTCCATACCGCCTATCCCTCCAAACCCTCGGCAATTTCCTAAAGGGGGGCAGTATGTCATGATCACTGTTGCAATGCTTGTGACATCGCAACGGCTCACATGACAATACAGGGAAATGGGTCCCTGGTGGATTAAGGCAAAGGCAACTATGAAACACAAAGGAAAGCAACAGGTGCAGGAAACTAAGTAACAACTGAGACCGGCGGCATGGAAGACAGCGGTACAAAGTTGCCAACAAGCAATTGACTAAACAACAAGAGAGGCGTGCCCGAGCTGTCAAAGGATTAAGAACCTGATCGCCCGGCAATGAATCATTACCGTTCAGGAAGGTGATTGAGGCGACGCCCGGGACGCAGGGGGCTTAACGACCTCTCACCTGACAGGGACGGAACTGGTGGGACTCATGGGACGCACCTGGAATAAGGTGGGGTGGAGCACTGACCGGCGTGGGCTATTTAAATCCCGTTCCGAGGCGCTCACCTCACTCTCAGCTTTTTAAAGGGCATGCACTCTATTCCTCAATAAAGCCAGAACCTAAGCCTACGCTAGCATCTGTGTCTTTACTGGATCTCAGGCAGAGCCTGACACCAAGTTCTCTTTCAGCCTAGAGTCAACGTCAATTAAAACACAAGAAAGAGAACACCTGGGCCTGGAGTCAGTTTTTCATGTGTTCCAGAAAGCTTCCTTTAATACCCGGCTGAGAAATTCAAAATCTTTTTCCTTCTCATTCACTGATGTGATAAAAGCGAAGTTGTGTCATGTTCACTGTTTCAATGTAGTTTATACATCATAATGTTTCAGATGCCATGGTGCTGACGCGCGTTTCTGTTTGGGGGGGGAGCTGCTGTGAAACCTTGTACCAAGCTCTGTATGTGAAATCAAGACAATGGAATGTGTTTGGGTTATGTTCTCTGTTCAAGACCTTTTCCCGCAGACCATCAGAAACCGTTAGGAGCACCTGGAATTGTGAACTTGAGAAGATTCTATGGGGGGAGGGATTTCATTTGCACCGAGGGTTTTTAGTTTGAATTTGGCACACTTTCATCATTCTCAGCTTTCTCTGTGATCCTGCATACTATTCTTTAATAAATCAGATATCTTTGAATTCCTGTTCATGAGTCTGACAGTGTTTTAGAATAGGCAACATTACATAAAGCTGAGAATCCCCAAAGTTGTACCGTTAGCTCCTACCAAGATCAGTGTCTTGCGAGGGAAAATATTTAACGATGGCTGAGTCCAAGCTCATGACCAGGGGACTTGAGGAGACAGCTAGCTTGATGCCCAAGTCGACAGTCAAGAGCAGAGAACTGAACCTCACCCCAGAACCTTCAGACTCCCGGGATGGATCGAGTTCCAATTCTGAGGTGGAGGAATCTAACGATGGGGAAGAGCCAGAGCAACCGGCCCCCAGTGAATTGCTCGCAGAGTTGATCACCTTGGATGAAATAGGGGAACCCCAGCCAGGGATGTCAGGGCCGTCCTGGAAGTATCGGTTCCCACTAACCCCAGACAAAGAATCTACTACAGTGTCAACAGAGAGAAAGATGAACACATGAGGGAGGGAGGACTCTCAAACCCCTGAAAGACTAAGAGTGATGGAGGCCAAAATAGAATCGATAGAGTACATGCTAAGAAACCCGTCTCTGTCACTGGAGGGGCAGGGGAGGTGTGGAGGAGATCCCAGCTTCACGCAACCATCCCCCATCCTCCCATCCGGACCGCCAGCGGAGCGGGGCCGGAGACAGCTCCGGGATGGATCTCCACCCCGCAGGGCTCGATCACCAGTGTCCCCACCCTGAAGAGGGAAAGCTACTGTAACCTGGGGCCCAACCACTCAAGTGGCTGCCGATTCCACTCCAACTGGAGTAGGGGTGAGAGACTTTTCTGTCAAGTTTGATGGGGATCCAACAAAGTTATCTTTCTTTTTAACTAATGCTAAAAGTTATATGAGGCAGTTTGGAGCATACTTCCCTTCCAAAGAGGCTAAAATAACTGCCATTGCTACCAAGTTGAAGGGTTGAGAGGCTGACTGGTATGTTCAGTTAAGTGATGCTGACTCCCCTGCACTGATTATTTCGATGATTTCATGTGGGCATTAAAGCTGCATTTTGAGGATCCTCTGGCCAAGGCAAGAGCTAAGAAGGCACTGAAGGATCTTACCCAGGGCCAAATGTCCATAGCTGATTACGCACTGGAGTTTAAGGCTCTAGCTGGGAAAATCCCTGACTGGTCTCAGTCAACGCTAATAGAATGGTTTAAAGAGGGACTCAACCGGGACGTCCTACGGTGGGCGTTGTGTAGAGATGACCCAGAGTCATTGTATGACTGGATCTGTCTGGCAGGCAAGGCTGAGCATGCTCAGCATACCATCATGCAAACTAGAAAATCTGAAAAACCACCCACCACCATGAGGGGACCCTGAAGTGCTACGACTGCTGCCCGGCCAAGCTATAGAGCTTTGGATGAGGAGAGAGATCGGCACTACATGCGGGGTCAGTGTCTCCGATGCGGAAAGGAGGGCCACTGAACAGCTGATTGCCCAAAAGCCAAAGCTGGATATTGAGCAGGGAAGCCGCCAGCCAAATCGCCGCCCCCCCTCGCGGCGGATGACAGCAGCCAAGGGGACAGCCGATGCTGAGGAAGTAATCTACTTTAGAAATTCATTCCAATGAAAAGGCATGCCTACCATTAGTTAACTTTGTAGTGGTTGAATGTTCCTAATGTGTTAATATCTCTCCTTGTCAGGAAAGAAGAGAGATTCTGGGGAAAGATAGTTGACAGAGTGAAGTTAGTTAATTGGCTAGTGGGGATAGTTGATAAAGGGAAGTGATGAGCATAAATTACCTCTCGGTTAGGGTAAATTTTAACAATTTCCTGTGAAAGAAGGAAGAACTGGAATAGTTACTCTAGAACATGGGTTCTATTTAGGAAACAATATTAATTGATGCTTTTGTTGAAGTGTGTATGCCTTGTTTGTCATTTATATTTATTGCAACATTGGAACTCATTTTGTTGCATGTTGGAATAGGCTACTTCAGTGTTTCTCAACCTCAGCAAGTTTAAGATGTGTGGACTTCAAGCCCCAGAATTCCCCAGCCAACATGGAAGGCTGAGAGTTGAAGTCCACACATCTTAAAGTTGCTGAGGTTGAGAAACACTGGGCTACCCACTGTGGATGAGTGACTTGAGAGCTACACCCCAGTAAGATCCAGCCAGCAGATTGTCCAAATGGGGTCAAAATCAGCAGGACAGCTGGTGCAGGGTTATGAATGAAACCTTGCCTCTTTTGTATCTGTGACATCACTTCATCCTGGAAAATGTCTATCTATGTGGCTGCTAAGAGTCAACACCAACTTGATAGCATGTAGTGACATCATAGCATGTACTAAAGGGTCAGGGCTTTGACTCTGATGCCACATCTGCCATCTTGCAGATTTTGATTCCAAACACAAACACACACCGAGGATGACAGTGATTGCCCATGCGAAACAAAGATGACAACCACTAAACTAGACGATAGCAGCCTACCTAAGAGACAATTGCTGCAGAAAGAAATTATAGGAGGAAAGCCAAAAATCAAAAGGAGTCTGAAACAGAAAGACAACCTTAGGATGCTCTTGCTTGGTTCTGAACTGAGGGAATGGTTGGGAATGACCAGAAGACAAAAAAGGGGGTGGGATTGAATTGAGGAGTAAATTGCTCACATCACTATAAACTTAACATCATTTCTTGAATTCATAGAACAAATTGATCAATAAAGGAACAACAGTGGCTGAATCTGCATAGCATGCTAGGCTAAAAAAGGTTCAGCTACTTCCACATTAGGGTGTCATGGAAACACTGCCATTGACTTATGAGATAGCCAAGAAGTGCTTCTGGCTATCCTCTCTTTCATTATATAATCTAGTCTATACGGCTCTGAAATGGAAGTGTCCACTGGGAGAAGAAAAGTGGTGGGGAAGGGGGAATGATGAAACTTTCATTGTTACTTCTGACATCAGGATGCAAGTATGAAAGGCCAAAGTTTGCACTGGGACAGCACAACCTATCATTTTTTCACCACTGCAATTTCTACCAGGTACTTATGGTCTCACAATTGCCCAGCCTCCCATGTTTCTATTAAACCCAAAGTAAGAAACCATGAAGGAATATGAAATAAACCTGAAAGAACAGGTTAGGGATAGACCTTCATGGAGAAGATCGATCCAGGTGGTTGCTGGGAGTTAAAAACAACTTGATGGCCCATAATCAATCAAGAAACCATGAGGAAACCCCTCCTTGGACTTCTTAGCAGAGGTTATACTATCAGTGTGAAGACAGAGTCTTGTCACTGGGAAACCATCATAGATTTCCTCTGAAGAAATTTGGAGAAATCCCCCACCCAACTTCTCTGCCTACAGATACGGTAGAGATTTTTGAAAGGGTGTTTGAGCATGCTGTTTGAAATCCATTCCTAGTGTGACGAGTTGGGGTGGAAAGTTCTGAGTCAAAGCATCTCATTGTAGGGCCACAGAGTCACTACCGCAATGTCACCTCTTATTGACAGAATGTCTCTGAGCCTGGAGGATGTCTAGGTTCTGCAGGTGGAATTAAGCTTTTGCAAGATCAGACATAATGAGTGCTTTTCAGCTATGCTCTCAAGAGTTTTCATTTGGGCCCAAATGCAGGATGAACTCTTCAGCTTCTTATGCTAGAAGGAGGAGCAGTAGTCTCTTTAGAAAATACAAAGAGGAGACAGGCTAATCGTTGCCAGTGATAAATATAGTTGGTACATTTGTCAGTTGCTTTATCCCTATGAAAATGATGTTAAATAAGATTTAAACTGCCTCCTCAAATGCAGAGAGGGAGGACTTGTATATCCCTGCTTGGTTTAAATTCAGATCCTCCAATATGAAGTATTTATTTTTTGCTTGCATGTGTTAAAAATGTATGCTGCTGCTGGAAATAGCTCCTTCAGACACATAATTCACGGCTACCAAGGGTCAGTGGCTCCTGTAAGATTGAAGAAAGGATTCCTGGAGGAAAGCCATCATTTTCATGTATTGCAGCATCACCTAGGATTTCAAGCAGAACTGAAGAACTATGCTTGAGAGAGACAGAATGATGGTAGAAATGAATTGCTCACAATAACCTTTAATTTGCAAACTTGAAAGCTGCCCCAGTTTGGCTGTATTCCCACAACATGCTTAACTTGGATACTGATTTAATCCATTTACTGAGTTCTCTAAAAACATTGCACCATAAACTAAGCAAACCGTCTGGGTTTGTGCAATATGCTAAATTATTTAAATGCTTACATGCATGCTGTACATCCCCTTCACCAAGTTAACAGTGAATATAGTAAATCTTAGCATGTGTTTATTTAGCCACTGGTCTTTATCTGACTTAGTCAAGTATATTGGATGTACAAAGCTTTTTTTTTTTTTGGTAATACTTGCATATCCTGTTATTTTCTTTCAAATGAGGATGGTCAGTGAATGGGCCTCCTCTCCACCTCTATTTTGTGCTCCAAACACCCAAGTTCATGTTCCTGAAATGTGGCAGCAAACCATAGAGTCATGGTCACATCTTGGGGAGAGGGCGCAAGGGAAGGCAAGTGATGAAACATGTGCTGCAACATTATGATGCAGATTTTGCCTGTCAGCCCTCTTGCAGAGGGCTGGAAAGCATTTGGCCTGAGAGATCAGAAAAATCACACGCCAGGCATTTCTATAAAAATAAATGTATTTACAGAAAGCACAAAAACATATTTGCAGGCTTGTGCATTCACACACGGTCAGAGAGCACCAGGAAGATAGCCTGTGCTGCAAGGAAAACAAAAGAGAAACTAAACCTAGTCCAGCAAGTTCCTCTCCCAGGCAATGCAGCTATTAACACCCAAACTGAGGACAATTAAATTCGACCTCTTCACCCTGCCGATACTTAAGGAAGTACTCAATAACATTAATTTCTGTAGCAGAAAACAATATACCAACAAGCCCTATCAGATAGACCAGATGAAGAAAGAGATCCTGTGCAGATCTAAGCTACTTTTTATTAGCTGTAGTAACAGAATCCTGCAAGTCTGAATGTGCCACTTTTCTTCCCTCTTTTATCTTTGTTAGAACTGGGGTGGGGTGGGGATGTCTGGTGTGTTTTTTCTTGGCCTGGGTCAGGTTTCATTTATCTGATTGTTGCCTTGCTGGTTGATCTTCCTTCTGTCCTTCAACCATCCGTATTTAGGATGATTGCAGCATCCTGAGGTCATGTGATCACCATTTGTGATCTTCCCAGCTGGCTTCCGATAAGCAAAGTCAATGAGAGAAGCTGGATTTACTTAATGGCCACATGATTCACTTAACAACCATGGCAAAAAGGTTGTAAAATTGGATGTGACTCACTTAACAACCACCACTCTTAGCGACAGGAGTCCTGGTCCCAATTGTGGTCGTAAGTCAAGGACTACCTGTACAGTCCCTTACATATGTACATGTAACATCACACTAAAGGTGTGAAAGAGTGGGATTTGCATCATGGCATCACAATGCAGCTTTTGTCATTTGGGTGTCATTGTGCTTGG
Organism: Candoia aspera; assembly: GCF_035149785.1. Taxonomy (NCBI): domain Eukaryota; kingdom Metazoa; phylum Chordata; class Lepidosauria; order Squamata; family Candoiidae; genus Candoia; species Candoia aspera. Next base: position 328,194,186 of record NC_086153.1, read on the forward strand.
GTACAGATGCCTGCGGTGGTGCCCTTGACAGCAAAAATGTTGCTTGACCTTGCTTTAAAAAGTTTCCTGAGGGTGTAGAGTAGTCTCCCATTCAGGGGAACTAGCTTTATTTTGCCTAATGTTAGGGCAAGGCCTGAGATAGCTACATGTATCTCTTTCACAATTTTTATGTGAGCTCACCCCATTTTGAAAGATCAGGAAACGTGCTTGTGGCACCTGATCTAGTTTCAGTTCAACTCCTCCTTCTCAAAGCTCAAGACCAAGGCTATAAAGCACAAGGGGAAATGAAGATACATTTAGCAATACTATTTTGTGCTCTTCCATGTCTCCACTGAGACATACATTTAAGGCTAGCAGGATTTCATGCTTGCTAGTTCCATTTAAAAGTCCTGGAAAAGCTGTAACAATCCCATCTCTTCAACTAGCCCAAGACCTCAATGACAGAACTAATTTGGTTTACTGTCAATGGAATAAATCTTGACACTCAGCTGTAACAGGTGTTTCCCATTCACTACTCCCCACATACAGTTCTAACAAGCTGTCTTGGAAAAGAAAAGATTAAAAAAAAATGCCACAAAAAGGAGAAATACTTATTGCTGAAGACTGAAGGAGCCAGTTTGGCTGGCATCTCCAAGGAGCTACAATTTAACTTGCCAAACAGTTGCCTTGCTATTTCATTATTATATGACAGCTTTGCTATGCCAACAATTCTAGATCTGCTTTTAAGATCCAGATATTCCACTTCACTGTCATCTTTATTGACTGTAATAAGGTAGAGTAATGGAATCTTGAAAACAGAATCTTGAAAGCATTCCAGCTACCATGCCTGTTTCTTGATCTGGTCTACCCTGAAGTGTTGACAGCAATCTTGACAACCTGCCCAACTTCTTCTGCCCCATCTCAAACCAACAAAATTAAGGAAGGGTTATTTTGAGTTTCTTTCTCATGTTTCTCTTTTTCAGCACTGTAAAGCCTTTTTTTTTGCAAATTCCCCCTTGAAGGCTCAATTGTTTGTTCCGTATCTCCAAGATCAGTTCTAAATTCCTTTACAATAACTGACATACATTAAGTCTATGTGAATTAGGGCTGCCTTATCTAGGTTAGAAAAAACTAGGTAGCTACTAAATGGCACTAGAGTTTTCTCTATGATTTTGCTGCTACTTAGCAAGCAACTGGATTGCTGCCACCCAGATCTGATAGCTCCAATGTGAATTAGCTGTGATCCACTGCAGGGACAGCTTCTGTGTCAAGCTCCTAACAGCAGCTCATCTCTAAGTAAGCTAGATTCATATGCAATCTCATTAATTGGGTTTAATGCAAGGGAAATGGGGTTAGATTACAGAATTTTGGAAACTAGGTAAGTGTTCTCTAGCCCTTATTAATTAGTGAGGACATTAAGAGGAGATCTCTAGGAATCATATGATCCTCTGTTTTGCAGACTCTTTAACAGATGTACTAACAACTCACTTAAGAGATGCTATTGGAATATTCATCTTGTTCTCTGCCATATTTTGAAGACATCTTTTTCCTTTCCCAAGCTCACAGAATCCTATCACACTTTGCTTTGCACAGGAGAGTCACTTTACCTTGATGAAGGTTTGAGGAGGGGCCAGTCTCTATCAGTTGCACAAACAAGCTATTTCCCCTGAGCTGTGCATGGTCAGAAACCAGTTATCAAGCCAAGTAGCTGCTGTTTTCCGCTGATTAGGAGCACCACACATTTTTCAAGCCATTGACCTGTTTTGTTTAGGAATTTGCCACTTTTTCAGAACCAGCCGTGTCTAGGACAAACTATCATGACAGAGGGGAAAAAAAGGCCAACAACACATTATGAGGCAAATCTTGGCTTTTGTATTTGCATCCTGAAGTCTGATGTAAGTATGTAAGTTATGGAGCTTGTGCTGTAACATCACAATGCACTTTTTTTTTCTCTTGCCTCTTTTCAGATGCCTGTGTTCATAGCCACAAGTGACTTTTTGGCAGCATTTGGGGGACACATTTTTTTTTAAATGAATACAACAGACAAAGAATATCAGGGGAGGGACAAGGTTGTAAGCAGAACTGAATTTAATGTGATCTTGATTGAACTAAATTAATTGACTACACTAATGTTCATTTATAAGATGCATATCCTGCATGTTCAATGTTAAGAACTCATCGTGAAACAAAATGACCACACTTCATGTTCTTATTCTCCTGATCTCATTAAATGTTAGAGTCCAACAGCAGCTTTTGCAGTCACCAAGTGAACACTGGGAGAAACACTGCTTGTTTTTTTTCTCCAATCTTATGTAACATCCTATTTCCCACAGTGACCAACTGGGTGACTATGGAAGCTCACAAGCACAAGAAAATCACCATCATCCATCATCATCATCATTGCGCTGTGCCAGTGTGCTGTGTGCAATCCTGGAGCTATCATGTTGTATTATCTGTATGCATCAGAACAAATGATCTGTGCACCACAAAGTTGCCTATGTTACTTAGAAGGGAAACTTCTTAGCTTCAATGCTATCTACAGTCTCATACTTTTGGGAGTTTGAGTCCAGAACATGCTGTCAGAGCAGGTGAAATCCGAGCCTTATGCCCTCATTTGGTTGTTTACAAGCATATTTTAGTCCACTCTGGGGTGAAGGGTGTCCCACAAACGTATACACAACCTGCCTCTGCCAGAAAGCTTATTATCTAAAAGATATAATTGGGGGAAAAGGGAAAGGTGAAGAAATAAGAGAAAAACAAACTTGGGAAGCAATCTTTAAACTGAAATGCAAGAACTTATAAGTCAGCATATGAAAACACCTGACAGAACTGTCTGGGCATAGATGTCCTCACACAATTAGTGTGGTATTGGTCATATACTTCCTTCAGCTCATTTATTAAAGGAGCACATTCTCAGCTTGAACTTTACCACTTGACAGCCCATTATTTGATATGTTTTCAGCTGAGAAGCTACAGCTTGAACCTCAGTAGCCTAGGGGTTGTTACTTAGTCAATGACAGTTTACAATGCTGGAATGGGCTTCAAGAACAGCCTGGACTTTAAAAAATGGTGCTATCCAAACTGCTTGCAAAATTTGGTATTGCCTATCTAATGAAACAATGGCATCATTCTACCTGGTTGACCTGCCCTCACTGACTTATCTCTGAAGGAGTCTGCCCAACTTGGAATAATGGAATCTTAGAAGTGCATGGTCCTTTTAGACTACTGAATCCAATCCCTGCTCAGTGCAGGAATCCAAATGAAAACATCTCCAACAAGTGCTATCTAGCTCCTGCCTGAAGATTTCCAGCAAAGAGGAATCTATCACCTTTGCAACCTCCTTTAATGGAATAGCCCCATTTACTGTTGCAATGGATTGAAAGCAATCCATTTCTTATGCATATGGTTCTTCCAGCAATCCTCTTTGATTCACAAGTGCTCCAAGGGAATTTCTCACTTGATCAGGAGGGTCTTCTGCCTGAGTCAGGAGGAGAATTTCTTTCTCAATGGCAACAGGGCTGATATTTACCAGCCAGCCACTCAGGCAGATGTCCTGTACAATCACTGAGGGGTCTTCAGAGAAACTGTCAGATGGCCAGTGTTTATCAGGGCATTGGGGAGAGGAAAGCTTTGTTAGGCTGGGGGCAATACTTTTCTATTTCTGTCAGAAAAAATGTGAAGAATCCAGAGGTCCTAAGGCCTTAAAGAGGAGGTAGGCAATGTAAAGCTGGAATTGGATTGCATAAACATGGGAAATATAGTAGATAGATTTGAATCTGTTTAAATATTGTGTCTTTTTGCTTTAGTATGTTGGTGGTCACTTCCATGGCTATTTCTTAATCTCTTCTTTCCTTTGGTGGTCATTTCTGATCATTATGTAAGTCCAAGCAGGGGAATTAGTTCAGCAAAAGGCAGCCTGTGAGAAGAGCTGCTATCATGTTGCCATCTTGTTCTCCCTTCCTCATTTCTATCTGGTGAGTTCTTCACTGTTGGTTAGAGCTAATCAATATTCTTAGCTGAGTCATGCGATTCCTTGAGAAGGCAGCAGCAACTGAGGTCCTGAATCGATGAGCCTGACAAAAGAGAAATGTTGTGGCCCTCCCAGAAGTCCATGGGATGCCTGACTAGAAAGCAAGCTATGTGCAACTGGTGGGGAAAAAAATCTGCTGCCAGGACTGCAGTCAGTGGAGACTTGGTTTGGTACATCATTTTAGCAGCTGCTTCATCCCCCTCAGAGCTTCCCAGAGAAGTCTCCATTAATAGCCTAGGACTGACTGAATTATAAAATATTGGTTTAGATGTTTCCCAGGCAGAATCATCTTGCAGGAGTAAGCCACAATCGGTATGCCAAGCTGACAATCAAGTAGCTATGTTCATTCTTAAAACCCAACACATTTTATATCCTTTATGATGACTCCTTTATGTCAGTAGAGCCGTCGCAAGGTTGGATAATGTACCTTAACAAATTCTTCTTCTTCTTCCTTGCCTCCCTCTGTATCCCATCCTCTTTTGCCCCCCTTAATAAAGGTAGAACTACATTGACGGACAATAGAATGGTCTTTCTTTTCTCTCCAGGAGTTGCATCCCTGAAGGAGGTGACCCCAGTGCTCCTCTTGTTCATGGAGTAAATTGCTTTTTTCTGTCTTCCAGTCACCCCATGTAACAGAGGGCTATGAATTAACTGTGGAGGAAAAAACCAAACCTAAAGGCCCCTATGGATGCTTACACAAATAGAGTGGGGAAACTGGATTTCCAATATAATAACCAGGGAAATAACTTCTATCTTTTCCTAAGAATTTTAGTCAAGATGTGGCCTTCTTGTAATAAAGAGAGAAAGCAGGAATCCTTGTGGGTTCAGCCATTGCCTTGCACTCAGCAAGATACCAGGAGATAACATTCAGAACAAGGGTTCTCAATGCAAACCCACCCCTGCGCTGAACACTGTTGGTTGCTATCATTGCATCCAGTAGGACTGGGAGAGCAAAAGGACTTTCTGTTGAAAAGAAATGACACCCGATTCCTAATTTTTGATTCTTGGCAGGGGTAACTCAATGCACACTCTGCTGGCATAAGCTGGGTTGTTCATCTGTTGCCATCCCATACTTCCAGCAACCACCCATGATAAGCCCTATTTGATAGTCAGATTGCAAATTTCCTAGAAGTAATCAAGTAATAATGCAAATTCATTAAAGTTATGTAACACTTAATGTATTACTGTTCAAAACCCATTTTTCCCTCTTGGTAGTACATTAGAGATGTGCATTATTTATTACAGATGAGCAATAGGGTGCAGGAAGGCACAGAGTTGTTTCATGCAACTTTTTGTATGGCTTTTTAGACCCGTACACTTTCTGCATAGCTTCAGCTTTCACATAACTTCTCCCACAAGTTGAGAGCAATGGTATAAGGGAGGGAGAAATAGTCAGAACATGTTACACAAATTTTCAAAAATATCAAGAAAACCATTGGAACAAAATACCCATCTCAAAAGAAATGATATTCCTTGATGCATTCCTAGTCAAGTCTTATGTGAAATTCCCACAAATTTAAAATTTAAAATTAGACTTGCCCGTACCTTGTTAGCCTTCTGAAAGGTATTAAAAATCAAATTGTTTTAGAGGGCTTATGGAGACTGATAGACTCCCTATAAAATGATGTTGTTGTTTTTATTATTATTTACTATGGACATTTTATTTATACTGTTGTTTGTACTTCTATTTTGTTGTGAACTGTCAAGAGTTTGATTAGTTGGAGAGGCTATAAGTCAAATCAAATAATATTAATCAATCAACCAATTAAATAAGCCCCAAAGACCCACAACGTGAGTATGTCTAGTCCTAGATGGATTTCTAGCTCTCATTGATTTTCAGCAGGGACTCCAATAAGTGTGAGTATAGCTTGTACTTCTTCATGCCTAAAAGATGTGTACATTCTCTTTTCAGACATAGAACTACATCAGCAGTGGGAGCAAGAAGGTCACTTGTCCTAAGTCTTAAGCTCAAATGAGACCTCAGATATGAAAGCTTAGACATAGATATAGATGATATAGATAGATACAGATACAGATACAGATACGGATGATATGGATGGTAGAGATAGAGATAGAAATAGAGATAGAGATAGATATACAGTAGATATAAGCATACACAATACAGAAGGTTGATAGGTATCATACAAACGTAAAAAATATTCACATTATATCTCTTTTTGTGCATGTGTGTATTATTTTCTTTGTGTAGGTCATTTCTTTTTCATGTATGGTAGCTTGGAGCCTCAAAAGTAGAACCTCTCTGACATGGGATGTTAAGATATATCAAGAATGGCTTTGATGGACCAGACCAAGAATGCTTCTAGCTGAGGATCTGTTTCCAGAAGTGGCCAGCTAGAGTCATTGATAGGGTTTGGGAGATCATTATAACAGCATTATAGGGGCAATAGCATCCCCTCCAACTGGATCTGCATCTGTGTATTTGTATATCCATGTATCTATGTTTCTATGCATTTCTCTCTTTCATGCTCTCTTGCTCTATCTCCCAGCTTCAGGTCTTCAGAGTTACACCACTATTCAGTATGGAAGCTCCATTATGTAGCCAGCATGGTTGATAGCTACCACTAAATCTTTGTTCCATTATTTGTTCTTTATATGTCGTCTCAGCAGGATTCACCAGCTTGATCCAGTAGGACTTGTTCCCCACCACCCCCTGAATGTGGCTGGCACCCAGACACTTTTTAAACAGGCTTTTGGGTGATTGCAAAGCCTGAAAGATGCTTGTCCAGCATTAGTATTATCAACAGGAGAGAAACTCTGATCTGCAATTAAATATAATGGGCAAGAACTCAATTGCTACATGTGGGATCCTTTTTAAAAAGAAAATACGATATTTTGGGGCAATGGCGGGAGGGAGAGAAAATCATCTCTTTCAGACCTCTTGCTTTAGAAATAAATTTGCATAACACTTTCTCATAAATATGCATTTTAATATTTAGCAGGCTGTCTGGTCTCACACTCTGAATGAAACTATTTTAAAGAGAGAGAGTGAGAGAGAAAGGGAAAATGACATAAATATGTATTTAACCACTCAGCTAGAGAGAGTGTGGCAGGGGAAGAATTTGGATCTGTGTGCTTCTTAAATTTCAAATGTGGATTAAATATTGCCTAAGGAAAGATTTAGCATATTGTTATGCCTATGCATTGGAGAAAAGAAATTCACCATTATAGAATATGCCACACAAAGAAGAAAATCAAAATAAGAGCAAAGGAATATATAAACCAGATTAGCTGAGATGATTTGCAAAGATTTTAAGCAAGGAGGAGCAATCTTTTTGCCTATAGGATTTGACCCTCTAAAGGGTGTCTGGAGGAGCACATGTGGGATGCAAGGAGGAGCACATGTGGGATGCAAAACCAAGCACTAGCCCAGAAGACAGTACTTGTTCTTGGAACTCACTGTGATGCAAAAGCTTTTGGAATTATGCGGTTTCATCTGCTATTAGGCAAGATAATCTACTCTTAGAGAAAAGGCAGGAAAGAAAAGGAAGGAAGGAAGGAAGGAAGGAAGGAAGGAAGGAAGGAAGGAAGGAAGGAAAGAAAGAAAGAAAGAAAGAAAGAAAGAAAGAAAGAAAGAAAGAAAGAAAGAAAGAAAGAAAGAAAGAAAGTAAGTCATGGAGGCCATGAAGTCCCAAGACCTCTAGTCTCAGCATGGATGTTGAAGTTCTCTAAAGTCAGTTGATGTTGGCGTCCCTCAGACCTTCCTGACCTCCATGACATATCCCAATTTGATGGTTCTGCAACATCATCTTTGAGATAAGCCAGCTCAGTCCAAAAGAGAAACTATGAAATTAGGTAGGTAGTACCTGAGCAACATCTTTAAACCGTCCCTATAGATCACTAGGTTAAGGCCTTCAAAACTCAGACGGGATGGAAATTTCTCTTGGTGAGAGCAGTGGAAACTTTCCCCATCCTAATCCTCCAGTTTGCAGTCTGCTCAAGAAGGTAAGCTGGGTATGATTAACATGTCTCAAACTACCAACTACAATCAGCTTCCTAGCCCATAATTCAGTTATGGATGAATGAGATCTTATTATGAACTGGCCTGGCATTTAATAGCAACACCATCAAGCTGAACAGGCAGAGCTAATAATAAAGTAAATATGCTTCAGGGGGTTTGGCCAGATGTTTGTGGAGGTTTATGCAATAAATTTCTGGGCAGGATAACCATCAGATGTCTCTCTGTACCATCTGTTTAACTATTCTTTACTTGTTTACTTTTGTTCCTCTAATTTTCTGGAAGCCCAGATAAGGGGATGTCTGATAAATGCTAGAACAGCAAAGACAAAGGATGAAGGAAGTGATGACATGAAATAATTACATTTCTGGATGTCTGCAGTAGGAACAATTTTCAACGTGCCAGATGCTTCCTCAAATCCATTAACCAACTACAGTCCAATTCCATCTATGTACAGTATGTGTGTATGTATGCATGTATCTGTGTGTGTGTGTGTGTGTGTGTGTGTGTGTGTAACATTCCCTTCTCATCCCTTTGGGTAGTATGTATCTTCTTCCACCTCAGGTCCTCTACCAGAGGCCTGGGAGTTTGAGGGTTCTGCACAGTATCTCAGCTGTTCCTAGCATTGCACTCTTCTGGACAGAGAGCTCTGTTGTTGTTCCTGGGATCTCTTGGAGCCCCTGTCCCAGCTTAGAAGTCAAAGCCCCAAGTGCCCCTACCACCACCAGAACCACTTTGGCCTTCACTTCCCACATCCTCTCTAGTTCCTCCTTCAGGCCATGGTGCTTCTCCAGCTTCTCATACTCCTTCTTCCTGATGTTGCTGTCACTTGACACCACTACATCTATCACCACAGCTGTCTTCTGGTCCTTGTCTACTACCACAATGTCTGGTTGATTGGCCAGTACCTGCCTGTCCATCTAGATCTAGAAATCCCACAGGATCTTAGCCCTGTCACTCTACACAGGCTTCTTGTCATGAGTACTGATGGTGAGCAGGAGGGGGGCCCTATACAGGGGGGGAAATGCATGCGTAGTTTAGAGACTTTGAGCTGTCATTCAAAGAAATGCAGAACAGACCTGCCTTGACTTTTGGGGTTTATCTGTCTGAGTTTTCCCACACTTCTTCAGTTTGGTAGGATTTTCTGTCTACAATAGCAGTAATAAAACACTAGAGACTTCTTCCTCGTCTCGGCATGGTCCTTGCTTAGTCAGGACATTAATCCTACCAAACTCTTACTCCCATCGAAAGAAGGAGGGTTGTTTTTTTTTTTTTTGGCAAAATGTCTTCGGAAAATCAGGAGCTATGACAAGCCATACAACAACTGGCAGCAGCCTTGCAGCAATACCAGCAGCAAGTAGATCTCCAGGTCAACACATTACAAGCGGCTATGCTTCAACAGTTACAACAACCAGCTCCGATCGTCCCACAGCCAACGCCAGCAGCAGCAGCAGCTCTGCCAGTAGTCTTGAGATCCCAGGGCAGCTTACCAGAGAAGTTTGGGGGATAAGCCGGACAGCTGAGAACCTTTCTTACCCAGTGCATGATGTTTTTCGACAGCAGACCAGCAGAGTTCCCAACAGACCGAACCAGAGTCATCTTTATTTTAAGTCTGCTAAAGGGTCCAGCAGCCAAATGGGCTATTCCCATGGTAGAGAACAATGACTCAATTCTCAATGACTACCAGAATTTTCTGACAAGGTTCCAAGCACAGTTTGTTGACCCGATCAGAGAGATCACTGCCAGACAGGAAATTCGGAAGCCCAAGCAAGGCAACAGGACAATGGGAATTTACATTGCTGATTTCAAGCTGTTAGCAAGGGATCTGAACTGGAATGAGAGTGCTTTGAAAGACCAATTCAAACAGGGGCTGGATGAGGAGATAAAAAATGAATTGGTGCACCAGGGAACACCAGCTACTTTAGAAGATTTATATCAGCTGTCTGCGGTCATAGACGCCAGACTAGAAGAGCTCAGGCAGCTACAGCCTGGGAGAGGCAAGGGCTTCAGAACACTTCTAGGATTTCCATCTCTCTCTGCAGCATCTCTCTACTCAGGACCAGAGGAGCCGATGCTGATCGGGGTGAGCAGGAGGCTTACTTCCAAGGCTGAGAGACAAAGAAGGAGAGAGAGAGCCCTCTGTTTCTACTGCGGAGCCTTGGGGCATAAGGTGAGACCTTGCCCAACAAGAACCCAAGCAAATTCCACAAGAGCCCCAGGGCAAGCAGCAGAACCAAGATCCATCCCCACCTCTACTTCCAACCAGGGAAACTCCATCAGTCTCCCTCCACAGAGCTCAGCAGGGAGACCATCAATCAATTAAGAAGGGCTCATTCTGAAGATTCCAGGCAATCCTTTTTCTACTTACCAGTCATAATGCGCATAAACCCAGAGCACCAAGTCAAATTAGAGGCTCTCGTTGATTCTGGAGCTTCTACCAATTTTATTGATGTACAGACAGTAGGTAAAGGTAAAGGTTTCCCTTGACATTAAGTCCAGTCATGTCCAACTCTAGGGGGTGGTGCTCATCAACGTTTCAAAGCCGAAGAGCTGGCGTTTGTCCGTAAACACTTCCTCCGTGGTCATGTGGCCAGCATGACTAAACGGAACGCCGTTACCTGCCTGCTGAAGCGGTGCCTATTAATCTACTCACATTTGCATGTTTTCGAACTGCTAGGTTGGCAGGAGCTGGGACTAGCAACAGGAGCTCACCCCGTCACGCGGATTCGAACGCCGACCTTCTGATCGGCAAGCTCAGCAGCTCAGTGGTTTAACCCGCAGTGCCACTGCGTCCCTGTACAGACAGTACAAGACCTGAATATCCTGACCATGGAATTGCCACATCCCATAGAAGTCGAGACCATTGATGGCCAGCCCCTCAAGGCTAGGCCAATTCGAAGATCCACAGAACCTTTACAGCTAATAATGGGAGACCACACTGAGTGGATTCAACTTTATGTTACTGCATCACTTAATGTACCTATAATCCTGGGCACACCTTGGCTGAAGCTCAACAACCCATTATTGGACTGGGCTACGGGAGCAATCTCCTTCCCAGCTAAGGAATGCCGGCATCATAAGATTCAAGCTGCCCTTCTCTCTCCAGCAACCAACACATCATCAAAGCAGGGGGGGTGTAGTTGCCAGCCAAGTATGCAGATTTCACAGACATTTTCAGCAAACAAGAGGCCACAGCACTACCCCCCCCCCCATAGGGACTGTGATTGCACCATTGAGTTGATACCAGGAGCTAAGATTCCAGCAAAGAAACAATATCCCATGTCCCCCAAGGAACTAGCCACCTTGAAAGATTACTTGGATACTAATCTCCAAAAGGGTTTCATCCAACCTTCTGCTTCCCCAGCATCTGCTGCTACATTCTTCATACCAAAGAAGCCTGACCCGTTGGCACCGGCAGCTCAGGAGGCACTCATGAGAGTTGTTCACGATTTCAGCTCCCTCAATAAAATCAGTCAAAAAACATTATCCGCTTCCTTTAATATCTGACCTGCTGGATCGTTTACAGAAAGCATGATTTTTTACTAGGTTGGACTTCAGGAATGCTTACAGTCTGATCCGGATGAAAAAGGCCATGAATATCTGACTGCCTTCGATACCAGGTATGGGAAATTTGAATACCTTGTTCTTCCTTTTGGCTTAGCTAATGCTGGAGCCATATTTTCCCGATTTATGAATCAAATTTTCTCTGATTTACTAGATAAGTATCTGGTCATTTATCTAGATGACTTATTAATATTCTCTGAGGATGCTACAACTCATGTAACCCATGTACGTAATGTCTTACAAAGACTGAGAGAGAACAAGCTGTTCGCCAAGCTAGAGAAGTGTGCCTTCAATTTAACTGAATTACATTTCCTGGGCTATAGAATATCAGAAGGCATATCCATGGATCTTTCAGAGGTCCAGGCAATTCTCTCTTGGCAACCCCCCTGCAATGTGGAAGATGTACAAAGATTTCTAGGGTTTGACAATTTTTATATAAAATTTATACATAAATTTGCTGACAGGGCCAAGCCCCTCACACAGCTTTTGAAGAAAGGGTCCAAATTCCTTTGTGGGGAGAGGGAGCAAGCAGCCTTAAAAGAATTTAAGCAACTCTTTGCATCCCAGCCACTTTTAAAGCACCCTAATACCACGAAGCAATTCATAATACATTCAGATGCTTCAGATTTTGCTATTGCTGCTGTCTTATTGCAATATACTGACAAAGCAGGGAAGACATTGCTTCCTTGTGCCTTTTTCTCTCGCCCGCTCTCGCCGGCAGAGAGAAACTATGATGTTTTTAACAAGGAGTTGCTGGCAATTAAAGCAGCATTTCAGGAGTGGAGTTGTTGGCTAGAAGGTGCAACCTTTCCTGTGAAAGTTTGCATTGATCACAATAATTTACAGCTTCTACAAAACACCAGATTGCTCACCTCACGCCAAATCAGATGGAGCCAGTTTTTCTCCTGTTTCAATTTTGTTATATCTTATGTTCCTGGAACTCAGAACTGTTCGACAGATGCCTTGTCTCGATCCATTCCGGCAACCCCTGCTGCATACCAGGAGGTCCAGTCTACTATATTACAACCTCACAACTTTGATCAGTCTACTGGGGGGAATCAGACAGAGATTTTAGCAGCAGGCAGACAAGCAGAGGACCTCTTTGCAAGGGTCAAAGCTCAGCAGCAACAGGACCCATATGCCAGGGCCAGGATGGATGACCTCCAGAGGGACCCGCAAGACACTGCCTCCCCATTCACTGTGGAAGCAGGAATCCTCTGGCATAGTGGGTGATTATACATTCCCCCCTCATTGAGGGAAGAAGTACTGAGACTTTGCCATGACCATCAAATGGCCAGGCACGGAGGTGTTTTCAAAACTCTCCATAGAGCTCTGAGAGACTACTGGTGGCCTAAGATGACTGCAGACATAAAGAGTTACATTGCTTCTTGTCATACCTGTAGATGAGCCAAGCCTCTCCCAGGGAAGCCCACAGGACTCTTGCATCCCCTCCCCACCCCCAGTGGGCCTTGGGATACAATTTCATGGACTTCATCACTGATTTACCCCCATCCAGGGACTGACTTCCATACTAGTGATGGTGGACCTCTTCACAAAAATGGCACATTTTATTCCTTGCAAGGCCCTCCCATCTGCACAAGCCACAGCACAGTTGTTTATAGACCATGTTTTTAGATATAGAGGCATGATAAATCACTTGGTGAGTGACAGAGGCCCTCAGTTCACTTCCAGGTTCTGGAGGGTCCTTTTCCAGTCATTAGGGGTCCAGATCCACCTATCCTCATTGCATCAGGCATTCTCTCAACAGCTCATCTTTGGGTGCCGTCTTACTGATATACTCCTGGATGCTCTGGGTTTTGTCCAGGACAGTGGCTTTGACGTTCACCATATACATGTATGCAAACAACAGGGACAAAGAAACAACTGTTTTCATTGGTCCATTTGGTGGACATTTCTCAACCTTCCTTTCATCCTTCAAACCATATGAAAGCATTTATTCACCATTGGCCAAGGCAAATAACAAAGTGTCTTTGAATTCAGCACACGTCAGTCTCCGATTCAGAATAATTAAAATAATTATATTTCCTGCTGTGAGTTCCAGTCTAATTGATTGAGCCTAACAATGAGACCATTAACAATTACAAAAGAAGTATTGCACACACTCAAAACCTAATTATTACATCTCTTTCCCCTCACTTCAGAAGAACTCTTGCATTTGCTTGAAACCCAAATAATAAAAAAATGCATTTTGCTTTGAATTATTTTGGATTCAGTCAGAATCCATTACCATTAATAATTACATACAATTCAAGGGATAACTTTTGCCCCATTCCTAGGGGATAAAATGACACATCATCTGTACTAGAATGTCTTAGTGTAATGCTCTTTTTCTATAGGGAGATGATTTAGAGTGGGATGGGATAATTCTATGGGGGTCTATGTTTCCCAATATCAGGGTGCTCCTTACTATAAATCATCCTTTACCAGTGTTAAGAATTTGAGACTGGGACACAGTTACTACTTAAATTAAATTGCACCAAATAAAGGAAAACAGAACAGGCATAGTGGTCCAGAAATGACCTCCACTCTTCTCAAGCCCCACTTAGAAGTTTGTGAAATGTAGTGGTTAAGGTGCTGGACTAGGAGTGGGGAGATCCAGGTCCTAGTCCCACCTCAACCAGGGAAGCTCACGGGGTGATTTTGCATCAATCATCCTCTCTCAGTCCAATCTACCCCTCAACATGTTGTTGTGGGAAAAAGTAGAGGGGATGCTATGTATACCACCTTGAGATATACATGAATAGGATATTTTATGAGTATTTTTATCACACTGTTTCAGTTGATCATTAATATGAGAATGAATGGCTCTAAATACTACCCTGTTGAAATGTTGAAATATATTCTGCTGCCTCCCCACTCCTCCATTTAGTGCTGGTAGAAGATCTGTTGACAAGAGCTTGAATATAGCTTTCATTGTGGCTTGAATTGCACCCAGAAGCCTAGTAGAAGTCAGTGCAGCTGATTTAATGGTCTTACATAGGAATACCAAGGCATGCCCATTGCTACCTGTGTTACTGCGTTCTGGACCAGCCATAGCTACTGGATGCTCTTCAAAGGCAGTAGGGTGAATTGCAGAAGTCCATCTGGGAGGCAACTAAGGTGTGAATGACTGTAAGCAGGGTCTCCCAGTCCCAGAATTGGTACGTAATGTAAAGACCCTTCTGGTCACAGATACTACCTACTTCTCTCTTCCTAAAAAGGGAAAATTGGAATTGGACAAAAATCGCCCACCTCTGCTGGATCCAGCAATGATTTCTTCAGGAGGAACCATATCATCACTACCTTAGAGATGGCAGTTCCAGCCCCTTTCTCAGTGATGCATTCACCACCATATGGACCTAACCGCACGTCACCTTTTGGGAGGCCTTGATCAATCAGGAAGGTCATGGATCTAAAACACAGATGGCTGCATTTAAAGTCCCAAGAACTCTGTCAACTTTCTCAGGGCTAACAAGCTCACACTCAGCACAAATAACAAGGCAAGACTGTTCCTCAGTCAACTCCATATGACCTGCCCAGCTGGCATCCAGCTTACAGTGAATTTGAGCAACTTCATCTGACAGATGCCTCAAATATTCCTCACAGTGACTTGAAAAGTGCTCCTCTGGTCTCTCCTTACCCAGAAGCAAACGGGTCACCTTAAATATGGCTACTAGCTGGCAATCTGTGGATGCAAAAAGAATGAAGGATTAATTGTGTTTCGCTGCTCTTACTGCCACAAGTCTTAACAAAGGTTCTTAACTGTGCTCAGTCAGATTCACTCTTTGGCTTCTGTCAGTGGCAACTAAGGCATCTCTTCTGCTGTTTCATCTCCCAGAGTTCTTCCAAAACCTAGACTCCAGGGCCCAAGAACAGCCAGAGTCCTCAGAAGCGCAATCTGATCCAAGGCCATTAACATTTGCTCATTCCAAACACTGACTAAGACTTCAGTTGAATTATGCACCAAGACTTTAGGGACAACCCCACACTCCCCCTGAAACTAAATAGGGTCCATCAAGTGCCTGAGGCAAACTGACAGAACAGGTCCTGTCTCCCTGTGGTGGGAGGCAGCTGCAGAAAACTCCAAGGTTGACAGGAAGTGACCACCCCACCCGATCATCCAGAGAGGGCATGTTACAGACCCCGTCTGTAAGAGAATTTCATCTGGCAGGGTCCAGGAAATGGGCCGTCTCTGCAGTGGCCCCCACCCTTTGGAACATTCTGCCCATGGAGGTGAGGCAGGCCCCTTCACTCCTGACCTTCCGGAAGGCCCTGAAGGTTCTGCTGTCTCACTTGGGGCGGGAAAGTGGGTAATCATTTTTGGGGGTGGCTCTCACCCTAGAGTCCCTTCCACCAGCTTGGAATTTTATAGACTCTTGGATTTTATATTTATTTATTGCATTTTATAATTGTAATGTGTTTGATTTTTATGAGATTTTAACATTTATGGTTGTAGTTTGATTTTATTGTAAACCACCCAGAGTCCCTCTTTTGGGGGAGGTGGGTGGTAATTAAATTCAAATAATAAATAATAAATAAATAATCTGTCCATGATAAAGGATTGACAGTAACATCTCCCAGTTTCAGATCACACTGCTATTTCCCCAAATCTGTGTGTGATTTCCCATATGGATTCAGCCCTCAATGACCTGGGTCAGGTCCATATGTGCCATAAACTCTGAGCTGCTTCTGACTCTGTGCCTAGAAAGCACAGATTGAAGACCTCCAAAAGTATAAGTCTGGGGAATTTTACCAGCAACCCACAGCAGCTCAGGTAGGGAAACAGCTACATAGTATGGAGGCTGGTACAATAGCAGCAGTCCCATCTGAACCCCAGAGCCCTGCTTGAACCAAAGCAGCTCACAATCAGTAATTTGTGGAGTAGGGTTAGGGTTATCTCCAGGATAAGCAAAGCCATTCCCCCACTTTTGCCCAGTAGAAAGCGTGGGAGATGGCATGGAAGCAAAGATTCAAAAACTAAAGAGGACAGAAGCATTTCTTAAGTCCAGGGAAGGGAGATAGCATTAAGAAAAGATTCAGGATGAATCCTCTCTGACTCACTGGGGTTTTAAGTGGGAGGGAGGAGAAGCATTTATTGACCTGCAACATTTTCTTATTATGACCTATCTCAATGAAGTATAGTTCTGGCCTTTCTGTGGAATGTATTTCCTGATCTAGTCTACCCTGAGGTCATAGCCGATGCCACACTTAAAACCTACATAGGCACATTTATGAATGTGCTCCCCTCCCATGCCCAACCAGGTCTTGGTAATAAATGCTGACTCGAGGCATTGTGAGGTACTGTTGCACCATCCAAGAGGATAACAATCTTCTAAAAATCTTTTCCCTACCCACAGACCAACAGCGCTTCCCACCACAACATCCACCAACCAACGGCTCCCATGGCCTGCCTTCAAAGAGTTCCCCAGCCTTGATGCCATGATACAAAAATACATCTTCCTTACAGGGTTGTTGTATATATAGGAAATGGGAGGAGCGAATACAAAATGAGTTAGTTTAGCCTCTGGAGATGCCAGCCATAGTTGCCAGCAAAATGTCAGGAAATCTATTGTCTAGATCATGGTCACTAAACCCTGAAGCCCAACACTGCTCAACAGATACTGGACATGAAAACCTGCACCGGCATACTTTGCACAGCCTTTGGCTCTGCACTACCACAGAATATATCCCTGCTCCAAAGCCTTCCAGTTTCCTCCTTCTGGAAAAAAAAAAAAAAATCTGTTGAAAATCCACCTACCTGTCCAAACACAATTCTCCACCTACAAATATGTGCCAACTGGACAGCAGGAGGGTGGAACGCTTAGTTTAATTTAAAGCCAATTATATTTAGATCTACCAGCGACTGATGGGAAAGACAGCTTGGAGTAATGGCAAACAGTTCATTGAAGGTGTCAACACAGTGTGCATCTGCTGTAAAAAAGGCCAACAGCATATTAGGGATAATAAGAAATGGTATTGAAAATAGAGAGGCCAATATCATAATACCCTTATACACTTATGTGGTGTGACCACATCTGGAATATTGTGTGCAGTCACTGCACCTTAAAAAAAATATAGTGGAGGTAGAGAAGGTTCAGAGGAGGATAACTCAGATGATCAAGGGGCTGGAGCTGGTTCCCTGTGTGGAAAGGTTGTCACATTTGGGGCTTTTTAGTCTAGAAAGGAGGTGAAATGAGCAGGAACATGATTGAAATGCAGAACGTTAGGCAGAGTGTGGATAAAGTGGTCAAGGATAATCTATTTCCCCCTTCCCAAAATATTAGATTCAGTGGTCAACCAATGAAATTGAATCCTGAAAGAATCAACACAGACAAAAGGAAATATTTTTTTACCCAACATGTAATCCAACTTTGAAATTCACTACCACAAGATGTGGTGTTAGTTACCAGCTTGGTTGGCTTCAAAAAAGGGTTGGACCAATTCATGGAAGTCATGGGGATCATTCAGTTTTAATGGCAGTGTGACTGCCTCTGAAGGTCATCTGTTGGGAAACTAGTGGGCTTCCTTGTGTGGTTGGTTGGCCACTGTAAGACTAGATGATCCAGCAGGACATTGGTTATCTTATAACAACACTAAAAGGTGTGAGCAAAATTTGGTAAACTAATTGATATAGCCTTTTTTCCCCCCAGGATACCTCATCCATGCTAATAATTTTTTCTTGGCATTCAGAAGCTTGTTAAGTTTCTCTCCTTTAGCTAATAAGCACGCTGATATCATCTACAATAATGCCTCATGCATTGTTTGTGCTTATAGAAACCACTGGAAGAATCTAAAGGAACCTCTGTTATAAATGACATTTATTTATATATTTATTTATTTGTGCATTTGAAAGGTGTCTCATCTATGTAAATATGAGTAAAGCTGGTCTTGTTCTCAACAAGATATAGATAGATATAGATATAGATATATAGATGATATAGATATAGATATAGATTATATGGATATAGATATAGATTATATAGATATAGATACACAGTATTGTGACCCACCTTGAATTCAAGCAGCAGAAAAGCAAGGGTTTATGTATAGTATGCAGAAAGGAAAGGTAAGGAAAGGAAAATGAAGTATACTGTGATGTCATAGTTCAGGGAAGAGAGAAACGAAATGGTAGCTGGTCCTAACTAGTGTGACAGAGCAGATGAAATAGAAGATTATTTTACTATTTGTAAAAATGAGAGATAATGTACACTGACAGACCATTGCTGTGACAATGAATGAAGAAGATTAGCTATCTACAAGAAGAAAGCTGGGTTATTAAATCAGAATGTATCTGCTTCTGCTCCCTGGGGTGGAATCTACATGGGCATTACACACCATCAAAATCCTGATTGCCTGACAGAGAGAAGAAACAAAGACATGCGCCAACCATCCTTCCAATTTGTGTTTTTTGTTCTTTTTTTTTTTTAAAAGGGGACTAATAATAACGTGTTGCCAAGAGCATTATGTTTCAATGCTATGTCCTTCTTACATTGTTGTTTATTCATTTAGTCGCTTCCAACTCTTTGTGACTTCATGGACCAGCCCATGCCAGAGCTTCCTGTCAGTCGTCAACACCCCCAGCTCCCCCAGGGACGAGTCCGTCACCTCTAGAATATCATCCATCCATTTGTCCTTGGTCAGCGCCTCTTCCTTTTGCCTTCCACTCTCCCTAGCATCAGCATCTTCTCCAGGGTGTCCTGTCTTCTCATTATGTGGCCAAAGTATTTCAGTTTTGCCTTTAATATCATTCCCTCAAGTAAGCAGTCTGGCTTTATTTCCTGGAGGATGGAGTGGTTTGATCTTCTTGCAGTCCAAGGCACTCAGAATTTTCCTCTAACACCACAGTTCAAAAGCATCGATCTTCCTTCGCTCAGCCTTCCTTATGGTCCAGCTCTCGCAGCCATATGTTACTACGGGGAACACCATTGCTTTAACTATGCGGACCTTTGTTGTCAAGCAAAGAAAATCAGGCTAGGCAATTTTCTATTGGTGTGAAATTGACTAAGGGACAGTGAAATTGATGAAAGGACCATGAAAGAGACCAGACAGGATGCTCTGACAAAATTAGGTTGTGGAAAACAGGCAATGCACCAGTGAGATGCCCAGAAGGAAGTTCATGCCCAATCTCTGTTTTCCCTAAGGGACTGGTGAGTCAGAAATTTTCCTTTTAATATTCTACAGATGCACAATATTGAAGAAATGCTGGTTCAAACCAGCATACATTCCCAGACAAATCTTTGGACTAAAACAAACAAACTAGGCATTAATTGGAACTTGTAATTGCAGGGCTATTAATAACCAGGAGCATACCTTATTTCTCCTGAGGTTTCAGAATGGGTCCTGCATAAATTGCACTGAAATATGAATTTTGCTGAATAATTAGAAAAAAACTAAGCAGAACTTTGTTTTCCTCAAAGTTTGATTTACTACATAGATTTGCATTGGTTACCAGTCTCCTTCTGGGCCCAATTCAAGGTGCACTTTTTGACTTTTAAAGCCCTACATGGCATGGGGCTGGGTTATCTGAGGGAGCGCCTCTCCCCAATTACATCTGCCCATCCCACCAGATCCAGCAGAAAGAGCATGCTGAGGGTCCCGTTGACTGTGGAGTTTCATTTGGTGGGTCCTAGGCAGCAGGCCTTTTCTGCTCTGGCCCCCACTTTATGGAATATCCTTCCCCCAGAAGTGAGACTGGCCTCACCCCTTTTAGCTTTCCGGAGGTCCCTCAAGACCTGGTTGTGTCAGCAGGCCTGGGGTCCCCAGACCACTGGCGAAATATTGAGATAGCTCCTGTGTAATTACACCTCCTCTTTACCTAACCTCTTTTCATTCTGTTTTTTAGTTTTGTGTCTTTTATAATTTTAAAGTTTTTAATATTAATATTAATTTGCATATTTTGTTTCTAACCTTGTTGTACACCACCTAGAGTCACTTGATTGTGATTTGGGCGGCTATATAAATATGATGGATGGATGGATGGATGGATGGAGATAGATAAATATTTGATGGTCAGAACAAGCAATAGCAGAGTAAAAAAACAAAAACAAAAAAACAAAACCTTATCAAATTTCTACTTTTAGCAACCAAATTAGTTATTGCTAAACAATGGAAATCTGTAGATTTTTAATGAAGAGATGGTACAATAAAATCTGGTTGGTAGGCTTGCTTGAGAAAGTTCCTAAAGAATAAATTTCTTGACAATAGCAAATCACTAATCAATACGGAATAGTGAGATGTTGTTGTTTATATAAGATAAGTTTCCTTCTAACAGTCTGTATTAGAATTTATGGGAAATGTAAGAACTGACACCTTGAGCCCCAATAATGACCTGACTCATGCACAATTGGAATATGCAGAATTCAGATTTATTGAGAGCAGTGTACAGACCAGAAGAAAAGCTGCGATTGAAGATTCCTGCCTAAACTACCTAATTAAAAATGAGCAGACACCCCGCTCCCCATTCTTCCATCTCTTCCCACCTAATCTCAATGGTTAGGCATGCCAAGCACAGATGTCTCTGCTGGTATGACCTTGACTTCTCTCCTTAGCCCAAACAGCATAGTTTCACACTCCTTGATGTTCCCCCTCCCATCTGGTTCTTGACACGTGTTAGCTCATCATGGCAGGTGAACATGATCAGAAGATTCATCACTGATCTGATTGTGGAATCTGACAGGAAAGTTAAAATGTCCCAGCATCATGTAAAATTTAAATTTAATTACTAAAATTGAAACAGAACCCACACATGTATGAAGGATGTCCAGTTCTGCCATCCACCATTTAAAGAAAATGTTAACAATTTCATGTATTAATTATACTAGTTTTAGAATTATTTTTGCTCCCTTGATTTTAGCAAACATGACTCCAATAGCTCCAGAAATCCTTCAATATTATCAAACTAGTATTATATGTATGTTACCAACTTGCATCACATACAGTAATAGAATATTCTGGCTCAAAAGGAAAAAAAAGCTTAAGCTAAAATATGTTTGTTTCTTTTAGGGATGTTGGTAGCAGAATGTTGGTATAATCATCACCAAAAGATCTGGTCATTTCTTTCCCCTCTCTTATCTCTTCAGTTAGATAAACTGAAGGCCTGCCAAGTGGAGGGGAAAGGGATTCTTTTCACATTTCAGGAAAAAAAAATAATTAAATGAGAAAGTAGCAAGAGATTTATCTGAGTCAATGAGTAGAGCAACACTCCTATCAAGTCAGAAATCAAATTTACAGGGAGAACATATGTCCAATTAAGAAATGAATTGGAATGCCAAATCACCATGAAATAGTTAAGAGCATGTACAATTAATGATATACATCAAAGGTGCCCGTGGAAGTTTTCAGACAGATTCTGAGAAGTATTCTTGGACATCTTGCAACAACTGAAATTGCTGAGTGTAGAAAAGTTGGCCAACAGCCAGTATGAAGATTTTTTTGCTGAAGCAGACTTGGGATTTACAAGAAAGTAGGACTCCTCCAAGAAGCTGGCTTCCTAAGACTTTCCAACTGAGATACAAACACCTACTGTACATTAAAGAATAAAGTTTGCATTCAACTTCATGGAGATTCCATTTCCCCCACACCTATTCTAAGGATCAAATCAATAGCCAGCTTTCACAATCTGACTTCAGAGTGAAGCTACTTTGACAAAGTTTTCAAAGAGCATCTCTCTTATTTCCTTGAAGACACACATTACATTATTTTACATTATTTTATAAGACTCAGTAAAAACTACATTGCCCCATTTGCCTTTGGGGTGATTTTTTTTTTTTTTGGGGGGGGTGGCTATTTATTTTGATTGATATGGCCAAAACAGCTCTGGGCAGCCCACAACATTTAAAATTAAAACCATATAAAAAACTATTAACACACACACACAACATATAATCAAAGTTAAAAAAAAATGGCATCTGAGAATCAAAAACTTGAAAGTAATGACAAAGTACCTGAGGCTCATTTTCCTGTCCAAAGAAACATTCACAGTCCTATTCCCCCATGAATGGGATAGTCAGAGAAATCTCAAATGGCAGATCAGGTCAAATATTTTGTTCCTGCAGTCTTCGACCAGTACAGTATACAATTGCCCAAGATTGCACTTCAGCTGATCTAAAGTACAGAGGGATCCTCAAGAGCTTTGAGAATTTGGCTGCAAAATGCCTTGTTCCACAATACTGGATGAATCTGCAGGTCAGAACTTAGTTAACTATTGGACTAGACATTTTGGAAGTGTTGTTCTCAGCAATCTGCAGGGGTGGGGGTGGGGGTGGGGGAAGGGTGTCAAGAAAGTCTTGATGTTAGCTGTAACTGTGGAATCAAAGACCTGCTACATTTTTACATATGGATGCCCCTTGTCCTCATCTCAGAAGTTATCAAAATATATGTAGAACTGTGTATCAATCATCACAGTCACAGCAGTTGGCAACAACTACCGTAGCTGAGTTTGGTTGATCCCAAAAGCTAAGCAACATTGCACCTGATTAGGGCTTGGATGGGAAACCACCCAGACGTCCAAGGGTACTGTATCGTTGCCAAGGATTCGTGGAGTTAAGTTTGACTTTATTTATTTAGTTAGTTAGTTCAAATTAGGCACTGCCTGACTTTAACTGACTCTGGCAGTCCAAAATATAATACCATAAAAACCAATATAAAGCAAAAACAAGATAGGATCTGGGCACAAAAAAACTGAAACAAAACAAAAATAACAGACACACTGAGGAAGGGGCCCTGTTCATCTCAGCCCAAGGCCTAGAGCAGTGTTTCTCAATCTTGACAACTTTAAGATGTGTGGACTTCAACTCCCAGGATTCCCCAGCCAGCAGGGAATTCTGGGAGTTGAAGTCCATAATTAAGATGTCAAGGTTGAGAAACACTGGCCTAGAGGAACAACCAGGTCTTCAGACCTTTACAGAACATCAACAGGGTGGGAGCCACATGGATTTCAGTGGGAAAAGACTTGAGGGAATCTTTATCTTTCTTCACAACTACTTTTGTTGTTTATTCGTTTAGTCGCTTCCGACTCTTCGTGACTTCATAGACCAGCCCACGCCAGAGCTTCCTGTCGGTCGTCAACACCCCCAGCTCCCTCAGGGACGAGTCCGTCACCTCTAGAATATCATCCATCCACCTTGCCGTTGGTTGGCCCCTCTTCCTTTTGCCCTCCACTCTCCCGAGCATCAGCATCTTCTCCAAGGTGTCCTGTCTTCTCATTATGTGGCCAAAGTATTTCAGTTTGGCCTTTAATATCATTCCCTCAAGTGAGCAGTCTGGCTTTATTTCCTGGAGGATGGACTGGTTTGATCTTCGTGCAGTCCAAGGCACTCTCAGAATTTTCCTCCAACACCACAGTTCAAAAGCATTGATCTTCCTTCGCTCAGCCTTCCTTATGGTCCAGCTCTCGCAGCCATATGTTACTACGGGGAACACCATTGCTTTAACTATGCGGGCCTTTGTTGTCAGTGTGATGTCTCTGCTCTTAACTATTTTATCGAGATTTGTCATTGCTCTTCTTCCAAGGATTAAGCGTCTTCTGATTTCCTGACTGCAGTCAGCATCTGCAGTAATCTTTGCACCTAGGAATACAAAGTCTTTCACTGCTTCTACATTTTCTCCCTCTATTTGCCAGTTATCAATCAAGCTGGTTGCCATAATCTTGGTTTTTTTGAGGTTTAGCTGCAAACCAGCTTTTGCACTTTCTTCTTTCACCTTCATCATAAGGCTCCTCAGTTCCTCTTCGCTTTCAGCCATCAAAGTGGTATCATCTGCATATCTGAGATTGATAATGTTTCTTCCAGAGATTTTAACTCCAGCCTTGGATTCCTCAAGGCCAGCTTGTCGCATGATGTGTTCTGCATACAAGTTGAATAGGTAGGGTGAGAGGATACAGCCCTGCCGTACTCCTTTCCCAATCGTAAACCAGTCTGTTGTTCCGTGATCTGTTCTTACTGTTGCTACTTGGTCGTTATACAGATTCTTCAGGAGGCAGACAAGATGACTTGGTATCCCCATACCACTAAGAACTTGCCACAATTTTTTATGGTCCACACAGTCAAAGGCTTTAGAATAGTCAATAAAACAGAAATAGATGTTTTTCTGAAACTCCCTGGCTTTTTCCATTATCCAGCGGATATTGGCAATTTGGTCTCTAGTTCCTCTGCCTTTTCTAAACCCAGCTTGTACATCTGGCAATTCTCGCTCCATGAACTGCTGAAGTCTACCTTGCAGGATCTTGAGCATTACCTTACTGGCATGTGAAATGAGTGCCACTGTTCGATAGTTTGAACATTCTTTAGTGTTTCCCTTTTTTGGTATGGGGATATAAGTTGATTTTTTCCAGTCTGATGGCCATTCTTGTGTTTTCCAAATTTGCTGGCATATAGCATGCATTACCTTGACAGCATCATCTTGCAAGATTTTGAACAGTTCAGCTGGGATGCCGTCCTCTCCTGCTGCCTTGTTATTAGCAATGCTTCTTAAGGCCCACTCAACCTCACTCTTCAGGATGTCTGGCTCTAGCTCACTGACCACACCGTCAAAGCTATCCCCGATATTGTTATCCTTCCTATACGGGTCTTCTGTATATTCTTGCCACCTTTTCTTGATCTCTTCTTCTTCTGTTAGGTCCTTGCCATCTTTGTTTTTGATCATACCCATTTTTGCTTGGAATTTACCTCCAATGTTTCTAATTTTCTGGAAGAGGTCTCTTGTCCTTCCTATTCTATTGTCTTCTTCCACTTCCGCGCATTGCTTGTTTAAAAATAATTCCTTATCTCTTCTGGCTAACCTCTGGAATTTTGCATTTAATTGGGCATATCTCCCCCTATCACTGTTGCCTTTTGCTTTCCTTCTTTCTTGGGCTACTTCTAGTGTCTCAGCAGACAGCCATTTTGCCTTCTTGGTTTTCTCTTTCTTTGGGATGTATTTTGTTGCTGCCTCCTGAACAATGCTGCCAACTTCTGTCCAGAGTTCTTCCGGGACCCTATCTACTAAGTCCAGTCCCTTAAATCTATTCTTCACCTCCACTGCATATTCCTTAGGAATATTTGTGAGCTCATATCTAGCTGATCTGTGGGTCTTCCCTAATCTCTTGAGTCTGATCCTAAATTGTGCAAGAAGAAGTTCGTGATCTGAACTACAGTCAGCTCCAGGCCTTGTTTTTACCGACTGTACAGATGTCCGCCACCTTTGGCTGCAAAGGATGTAATCAATCTGATTTCGGTGTTGTCCATCTGGTGAAGTCCATGTATAAAGCCGTCTCTTAGGTTGTTGGAAGAGAGTGTTTGTTATGCAGAGTGAATTGTCTTGGCAAAATTCTATCAGCCTATGTCCTGCTTCATTTTGTTCTCCCAGGCCATACTTACCTGTAATTCGAGGTGTCATTTGACTGCCCACCTTAGCATTCCAGTCTCCTGTGATGAAAATAACATCTCTTTTAGGCGTGTGGTCCAGTAGGTGCTGCAGATCCTCATAGAACTGCTCTACTTCAGCTTCTTCAGCATTTGTGGTTGGGGCGTATATTTGGATCACTGTGATGTTAGATGGCTTGCCCTGAATTCGAATTGAGATCATTCTGTCGTTTTTTGGGTTGTATCCAAGCACTGCTTTAGCCACTTTACTATTAATTATGAAGGCTACTCCATTTCTTCTGTGGTCCTCTTGTCCACAGTAGTAGATCTGGTGGTCATTTGATGTGAAGTGGCCCATTCCAGTCCATTTCAGTTCACTGACGCCCAGAATGTCTATCTTTAATCTTGACATCTCACCAATAACCACATCCAATTTGCCCTGGCTCATAGATCTTACATTCCAGGTTCCAATGGTGTGTTGATCCTTAGAACATCGGATTCGCCGTTCACCACCAGCACCGTCGGCCGCTAGCCGTCCTTTCGGCTTTGAGCTAGCTGCGTCATCACGTCTGGGGCTAGTTGAGCTCATCCTCTGTTCCTCCCCAGTAGCATTTTGACCATCTTCCGACCTGGGGGTCTCACCTTCCGATGGTATACCGACATATCTCTGGTTGTACTGATCCATTTAGTTTTCACGGCAAGAATAATGGGGTGGGTTGCCATTACCTTCCCCAGGGATCGCATTTAGTCTGACCTCTCTGTCATGACCTTCCCGTCTTGGGTGGCCCTTCACGGTTTAGCTCATGGCATCATTGAGGTGCTCAAGCTCCAGCACCATGACAAGGTAACGATCCTTTGCTGAAGTCACAACTACTACCATTATTATAAGTGCTCACTACAGCAGCAAAGCAGGATATAAATCAAATAAATAAATAACTAGTCCTGAAAACAGAGGGAAGAAGATATCCAAAGACTACTTTGTTGTTTATTCATTCAGTCGCTTCCGACTCTTCATGACTTCATGGACCAGCCCACGCCAGAGCTTCCTGTCGGTCGTCAACACCCCCGGCTCCCCCAGGGATGAGTCCGTCACCTCTAGAATATCATCCATCCATTTGTCCTTGGTCAGTGCCTCTTCCTTTTGCCCTCCACTCTCCCTAGCATCAGCACCTTCTCCAGGGTGTCCTGTCTTCTCATTATGTGACCAAAGTATTTCAGTTTTGCCTTTAATATCATTCCCTCAAGTGAGCAGTCTGGCTTTATTTCCTGGAGGATGAACTGGTTTGATCTTCTTGCAGTCCAAGGTACTCTCAGAATTTTCCTGCAACACCACAGTTCAAAAGCATCGATCTTCCTTCTCTCAGCCTTCCTTATAGTCCAGCTCTCGCAGCCATAGGTTACTACGGGGAACACCACTGCTTTAACAATGCGGACCTTTGTTGTCAGTGTGATGTCTCTGCTCTTAACTATTTTATTGAGATTTGTCATTGCTCTTCTCCCAAGGATTAAACATCTTCTGATTTCCTGTCTGCAGTCAGCATCTGCAGTAATCTTTGCACCTAGAAATACAAAGTCTTTCACTGCCTCTATGTTTTTTCTCTCTATTTGCCAGTTATCAATCAAGCTGGTTGCGATAATCTTGTTTTTTTTTAGGTTTAGCTGCAAGCCAGCTTTTGCACTTTCTTCTTTCACCTTCATCATAAGGCTCCTCAGTTCCTCTTCGCTTTCAGCCATCAAAGTGGTAACATCTGCATATCTGAGATTGTTAATGTTTCTTCTAGCGATTTTAACTCCAGCCTTGGATTCCTCAAGCCCAGCATGTCGCATGATGTGTTCTGCGTACAAGTTGAATAGGTAGGGTGAGAGTATACAGCCCTGCCGTGCTCCTTTCCCAATCTTAAACCAGTCTGTTGTTCCATGGTCTGTTCTTACTCTTGCTACTTGGTCATTATACAGATTCTTCAGGAGGCAGACAAGATGAGTTGGTATCCCCATACCACTAAGAACTTGCCACAGTTTGTTATGGTCCACACAGTCAAAGGCTTTAGAATAGTAAATAAAACAGAAATAGATGTTTTTCTGAAACTCCCTGGCTTTTTCCATTATCCAGCTTTGTTGTTGTTGTTTATTCGTTTAGTCGCTTCCAACTCTTTGTGACTTCATGGACCAGCCCACGCCAGAGCTTCCTGTCGGTCGTCAACACACCCAGCTCCCCCAGGGACGAGTCCGTCACCTCTAGAATATCATCTATCCATCTTGCCCTTGGTCGGCCCCTCTTCCTTTTGCCTTCCACTCTCCCTAGCATCAGCACCTTCTCCAGGGTGTCCTGTCTTCTCATTATGTGGCCAAATTATTTCAGTTTTGCCTTTAATATCATTCCCTCAAGTGAGCAGTCTGGCTTTATTTCCTGGAGGATGAACTGGTTTGATCTTCTTGCAGTCCAAGGTACTCTCAGAATTTTCCTGCAACACCACAGTTCAAAAGCATCGATCTTCCTTCTCTCAGCCTTCCTTATAGTCCAGCTCTCGCAGCCATAGGTTACTACGGGGAACACCACTGCTTTAACAATGCGGACCTTTGTTGTCAGTGTGATGTCTCTGCTCTTAACTATTTTATTGAGATTTGTCATTGCTCTTCTCCCAAGGATTAAACATCTTCTGATTTCCTGTCTGCAGTCAGCATCTGCAGTAATCTTTGCACCTAGAAATACAAAGTCTTTCACTGCCTCTATGTTTTTTCTCTCTATTTGCCAGTTATCAATCAAGCTGGTTGCGATAATCTTGTTTTTTTTGAGGTTTAGCTGCAAGCCAGCTTTTGCACTTTCTTCTTTCACCTTCATCATAAGGCTCCTCAGTTCCTCTTCGCTTTCAGCCATCAAAGTGGTATCATCTGCATATCTGAGATTGTTAATGTTTCTTCTAGCGATTTTAACTCCAGCCTTGGATTCCTCAAGCCCAGCATGTTGCATGATGTGTTCTGCGTACAAGTTGAATAGGTAGGGTGAGAGTATACAGCCCTGCCGTGCTCCTTTCCCAATCTTAAACCAGTCTGTTGTTCCATGGTCTGTTCTTACTCTTGCTACTTGGTCATTATACAGATTCTTCAGGAGGCATACAAGATGACTTGGTATCCCCATACCACTAAGAACTTGCCACAATTTTTTATGGTCCACACAGTCAAAGGCTTTAGAATAGTAAATAAAACAGAAATAGATGTTTTTCTGAAACTCCCTGGCTTTTTCCATTATCCAGCGGATATTGGCAATTTGGTCCCTAGTTCCTCTGCCTTTTCTAAACCCAGCTTGTACATCTGGCAATTCTCGCTCCATGAACTGCTCAAGTCTACCTTGCAGGATCTTGAGCATTACCTTACTGGCATGTGAAATGAGTGCCACTGTTCGATAGTTTGAACATTCTTTAGTGTTTCCCTTTTTTGGTATGGGGATATAAGTTGATTTTTTCCAATCTGATGGCCATTCTTGTGTTTTCCAAATTTGCTGGCATATAGCATGCATTACCTCGACAGCATCATCTTGCAAGATTTTGAACAGTTCAGCTGGGATGTCGTCGTCTCCTGCTGCCTTGTTATTAGCAATGCTTCTTAAGGCCCACTCAACCTCACTCTTCAGGATGTCTGGCTCTAGTTCACTGACCACACCGTGAAAGCTATCCCTGATATTGTTATCCTTCCTATACAGGTCTTCTGTATATTCTTGCCACCTTTTCTTGATCTATTCTTCTTCTGTTAGGTCCTTGCCATCTTTGTTTTTGATCATACCCATTTTTGCCTGGAATTTACCTCCAATGTTTCTAATTTTCTGGAAGAGGTCTCTTGCCCTTCCTATTCTATTGTCTTCTTCCACTTCCGTGCATTGCTTGTTTAAAAATAATTCCTTATCTCTTCTGGCTAACCTCTGGAATTTTGCATTCAACTGGGCCTATCTCCCCCTATCACTGTTGCCTTTTGCTTTCCTTCTTTCTTGGGCTACTTCTAGTGTCTCAGCAGACAGCCATTTTGCCTTCTTGGTTTTCTCTTTCTTTGGGATGTATTTTGTTGCCGCCTCCTGAACAATGCTGCCAACTTCTGTCCATAGTTCTTCCGGGACCCTATCTACTAAGTCCAGTCCCTTAAATCGATTCTTCACCTCCACTGCATATTCCTTAGGAATATTAGTGAGCTCATATCT
Organism: Candoia aspera; assembly: GCF_035149785.1. NCBI lineage: Eukaryota > Metazoa > Chordata > Lepidosauria > Squamata > Candoiidae > Candoia > Candoia aspera. The sequence continues at coordinate 328,224,260 of NC_086153.1, forward strand.
AGCTGATCTGTGGGTCTTCCCTAATCTCTTGAGTCTGATCCTAAATTGTGCAAGAAGAAGTTCGTGATCTGAACTACAGTCAGCTCCGGGTCTTGTTTTTACTGACTGTATAGATGTCCGCCACCTTTGTCTATAAAGGATGTAGTCAATCTGATTTCGGTGTTGTCCATTTGGTGAAGTCCATGTATAAAGCCATCTCTTAGGTTGTTGGAAGAAAGTGTCTGTTACGCAGAGTGAGTTGTCTTGCCAAAATTCTATCAGCCTATGTCCTGCTTCGTTTTGTTCTCCCAGGCAATGCTTGCCTGTAATTCCAGGTGTCATTTCAATGCCCACCTTAGCATTCCAGTCTCCTGTGATGAAAATAACATCTCTTTTAGGCGTGTTGTCCAGTAGGTGCTGCAGATCCTCATAGAACTGCTCTACTTCAGCTTCTTCAGCATCTGTGGTTGGGGTGTATATTTGGATCACTGTGATGTTAGACAGCTTGCCGTGAATTCGAATTGAGATCATTCTATTGTTTTTTGGGTTGTATCCAAGCACTCAAGGCAAAACTGAAATACTTTGGCCACACAATGAGAAGACAGGACACCCTGGAGAAGATGCTGATGCTAGGAAGAGTGGAGGGCAAAAGGAAGAGGGGCCGACCAAGGGCAAGGTGGATGGATGATATTCTAGAGGTGACGGACTCGTCCCTGGGGGAGCTGGGGGTGTTGACGACTGACAGGAAGCTCTGGCGTGGGCTGGTCCATGAAGTCACAAAGAGTCGGAAGTGAATGAATAAACAACAACAACATCCAAGCACTGCTTTAGCCACTTTACTATTAATTATGAAGGCTACTCCATTTCTTCTGTGATCCTCTTGTCCACAGTAGTAGATCTGGTGGTCATTTGATGTGAAGTGGCCCATTCCAGGCCATTTCAGTTCACTGACGCCCAAAATGTCTATCTTTAATCTTGGCATCTCACCAATAACCACATCCAATTTGCCCTGACTCATAGATCTTACATTCCAGGTTCCAATGGCGTGTTGATCCTTAGAACATCAGATTCGCCGTTCACCACCAGCACCGTTGGCTGCTAGCCGTCCTTTTGGCTTTGAGCTAGCTGCGTCATCACGTCTGGGGCTAGTTGAACTCATCCTCTGTTCCTCCCCAGTAGCATTTTGACCATCTTGTGACCTGAGGGTCTCATCTTCCGATGGTATACCGACATACCTCTGGTTGTGCTGATCCATTTAGTTTTCATGGCAAGAATACTGGGGTGGGTTGCCATTACCTTCCCCAGGGATCGCATTTAGTCTGACCTCTCTGTCATGACCTTCCCGTCTTGGGTGGCCCTTCACAGTTTAGCCCATGGCATCATTGAGGTGTTCAAGCTCCAGCACCACAACAAGGTAACAATCCTTTGCTGAAGCCAAAGACTACTACCATCATGGAAACCTACTGTGACTGGTCTTCTCCTTCCTCTCTACCACCAGTGGCCCTCTGAGAAGAATTAAAGAAAACACACACACACACACACATTAAAATAATATTTATTTTATTTCTATTTGCAAGACCTTTTACTGGTAGAAATATGCTATGGCCAGAGTATTGTTTTCCTGAAAATCAAGCTCTAAATAATTCCATTCAAAATACACTTTTTTAATATTATGTTTTCTTGCTTTTGTGTGTATAGTTATGTATTTACTTCATTTTTACTTCTGTATGCTTTTACTCTAAGCCATCTTGACTAGAGGCATATAAATATAAGAAATGATTGAGTTTTAGATATGCTAATTTAAAACAGGCAGCAAAGAGTAAACTACAAATACAGCAAAACAGAGCACATATAAACAGACATTTCTCTTTTCATTAGGTTTCACCTTTGTTTTGCCACCAGCCTAATATCAATTCAGACTGAAGTTAACGTTTCAGTTTTGAATGTCAGATAAGGTTAGCATTAGTCTGAATTTTCTTTTCTACAACAAAAGTAATGAAACAAATATAAACCCTTAAGGTAGGTAATTAGAAAGTCAAGGGTAATGGCTTCAGCTAACATTGGTGTTGTCAACACTTTGCTATAAATACATTATACAATGCTGTTCCCTCCCTCCCTCCTTCTGTCTTTCTCTGTTCAAGTGTGTGAATTTACATAATCTCTATGTATCATACAGTGTTAGAAGCCAATTTGGTGTTGTGGTTATAAAGGCACTAGGTAGAAACCCAGACATGGTGAGTTCTCGTCCTACCAGGAGTCAAGACTTGCTTGAAGATCTGTCTGTGTCTCTGTCTCTCTATATGGTAGACCAAAAGGCTGGCCCATAGGCCAGTACAGGTAGTCCTTGCTTAACAACCATTCGTTTAGTGATGATTCAGAATTACAGCAGTGCTGGAAAAAATGACTTACGGCCATTCCTCACACCTACAGCCATCACAGTGTCCCCCTGGTCACATGATCACAATTTGGGTGCTTGGCAACTGGTTCATATTTATGACCGTCTTGTGTTCACGTGATCGCCATTTTCAACCTTCCTAGCCAGCTTCTGGCAAGCAAAATCAACGGGAAACTATGTGATTCACTTAACAACCACATGGTTTGATTAACACCTCTGGTGATTTGCTTAACAACTGCCGCAAAAAGGTCATAAAACTGGGTTGGATTTGCTTAATGACCTCTTTGCTTAGCAACCAAAATTCCCCAATTGTGGTTGTTAAGTGAGGACTATCTGTAGGCAATCTAAAGGAGGCTATCACGTTACAATTAGTGAACATAAAAAAAAAATGTTACTGTACTTAAGAATGTTCAAAGGTCATGCATGAAATGAGTAAGGAAGTGTTTAGAAGAAAATGGCAACCAATTCAAACATTTAAAGTAATTTATATAATAAATGGTCTATGGGGCCTTTTGACATTTGGTACCCTGTATGACAGTGTTTTTCAGACTTGGCTGAGGAATTCTGGAAGTTAAAGTCCACACATCTTATAGTTGCCAAGTTTGAAAAACCCTGCTGTATACGGTACAGTATTACATATAGGCACAGGCTTCGCAATAGCTGTAGCTATCTTCTTCATGAATATTTGCCAGGAAAACACTCTAATCTAATATGAAGATCTTAACATAGCTGGTGTTTTTGTTTGTTTTTTTGGTTACAGGCATCGGCAAACAGAAACAACTCAGCTGCTTGTGCTTTTTTCTTTTTTTCCAGTGGTGGTGGTGGTGGTGGTGGTGGTGATGATGATGATGATGATGATGATGATGAAGTTGAAGTCAGTTCAGATGCTTGGATGCTTACCCTGCATGAAAGGCCTTGAACTGGCAGTGGGTCCTCGTGCAAAAGGCAGAGAACCCCTCAATCCCCAGTGAGATCCAAGGCCTCCACAGAACAGATCAAGAAGCCTTTCTTCATGTACAGGAAACAGGTGAGCGCTTAACGAAGACCTTGAGTTAATAGGTTTGGGAGAAGATTCCAGCATTAGGCACATGCCTCGTTCCTTCAATCCAATTTGTTCCTATGTTTTCAGGCACTTTGGGCTTATTGAAAAGTGCTGTTTCCTCAGTAGCCTTGTGCCTCCATTTGCCTCAAGCAATTGCAAAATATTGTTCAGGGGACCAAAATAAATACAAAGTTTTTTTAAAAAAAAGCTGGCAAGCAGAAATCCCCAAAAAGAAAGAGAGTTTCAGTAGAGAATAATAGTACATGGGGTCATAAACTCTTTCTCTTTTAACAGAGTGTCCACAGGGAGAGGGGGTCATAAAAGTCAAGATGGTAGACAACCAAGCAATAGAAGCCCTGCCCTCCTTTTAACAGCCTCTTAAAAACAGGTGAGGTTTTTATGGGAAAAATTACATGGTTGTAGTTGCCAACATGACTTTTTTGACCCCTAAATATAGACAGCCTTGTATATAGGAATTTCTAAATACATTTTACAATATTTTATAATATTTATATATTGTAAGTCTATGATCAGGAACTTAAGGTCCTTGAGATGTTTTCAACTGCAATTGGGAGTATAATCAAAACCCATCATGGATTTTGATTTGAGCAAACCAGTGTGGTCAGTTAAAATGGACTCTGTTTGTTTATATTTATTTATTATATTTATTACTCACTGCAATTGAACAACTGTTGGCAGCTAATGGTACAGATGAGCAGGGAGAAATGGAATCTGCTATGCTTCCTTCTTTTCCATCCAAACATTCACACATAAACAAAATAATAGTAATAATAATAATAGTAATAATAATAATAATAATAATAATAATAATAATAATAATTTATCCTGCTTTTTAAAATATATAACTCAAGGCAGTGAACATACCTAATACCCTGCTTCCTATTTTCCCCACAACAGCAATCAGAGGCGTGTTGGGCTGCGACAGGGCCAGAGTAACCCAGCTGGCTTCCATGCCTAAGGGAGGCCTAGAACTCATAGTCTCCTGGTTTCTAGGCCAGCACTTTCACCACTACACCAAACTGGCTCTTCACATACATTGGGGAATGAGGTATTTTACAATTATATGCTTAGGAAAGTAGTATTCCTAAGGTCATGCATTGGGGATGGTGCACTGAGAAAAAAACTATGCCTATTAGGAGCTAGCTGTTTTATGAAGAAGAGCCAGTTTGGTGTAGTGGTTAAGGCATCAGGCTAGAAACCGAGAGACCGGGAGTTCTAGTCCCACCTTAGGCACAAAGCCAGTTGGGTGACCTTGGGCCAGTCGCTTTCTCTCAGCCCTAGGAAGAAGGCAATGGCAAACCATTTCAGAAAAAGCTGCCAAGAAAACTGCAAGGACTTGTCCAGGCAGTCTCCGAGAATAGGACACGATTGAACGGATTTTAAAAAATTATGAAGAGGGCACACATTAGAGAAAATTGCTTGCAAATTCCATGTAAGAGAATAGAACATATATTAGAGAAGAGGTATAACAGTGGATTGCTGGGGAGGATTGTGAATGACAATGCAGATTCACTCTTAATTTAAAAAGAATGCAGAAGTAATGACAGAACTAAAATAAAAGGGAAATCTCACTGGAGACAGGACTGAATCAGATTGATCCTGAAGTCTAAACTACATCTTCTATAGAATAATTAAGAGGCAGGAAACGTGCAGATGCCAGGAATGTTCAGCTATTTGGATCTGAAGTGGAAAAGATGCTGGGGGTGGGGGGATGTGGGAGGGCTCTTTCCATTTCTCAGCACCTCCTTATAGAAGCAGCAGCACCTTTTCCTATGCAGTCACAGGAAAAGATGCATTTGGATTAAGGAGCTGTCATCACATCCTGTCCCTGTCCCCTAGATACCACTATAACTCAGATGGATACATTCCTGGAACCAGAGTTACTGTGCTGCCTCAGGAAAAGTCACACCTGTTTCTCGATCTCAGCAGCTTTAAGATGAGTGGACTTCCTTCTGGCTGGGGAATTCTGGGAGTTGAAGTCCAACCTCAACCTTGTTGAGGTTGAGCAATACTGCTTTAAGGTGAGCTGAAAGATGCAGTAAGCATGTCAACTCTCCCTTTGAAGCACCTTTTCCACTTCAGATCAAATAGTTGCACATTCATAGGATATGGCAAAAATTAGATGGAACAGGGTCTTATCTAGCCAGTTTGGTCCAGTTGGTGCAAACTGGTTGTTACATTTTTTTTTTTTTTAAATAGTAAACAGAGGAGGGCAGTGATCTGGTATTTTTCATGGTCTGTGACTGGGAACCAAATGGGTCCAGACTCAGGCTTCCAGATATATGAGATTGTGGGAGGCTGGGGAAGGAATAGAAGAGAGAATAGACATAAATCATCATGAAATAAGTGAATCTGTTGTCAGCTTATCTCATAAACAGCAACTCAGTCCAAGTGGTGAGAAACCTAGGAAGAAGCATTTCAAATCATTGAAAGAAAAGTCTTTATTAACTAACTGTCAACAAGGACTGGAAATTCATCTTAGTTTCCTAGATTCTGCATTAGACAAGCATCAAAGACACCTCACTGAAATCTGTGTGGTTCTTGCTTCCTCGATCTTGCCCAGCTCTGGGGGGCTTGACCACCAGCAAAGCATAGGTCTCCTTTCTGCTTGGCCTTTGGCAGGATGTGATCAGCCACATACTTAGAATGGTGATGGGTGGTGGCATAGCCCCACTGAAGTCCCCTGATGATTCCAGAAACTCCAGGGACTCAGCCTGAGGTGAAGTCTTGCTCCAGCCACCAGAGCACCAAATGGGAGGAGAGACATTCCCCGTGCTACAAGAAGCCATTTCAGAGTAGATAGGTCCCACTAGCCCCGTGTTCTGCTGCTCAGCTTGCCCCATCACTTCCCTGCTTAGGAACATGCTGTTGACTAATTTAGATAGCACCCTGAGTGGGAAATGGATAAGAACCGCCCAGGGTCCCCTGTTTGGGGGAGATGGGTGGTGTCATGTTCACCGGTCCAATGTTGCCGGTACATCGTAACGTTTCGCATGTCATTTGGCTGATGCGTGTTTTGTCTGGGAGAGGAGGAGGATTCCATCTCGTGGGATTGTTATATGTTAGCAGCTGGATTGGAATGTGTTTGGGTTATCTCCTGTGTTCAAGGTTCCTTTCCCAGGTCATCAGCAGAAATGGTTACCAGCACCTGGGGGGGGGGGGGGGGCGGAGTTTGCAATGGCAGGGCGAGGGGAGGGATTACATTTGAGCCGAGGGTTTTTAGTTTGTATTTGGTGCGCTTTTGCTCATTCTCAGCTTTCTCTGTATTTGCATACTATTCTTTAATAAATCAGATATCATTAAGTCCCTGCTTGTGAGTCTGAGTCTATTAGGGTAGGCAACCATTACAGGTGGTGATAAACACATGATAGATAGATAAATAAATAAATAAATAAATAACCCCAAATCTGAAGCATGTCACCCTGAACAGGAAATTGACCTCAACCCAATCGTTCTCTCCCCCACGGCCTAGGAAGAACCACTTCTTGTTCTCTTTATATATATATATATTTTTTCCCCCAAAGCTGCTGCAAGGCTTCAGTCAATAAGGCTGGTCAATCAAAAGGAATCAGTTCAGGTTGGAGAGAGGACTGGTGTAATGAAATGCCACAACACAGATGTTTACCTTTCCAACAAGAGATCCACTTAGGCATCACCTTTAGCCTTCAGGACCTTGGCCGCCACAGCTCTAACTTAAAGGCAGCGCAGGCAGAAGAGAGCTCAGCAGAATGTTAATGGATTTCCTCTCCTAAGCTGGTGCAGAGGCACTTAAGAATCTTCTAATGCCTGCGTTACTGTCAACCCTGCTGTCTTCCAGACAATAAGAGCACCAAAAGAGAATGATTTTTCCCCAGCTCCTTGTGTCCTTTTTAAGTACTCCTTGACATTATGTTCCCATGGAATGTGACATTCTTTCCTCCCAGCCCACAAATTGTGGTATGAAGTATCTGCGCTGGGTCACAGTATTTTGATTTTTTTTCTGACAGTTGAATGGTTCTTGATGAGGCTTTGTGCAATGATGGAAATCCTCTGTTTCTGGACAAATGCTTGCATATATGACCAGGTCCTGATTATGGGAAATGGAGGCCTTTTTGAGAACTTGTCCCTAGCAAAATGTTGTCTGGGATAGTCTTGATCATGAATGCTTATGGGGAAAAAAAGATCACCAGGAATCTCAGCAGTGGCAATCCTGTCCCATTGGCCAGTTTTCTTCTTCCATGTCTTCCCTAGAAGGTTGAACTGAGAGGCATATTAGAACATTAAGGTTGTTAATAAATAATTAGTGTGCTCCATATATCAAAAGCAGGAATCAGCAGATCTAACAAGCTGTGAAAAGCATTTATTAGGGTTGTGCTAAGCATTCCAAGGGGGCTTCATGAAGTCAGTTGATGTGAACAAAACATTCCTTTGAAAATTTTTCTGGCCTGCCTGCTGGAGAATGGGCAGCTGAGATGCCTGCAAAGTGGCTGGGCCTTCAAATGCATGTAGAAACAACCTGAGAAACCCTCTGAACCAGCCATGGCAAAACTGCCAAAGTATGCAGCTGCTGTAATACTACTAAGGGAACCATTTCAGCTTCATTGATAGGCTTTGCAAAGCACCTTTTTCGGTGCTTTTCACAGCTTTAGAACCACAGAATGGAAGAGTTGAAAAGGACTTTGGAAATCATCTAGTCCCCCAAGGAATTGTGTAAGATGTATAAAGGTACTTCTAATCACTGCTGGAAGTGTGAAACACACAAAGGGACATTGTATCATGTATGGTGGACTTGTGAAAAAAGAAAAAAGATACTGGACACAAATACATATGGAGATGCAGAGAGTTTTAAAAATTAACATTCGGATGAAACCGGAATTTTTTTAATTAGGACTTATGGATGGTCATTGAGAAAAGGCTCATGGACAACAGGTTTTATATATAGTAACCACAGCAAGGCTATTACATGCAACAAAGGTGGAAGACTACAGAAATACCCATAATGGAGGAATGGATTGTGAAAATGCCTGAGTTTGCAGAAATGGCTAAATTGACTTGTTTGATTAAGGAAGAAACTACAACTACTTTTATAAAATACTGAAAACCCTTTATGGACTTTTGCTGAAAATGGATAAACAAGAACAGATGATTTTGGGATTTATTGATTAAGAAGGTTTGTTTATGGGAAGAAGGGAACCATGATAAGTAATTTGGGAGGGTTCCTAATTACTAGGAAGTAATTAGGAAATCATCTATTTTAGCCCTATCCCCTTCCAAGTGCAGCAATCTACTACTACTGTACAGTATACCTAACAGATGGCCCTCCAATCTTTGCCATTACTTCTGAAAATGTTTAGCAAGCCATTGTAATGATATTGAGATATAATTGTTTTTAGTCCACACTATAGTAAAGAAAATGTACTAGGACAGGGGATGGGTATGGACTAAGCAGAACTTGGACTAAGTAGAACTTAGTTTTTGTTGTTTATTCGTTCAGTCGCTTCCGACTCTTCATGACTTCATGGACCAGCCCACGCCAGAGCTTCCTGTCGGTCGTCAACACCCCCAGCTCCCCCAGGGATGAGTCCGTCACCTCTAGAATATCATCCATCCATTTGTCCTTGGTCAGTGCCTCTTCCTTTTGCCCTCCACTCTCCCTAGCATCAGCATCTTCTCCAGGGTGTCCTGTCTTCTCATTATGTGGCCAAAGTATTTCAGTTTTGCCTTGAATATTGTTCCCTCAAGTGAGCAGTCTGGCTTTATTTCCTGGAGGATGGACTGGTTTGATCTTCTTGCAGTCCAAGGCACTCTCAGAATTTTCCTCCAACACCACAGTTCCAAAGCATCGATCTTCCTTCTCTCAGCCTTCCTTATGGTCCAGCTCTCGCAGCCATATGTTACTACAGGGAACACCATTGCTTTAACTATGCGGGCCTTTGTTGTCAGTGTGATGTCTCTGCTCTTAACTATTTTATCAAGATTTGTCATTGCTCTTCTCCCAAGGATTAAGTGTCTTCTGATTTCCTGACTGCAGTCAGCATCTGCAGTAATCTTCGCACCTAGAAATACAAAGTCTTTCACTGCTTCTACATTTTCTCCCTCTATTTGCCAGTTATCAATCAAGCTGGTCGCCATAATCTTGGTTTTTTTGAGGTTTAGCTACAAGCCAGCTTTTGCACTTTCTTCTTTCACCTTCATCATAAGGCTGCTCAGTTCCTCTTTGCTTTCAGCCATCAAAGTGGCATCATCTGCATATCTGAGATTGTTAATGTTTCTTCCAGCGATTTTAACTCCAGCCTTGGATTCCTCAAGCCCAGCATGTTGCATGATGTGTTCTGCATACAAGTTGAATAGGTAGGGTGAGAGTATATAGCCCTGCCGTACTCCTTTCCCAATCTTAAACTAGTCTGTTGTTCCAAGGCCTGTTCTTACTGTTGCTACTTGGTCGTTATATAGATTCCTCAGGAGGCAGACAAGATGACTTGGTATCCCCATACCACTAAGAACTTGCCACAATTTGTTATGGTCCACACAGTAGAACTTAGTAGAACGTACTAAGTAGTATGGTTGTGTATACATACTAAGTGGTATGTGTACACACACCCCTATATACTGAGCTTCCAGAAAAACTTTGGCACTTTGCTGAGCAGCCCTGAGCAAAGGCAGAACCAGAGCTTATACCCTTGGCCTGCTACACTGCAGCAAGACAAAGGAAAAAGGCAGACACAGTGCAAATTACACCGTGACGTTGGAAAGTTTTAGATAAACCCATCCGTGTTACTGTACTATTATTTACCCCTTCCTATTAGGTCAGCATGCTAGTCATACTTTCTTTGAGATATGGTCAGTGAATTAAAAAAAAATGGTTCACTGGGCCACTGGTTTCTGAATGATTCTTCCCCTATTGCTACTCAGGGTCAATTCAGCTTGCTGTGACTGTTTTCTTACAAGGGCACTTTCAGCAGTTCACATGTAGGGAGGGTGGGGGACATCTCATAGGTTTGGTAGTGAATGCAGCTCACGTGTGTGTGTGGGGGGGTACCTTTTACCAGCACACTAGGTAGATTATGATGATGATGATGATGGTGGTGGTGGTGATGATGATGATGATAGAGATAGATAGGCAGGCAGGCAGACAGACAGACAGAAAATAAGAAAGAATAAAAGCACACTGGACCCTGGAAAGCTGTGAGACCTGACCTCTACAGCCATGGTTGCAATGTTTATTCAGCTTGCTGACAAATACAATTGTGCTGCTTCAGAGCAAAGCGAAATGTAATAGCTTCTAAGAGTCTGGAAGTCACAGCACACCTGATAGGCTTTCTGCTGCTTAACCAGCTTTGATTTACATTCTGGGGAGAGCAAGCCTAGGGTTACAGAAAACTACACTCAGAGGGACTTTGGCAATTGTTTTGAAGCACCATTATTTCTTTGATTCATTTGGATGGACCTTGCCCATTCCATGCCTATTTTTAAACTCTCATTTTGGAAATCCTTTCTTGTCAGCAGTGGTTGATGGTCTTGCAGAAATCTTTGCAGAACCTGGATCCAGGCTGACAGAGGTCTCATCTTTTCTGGTCATAAGGACTGGAGAGGGGAACAACTTGGTTCATCCTGTGAAGATGCTTTGTACAATTACAGGCAAATGAAATGCAATTCTCTTTGTGGGTGCAACTAAGCAACTGAGAGTCATATGTATCATCATCGTCATCATCATCATCATCATCATCATCATCATCTAATAGATATTTGAAAGCACAAATATCAGGAAAAGAAACAAAAGGACAAAAAGAAAAGAGATTTACAAGGACTATAAAACTGAGTTAAAAATTGAAATATTAGATGAATGCTGCATATAAAAGTGGTCTTACATTGATTTAGCACTTCAAAACCACCGTTAAGAACTAAATTAATATTCTTAATGAACAAAGACAGCCAATGTGAAAAGGATCTTCAAACAGGATGAATATTTGATAAGACTTTCTATCTAACCTAAGAGGGTCTATCTGTATTGTAACAAGGCGGACAAGATCCAATGTTTTAAAGTCTTATGTTAGAAGAAACACAAACATAAGACGTGGTAAGTAAGTAAAAAGTAAATAAATCAAGTAAGTAAGTAAATAAATAAATAAATAAATAAAAATGAATCCATGTGCAGAGTTATAATCCATGAATGGTTTCCAAGTTAAATTAAATTCCATATCAGACTTGATTTTTTCAAATACAAAGTTATTTTTGATATTGATGCATACTCTCACAACTTAGTCTGCCATTCTTCCAGAGAAGGAATTATATGTGATTTCCAGTAAAAGGCATAAAGTACCCCAGCAGCTGTTATCTTATACAAAGCCAACTCTATATACTTTGTAGGCATATAAAATGTTGTGATATTTAGCAGAAAAACAGCTGGCAGGAAAGAAAACTTAACCTTTGGAATCTGTTTCATTCTGTAATAAATCATCTTCCAGATTTGAGAAATCAGTCCCAAAAGAAAATGTGAAGGCCCAAATCATGCGATCTGGACAAAAGTTTTTGTTTTGTTTTGTTGTGTTTTAGCAAAGGAGCATGTCTGAATATCTGCTAAGATGGCTTATGTTTTGCAAATCAGTCAGGAAATCATCATTATCGCTCAATTCTTAGTGTTTGAGGTAAAGCTTGAGTTGCCTTAAATTACCAGCATTCGATTTGCAGAATATTCTTTAGAAGAGATCATCATCACCACCAACATCATCATTTGAGTCTGCACACAAGAATGTCACAAAAGATATATTATTATTTTGTGGCATTTTTGTGTGCAAACATCAAGCGTTTATGCAACAGAGCTAAATACTGACTGGATGATAATTTTGCTGCCCAACCCAACCTATAAAAGCTGAAATCAGGCACATCCTCAATAAAGAATGGACATATGATTCTGATTTTGTGCCTCCAGGTGCTGTTGTGTGATCCTCACTGATATTGCACTGACACTTTCCCCAATATATCTTGGTTCTTCAAACTTTCCTTGCAGAAAATGATAGATTCATCATTTTATTGCTGTTCCCCATGATGCAGTGCAGTCCAATTTAGCGGATCACGACACTTCAAGGTAAAAGAAATCTGGGACAGGTTTCTTTTATATCGCTAGCTGGAGCACTGAATGTTTAAACCTCAGCATGGGAAGGGGGGTGAGCTCGAAAACGACAATGGAAATTGAAGCCAAGAAAGGCTTGAATGTTATTAGGAGAGTGGGGAGACCAAAGAATCTGGAACTCTAATTAATCTTATTCAATTACTCCTGACTACATTTCAACATTTGAAGTCCGAGGAAGTGCAGGCAAACTTTCTCTGGTTCATGGATTCTGTCTGTGAAATACTATCTTGTTCCATTATTAGCGGGGAGGACTGAGAGCAAAAAGGTGTTTTATGTGGTTCTGTCCCATTTCAGTCAGGAAAGATCTGGAAATGATGCAAATTCTTCTTTGCTCATAGCAGCAAGCAAGCTACTCTGAAAGTGGCACTGTTATACATCAACCAAACCACTTTCATGTATGGATAACAATGGGGATGTTTATCACACCTATTACTCAATGCACAGTTTGGCCTTCCTCAATGTATCTGAGGCCTGATGTAATTTCCCTGAAATGTTGGATGTGGAGATATTGACTGACTGCAAGGAAATAAAATCAGGATGATGATGTGTCTGGGACTGAGAGCAGAGACATTGGCAGAAGTAAAACAGAAGCAACTAGCAGGATCATCTACTCTTGTGCAGTTGCCCACACTCTTTGATCTTCAGTGGGACACCTTTTTCTGGTCCCGCCAAGGAGGTACTTAACATCAGCAGTTAATATTGGTTTTTCCATGGCGGGCTTTAGAATAGAGAACAATTAGCCATTGGATTTGAGCCTTGTTAAAATTGGGGGTTTAAAACATTTGTTTTTATTCAGGCTTTTTAGAATTTTTTTTAAAAAGAATCTTAGCTCAGTTCAGATGGATTGCTCATTTAGATATTATTTTGTATTTTGTTTGTCAGCTCAACTGCCTACAGCCATATATGGTAGAAGGCAGTATAAGATTTTCTAAAATAAAGGCAGGGAAGTAGGAAGATAGGCAGAAAGAGTAACCAAGGAAGTATTGGTTGTTCTGGACTTCTCAGGAGTTTAATAAATGGGGCCAGTGATCTTCCATGGCAGTTCCTTTCTCCCTGAACTCTACGGCCATCTCCAGATGGCAATTGCTCTACTGCAAGGACAGTATACTGTACTAGAGAAAGACTTCCAAGCAGGAGGTAGCACAGAACGTAGCCAAAATGACTTACTTTGTTCATGCTTCTTTTCATGAGAATTGAAAACTTATTCCCATTCTCATTTATTAAAATTCTGTTCGTATGGTTTCAAATTTGTTCTTGTGTTACCTCCTGTCCTCCTCCTTGCTGAACCTCAGCTGCCTTTAAGCCCCACAATCTATGGAGACCTACCACTTTGGCAGGTGACCAAGAGAATGCTGAATCTTCTAAGAGGACGTTGTGACCTGGGTCTCACTTGCAGCCAGTGGAATTCATGCATCACTAAGCAGTATCTTGCCAGTTTGGACTGAATGTGAAAACCTCAGATTTTCATAGAGAGTGGATATTCTGTTACCCAGAGGGCAGGACCAAAACTAATCAAAACTACAAGGAAAGTGTTCAGGCTAATCCAGAAGAGGACATTCCTGAATGTATGAATGGAATAGGCTGCCATATTAATTAACAGGAATCCCAAGGAAAGGAACAGTCACCATTTCTACCTTGCTGGAAAGAAAACTATATGGATGAGCCCTTGAAATCATCAGGAGTCAGGCCTGATTTTATTAAGAATTTACTTTTGGGGCAATTTGGTGTTCTCTGGATCATTTAGAGGAGAACTTCCATGTGAACACCAACCAGAATTGCTGAAAGAGCTGTAATCCAAAAGCGTATAGAGGCTACTCAGTTAGTACCTCCTTCTGGGATAGCCATGTGAGAGGCATAAAGGACAGCAAAATGATATCTGCCACAGGGAAAAAATATTCAGTGTATGATGCAAGGCACATATTGAAATGGATTATTTTTCAGCCCTTGGTTTTGCTTCATTGAAAATGCTATTTGGAGGGCAAATATGGAAATCAGAGTATGTTTGACATGAATCTAGCCATCAGGGAGCTGCAGTATCATTGTAGATTTTGAACCCAAGATGATTATATTAATCTGCTTAGATGTTAGAGCTCCATACTAATATCAGAATCATGATAAGGGTTTTTATTGTTCCAGACCTGCACCAGAGTTTCAACGCAAGGGCAATTGCCCCAAGGCCAATCACAATCTTTGGGGCTAAGGAAATCTGTGAACTTAGGTTTTGCTTTTTGTGGTCTTCAGCTAAAATATAATTTAAAAATGCTGCAATCCCATCGGAGTCACTCAATCCAAGCACTGGGGGCTGGGGCTGGCTGCCTACCAAGATTTCTCTGCACAATTAAATAGCCTGAAAATATTCTGTAGAGCTACATTGATTCAAAGGCCTTTGGAGGTTTTCCTTTCAAATGCCTTGTTTTTACGAGACTTTTCCATTCAAAGTATCTGAAAGTTTTCAAGAGTTTAATTTGTTGCTTTATAGAATTAAACCTGACCATGGAGCTGAGAGTGGATAACAATCTATCTTTGATTATCTCTCCTACCTTGCTGCAACAGTTCTATAAACCAAGTTGCTCATATTCTCATTTTAGAGATGCAGAATTTGTCCTCAGAGATAGCATCTACTCAGGCCATCCTTGGGGGCTGCAGGGGGCCAAGACGCTACTTCCTTAAAGCAATGGAATGAAATGTGTGCTTATAACAACAAAAAAGAAAAAATTCTCTGAAAAATTTTCTCATTTAGAATGCACCTTTTTAATTCCACCATAACACAAGTTATAATAATACACTTCCCCACCTTGAATCTAAAATTCAGTAGGGGAGTGTTTCTCCATGTGACTGTGAATGCTAGCTGCAGGGCTATGCAAACTATCACTGCTGCGATGAAACCATGGAAGATGGAATTAATTTGGGGCTAATTGGAAGGGCTTGTGTAGGAGTGGGTAATGGCCTTCCCATGTGGCAAATTTCAGAGTAGGAAATTATATTTTACGTAATCAGGAGTGTAGTAGCAACAAGGTCTGTCACTGAGCAAAGTGTGGGCTCCTTGATTGGAAATGTACTTTAATTAACACCTGCAAAAATTAAGGAAGACCCTGCCTAATGAACCTGGATGTTTCAAATACGGATCTTTGATTCTGTTTTGATATTCTGGAATGCAGGTATGTTTTCCATTTGTTTGCCTCTGCAATTCATATGTATTAATAAATTGTGAACTGCATTCAGGTTTTGCTCCTGGTCAGTGATGTCCAGGGGAGGAAGGGATGAAAGCAAATTCTGCCAATTTGTATGTACAGCATGACATCACACACACTTCCATGGATCTTGCAGCGGGACAACGCAACATTGCTTTTGTATTTTGACAAAAGTAGCCAGAGCTGTGGATGTCCATATTCAGCTCAGCTCTTAATTCAAGCCTCCTATCTTCTCCTGGGCCATGTCATCTAAAAGCTTCCCTATCTAGTCAGTTTCCTTTGATTAACATTTTGCATGGCCATTTGAGGAACACTGGGTTACAGCTGTTACATTTGTCTTTTCAGAAAGGCCATTAAGTGCAATATTAAAAGGCCCCCTTTTTCCTTGTATTTTATAGATCAGTATCTAAGCCAAAAAATGTTAGCAATGTTGGGTTGCAGACTATAAAATAAATGCATTTTAATATATTCTGCTATATAGATGACTTTGCCAGGTTTACTATGTAGCTGTTCCAGAATCTGGTTTTTAAAAATATCACGTACGGTATCGTTATCAGTATAAAGTCTCCTTTGAGCTGCCTGCTTCTGATTATTTGATTCACAAGAAGTGTAAATTAAGTAGTGTTGATTTCCATCTCCATCTCTTTCTCTTTTTAGTTCAGCAGATATCCTTTAAAATGTTGATAACTTGCAGTTAATGGCCACAGTCCATGCTCAAAAAAATTGGCATCTTCTAATAGGGTTTCTGGACTGTTTATTTTGTCAGTGGCATTTATTGATTTTTGTTGTTTTATTATTAGAATGGGTTGAACTACAATAGTCTACAACAGTTTTAACAACAACAACAACAATAAATCAACCAATGTTATAATGTTATAATGCTTTGTAATCAGGGATAAGGGACTTGTTTAATATGCATATTCAGGCTATGCTACACTTCAGGTCTATTTCTAAAAAGATGCTTTGCATGCATTGAGTGGGAAAGTAGCAACCACTGGAGGTCTTTTCCTACCTTTATGTACGATTTCCACTATATGCAGATGACAATGCAGAAGTTTGGGCAGCTTGGCCAAGATGCCATGCCTGTTTTTACAGCAGGGCCCAAATGGCCTTTCAAAAGTCTCACATCAAATTTGTGGGCAGGGAAATTGCACTTGTGATCCTTCCAAATTTCCCTGGGGAAGGAGAGAGTTTTCAGTGATTATTCTGGGGCAAAGGAAAAGCTTTTGGAAGGAGCCACCTCCATATGGGAAGGCAACGAAAGTCTGGCCAGAAGAAGAAGAAAAAGCTGCTTTAGACTGCTGGAGAGAGGACTGAACAAAGAAATGGAAGACAGAGAGAGAGTCCTTAGCCCCTAAATCCCAAAATAAGTGTAAACATTCCACCTCCACCACCACCCTGAGAATATTTCAGAAATTCTCTTTTTCTTTGCAACTTTTTTCAGCAACCTCTTTTCCATCCAATTAAAGGAGACTGGTTAAAGAAGAAAATACAGGTTAATTTCTCCAATATTGGGAAACAACCATGTCAAAAGGGCCAGAAAAAGCTCTACCTATTTATCAGGTTACAATTAAAATAATCATCCTTATCCAGAAGGCTTCTTCACAGCACCTGATGATGGCAGAGTATTTAAGACATGGAAAATGAAGTAAAATGCCCACTGGGAGAATGTATGTGTTTCTGAATATTATTGCTAAAGCTCACCTCTGAAACACGCAATTTGCAATTCGGTCTTTTAAAATTAAAAATTTCACATCGTAAGTGTAGGCTGATTATCAGAGAGTCCAGTGTTTTCAGCTAAATAATAATAATAATAATAATAATAATAATAATAATAATAATAATAATAATCAGCACCCATTATTTTAAAGAGCACAACCTGACCTGAGCTATGCAGGTGAAGAATTGCCTTTCTGTCAGGCAAGTGTGACGTTTAAAACCCTTTCTGCATTAATAGGGCAGTATTCTGATCGGTCATTTGTGGGTTTTGGTTTTTTTTTCTTTTCCCCCTTCCTATCGATTTTTTTTAATCAATAGAAAATGCCACCATCATTTACAGAATAACATAATGTATAATAGGTATGATTCGTATGTCTCTTCCCCAAGTTTTGGTAACAGTTCCCAAATGTTGCACAGTAGTAGTTTTGTTTTAACACAGACCACTTTCTTCAATGCAGGCTTTTAAAAAGTGAGTTTTCTCAATATAAGCTCTTGTTTAAACATTAACTACCACAATTGAGTGTGGCTTGCTTTCAATGATGTGACTTTTCCCCCAGACACTTTACAAAAACAAACAAACAGAATTTTGACTGGGGAAAGATTATCTCTAACTAGACTTATTTTAGTACTCCTTACTTTCCCTGAAGTGATGAGTTTTCACTTTTTTTATATACAGTCAGCTATAGAAGAAGAGAATGGGATCTTGTGCTTACTAGCCTGAGAACAGAGACTGAAGGGAAGAAGGTATCTTAAAGACCATCCACTGGCACCTGACACCTGTCTCCAGTACTTGTAACTTTTAAGGCCACCAATGAATTTGCTTAGAACCAAACTTATATTGCAATCATATTAAAGCTTGAGAAAGACCCCATAAGACATGAACGCTATAGGCAAATGTATTTGCTTAATGTGGATGCTAAAATATTAACTTTCACAGGAGGTTACAGAAAGTAGTGCCTTTTATACTTCACCCATCACAGTTTGGATTTATGAAAAAATGGACAAGCATTTGACAATATCTGTCTGGGGATTTATGCTATTGATATTGCTACAAATAAATTGGAAACAGCTGTTCTGAAAAAGCTGAAAAGGCATTTGTTGTAGTCCAGATTGAATGTATGGGTTCCCACCATCATTTATTCATTGGATTATAATTTTGTATCTTCATCCAGGGCTGCAACTAGGGGGAAGCAACCGGGACATGTGCCCCAGGCGCTGCACTGGTGGAGTGCCAAAATGAGCACTGGGGGGGCACCAAAATGGGTGCTGGGGCTGCGCCAAAATGGGTGCGGGGGCTACACCAAATGAGTGCGGAATCCATGTTTGCCCTGGGTGACACAGACCCTAGTTGCGGGCCAGTCTTCATCCACAGTTATTACAAATGGATTTGTCACTCAACTTATCAAGTTATATTGGGACAGCCAACCTACAATGCCCATTGGCTCCCTTAATCTTCAATGTTATTCTTGAACCATTGACTTCTTGCATTAGACAGGGCCAAGGTATTAAAGCACTCAATGTTGAATATAAATTGCTCTTATACACTAATAATATCATGGCTATCCTTGATAATTATAATGCTGTCAGCATATAGGAAGAGTATTGATGCTTTTGAACTTTTGATGTTGGAGAAGACTCCTGAGAATACCATGGATAGCCAAGAAAACAAACAAATGGATCATCAAACAAATAAACAGAGTTCTCACTCAAGGCACAAATGACCAGGCTCAAATTATCCTACTTTGGACATATTATGTCCTAGCTCTCTGGAGAAGGCTCTAATGCTGAGAAAGTTGGAAGGAAAGAGAAGAAGAGGATGATCAGCAGTGGTGAGTGCATTGTTGGAAGACCTGAAAGACCAGGTTAGGGACAGATTGTCATGGAGAAAATCTATCTATGTGGTCCCTAAGATTCTACAATGATTTGATGGTATGTAATCATCAATCATCCTTGATAATTTTGTAATATACCAAAGCTTATTGAAGTTGTAGAGCAATATGATTTATAATGATAATATACCATTAACTGCAACAAATCTAATTTGCTGCCCATGTGATCTAATATATCTATTACTGTAAGAAATAAAATTTATAATTTGTATAGACTATAAAATACGTGGGTTTATATCTTTCTTGAAATATATCACAATATGTTGTTAATTAATTAAATATGAATTAAATATGTTTAAATGTATAGATGCAATTTCAATATATGTGACTCAGTGGTTAAAAGTCCCATTAAGCCTTTGGGGCAAAATTAATGTTACCAAATGAACATTACATTGAGATTAATGTATATTCTAAGAAAAACAATTATGTTTTGATCTCAAATCACATGAGAACCACATGCTGTGGAATAACCCAAATCTGAAAATAGTGAGGAATATGTTTTATTGGAATTCTTGGGCTAAACAAGGGATCAAATCCCTTGTTTAAATCAGCTGATTTTGTAATGGTTCTTTTAAAGTTTTTGAGAGATTGCATGTTGAGTATGACTTATCTATAATATTTGCCATGGTCACATCACTTTCTGATTGCTTTTCAGCTTGCTGGTGTCATCCCACCTCACATGGGATAGGGCCTGTTAAATCAGCCTGCCCTAGGTGACTGATGGGCCTGACTGGGTTCCAGAGAGAGCTTGTGGGTTTTCCTGAGGATCATGTAGGCAGCTCAGCTGAGACATGGGCATGTGGCAGAGGCCTTAGACCATATTCCCCCTAAGTGTTTTCTGAGGAGCTCTGGTAGATGAAGTGTAAGAAGAAACACGTAGAGCACCAGTAGTGGAAAAGAACAAATTTGACCAAATTTGAGTAAGAACCCATAATAGGGATTGCATTGTGGCAATATTTCTCCACTCTTATTGCATTTGCCAATGGCTGTCTTGTGGTCCTGTTTAAAGGATAGTCCTTACTGGGGAGGGATGGGCCACCGAACCATCTGCAGTGTTGCTGCAAGGAATATTCTTGCTCTCTGGCAGGTAAAGTTGCTAAGATCTACTCAGAGTTGGATTCCAACTGGAAAGGTTCAGTTGAGGTTACCAAGGCAAGGTCTTGTGGGGTTATTTGAAGCAAGTTTCAGTTATCTGGAACTCTTGAGGAACTAGACAGAGATCTCTAGGCCATGAGCTTGGCCAACTGTTTGTTAGATTCAGGCACCTCCTGGATGGTGAAGGTCACCTGGGAGGTGACCTGAGGTCCAAGGCAAGCTTTTCAGTCAAGATACCTAAATCTCAATACTCAGTGGCTGAGGTGGTATAGAGGAGTACAAATATGACCTTGGAGAAAATATGTGACTGTTAGTGAAACATGAGCTTAGCCCAGAAAAGCATCAGAAAGATACATGATTTTCCTATCTTGAATGTCTTTAGTATAAGAGGGAGAGAAGGGGAAACACTATCAAGATGCTGTTATTATAGCCTATATCAATAAAGTAGAGTTCTAGTATTTCTTGTTGTGTCTATTTCTTGACCTGGCCTACTTTGAACTACTGACAAGTGGGACAGAGATCCCATTCAGGGCTTGTGTCTCGTTTTATTTCCCCTATGTTTTTAGAGCTCAGTATATTTTCCATTCATCAATAAAAAGATTATAGATCCCTGATTTATAGGCTAACGGTTGAGCTCTTCCACAACTAGCAGATGCTTTACTTTATTCTGAAATGGATAACCTGTAGCAGCTCCCTAGAATTCAGGTTTGATAGATGGTAAAAATAGGAGTTAGCTAACCTGTCTTGGCTGTCCACACCAACCTGCACCAATTGGAAACCAACTTGGCTAAAGACCAATCAGAAGTCAGGTCACCTGGCTATAAAGACAGGAGCCCAGTCAGTCCCTGCTCAGTCACCTTAGGTCTGCTATGCAGAGCACCTTGCCTCTGAAGATGCCAGCAAAATGTCAGGAACTCTGCAGTCTAGACTATGGTCACTAAACCCTGAAGCTCAACACTGCCCAACAGATATCAGCCATGAAACCCTATACCAATAAATGGAATCTTTCACCCACCTTCCTATTGGGTGAGCTCCAAAGCAGGAGTCATAAAAGTAATACAGTAAAATAGTTCCATCCAACTGAGATCCATTCTTAGACAAATCCCCCCTCCTCTCAAGTTTGTTGTTTTCATGAATCTAGTACAATCCCTTCGGCTCAGTATATAGGTTTAAGTTGGCTGTGAAACAGTAATAGAGCAGATGCCAAGCGTATGAGCTCAGGGAAAACTTTAATTAGTCAGAATCTTCTCTTGTAGCTCTTCAGCTAACTCCCAAAGGTTCCAGTACCTGAAACTGGGGTTTGACAGGAGAGGAGTTGGATCAATAGAAGTTTGATTTGATCCAGCAGGAATTGTCTGATATTAGAACATATACCCACTACTGCTTAACATCCAGCTGCACTATTAGTATCTTCCCTGGAGAGATACAAAGGCTAGCACTGTGACTTTCCCTAGGCTTCTGACACCTCCTGCACTGAATAAACATGTTTCCATAATTATTCTTCCTTCAACTAAGCAGATTCAGCCATTTCATAAGACAAAGCCAAGAACCTTTCACGCCTCACCAGCCACACATTTGCTGAATCAGCACTGAAATTGCTTTCAGCTTTGCTGAACAAGGGGAACAGTTATGAACCAATGGATTTCTGTCATCCCAAGATATTTTTCCCTGACCCACCAAGTTTGGAGGGATGAGCTGATATTTAGCAATTCCAGGTATTTTTCTACTAAAGTGAGATTTTTGTGCTTTGGTCACTTCCTTCATTATATACCATCAAAGGAAGCTCCCTGGTATTCAGACATGTGTCTTTCAGAAACACCGCAGTGAAGATAAAGGAAATTAGCAAAGTTCTTTATTAGAAGGTGCAAGCTGGCAGCTGCTGTTTGATTTGTCCCACTCTGTCTTCTGCAGCGAAGGGCAGTATTGATGCTTCATATGCAGCAGCCTTCTGTCAAGTCAGACCAATGCTTCCAGCATTGTTCATGCCAGGAGCAGACAAAAATAAATTGTTAATGAAGTTTCTGGTGAACTAATCCTCTTGTGGCTTCCAAAAGTTGATAGGGGCTTTTGTTTTTTACTCTTTCTCAAAGTTCTGGACCACTTGACTCAAGCTGCTGTTATGAATTGCTGATTTAGGACTTTCTCTTTCTCTGCTCAGGCTTCTGGAACAATGGGCTCACCCTGCCATTGTAATTCAGGTTCGGCATTTTGACTCCCTCCCCCTCTCTTTGCCTAGGTTCCTTCTGGGTTTTATTTAGCAAAACAAATCTGTTTTGTTTGGGTTTTTTAAACTTTTGGAGTGGAACTATCCACTGAGTCATTTGGTTTGCTTTGATCCTCTAAAAACCTGTGGCTTTGGAGGAGACCAACCTCAGCAAAACTAGTCAAAGCTGACAGCTTTCTGGGAAGCCCCCTTTGTTTCTTGGGAATAATAGAAGAAGGTGAGCAAGCTAGGAAGACTTAAGTGGGACCCCTAATAGCCAGAGGGATGGATTTTGAATTGATTTTGTACCTTGGTGAAGATTTATCTTTCTCTCTCTGCTTTGGATAACCAGGGTGAGGGTTTTTTTTCCCATTTAGTCTAGTTTTTTTTTTTTTTCTTATCTGATATTTTTCCTGTTTGCTTAGGCTTCTGTATCCCCTGACTTAATGGCCATCTTGTTTCTCTTAGGGCAGTTGTTCATTCTGAAGTTCCTTTTGAATCTTGATCACATATTCTGTTGACTACCTTTCTAGTTTTGTGTTATCCGGAAAACTGATAAACACCCCCTTTATACATTTAGTCTGCTTATTTACTTTTTAAAACGGATGAACATCACCAACCTATTCTTTTCTGAAAACTTTTGTTCAAGCTGATATGGAGCCATAAATGAGAACCATGAAATATTTACTTTATTTATGCATTTGTTAATTCAATTTGTATGTTACAAATCAGTTAGGCTCTTGGCAGTTTGCAACAAGCAGCACTTAACAATACAACTAAAACATCCATGATAAAAATAATTAGCTAAACTAAAACATTTATAGAATATATCATGAACCACCCAATGGCATTATCTCAACTCCTTAAGCTCTCCAAAACTGAATATGCTTGCTTATCAACCTGCAATCTATGTAACAATTTTAGCACTACCTAACCTACAGTTTGCAATTTTGCTGAGAAGATTATCATGGGAAGCCTTGCCAAATACTTTGCTAAGTCAAGATATATTATGTTCAATATTAGTGATTCTGTCAAAAATAAACAAGGCTGATTTGGTGATGACTTAATCCTGACAAACCCTTTCTGATTCCCAGTCAGTATGCATTATTTTCAAGATGTGCAAATATGGTCAGTTTATAATTTATTCTATCCACCCCCCCAGCACTAACGTCATGTTAACTGTTCTATAGCTGCCTGGATCTGCCTTCCTTCCTTTGTTTCTTGACCATGGGGGCAATTCTTACCTATTTTTGTCTTTGGATACCTCACCCATTTTGCAAGCTTTTTCAAAGTGTGCATGGTTGCCAGAGAAGCATTTTCTTCATGTTCAGTGTTGGCATTGCATCAGGTACAGGGGGCCATATGCTGATGTTACAGGAGAGGAATCATGCATGACTGCTTTATATATTTTGATCCGAACACCTGTGACAATAATCTCCTTGGGCCTGGTCTAATAAATAAATAAATAGCTGAGAGTTTAGGAATAATTGGCTTATTATCCTTAATTCTGTTTACTCCTTCTCCATCTCCTTATTAAATTCTGCAACAAAGGGAGCTCTGACTGCACAATAATTATCTGCAGGTGTGAATTAGCCAATTATATTTCCTGGCTCTTTAGCAATATACCCATAACAGTTCACCAAAGAAAGCATTAAGGGAATGAAGCAGCACAGCATTCTGTGAAGTTCTGTGGGAACAAATCAAGCCATTGCTTGGTTGGGAAAGGGGGGCAATTTGAATAAATGAGCTAATACCACAGACTTTTGCAGAATCTGAGGTTCTTCTAAACACACTCCTGTTTCTGTGGAAACAAAGGAAAGGGAAAGGCATTGGCTTTCCCAGACTTTAGGCAAAGAATGATCTTTTCCAATGGTTTTAAGTGACTCCCTTCTAAGATGGAAATGTAAGAGATCCTCTACAGATACAACACTTAGGAAGAGTGTCAGGGGAACGGCCATAATTTAGAACAAGAGTACCTGATTTACATACATAAGATCACAGATGTAATTCATGATCTTTTCAGGTAGGAAAGACACCCTCTTCCCATACCCCTAGAAAAAAAAAAAACTGTTCACAGTTAATCTATGGTGGATTAAACTCATCTGGAGAGATGAGTGGAAAAAATCAGAATAAGGAAATCTATGCTGGAATGTTGGGATTCATATCCGATTTGAATCATTAGTTTGATTCACACTGTTAAATCTATCTGATCCTTCAATTTGGATGTCTGAATCAGATCACCAGTTCAGGTCATTCTGATTCAAGAAATCCAAGCTGATTCAAACAAAACAAAACAAAAACAAAAACCATGTTGTACATTTTGCACAAATGATTCAGAAGCATTCTCAGAGATTCAATCTGGAAAGTTAACTTAATTTGGAGATTCAACTGAATGGTCTTCCAGTAGAATCTCAGACCCAGTCTTTTCATGGGTTCAGTATATATGAGTTAAAGTAGAACAGCCAAATGCATTTGCCTCTCCCCATAACTCTTTTATATCTATCATTAATTCACTGTTCTCTTGTGTTGCTTGGCCAGGAGATGTAGACATGCAACTGTTTCAGAATATTGATCACTTCACAATCAAAGTCTTAGTATAATTCTTTTTCCTTTTGTTTTAAAATTATTCCTAATGTGCTATCAACCCAGGCTAAACAAACAAACGAACAAACAGTGCTGATGAAACAAAAGGTACAGAAGCCAGGAAGGACTGAAGATGGGGCTTAGGACAGCATGAGTGTTTGTGGGGGACTGAGAGTTGGGGGCAGGGGTTAGGCTCAAGTTTGGACAGTAGACGGATAAGGAAGGATTGTGTGACCATCAGAAGAGACTGGAAAAGATCATAACCACTATCTTTCCTTCCTTCTTGTGTTTATGCGGTCCAAGTGAGTGGCTTGGCAGCTGAGGAGCCAAAGTGGAGTCTGGTGCAACAAGGCTTGTGTTCCAGTAGCACTGGATTGTGGCTGTGGCTTCAGTAGTTGCCTAATTCAGAACACTGTTGACTATTTGGGCAACTTGTGGATGAAGCGGGAACCTGATTCTTGTTTGTGCTTGTCAATGTTTGGAGAGAGCAGGTCCTTGCTCACCTTTGAGAGCGTAGTGGACTGAGTGCACTCACTGGCAGCCAAGTGACTGTCTAGCAAGGAATATCAGGGAATGATGCCTCAAGGCATGGTGAGGAAGAGTTGATGTGGTGGGAGCAGGGTCAGACTGAGGGATTGGCTATATGACCCGAGCCCCATGGCTGCTTCTACATTTTACCCTCTGTGCCTTGGTCCAGCTCCTGGTTGTCTGGAGTGGTCACAACAGACGTTTTTATGTGTGGACTGAGATTGCCAGTGGGCTTGCCAGCCATACTTGGATATGGGACTTTCTCTGGACTGTGTTTGTTTGTGGACTGGGGAGTGAAGGTGGACTTAGCCTTAATCTTCAACAATACTTGGAGATACAAAGCAATTTCTTATAGTAAGTTCTTCCATGAGGTTTGTGCATTTGCATCAGACTGAATAGCTAAAATAGGAACCAAATGGGCTTAAATGGGTTCAGCTGTCATATTTTTTCCTCTTTCAAATGAATCTACAGAAGAGAAAATCATTATGTATTTGGTACTCAGTTCATATAGTATATGTAGGACAGGGGCTGCTGAAGAGTCAGTGCCGTTGATTTTTCACTTTGAGAAGCCTTCCTTTGTGCATGTCAGCAAAACCTGATTGGGAATCGTGGTTTCATGGCTGAAAGTTGTGCTACATTTTTCTTTTGTGTCTCTCCTACTGGCCAGTTTCTCAGAGGCTGCTGGCTGCTGCCAAGAAACCTTGGAGGAAAGATACCAAAACAAACAAGAGAAGTGCCCTTATTTCTAGGCTATAATACTCCTGATGCCTAGAAAGAAAAGTGTAAACAACCACATCCCTGTTAGATTATCTCAGTATTTTAAAATCTATAATGAAATATGACATCTACATGAAGAGCAGCAGAGGCAATGGATGCTGAACTAATAGATGGCAGCTTTGAAGAAAGAGAGCAATATAGATCCATGTATAATTCAATGCAATACTCCAGTTTCTGGAGCCTGTCAAGCACAGTATGCACACCCATTGTTTGCTTAAAATATTTCCATGCCACTATTCTACTAGAATAATGCTAGGCAAAATGGTTCCCATGCAGAATTTACACACACACACACACACACACACACCTATCTATCATCCATCCATCCATCCATCCATCCATCCATCCATCTATCTATCTATCTATCTATCTATCTATCTATCTATCTATCTATCTATCTATCTAAGGCTTTCAGATTAGGCTAGCATTAGGCTAGCCAATCTGAAATGCCTAAAAATCTTTGTTGTTAAGTCATGTCTGACTCTTTGTGATCCCATGGACCATAGCATGCCAAGCCTTCCTGTCCTCCACTGTCCCCTGGAGTTTACTCAAATTCATGTTCATTGCATCGGTGATGCTATTTAACCATCTCATCCTTTGCCGTCCCCTTCTCTGTTTGCCTTCAGTCTTTCCCAGCATCAGGGTCTTTTCCAGTGAGTCCTCTCTTTGCATTAGGTGGCCAAAATATTTGAGCTTCAACTTCAGTATCTGTCCTTCCAGTCAGGGTTGATTTCCTGTAGGATTGACTGATTTGACCTCCTTGCAGTCCAAGGGACTCTTGAGCTTCTTCTCCAGCACCACAGTTCGAAAGCATCAGTTCTTCGGCACTCATCCTTCCTTATGGTCCAATTCTCACAGCCATACATTACTACTGGGAAAACTATAGCTTTGATTATACGGACCTTTGTTGGCAAGGTGATGTCTCTGCTTTTTAATAAGCTGTCTAGGTTTGCCATAGCTTTCCTCCCAAGGAGCAAGCATCTTTTAATTTCATGGCTGCAGTCACCATCTGTGGTGATCTTGGAGCCCAAGAAAATAAAATCTGTCACTGTTTTCATTTCTTCCCCTTCTATTTGCCAGGAAGTGATGAGGCCAGATGCCATGATCTTAGTTTTTTTAATGTTGAGTTTCAAGCCAGCTTTTGCACTCTCCTCTTTTACCCTCACCAAGAGGCTCTTTAGTTCCTCTTCATTCTCTGCCATTAGGTTGGTATTGTCTGCATATCTGAGATTGTTGATATTTCTCCCATCAATCTTAATTCTGGCTTGTGATTCATCCAGCCCGGCATTTCTCTCGAAATGAAATTAAATAAGAGGGTGACAAAATACAGCCTTGTCATACTCCTTTCCCAATTTTGAACCAATCAATTGTTCCATGTTCAGTTTTAACTGTTGCTTCCTGACCCGCATACAGGTTTCTCAGGAGACAGGTAAGGTGGTCCGGTACTCCCATCTCTTTAAGAATTTGCCACAGCTTGTTGTGATCCACACAATCAAAGGCTTTAGCTTAGTCAATGAAGCAGAAGTGGATGTTTTTTCTGGAACTCTCTTGCTTTCTCCATGATCCAGCAAGTGTTGGCAATTTGATCTCTAGTTCCTCTGCCTCTACGAAACCCAGCTTGAACTTCTGGTAGTTCTCAGTTCATACATTGCTGAAGCCTAGCTTGTAGGATTTTGAGCATAACCTTGCTAGCATGTGAAATGAGTGCAATTGTGTGGTAGTTTGAACATTCTTTGTCATTGCCCTTCTTTGGAATCGGAACATAAACTGGCCTTTTCCAATCCTGTGGTCACTGATGAGTTTTCCAAATTTGTTGGCATATTGAGTACAGCACTTTAACAGCATCATCTTTTAGAATTTTAAATAGTTCAGCTGGAATACTGTCATCTCCGCTAGCTTTGTTGTTAGTAATGCTTCCTAAGGCCCACTTGACTTCACTCGCTAGGCTGTCCAGCTCAAGGACAGTTACCACACCATCGTGGTTATCAGGGACATTAAGATCTTTCTTGTATAGTTCTTCTGTGTATTCTTGCCACCTCTTCTTAATCTCTTCTGCTTCTGTTAGGTCCCTGCCTTTTTTGTCCTTTATCATGCCCATCTTTGCACAAAACATTCCCTTGATATCTCCAATTTTCTTGAAGAGATCTCTAGTCTTCCCCCTTCTTATCTCTCCTTGCTATTCTCTGAAAATCTGCATTCAGTTGATTATATCTTTCCCTTTCTCCCTTGCTTTTCGCTTTCCTTCTTTCCTCAGCTATTTGTAAAGCCTCATCAGACAGCCACTTTGCTTTCTTGGATTTCTTTTTCTTTGGGATGCCTCCTGTACAATGTTACGAACCTCCGTCCATAGTTCTTCAGGCACTCTGTCTACCAGATCTAGTCCCTTAAATCTATTCATCACCTCCACTGTATATTCATAAGGGATATGATTTAGGTCATACCTGAATGGTCTAGTGGTTTTCCCTATGTTCTTCAATTTAAGCCTAAATTTTGCAATAAGAAGCTCATGATCTGAGCCACAGTCAGCTCCAGGTCTTGTTTTTACTGACTGTATAGAGCTTCTCCATTTTTGGCTGCAAAGTACATAATCAATCTGATTTCGGTATTGACCATCTGGTGATGTTCATGTGTAGAGTTGTCTCTTGTGTTGTTGGAAAAGAGTGTTTGCTATGACCAGCGTGCTCTCTTGACAAAACTCTATTAGCCTTTGCCCTGCTTCATTTTGTACTCCAAGGCCAAACTTGCCTGTTATTCCAGTTATTTCCTGACTTCCTACTTTAGCATTCCAATCCCCTATGATGAAAAGGACATTTTTTTTGGGTGTTAGTTCTAGAAGGTGTTGTAGGTCTTCATACAACCAGTCAACTTCAGCTTCTTCAGCATCAGTGGTTTGCATTAAAAATCTAGACGGCAGCAAAAAGATACAGAAAACCCTAGCTCTTTGCTGCCATCCTGTGGTTGTCACAACTTTTGCCACATCAGTTGTACCTTCAAGTCAGTGTTGACTCCTGGCAATTGCCTGGACAAGTCTCTATAGTTTTCTTGGCAAGATTTGAGAAGTAGTTTGCCATTGCCTCCTTCCTAGGGCTGAGAGAGAGTGACTGGCCCAGGGTCACCCAGCTGGCTTTGTACCTAAAGTGGGACTAGAACTCAGGGTCTCCTGGTTTCTAGCCTGGTGCCTTAGCCACTACCCCAAACTGGCTCTCTTCACATCAGGTAGCCTTCTCCTCATCCACATGGCCGGATTTCTTTTATGCTCATATGAAGTGTTTCTTCTCAGCTGCCTTTCCTCTGAACACAGGGACCTTCAGTGCCTGTTTAGTCCATGCTGTGAAATTCTTGGCTTCCCTGCAATAACAATTCTGTATGTTTTGCTTTAATTTATTCTGCCATCTTGAGTAGTGGAACACAATTAGGGGTGGGGTGAGAGGGGGCCTGAGCATCACTTTTTCTAAACTGTTTGAGGCTGGGACAAATGAGTAGGTAAGGCCAGGGCAAAAATTAAATTTATCTTAACTGAAATCGAAGCTTAGTGAAAGTGAAGTGTGTTTTAAATATAAGAGGATCACGTTCCCCCAGGTAATTAATCATTTTCCCTTTCTGTTGCTTGCAAAATTACAAGTAAGCAGCGCATTTTGGAGGGGCTCTGTAGACCAAGTCAAAGCTGGGGAGGGTTGCATGTGGCCCTGGGCCTTCAAATTCTGCACCTTTGAACTTGGCTGTCAGGCCAGATTATTTGCTATATTCTTTATCAAAACATAGGGCTAATGACCAGCACAGTCCAGTGACTCATCCATGTTTACATTCCTATTAGAGTACTATCCCATGTCTTAACTGAACTGATGACGATAAAGAAAAATATGGGGGCAGCTGGACCATAGTGTGTCATCATCTCAAAGACTAACTCTTTCAAACTTTCTTTTGTGACCAACTCTCTCTTTTGAGATGGGAATGGCCACCTGTGGGGGATGGCTTACGGATTTTGAGATGAGCAGGAAATTAGATTAGATTAACTATAAAGTCCCTTCTGACTCATACATCTCATGATTTTATGTTTATGTGGGCTTCATAAACATATCTCTCTATTGTTTGGTCTTAAGGGGCATTGCATTAATGAACCAAACGTGTGCCTGAATATGAAAACCTCCTTTGGAGGCCAAGGAGAGATCTCGATCACTCTCTCCCTCTTCCTCTGCAAAAAAATGCATGTTTTGTTGAGTCCTGCTGAGAGCTCCTATTCCTGCTATTATGGGATTAACTTCTGGGTTTGTTTGCAGTTGTTTATTTAGAAATGGATTCACCCCTGAAATCCTGATGGAGCTCAGCAGCTCAAGAGATCTTCATGAGGACAGCCAATCAGTTTCCATGGAGCTTACCCAAGCTTTGAAGAAGAGAACCTGGAAAACTTGTTTGCCTTAGCAAAGTCTTTCTGGGAGATTTTCTTTTGCTTTCTTTGTTGGCATCAGTCAGGGGGAAAAAAAGAAACCCACCTTATTTTAGTATAAACACCACAGGAGATAAAGGATGGGGAATGTACATACAAATTGATGACTAACCAGATTCAATCCATCCCTGAAAAGGAGTGCAGAAAATCAATGTTTTGCCTCATTTCTCACATCAATGCTCTGTTAGAAAGGCTATGAATCTGTCTGGGGACAGGGAGGGCGAGTGCTCTGATTGGTCTAGTTGGCTTCTTTCAGACTATAAGCTATAGATTGCTTAAACTTGGTTGACTAAGTAAACCATAGTTGGCTGGATTTGGATAGCATATGAATCTTAGGCCTCTTTTAAACAGCTGAGTTAAAAGTGATACCCACCAGTCCTTGAGCTCACAGAAAAATATGCTGGCAAAAATTGTACTGCCCTCATTACTGATCCTAGCAATGAGACTGGAGAATGGTGGTATCCTTACTTAATTGTTGCAGACTAAGTCACCATACTATGCTTCTCTAGCTGCTCACCTCTATGCAGATCATTCCCCTCTCCTCTGAGGTTATTCCACTCTTAAAAGTAATTTGATACTTTTCTCTCTTTCCCATCTTAAATGTATATATGGAACAGCAAAGTCAGGTCCAGGACTTTTTCTCCCTTGGCCTGAACAAGAGCCTGAACTTGTTCTGGTAATTGCTTCTTTTTTCCATGTTCCTATAAAGTTGCCTTCATCTCTCCTTAACTCACATCTGAAGCAGCTTGAGGTCATCCTTGCCTATTATAGTTTTAAAATTATACTTAGTTTCTTTTCCCAATGCAACTTCTGCTGTGGATAAAATCTGCCATGCTACACTGGCCCTTTAAGGCTGATGTAGTTACGGGTTGGGATCTGTCCAGCTCCCATTGGCCATGTGGAGCTGCCATGGGCATGCCCCCCTCCCTTCCAGTTATTGGCAATTGTCCTCAATGGGCATTTTATTTTATTTTATTTATCAAATTTATCACCGTCCATCTCTGGGACTCTGGGTGGTTAACCCAATTTTGGATTGGGTTGCAGGAAAGAGTAGACATCTGACTTCTGAAGATGAATCTACCTATGTAATGCCTGACCAGCACTTGTGCTTATCAGATTTGGCATGATAAGAGATCCATATTCTGTTCACCATGGGTTGCTAGATTTCTGTTTCACCATTACAGTTTTCCTCCTGCTTCGGTGACAATGGGTTTCATATGATTGGATGAACACTACAACTGATGCACTGATCCATCAGTATTCCCAGAACAGGAGTTGCAGATTGATGGTTGTTTCTGCAGTGCAGCATGGCTATTTATGCTGTCCTTGGAGGGTGGGTGTAAAAGTGCTATTTTTCCTAGCCTATTCCAGTTCCATCAGCACCAAGTGCCTTGGTCCTGTTGTTATTGTTGAGGTTTTCCTACTAATAGATTAAGACTGCTATTGTAACAAATCATTTTGGCCAGGTGAAGGGGTTGCATTTGATTGTCTCCTCTCACGTGCTTCATGCAAAATAGCCTGGGGGGAGGACCTGCCCGGACTTGTCTTCTCACTTCCTCTTTCTCTCACTGCCGATATGTAGCGAGTAAGGCTTGCTCCAAACGGAGCTAAGTACTTTAAATGTTTTGCTTTTGTTTTTGCTTTCTGTAAATAAATTATTTTTATAGAAATGCTTGGTGTGTGACTTTTTTGACCTCTCCTGGGCTAAAGGCTTTCCCAGCATCTGCAACAGGTTATGGGCCCAGTAAACAACGCAGTAAAACCCAGAGAGAAAAGAGAGGTCAGCTCCACACCTCGTGCACAATTTAAAGGCAGGTAGCAAAGACTTGTGAAGATTTTCTTTGGAGCCACCTGGAGATTTTCCAGCAACTGCTGGTCTGCAGGACTTAGAAGCTAGCTGAGGTGACTTGCAAAAGAAGGAAGAAGCCATGGCTACCTCCCAGCCCTCAGCGATGCCTCTGGAGCGCCTATCAGAGACCAACTATTTGAATTGGGCCCTGAAGATGGAAATGTATCTTCGCAGAGAGGATCTTTGGCTGCCAATTGGTGAGCAAACCCCCCAAAATCCCAATGCTGAATGGCTGAGACAGGATGAGCGGGCTAGAGCCACCATTATCTTGGGAGTTGAGGACAATCAGCTAGTCCACGTGCGAGGCATGCAGTCTGCAAAGCAACTTTGGGACGCTTTGAGAGACTTATATGTAAAGGCAACAGCAGGGAGTAAAGTTACTCTGACGAAAAAGCTGTACAGAGCCTACCTTGCAGAACGAGAAAGCCTTCCTGAGCACCTGCATTTTATTCAGCAGCTGTTTGTTGAGTTGCAGGAGAGAGGAATGGAATTTACACCTCTCACAAAATCCTATATCCTCCTGTCCTCACTAAATGCAACATGGGACACGCTGATTTGTACCCTGGAGGCTATGCCTGAAGCAGACCTCACCCCATCGTATGTTACACAGTGCTTACTCGCTGAATGGGAGAAGAGAGAGGAAAGATCCCCCCCATCTCTTCTGGAAAGCTGCAAGACCAGAAAATGAGGGAAAAGAAGGGAAAGGAACCTGAGGCCACAGCACTAGCCAGCCAGCGATGCTTCACTTGTGGTTCAGCTGGACATTTGCAAAGAGACTGTGCCATGAGACCCAAGAGTAGAAAGACAGAGCAGAAGAACACAAGGGCAACACAGAAGAAGGCTCTTCAGACAACCCAAATTGCACAGGTTGCTGAGAAGGGTAATTCTGATGTATGGGTGTTAGATTCTGGGGCCAGTTGTCATTTATGTAATTGTAAAAGCTCTTTTGTGTCACTGTCTAAAACTGAAAGACAAAGTGTATCTTTGGCTGATGGGTCTGTGACCAAAATTATGGGACAAGGTGACTTGTATTTATCCTGCTTAGGAGAAACTGTAAAAGGTGTGTTGTATGTGCCAAATTTACAATCAAACCTTTTATCTGTGGCACAATTGGCTGCAACAGGGTATATCATAACATTTAAGAAAAATGGTTGTGAGATACGTAAAAATGGGAAATTGTGTGCTACTGGTATGTTAAAAGACTCCTTGTACATTGTGCAAAATGCAAGGAAGCCAAGCTGCAAGGCTGCAGTTGGCAACACACCATATCATGACCAATGTGTACACCTGATGCACAGGAGATTTGGTCATGCTAATATCAAGTATATAGCACAAATGCCACAGCTGTGTGCTGACCTAAAGATAAAACCCTGTGATAAATACTTAGATTGTGTAGTTTGCAAAGAATGCAAAACACTAAAAGCTCCTGTGAGTAAGCACAGTGACAGAGTTACAACTAGACCTTTGGAAATTGTACACTCTGATATTATTGGTCCTTTTGCTCCAAGTCTTGGACAAGCAAGGTATGCAATGACCATCATTGATGATTTCTCAAGATACACATTTATCTACATCTTAAAACATAAATATGAGGCATTTGAGAAATTTAAAGGTTTTGTGACATGGGCAAATGGAAAATTCCCTAGGCCTGTATCTGCACTCCAATGTGATAGAGGAGGAGAATACCTTTCTCACAAATTCAGAAGGTTCCTAGTGGAAAAAGGGATAGAACAAATTCTAACCCGTACATCCCTCAGCAAAATGGTGTTGCTGAAAGAAAGGGCAGAACCTTGCAAAATGCGATGGAATGCATGTTAAAAGATTCACGATTATGTTTTAAGTTCTGGGGAGAAGCTTTATCGACTGCTTGTTATGTACAGAACAGGTTGTATAACTCTATGATTCAGGACACTCCATTCCATTTGTTTTATGGTGTGAAACCAAAGGTAAGCCATCTTAGAGTGTTTGGTAGCACTGCATGGGTTCACATTCCAAAACAGCAGAGAAGGAAAGGAGGCCCCACAACAAAGAAAGCCATCTTTGTTGGCTATGAACAAAGCCAGAGGAGCTACAGGTTCATAATGGGAGAGAAATTAATAATTAGCAAAAGCGCTTCTTTTGCTGAACAAAACTGGGAGAGATTAAATTCTAGCTCTCCAGTTGAACTGACCACCACAAGAGAACAGCAAGGACTTGCTGATGGTGATCTTTTGCCTGATGAGGACATTAAACCAGAAAAGCAAATTGAAGATCTGTCTGATGAGATAGATGCTTCTCAGGAAAGTGATAGGAGTCAAAATTTAAGCCCTGTATTACCTCGCAGATCTCAGAGGAGTAATAAAGGCGTTCCTCCATCACGTTTTCAGGCTGAAACAGTAAAGGCTTTTCACATATTCACAGAACCTGAGTCTTTAGAACAAGTGAATGCTTTACCACCTGAGATTGCACAAAATTGGCATTCTGCCATGCAACAGGAATTAGCATCCTTGAAAGAAAATAAAACATGGAAACTGGTAAATCTACCTCCCAATGAACGCTGTCTGGGTTGTAGGTGGGTTTTCAAACTGAAAAGGGATGCTGATGGCAAAATCCAAAAATATAAAGCAAGGTTGGTTGCAAAAGGGTTCACTCAAAGGAAAGATTTAGACTTTGACAAGACTTTTGCACCAGTTACTAAAGGTGAATCAATTAGATTACTGTTAAAAGTTGCTGCACTCAAGGGAATGTCAGTTAACCACTATGACATTCAAACTGCATTTCTTTATGGTGATTTAGACCACAGATTATACATGCAGCAACCCCCTGGCTATGAAAAAGGGGAGAATCTAGTCTGTGAACTGCAGAAGTCAGTCTATGGGTTAAAACAAGCTGCTAGATCCTGGAACCAAAAAGTAGATGAAAAACTGCAGAATTTTGGTTTTGAAAAAGGAAAAGCAGATCCCTGTGTATATATGAAGAAGGACAAACAAGGCTGTATGTATCTGTGCATTTATGTTGATGATTTGCTGCTATTCACATCATCAGAAAAACAAAGGCTTGATTTTGAAGCCTGCATGAAAAGCCATTTCATATTAAAAAGCCTTGGAGTTGTGACCAATAACCTAGGTTTGAAAAAACACAGGAAGAAAAATGGTAACTTTCTGTTAAACCAAAGGGGAGATAATGGTAATGTGAATGGAAAGACATATAAAGGTGTCAGAGAAGATTGGTTATGCATCTTAATCTGTAGTGTAAAAAGGGGAGTGTTGAGGTTTTCCTACTAATAGATTAAGACTGCTATTGTAACAAATCATTTTGGCCAGGTGAAGGGGTTGCATTTGATTGTCTCCTCTCACGTGCTTCATGCAAAATAGCCTGGGGGGAGGACCTGCCCGGACTTGTCTTCTCACTTCCTCTTTTTCTCTCTGCTGGAAATGTAGCTCAGCAAGGCTTGCTCCAAACGGAGCTAAGTACTTTAAATGTTTTGCTTTTGTTTTTGCTTTCTGTAAATAAATTATTTTTATAGAAATGCTTGGTGTGTGACTTTTTTGACCTCTCCTGGGCTAAAGGCTTTCCCAGCATCTGCAACAGTTATTACACACAAACATGTTTTCTATGGTTATTCCCTGGCTACTTCCACATTCTGCCAGTCACAAAGTCAGACCAAGGAGTTCAGTTCTGACTTTGTGGTATTCTGTAGTATAGAAATGACCTCAAATAAACATGATGACAAATCCCTGAAATGTCTTGCAAAGCATTTGGGATCTGAGGCATATCATTATTTTTCCTTGAATGACTGGGGCAATTTCATGAATTACTGGTCGAATCACAGTTTCTCATCAGCTCCAATTTAAATGCATCATTAAAACCATGAATTTAGAGCATTTTCCTGCATCAAAAAGGCAATGGGTAAATGCCAAGAATCTAAACAGACTGCTGTATAGCTCCAGCATGCTCTTGAACACCTCTGGTTGATCACTGTGCCTAAATGATCAGCTTCAGGGCTAAAACACATTGACAGATGGGAAGTTCTGATGGTTAGAACATCTTTTTTTTTTTTTGAGTTGAAAAGCACTCTTGCTAGCACACTGCTGGTTCATGCTTAATCATGATTCATGCTTAATCTATGGTCTGCCAAGACACTCAGATCCTTCCTACAAGTACTACTACAAGTACTACTCTCAAGCCAGGTTTTGCCTATCTTGTACCTGTACATCTGGTTTTTCCTTCCTAACTGCAGAATCCTACATTTCTCACAATTAAATGGCATTTTGTTGGATAGAGACCAATGTTCAAGTTTATCAAGATCCTTTTGAGCCTATCACCTGGGATGTAAGCAATTCCCACCCCCACCCCCCACCCCCCACCCCGGCAGCTTTGTGTCATCTTCAAATTTGCTGAGTGTCCTTTCTATCCACCTAAATCATTTATAAAAATCTTGAAGAGCCCTGGCCCAGGGCAGGACCCTGAGGGGTGTGGTGTGTGTGTGTGCCAGGAGTCAGTGTTGACTCCTGGCAACTGCCTGGTCAAGTCCCTGCAGTTTTCTTGGCAGTTCTACACAGAATATGCTTATGAGTGAATCCACACTAAAGGTGCATTTACCAAAACTAGAAAAGGTCTTTTATTAGCCATGGCTAATAATAATAATAATAATAACAACAACAACAACAATAATAATAATAATAGGTTATAGCTACCCACTATAGCTACAGTGGGTAGCCACTCCATTAGGCTCTATAGCCACTCTATTAGGCTCTGGAGACTCACAAAATCCAGAAGCAATAAAAGCAATTAAAAACAATTAAACATATTGTACATAACCACACATAAACATGTAGCCCAGACTAAAGATAATCCATACAGATATGACAGGGACCCCACAAATATATCAATAAACCCATTAGCCATAGGCCTGAAAATAGAGCCAGGTTTTAAGGGCTTTCCATAACCCCAGGAGAGTTGGTGCCATATGTATCTCTGGGGGTATGCTGTTCCACACACTTCCTCAATCCCACAAAACGGCAGCATTTAGTAGAGGCAACCTGGAACACACCCACTCTGTGCAAACCTACCAGGCAGGCAGAGGCCATTGGAGATAGGCAGTCCCTCAGATAACCAGGCCCTATGACATGAAGGGCTTTCAAGGTGATGACCTTAACCTTGAATTGCACCCAGAAGCCTACTGGCAGCCAATATAGCCTTTTTGTAGCAGTGGTGACCCATGGATCAAAAGACTTCCACAGCAAATGAGAATGATGCAGAGAGCAGCCACCTTTGGTTGGTTCTTTTTTCCTTTATGCCAAATCTGGCTAACGGGGCTAAAGGGGAGGAGAATGTTTGCTGAACAGTTTCTTAGCTTAACTTTAGAATGTAACATCCTCTCCTGTTTGTATGTGTGTGTGCTTCAGCTGTTCAGGAATGCATTCCCTCTTCTGACTTTTCATTGATTTACTAATAGGCACAATAAAAAAGATGCTGAAAAGCTTTGCAAATTTACTTACCCAGGATGGGAAAAAAAAGAAGAGACAGGCAGCCTGTACATTGAAACAGAAATTGCTCCAAGGTACAATTGGATCATGTTGCTACAATGCATTTATAGATTGAATTTTAGCACGTTTCTGCTCTATAATAACCTGACTTGAAATCTAAATGCAAATTAAATTTAAATAACCCTTACTGTTATTATTTTATTTTATTTCCATTTACTTTTTTTATTATTTATAGCCCAGAGTCATTTGTCGAGATGGGCGGTGAAGAAATGTGATAGATAGATAGATAGATAGATAGATAGATGATAGATAGATAGATAAGATAGTTTTTGATAATACAAGTTTACATAAATATTTAATATCAAGGAGTGCTTATTTAAATAGCTTATTCTTTTAAGGAAAATACCCCCTTCCCATCTTCTCTTTCCAATTTTTATTATAGTTAATTAGCTAAGTCAGCTTTGACTTCTGGTGATTATATGGAGAAATGTTCACCATTTTGGTCAGTCTCATGGCTGCCCAAACAAGAATAAAAACACAATATAATTAAAACAGCATAAACTATTTGAAAAAAAAAAATGTTGAGGCACTGCTAACACTTGCATCCATAGATCAACCACATCAACCACATCCAACTTCATCGACCTCCTAGCCCCAGTGCCTAGTTATAACTTCTAGCTCTTCTGAGGACATCCCAGTGGTTTCATTGCTACCATCCATCCACTTGATCCTGATTCCCACAAACTGAACTCAACTCCTAGTGACTGCATGAGAACATCCATGAAGCAATAATCCAGAAATGGTTTGTCATTCCCTTCTTCCAGGATATTTTTTGGACTTCCTAGTATAATGTATCACCGTGTGAATTCCTGGAGATCTTCCCACCAAATACTAACTAGGCCCAACCTACTTAGCATTTTGAGATCTGTCAAGGACTCCTAATCTAGAATTTGAAGGCATTTTTCTTTTTTCTCTCATTCTCTTACTGTCAGCTTTCACAACTGTGTATGACGCTGGAAAAAACCATGGGTTTCACTATTTTGATATTTCATTTGATCTTTCTGATCTTTGTAGTACTAAATAAACTCTAGGGACCAAACATTGAAAATTTAGATGATGCCATTTCTCGTCCTGTAAGCAACAAGAAAGCGTGAGGTGAGTAGGATGCTAGTATCTGAGATATATACTCTAAGGACTCAGGCTGCTTGTGCCTGGCTCCCATAGACCTGAGGACCTTCCAAATAGCATTTTTAATATGATAGAATGGGGAAACTGTTAAATAGTCAGAGAGTGAGTACACCAATTGTATTTATCTTCATTTAATTTTCATAAATGCAGTTGTACGTTGTCCAATTATTTTTTGTCCTCCCCTCACTTCCATCCCCGCTTTTAAGAGTGCACTTCTGACATGGTCAAGGTCAAATATGCCTTGTCCTGTTGGAGATGCGACTTCAGTTGCCCTGTCTTTCAGCACCTCACAACCTACTAACCCCAAGGGGCAGTGGGGGGCACAGGTAGGGAGTTACAGATTTCCTCTTTATTCCCTATTTCTCAGTTACTCTGCCTGCTCTTTGTTATTGAGAGCGCTGACCTCTGAGTGCTTCCTTCCTATTTTTGTCTTTCCGAGTACATTTGTTCTGTGGAATCCTTGGTGCTCTCTGAGCCTTGTTGTTTTCTTGCAGATATTTCACAGCCAGACTAGGCAACATCTTCAGTGCAAAAAGGGAGCTGCTCTTGCTCTCTGTTTATATACCATGGTTTGTCCAGCTTGTGTTGGTTGGCGTGTTGTTCTCTCCTTGGGAGTTCTTTGATTGCGCTGTTGTTTGTTGCTTGGTTGATTGACTGAGTAAATAGTTCCTCGATTAGGGTATATTGTGCTGTTTGATGGTTCATCTGGTGTTAATCCTAGTGTTAGTCTTTGCATATCTGGGTGTTGATTGCTGGCGAGGAGGTGTACTGGTCTTTTGGAGGACAACACCTCCACCAACACAAGATGTTGCCTAGTCTGGCAATGAATGAATGAATAATTTTATTGATTCGTCAATTGATCATATCAAAAAGTTCGGCATCAGCCACTATAAAATATAAAATATAATACCATAAAACATATAAAATACAGTAAGATAAGATAAAATATACTATGGTAAGATAAAATACGATAAAATACAGTAGGGTAAAATAGAGATGAAATTGTAAGATAAAAATACAAGATATAATAAAGCGAGTAATAAATACAGAAGCAATGTGAGTTTAGATGAATTCATCACCTTTACATTCCACCCCAAAGTGTTCTATAAATTGTGTTCTCAGTTGGACAGCCCTAACTATAAACTTAAAGTTCTATTGACCACATATCTATTTGTGCCCTGGAGGAAGTAACATAGTCTTTTGTTATGGTCCCAGCATGTGGTTCTGTCAATTAATGTCTGAAGGTACTGAGCCCTTGCTGGGGCATATAGTTGGCAGTTAAATAGGACATGGGCAATGGTGGAGTTAAGCTTTTGCCTATCTTCTATTTATTTTTATAATAAACCCATGTTCTGTTCAAGTTGCAACAAACCGCTTTACTAGTCCTTGCTCTGGTCAGATTCCCACTCTCCAGGTACAATACATATAAATCACTTTCTCTAACAACTCTCCTCAAATTTGTGTACCCCTGAAACAGCTTCTTGCTATGGATGCCAACTTACATATGTCTGAATGACCCTTACTATTTAGATGTTATAGCTGTCTTTTCTAGCCCAGATATACCTCTGGAGCTGCTTCTGTGTTCCATGATTGTCAACTCATGGCACACCATGGTCATGGCTCCTGCTTCTATGTCATGTAAACATTTCTGCATTAACACAAGAAAGATTACATGAATGGATGGGGAAGTGATAACTCCCTAATAGCTGGTGTTCAAAGCACACTACCTGTGATTAAGAAACAAATAAACACCATCAAGACTAATAGCTACCAATGGCCAGATGTACCATGAATTTGTCTCATCCCTTTTAAAGCCTAACTCTCTGGAGCAGGCTCCAATGCTGGAAAAATTGGAAGGAAAGAGAAGAAGAGGACGTCCAGCAACAAAGTAGATGAATTCAGTTACAGTGGCAATGGATGCAATGTTGAAAGACCTGAAGGACCAGGTTAGGGACAGATCATCATGAAGAAAATCTATCTATGTAGTTCCTAAGAGTTGACACTGACTTGATGGCACATAATCAATCAATCAATCAATCAATCAATCTTTTAAAGCCATCTGAATTGGTAGCCATCTTATTTGATGGCAACATTTTTTACTGTTTTGTAGGCAAAGAAGTATGTGAAACCTTGATCAAATGGACCAATGGGAAGGGATCTATTACTCCTGAATTTTAATTAAATTGCAAAATTCATAGCTCTTTGTATCATTTGCATAATAAGGGCATTACACAAATGACACAAATGGATAAAAAGATAACATGTGTCACTTGTGAAATGATGCCATTACTCAAATTACCTAAATTGCAATAAATGATGCAAAATTAACATAAAGCTGCCTTATCCAGACTACTTTGAATGCACTGGATTTGTCCATTATTTTAGGAAGATATCTGGACAGATATCTTAAAACCTGCTAAATTGGAGATCCAGTAAATGGAGGTTTCAGTTGATTTCCTTTTATCAGTCCTGGATCTCCTAGCATTTAGTTTTGCTAGATAACCCCAATTTCTGTCTAGTTTCTAACTGGGGTTATCTAACAGTGAAAAGCGGGGGAAAACTTCTCTATATCTTCTCTTTACCATCTGTAATTTTATATAACTCTATTACATCATTCCTCATTTGTCTTTATTCCACTAAAAGTCCAGAAGTCATGGTTTTTCTTCATAAAATATCTTCTTTATCTTCCTAAAAATGTAAGTTGCCTTTTTATATGTTCATTACATTCCTTGCCTTTTTCAGTCTTACAAGATCTTTTCTCAGGCATAGTAACCAGAGTTGTGCGCTGTATTGCAAGTGCAGTTTTACCCCAGATTTATGTAAGAGCATTATTCTACTGGATGTTTTATTTTCAATTTCCTTCCTAATGTTTCCAAGCATGGAATTAGTCTTTTTAACAACAGCTACACACTGTACTGAATTAAGAATAGCTTTGATGCTCCGTGCAAATTTACTTCCTTCCTCCATTCCTTTTAACAGAGCATCACCAATATCTATGGCTGGCCTAAGGTCATTAAGCAAAAACAATTGACTTTAGCTTATGTTTTAATTTTGAGAGAAAAGAAAAAGAAATGTTAGGGAGGTAGGGGATGGAAAGGATTGGAATTAAAGGGCTGAGCTAATCCCTTGCATGTCCATTTCCAGTTCAAAGAAAAGTGAAGTACAATTGTTTGAATTAGAAACAACATGGCAACAATTCTTATGTCGCATATGGACCAGTTGATTTTAATACATGTAAAATGTAAAATCTCCTTGAAGTTGAGCTTGACTATAATAACTTAATGAACATATCCATGCAATATTCTTGGCAGAAACATCAAAATACTTTAAGATTGCTTTCTGGGAAGGCTTTCTCCCCCTTATTTTCAGCTTCTCATTCTAGCTGACAGCATTGGGATTTCCTGATCCCCCCATTCAAACCAGGTCCAAAACTGCTTAGCTTCTGATCCCAGAAAGTTGAACAGAGGTGCCATCTGCTAAAACTGCCAACTTTGCATAGCAAAGGTGAAAGCAATCTGGGCAAGCACAATCTCTTCCATCTCTAACATGTCACTTAAGAAGAAATGTAATGATTAGCCTGATTTGGTTCAGATTTCATCCTGCTTGAAAATAGCTTTATGAATATTTCCTCCAAGGAAATAATTGTTCTTTTGAGGATGTTGTTATTTTCCTAGGCCTTTGCTGAACCCCAATTAACATCAACATTGCTCCAGTGAACTTCTGAACCTGTTTTATATCTGATTTTGTAGCTTTGCCCCAGGCAATTTAAAATGCAGATGCAACCTTTCATTCTAAATGCCCTAAATATTCTAAAGAAAAAAATCAAAAGGAGATTGATATTATAGAGAGACAAAAATGAAATTACACCTGTATTACTGAATACTTAATTTATCCTATGTGAGAGTCACATATCATTATTCTCAAAGTAGAGATGATGGTGGCCATCACCCCTAGCTTGATATACAAAACTGATTATTCTCCATGAAAGAGTGAAGGGAAATTCTATTTTTTTCCACATTAAAAAAAGGTCCCTTGCCTATGGAGTACAGAAGCCTAGCCTGAGATTTTCCTCCTACATTGTCCCACCCCTGCCCCCTTCAGACATGCCCACTGTCAGATGAAAACCTGAATGAGATAAGCACATTTTAGAAGGAAGGCTATATATTTTATCTAATTCCCACTGATTCTTCAAGATGGAGCATTGTGTTGTGTTCATCCCACCTACCTATCTACCTATGAATGGATGAGAGATTGTGAAGAAGCTGAGAAAGAAACATGGGAAGGTCTAAGATGGAAGAGAAG
This sequence comes from Candoia aspera, assembly GCF_035149785.1. Classification (NCBI taxonomy): domain Eukaryota; kingdom Metazoa; phylum Chordata; class Lepidosauria; order Squamata; family Candoiidae; genus Candoia; species Candoia aspera. The sequence continues at coordinate 328,268,042 of NC_086153.1, forward strand.
TTTGTTAGTAGCTTATCTCATAAATGGCAGCTCAGTCTGGATTGCAAAAACACAGGAAGAAGAGATTCAAAATGCTTAAAGAGACTCCACCTCAATGAATGCACTAATGAAAAGAGTTCTGGAGGTTTCCAATGTTCTATAACTTACCCTAATTGTTGTTTATTCGTTTAGTCGCTTCCGACTCTTCGTGACTTCATGGACCAGCCCACGCCAGAGCTTCCTGTCGGTCGTCAACACCCCCAGCTTCCTCAGGGATGAGTCCGTCACCTCTAGAATATCATCCATCCACCTTGCCCTTGGTCGGCCCCTCTTCCTTTTGCCTTCCACTCTCCCTAGCATCAGCATCTTCTCCAGGGTGTAACTTACCCTAATACTTGCATTAAAACTGCTTATTGAAGCTGGTTTGATTCTTGCTTCCTTGATTATGCCTTGATTCCATCCATCCATCCATCTGTCATCCATCTGCCTTTCATACAAGTCGTCATAGAACTATAGAATCTTAGACTCATAAAGTTGGAACAGGCCATGTGGGCCATCATGGTGAGCACACGATGCATATAAAACGCCGATGAACAGCTGCCACAATTCATTTCAATGGGTTAATGTGTGATATGGAGATGACAAAATTTATCTTGCTGAGGCAAATGGAGTGGTCCCAACAGCTTCTGCATCAGTTTCAGTACTACTGCTGTAAGGGACTGTTGGAGAAGCTTGTGTGTGTTTGCGGGGGGATGTTATTTACAGTGAGTTTTGAAAGGATGCTTCAGTCAAAGTTTTGAGGACGCTTCACTCATTGAAGCAAAACATCCTTCACAGGTTTCTGCAGTCTTGATATGAGTAATAAATAAATATGGAACATAGAATGCATGTAACAGCACATGGAATTGCTATTGCTCCATCTAGTTGGCCTTCTGTTATTCTGTTCAGCAATTATCATCTATGAACTTCTGAAAAGATCCAAATTGGAAGGTCAGCTTTAATTTAAAGACCATTAAGAGGATGAGACAGCTGGGATTTAACCTGTAAACAAAGACACAGCAGCTTGACAAACAAAACACTAAGAGCTCACTTTAAGCAAATGAGTCCTCTTTTCATAACAATTGATTTTGCAGAGTGCTGCACTACTTCCTTCTGGGCATGATTGAAAGAGATTATTTATGCTTCTCCCCCTCTTTTAGCTTCCTCCTTCTGACTTTTTCTGGTCTCCAGTTAAAAGGTAGCAAATGAAGAGAAAGATTTGCTCTCAAGGATCTCTTGGGATAATGGGAGCCCAGGTTTGTGGTACATACCTTTTCACTGGGGTCCTCCAGGCTCAGGGAGATCATCACCAAGGTGCAGCTCATATTTTCTGCAGGCATTTCTGATCCCAGAGAACATCAATGAAATGGTAGACTTTGCTCTACCTACGGGAGGGCTGAAAAGGATACATACGGAACGTTCTCATAGGCTTGGGTAATGCAGCTTGAGCAAGGGTTCAGCTCTAATGGCTCATCCTTACCTCTCCTTATCTAAGGCAAGAAGATGCCCCAATAAGAACTTCTGAAGGTCCTGTTTTCATGACAGTACCTCTGTTTCATCTCCAGCCCACTCTGAAGGCAGCTTAAAGTTCTGTTTACCTGATCCTGTTTTAAAATAGCACTTTTCCTCTTCTCCCATCACATGCCTCATCACATACACTAGCTATGGGTGCTTTGTTGGTGCTGGCTGGAATTGTGTAGCCAGGGGCCCAGGCCTGCCTACCTCCTATTGGCCACTTAAGGCTATTATGGGCACTTGTCCCTTCTGATCTCTGGGCATTGTTTCCCAGGGCCAGCCTACTCCTATCAGTGGGAGAGAAGAGTTCACTCATACTGGGCTCTCTCCCCTTCCATGCCATTTCTCTGATCTCACAGAGCTGATCTGTAAACTGTGCACTTGGAGACCCAGCAGCTAAATAGCCATCTCACCCCACTTCTTTTGCCAACTCTCCCAAAAGAGGCAGCTGGTCCAGAGGCTGCCAGAACTGGAGAGGAGGATTAAGCAGTGGAAGAATTAAATAGCTAGGCCTGGAGGCTAATGACTTGGCTCCTCCCTAGCTTCTCTTGCCACCCCTCCCAGTTGTAGCACCTGCAGGATCAGCTGCCATTGCTAGAAGTGAGGAGAAACAGTGTGAGAGGTTGGGAAGAGGCTGGGAAAAAAAAGCAGGAGGAACTCAATACACCCCCCCCCCCAAATAAATCAACAGATGGGAGAGACATTTATTAGTAGATTATCTCATAAACATTAATCCAATTGGGCTGCCTCTGCAAACACACACACACACACACACACAGAATATTCAGAGACTCCACCTTGATGAACTCATTATTAAAAACAGATTGAAGGTTCCTATTAGTTTCCAACATTCTGCACTTACTCCTAATTCTTTCATTAAAAATCCTTATTGAAGCCAGTGTGATTCCTTCACCACAAAGTCCCGAAGTGCTTGTTACAGTTCTATGCATTTAGAGACCTGAAGCCAAGGAGTTGGGCAGCCTCACGTGCTTTACCAGGTAGCATTCCCCCTGCTGTCATGGGTCAAACACTACACCTGATTTTTGGAAGGGGTACACCCCACTAAAGCAGGAGAACATCTTGATGGAAAGACTGTGGCAATAATGAGGCATGGCGCTTGCTTCAGGTACATCTAAGTAACACCCTTGGTGGCATCAATGCCCATGCTTTCCTTTTTAGAAGACTGCAGACTCCTTACATTTCACAGGACTTCACACTGCCAATAGCTGGAGGAACCGATAATTATCCTAGTCTTTGTAACATCCATGCCAGGAACAAATAAAAGAAAACTAAGAGGTAATCCTGGTCCCATGGAGCTGTATGAGAAAAGCACCATCCCTTTCTTCTTCTCCTAAACATCTCTCCAAAGCCTGTCTCAACAATGGCCATGGAGTGACTAATCCCATTTGTTGTCTCCCAGACCAGTACATATGGATTATCCCCAGTGCAGCTCTCTGATTCCATCTTTTTTTCTTCTTTGTGAGCCTTTCGTGTCCAGGCTGTGATGAATGCTTTATTAAAGTGACTCTCAGCGGAAACCAACAAGTGACAAATGGCCAACACATTTGGTTCTCTTGGCGTGCTCTGTCAGCAGGCCATGGCGGACCTTCTTGGAACAGCAAGAAGGCAGCTTGATTGCATTTGCTTAAATAACATTTATGTTTGTGTAATGAGGCAGGCTAATCAGAATAAATATCCTTCCCAGGACACTTCAGTTATTCCGGCACCAAAAAACTCCAAATGCTTTAGCCACCTATTACTGAAGGGGGGAAAAAAGAGCGGATTCATTTTGAACCAGGAGGAAAAGAAGAAGCTAGCACTTTTCATAGTTATGGTTCATTTTAATTTGTTTTCTTTTCCTCCGTGGGGCCAAAACCAACCCACTGGGCTTGGCTTAATTCCATGGGCTGTGCTGGGTATCTGAGCTGGTGTTATAGCTGTGGTGAATGTTAGTGACACTGCTATAGAAATCCAGCAAGCTCACCAATGGAACTGAAGCACTTACATAGCCCACAGTGTTGGCACATACACTACCATCCTCTTACTTAAGTTTCTCAAGTACCTGCTCCTTGCATGGAACTAGGAATTTGGTCCTTGTAATGGTGTCCACTGTACTGGCTTATGTGCATTTTTGGCACTGATGGCTATGGAATGTTAAGGCTCCAATAGAAGAGAATATCTGTAGCTCAGGGTTGAACTGTGAAGTTCTTGGTGCTCTCTGAGCTTGGCTGTTTGCTTGCAGACATTTCCTTTCCAAGCTAGGTAACATCACTGGCATTAGTGGCTGGAACTGGCATTAGTGCATCTGCAGCCTCTACTTTGCTCCTCCTTCTGCAACCACAATAACTAGTGCTACAAAAAGGATTCATTCCTCTGTTGTATCAGTGAAGCCAAGATCCATCTCAGGAACCTCATTGTCTTAGCCAGATGCCGTCCCCTAGCCTCTTCTATTACTAAAAAAAAAAAAGCAAATTTCAGAAAGTGATCCTGTTTTGTCTGAAAGGAGCCTGATCTGTTAATGCTTTGCCTCATACAATACTGGATGCCACCTTCTAGATCATAATAACGAGACTGCTTGGTTGGCATCTGCTGATATTGGTGTCTCTGCCATAACTATAACTATTTTAGTGAGTATGCCTCCGCCATAATGATAAAATTTAAATTAAACATGTGCAAATGTGGTAGTTAGTTTTCTTTTATAAATGCTTACATTGGGCAAATTCACGTAATGAAGTTTCATTGGGACAATGTTAAGTGTCAAGAAATGAAGGCTGAGTCATTAGCTTTTTAAAACACTCTCAGGAAGTTTATATTGAAAACCACACAGATTATAGGAAGATGCATATGCAGGCTCCCTAGGTTAAGAAATGTTGCAAATGTAAATGGTTATAAAACTTTCTAGATAATTAAAACACACACACACACACACACACACACACATGCACACAGACAGTATAAAAATCATGCCAGACAGGAATGCTGCCTTATTAAACAAAGTCAGTAAAGTGGATCAGATTTCTCCTTATTCTCAGAACCTTCCCTGAAATTGCTATTTTTTTTCAAACTGTTGAAAAACAAACTTGATTCATATCTCATATGGTTGTTAATTAAAATGCAATGTTATCACTAGCAAATAGGTAATTGTGCAGAGTGGGTGGATATTCACCCTCTCAATAGAAAATAAAAGCTCAATGGTTTGTAAGATGCATTTTTTAAAAGAAGACTGCACACACCCTGCCCCCATAAGTTGTTATAGCTGAAAATAGAAAACTCAACAAACTAAACAGCTTGTACTTGAGCTTTGTACTGAGCTTGCGGTTGTAGGCTTAAGCATTTTCTACAGAAACAGTCTGAGAATCACAAATGTGATAGCAGGCAACCAAGACAATCTGGAAGGGTTTGCAAGCCAAAGTGACAAAACTATGAAGCAAACCAGATGATCAGACATAACAGCTCTAAATTCCAAATGAATCTGGCAGATCGAGTTAGAAAGGGCCTCAATAATTCAGTTAACCTGAAACCTTGATTTCTTTTCTAACTCTCCAACTATACTCTTTGGAAGACTTGTCCATATATTTACAAATATGAAGAGAACGTATTTATTTATTATTCAAATTTTGCTACCATCCATCTCCCCCAAAAGAGGGACTCCGGGCGGTTTACAATAAAATTAATACTATAATAATAAATGATTAAAATCCTATAAAAATAAAGTAATTTAGAGATATAAAATACAATATAAATAAATATAAAATCCAAGAGGCTATACAAATTTTAATCTGGTGGGTGGGGCTCTAAGGTGCAAGCCACCCCCACGAATGGCTACCCACCTTCCCAACCCAAGCAAGATGGCAGAACTAAGTCTTCAGGGCCTTCCTGAAGGTCAGGAATGAAGGGGCCTGCCTCACCTCCGGGGGCAAGATGTTCCAAAGGGCGGGGGCCACTGCAGAGAAGGCCCGCTTCCTGGACCCCACCAGATGAAATTCTTACAGACAGGGTCCATAACATGCCCTCTCTGCATGATCAGGTGGGGCAGGTTGATGTTATGAGGATGAGACGGTCCCTCAGGTGACCTGGCCCCATGCCACGTAGGGCTTTAAAGGTGATAACCAACACCTTGAATTGGACCTGGAAGCAAACTGGCACCCAGTGCAGCTCACGCAGTAAAGGTGTTATATGTGCCGATCTAGAAGAGAACTTAGCCCAAATGGCAGATTTTGCCTCTAGATAGAGCAGCTCCAGTAAAATGTAAACATTGCTTTATATAGGAGGAAAATCTTCTACACCAAGTCTAGGTAACCAGAAGTCCTGTAGGTGATTCTCACTATATCTCCATGATTCCCTATCTTGGCAATGCTGGCAGAGTCTTAAGAGAGCTGTTACTCAAAATATCTGGAGTACTTCATGTTGCCTACCTGGATCTCCAAGCTTTCTCCTGAAGGATATAGATGCTTCAATCGAGCAGTAATCTTGTTAACAATGATTAGGATTTAGAAGATCAATGAGGGCCAAGCCACTAGTCTCTCAGCTTTTGAGGATAAACTTCTCATATGGCAAGTTTTCTTTTTGATTTTTAATTAAAAAATCCATAGCAAACTTTTCCAGACCTAGGTAGCACTTAGCACCAAACATTCTATGGCTCCTCCACACTATCTGGTTTCCTGTCGCCATAATGGGTGGTCAGCTATTTCTGGAGAACAGAAACAGATGACGTTGGCCTCTATTAATCCCCCACTCATTGAGAAAATGATCTCAGGATGAATTTTCTGCCCTATTTCTGAAAAATACTTTTCCACGTTATGTCACTTTGAGATTCCTCTTGGTTTTCAATATCATGCTTCAGTTTGTTGAAGGCCAACCCTAGGATTTGACTACTTTGCAGGGGCAAAAATGCACCTTCAACTGAACCAATGCTCATCACTCACTACTAGCTTTTAAAGATGTCTCTATCTCTATCTTTCTCCTGAATGCTGTAATTGCAGTACAGCTATAATGCTTGTCTTGTAAATAGAAGGTTGCTAGACCTGGCAGGTTTTTTTAAAAAATGACAACTTTGCTTTCACAGAGCTTCCTACTTCTCCCTGTGCTTCTGTTCACTTGTTTGTAAAGTCTAGCAGTGCACCATGTTCCAGTCACCTGAGGTAGAATGATTTCACCCCCAGCTTCCCTGAAGCCATACAGTAGGTGATTTGGGCTATTTCAGAGTTGAAACCCTTTTGTCTTAAGTAACTGAAAATGATGAAATGGTATGTATGTTTTAATGCTTTAACTTCGTATATATAAATCATTCCCTCTGTGTTTATGTGCGTATACATGTTCTCATACACACAAACACACATGAATACACATATAAAAGCATATGTGCCCAAGGCAGGAAAGCAATTGCCAGTTGCTTTCCTGGAATAGAAGGGATTGCTGCTGTTTATTCATTCAGTCACTTCTGACTCTTTGTGACTTCATGGACCAGCCCACGCCAGAGCTTCCTGTCGGTCAGAATAGAAGGGTAGGAGGACTCAATAGCAGGAAACTTTCCAATGGAAGGACATGGTACCATGCTGTCCAGACTGAATATCTTGCAAGCTGTACCAAAGTAACAGGTGGGAATTTCTTAAACCAGTTTCAGAGTCAAGCCAGCAAAAACACAAAACAGGAGCATCTTAAAGTGTGCATATTCCATAGTCTGGTTGAGCAGCAAAATGTATGAGCTCATTTATCAGTGAAGCCTAAATGCTACAAATTCATAATGCAGTGTATTTACCAATGTACATAGATACTCATCACACTATTCTCCGGCAAAGAACAGGGAAAAAAGTAAGAAATAGTTGCCAGACATAATTGGAAGCAGCAGATAAGAGAAAGCAAAAGGAAATATAACTAAATCAATTTCTGTCCACTTTACTTTCCCATAATGTTCTGCCTTAAAAAAATAATCCTTGTTTTCTCCATGTATATACACTGACTTCAACATTGCCTTTTGTTCTTTAACCTTCTAACTTCTCTCATTCTCAGAAGCTCATTCACTCCATCCAACTATGACTTTCTTAGTCTTCTCTTGCTTTTGGCCCATTCTTTCCTCCTTCATACATTTGTTATGTGAGTCAATCCAAAATCAGTGTAACTGCATCTGAATTAGGCATTGCCTGCCTTTGGCTTACATGCTACATGCAGACTGAGAACTCCCTCTGTCACCAATAAAAAACACCCAGAATGGGGAGGACAGAAGCACTTCAGCCATATGGGGGCTTGGTGGAGTTGGGGAGGTCAAGGGACAAAATGGATGCCTTAAGCTTTGCAGAACTATAAGACACCTATTATGCCATTTTAAAATCCCAAACAGGCTAATTTTTCCTATTTGGGGCTGGCTTAGGTGGCAAATTAGATATTTAACCCTTTGGAAGAATCCATTTCAGTTGTTAAAACCCCCTCAACTGCCAAAAAAAGAGAGAAAGGTCTGGAAATAATGGGTTGCAGTCCTCCATTCCTTGAGGTGAGGGCAACTTTTTAAGAATGAGTTGGTGAATCACTTTGGAAACCAGAGGAATCCATAAAAAAAGTTAGCTAAGAGCTCAAGTGACAGGCTAGTTTTTCATAGCAGGAATCCATCTGGCCTCAGTTTCATTCACCTGCCAGTCTCTGTTCCTTATCTGTCGAAGAACAGGCTCCCAACCAAAGGGAGAATCAGGGGATTTCAGAAAAAAAAAGTCTGACAGGGAAATAACAGGTAGGGTTCCTTTCATTCCTTTGTGAGCTGCTGAAACTGCTATAGAGAATTAATGGAAAGCAATTTATTAGCACAATTCTCATTAGTTTAATTAGATTACATTCTTTCCCTCTTAGCTGCTTTCTAATTTGGCTGTATGAGAATGAAAGTTGAATATTAATTTTTGCGTGTTTATTCAGACTTAATGAACTGATTGGGAGGCTTTGCTGTGCTTAGTGTCTGCTTGGAATGCAATTTAGCCCTTTTTATTTTATAAGGGAGCCAGTTTTGATGAAGGCTTTATTGCCAACAAATGACACAGAGTTGCTTTGTGTGCACAAGGAAGGCAATTCAGGGATAGGGAGAAGCTGCAGGCAGGAATGAATGAATCTGGGTGGGACCTGGACTTTATTTATTCCAGCCTACTGCCTTTGGATAGAATAACCTAGATTCTGCCAGGAGATGCATAGCCTGTATGTTGCCTTTTTTGGGAGTGGCTCCTGCAGTACCTAAGGTCGCACTGCTGAAATTTGGAAAGTTTCCAGCACAATTTTTCACTTAATGTTAAAAATAAGCACTAAACTTGGATGGTAACCTAGCTGTTTGCTGGTCTCACCCTTACTTCAACAGCTAAAAACACAAAACTAAAGTCTCCAAATGCTACTTTTGTCCCTTCTGGGGATGTTAACATGATTTGGCAACTCCTTGTGGCCTTCAGAAGTTTGAAACAATACTTTTTTTAAAAAAAGTATAACCCCTGGCTGCAATAAGATCACCTGTCTTTTTTTCTCTCTCAAATCTGACTCGACAGGGCTAAGTGTCTTTCCATTCTAAAGAAAAGGGAATCCTTTTCAAGGTGCAAGAAACAAAAGAATACTGGTCATCAGGGATGGACCTTTCTCTTTGATCTTGCATTGTTTCATCCGCAATTATTACGTCTGTATGCCCAAGATCCTAGTCAGCTGTGATTGATATCAAAGAGCTAAGCAGGGTTGGTCCTGGTTAGTACTTGGAACCATATAGGGCTTCGAATTACATGGCTGTAGCTAGACTGAGAGATTAAAAAGAAGACAATGGCAGACTTGAAAATAACAGGATCATGATCTTGTCATCACCAGGAGTTGAGTTGAACTCAAGGAAGTCTTTACCTTATAAGACTGGTAAGTTGGGCTTGTCTGTTTGTACAGGCAGTCCTCTACTTACAGCTGTTTGTTTAATTACAGTCTGAAGTTATGACGGCCTCAGAAAGGGTGCTTTACAGCCTGTAAAGCACTTTCGAACATTGCGAAATGTCACACCCCCCCCACAATCACAAGATCACAGTTTGGGTGCTTGGTAACTGGCTCAGAAGTAAATCTGTAATCTTTCTCAGGTTGGATTTAAATTGTCCTCAGCAAGAACAGTGAGGGATTGCATCTCTTCTGAAATCATAGCATAAGAAAAACTGTGATATATCCAGAGAAACCTCCATTCTGTGTCATACAGGGGTCAGCCAGGGTCACCTAGAAAGCTCTCAGGAACGATAGGAATCTAATATCTCCATTCCATCATTGCTTTACACAATTAGCATTGAAGATATGCTGCCTGTGACTCCTTTTAGAAGTTTGAAAAATGCAATTAAATCCAGGTAAATCCTGTGTTCATTTACCTGAAACTAAAACTACTGAACATAATGGGACTTATTTTCAAGTAGATTAGCCTAGGATAGCATTCATAATCTTTCCCCCTTCTTGTCCTTCCTCTCTCCCTTTCATGTACAGAGACAAGAGTCTATTCAGATTTCTCTTCTCAGTTTTAATTTAAGATTCCTTAACCTTTCTCATAGCTTTATCTTAATCAGCATGAAATCCCCATAATCCAAGTTATGATACCTAAAGCTAAAATTGCTACTCACCAAATGGTAAGTATTACCCACAAGGAGCCTATTGTTTCCTACATCCATGGTTGGATTCTCTGTAGAATCACAGTTAAATCCTAATATTCTCTCGAGAGTCACTTTTCAAATAAAGAATAATCTGGGAGCTGTCCACCAGCCACATCTTAGTTCTCGGTTTCATTTCCAAACAGGCATCATGTTTCACAAATAATAATGTCATAATACTAGATAGTCCTTCAGATCTGCCTATTTTTAATGACATGAAGAACAAATGTAGCTTTTTAAAGGTATATTTGCTGTACAATTTCCAGTTCACATGTTTGCAGCCTTCTCAATGATTCTCAAAAATCACTGAAGAGATAATGGTGGTTTAAGCATTTCTAAACAAGATTTGTTTTAAATTGTCCTAACTTCCAATGCTTATTATTTCAACACTACCTCTTGTGAAACAAACTACCAGACGGACAATTTTGCCAACTGCTATCTGCTGTAACTTCTACGTTTTGTACCGTGATGCAGCTGCAACCTAACCGCTGTGAAACTTTTCTTTCCATGACATAACATTTTACCATTTGCCCTTGTTTAATCAGATTCTTTTTAAAGATGTGAACAGAGAAATCATCTGGGAGATAGTAAATAATAGCTATTCTATTAATGACGCTGGCAGAGAGAAAGGGATTTCCAGGAAAGCTCTTGTGCTCCTCTAATATCATGCCCTGTTCTACAGTGGTAGAAAGTTTTCTCAAATGTGATATAACACAAAACAGTCCAATAAATGGCAATAGAATTTCACAACTCCTTGGGTTGGGAAAGTAGAAGCAAATACCACTGCCTGGAGGCACTTTTGACTGAATAACAGCTACTGTCACTTACTTGACAATCCAAAAAGTCTTTTGTGGGACAAGGGATTAAATTTCCTCTTTTTGTGCTACCTTGCAAAAGCCAACTAGCCAATTATATCTGCTGCATAAAACAAGAGTGCCTGTCAGCAGGCAATAACAGTGCAAGCCTGAAGCCCACCACCACAATGATCTCATGTTAAAAGGGTAAAAAAAGGCTGGGGGAACAGAATAGACCTTGTTCCAATTAGCTAAAATCTAATAGGCCAGAATAGATCTTGTTCCAATTAGCTAACTAAAATCTAAAAATAATAATTTGAATAATGGAAAAGAGGCAAAAGAAGTTAAAATAGGAGGAACTCTTTTCTTCACTTTGCTGGAATTTTCATTTTGTTTAATTAAAATTAAAATTATCTGGCAAGTAGTGAACAACTGCCATAGGAATTTAAGAAACACCAGTTGTTTGGTGAGCTAAACAGGTCTCAGTCAGAAAGTTTGCAGACATTTTCATTGAGGAGGGACACAACTCTCCGATGCATTCCTCTCCCATTTAAGCATGAAATTATAGCCTTGTTTAAAGCATCTGCCTGAACTGAACCAGATGAAGTTCTCACCCATGTGCCCTGGACAAATTCATAAACTTGCTAGGCATATCCAAGGTGGATAAAACTATGAATGGTTACTAATTTTCTCCCATATTAGCACTGGCCAATTTCGAAAGATCAGCTGGGCCCAGATGTATACATCCATCTTTTCTCTGCCTGTTATCTTTGTTATCGGAACTTTCTCTGAAAAATGGAAGTAAATCCTAATTTAACAACGCCTACATGGTTTAATACAGCAAATTCCAAACTCAGATTGTTTCAGGTCTAACTGATCATCTCTAAGCTGAAGAATTTTATTTGATTTGTTTTTTATCAGAACAGAACTAAAGTTCTCAGATGGTGTCAGGTGTCAAACAGACAGAGCTTGTGACAGGGAAGAGGATCAAATATGGAGAAAAATAACACATTTGCCTATTCCCAGTCTTTTCCCTTCTTCATCTTAGAGCCACCAGGTTGAAACTATACAGTAACTCTACTGTCATCAACCTGGCTGTTTGTTCATTTTCTTTGGGATAATGTATGTAGAGTTACACAGTTCATCTGTTCATCTCTGCTGAACCATTTCCACTTTTGGAGCAGTATATATAGGTAGTCCTTTGGGTTTGAAGAAGGCGCACTGTTGTGCAGTTCATTTGTGGACATGGAGGTGGCTCTGCAGTCCCAGTCTGGAAGCACAGAGTCTAGCACAATGGGGGCACTGGAAGTTCATTGTTGTAATAACTGTGGGTGTTGTTCTGTGATGCCACACACAATTTTATATCAAAGGCAGCATAGCCTGCAGAAGCAATGGGGGCATGGCAAACATCTTAGAAGGCACCCTCCCTAGTTTCTTGGACTGTAAAGGTGAGTAGGGGGAGATGTAATTTCAGACTGGCAAGATTCTGTTACTGTAATCTTAGAGTAAAAGTCAAGTTCTACTCATGGTTGGTGCTTCTTGTCCAGACTACCCTGAAGGGCTGACAGCAATGAACTCTGTCTTTACAAAGAGATTGGTGGTAAAAGTTATTCAGGATGGAAGAAGCCTTTGAAAACTTAAATAAGGAGCAGATATAGATAGATAGATAAATAGGGATAGGGAAAGGGGTAGTGGTAGGGATAGGAAGAAGTGGGGAGAGGGAAAATAGCTGATAGGAAAAGAGGCTTCCTTTTCCCCTTTCCTTCGTAAGGAAGACTCAGCAACCACATAGTATTCATTCAGGGGGGTTTCAAGTAGAGTGGGGAGAAAGAAACTATGCAACAGTGCAATTCAAAATCATACTCACAGAAGTAGACAATAAATGGAAACCACAGGAGTTTTCCTCTAGAGACAATTATGCAGCAGCGATTAAAGACAAGGCACAAAGAAATAATGAGACCAAGAAAAGGTTATCAACAGGGAGTGGAGTTTCCTTACAGTAGACCATATCTGACCAACTTTTCTTACCTCCTGAGCTGTTTGTTCCAGTAAAGGACTGGGGTGTTGAGTAGCAGTGGCCATGCAGGAGGACAGATTCTCCTTTCTGTGTCCAGGCTATATAGGCAGAGTGGCAGAGATGCATCTGGCAGCAAGGCTGGGGCAGTGGGACACCTTTGGCAGTTTCCAGCTGTTTCTCCTCAGCTCTTTCTTGGAAGTGAAAGTTGTCTGTACCAAACAGATGACTCTTAAACTAGACCAGCATGCTGCCTTGCTGACAACACTAAAGAAAAACCCAATTGCCCATCCGATCAATTTCTGTATTTCAACCAGAGGGGGCATTACCTTATCTGTTCCCTGCACAATATCTTGGATGGCACTGAGGTCAGGTAAGTACAATTCCTGCAAAACAGAGAATGAACACTCCTATCTTTCTCCTGTCCCCCACCATTCTGGATGACTAGGTTGATGACAAGTCCTCTGCATCTCCTGGAATTTCCCTGACTGCTATGTACAGCTCTTATAGTCCACTATACAGGTTCATACACTTATAAGCATGGACCATACAAGGAGAGGTGGTTGGTGTAGTAAATCCATTGACCAGGTTCTCAGTCAGTGGTCTTACCACTGCACACTGCCAGTGTACAAAACCAGGAATGGTTTGTCCTGCATTGAAATGGCCATCTTTTCCAGCTCTCCCACCAACCTTTGCACTAGCTGCAACTTCCTACTCCATTTATCTTTTCTTCTCCTTCCCCAACCTAGAGAAAAAAGAAAAGAAAAAAAAAATGGGTGGCACAGTTAGAGTCCTTGTCACAAGAGGCAGATTTGGTGAGAAGGTCTTACCCACTTTTGACTTATGTCTCTTCATTTTTCACTCTCTGCTAAATATGTGTGGGAGTGTATTGAAAACTGAAACAGCCTTAGAGGCATTCTGTATAGGAGGTCTTCATAGAGCTTCATTTCAATCTCAGAAGAAATCTTGGTAGTTAACCCCACAGTCAGCAGTTTTCACATTACAGCTGACTGAGGGGTTAGTTTACCTACATGCATCATTGGTTCTGTTTAAGGCTAAATTTACCCACTTGGGGTTCATTGACTGGGACAATTAAAGCCTCTTGAGAGTTCCTAGAACACACTAAGCACCTCACTGATCTGTAACGTACTGTAGGAAAAGGGCCATTGTTTTCCTTCTAACACCACAAAGCTTCTAACATCATAGAACAAGATGAGAAAATTTGCTTGTAAGTAAATTTGCTTGCTTGTTAGTCTGGGGAACTATGCAAAGCAGTCAGAAAACTAGGAATGGAAGGGGAAGTAACAGTTGACAGAATAACTACCAGAAAATCATTAAGAAATAGTTCATAATAATCACAAAAATAGAATTTTAGAATTAGAAATGCCAGGGTCAGCTTATATTTTGGATACATTATGCAAAGATCCAGCTCTCTTGAGCAGTCCATAACATTGGGAAAGGTGGAAGGAAAGAGAAGAGGATGGCCAGCAGCAAGGTGGGTGAACTCAATTGCAGAGGCAGTAAGTACACCATTGGAAGACCTCAAGGACCAGATTGGGGAGAGATCCTTCTGGAGACAGTCCATCTATGTGACTGCCAAGAGTTGATGGCACATAATCAATCAATTATATAAGGATCAACTTGTCCAAAAGAATCACAGAATTGTAAAGTTAGAAGGGACCCCAAGGATTGTCTAGTCCAACCCTCTGTAATGTGCAGGAAAGCCAGTTAAATCATTCATGAGAAGCCGCTGTCCAGCCTTGTCTTGAAAATCTCCAGAGATGGAAAAATCACAGCCACCATAGGTAGATTGTTCCACTGTGCATAGAGTGGGTGGAGGAGAGAGACAGAATGCATAATAATAATAACAACAACAACTTATAGAACTTTTCCCTAGATCTTGAATTAACCAGTCACTTACAAGAGATGGAATAGTGCCATTTAAAATTGACATGGCTGAACTACTCAAAGATCATCAGAGATGCAATTGAGAGATGGTAAACCCATTTTGCCTCTCTTGGACAACCATCCAAGAAGAACTTGGATGGAATATAGATGTTTCAGGTAGTAGAAAGGAATCCATTGTCAAGGAAAAGGGGTCATCTACTCTGGAAGCCCCAAATACCCTTGTTGAAATTCCAGAAAAGCAGTTGCATTACCCAGGGTTCCCACTAATGGTTTGGCCCACAAAATGGATGTTTTGTTGCATGATATTCTTGGGCTTCTTTAATCACCAAAGAAGCTACAAGATTAACTATCATCCTCCATGCATTTATCTACCTTGCCCATTAACCTCTTGAATCATTGAGAAGGAAATAAAACAAGCTAATCAGAAATCATGCAGGCTATCTCCCAATAAGTGTTGGCCATATTTTAAAAGCAAAAGATCATCAGACACTTAATCCCCCACTTGGGATGATTATGCTAGGGGAAGGAAATGTGCCTTGCTCAGAAGAAGGTATACTTCAGTCCTACAGTCTAGTAAAAAACCTGGGGAAGTCTTTGGAATGTCGTTTTCAAAGGAGAGGGTATTAGATTAATCCCAACTAAATGGTCTTGCTTGAAGCAAGACAGTTTCTTGTGACCATGATCATTCATTCCCATCAGGAAACAACAGAGTGGAAGTGCCACAATTGTATTTAAAAAACATGACTGCTCTTATGGTCCAGTCTTGCATTTGGATGAATACTTTTCCTCAGGGTGCAATCACAAAAACATACAACAAAATGGCTTCTTAAATCATTGCAGCATCATTCATCATTCTGCAGGAAGACGGGGGACAGTCTTTTGATACTTTAAAGACTAATAAATTTATTATGGCCTAAGCTTTACTATTACAACCCCTTTCGCCAGATCTGATGAAGTTGGCTATCATGCTGGAAAGCCTATGCCATTATGTTTATTGGTCTTCATGATGCCACAAAGTTCCTTGTTGTTCTTGTTGCAACAGAACACCAAAGCTGTTCCTCTGGAATCATTCAGGAAGGTAATTTGGTGGGAAATTACCTTCCCACATGGGAAGGAATAATTATGAAACACAACCTTTCCTGGTCTAATGCTCATCTGAATGTTCAGCCATAGCTCCAATTATCCACAGACAGGTTGAAGATGGCTGACACTGCAAATAATAGTCTTTACCTATCTGATAACTACAGCTTCTAGAATTCTGTATCTCACTGACCTATTGGCCATGATCTCTTGGAATTATGGTAATAGTAAAATTAACATATCTTGAGGGCAACAGTTTGGGGAAGCCGGGCATGCAGCAGTTGCCAAAAGCTACAAGAAAGAAAATAACATTATACATATTTGTTTGGTTTATTTATTTAACTCAGTTTGGAGGCCACTCGATTTCTTAAGAACTCTAGGTGGTTTAAAATTACAGACAATAATTTTGAGATAGCTGTACATTTGATCTGTTAACCAAAAAAAAATGAAGATTCAATTCCCTCTCTTTCTCCCATACCTAGAAATCATAGAAACCAGTAATTTACTTATGCTTATATGGCATATTATTGATAGAGGCACCTGTTTTCCTCACATTCCATATAACAAAGTATCTGATGAAACAGTGAAACCTGATATCTAATTGGAAAAACAAAAACATCCTTCAAGTCTGTATTTATCTGATCACAAATGAGATTATAATTTAAAATAGTATCCTTGAGGCAGCTTCTGTTTGGAAGATGGGCCTGGAGTTGGGATTCCCCAGTTTAGAGTCTTTCAGCTCAGTAAAAATTATGTCTCAAACATTAAAAAAAATGATCATATGGTAAGTGCTTCCTGGAAGAATTGAAACTTTAAATGGATATTGCTATCTGTAGACTTTCTGATTTAAAGTAGAAGACAGACGTTCACCTTCCTGGCAAACTCAGCTGTTCCATTCTTCTGTTATCTTAATGTATTTCAAAATGTGTATGGGCATTCTTAGACTACTCCATTACCAGACCCAAATTCTCCTTCCAAAAGTCGTTTGTCGAGATGGGTGGTGAAGAAATGTGATAAATAAATAAATAAAATAATCAGTGTACCAAAGAAAAGCAGTGAACAAACTGTAGAAGGGTCACAGACATTATATTTGCCCTCCATGCAAAAGGATCACAATTCAGTGCTTGGTTATATACTTAAATTGGTTGTGAGTGATGGGAAATGCATCAGTCATGGATCCTGGTAATCCTTAGCCAGTTAACATCATTCCCTTGCCATGATCAGATCATGTCCTCTTGGCCCTAAAGTTCTCTGTGCCAACCCCCCTCCCCCCACACACACATCCTGCAAGGAGGTAAGGCCTATTTGATCAGCCCACCCCAGGTGACTAACGGACCCAGCTGGGTTTTAGAAGTAGCTTGCGGGTTTGCCTGAAACTTTGGTCCATGGTTTGACTGAAGCCTTGGTCACAGCTTGGAATGAGCATGCAGTGGGGGTTCTCGATTGGATTGTCCCTGTGCGGACTCCTTCATGGATCCCATAGAGCTCATTGCTTTACTGAGGAACTGTGAGAGATGAAGTGACACAAGAGATGCCTAGAGCACTGCTGGCGAAAGATGAAGAGCAAAGCTGACCAAACCCAGGTAAGGGCCTTTATTAGGACTTACCTTATGGCAGTAAGGGTGGTGAAGCGATTATACTTCTCTACTCTTATTGCATTTGCAGATAGCTGGTGGCCCTGATTCGGGTGACCAGGCCCCTCCTGGGGAAGGAGATGCTGGGGGAGCCCTTGTAGGGTCATGATACACAATATTCTCAGCATCTGTTAGTCAACAGTTCTTTGACTTTGCTCGGACTTAGATGCTGGCTGGGCCAGTTCATTGGAAGTGACTGAGACACATCTGAGCATAGTAATCGGGGAGGTGTTTAAGCTGGTCAATCCTGAAGTAGATAGAGCCATTGCAGTTATAGCCACCTGTGTTCTGGACCTAGCTGGTGAAAACCTTCTGGGAGGTGGCATGTGGTTAGGTTCATGTGGTGGTCAATGCCTCTTTGAGGGAGGGGTGGTCCCATTGCCTTGAAGGAGGTGGTGGTGTACCCACTTCTCAAGGGGCCTTGGACCCAACTGTGTTGGATAATTGGACCCAACTGTGTTGGATAATTTTTGTCCAGTCTCCAACCTTCCTTTTCTGGGGAAGGTTGTTGAGACAGTGGTTGGCTTTCAGCTGCAGAAGGCTCTGGATGAAGCAGATTATCTGGATCTTTTCCAGTCTTGGTTCAGGCTGGGATATAGCAAGAAACAGCATTGGTTGCATTTGTGCATGACCTTTGGAGGGCTCTGGATAGAGATGGTGCAACTGTCCTGCCCCCCCTGGATCTGTCAGCACTTTTCAATACCATTGACCATGGTATCCTTCTGGACAGGCTTCGGGGACTGCGAGTGGGAGATACTGTTTTGCAGTGGTTCTCCACTTTCCTCCGTGGCCAATACCAGTTAGTATTGATGAGAGGCAAGAGGTCCAGCCCTAGGCCCTTACAATGTGGGGTGCCTCAGGGGTTGGCTCTCTTGCCACTCCTTTTTAACATCTACATGAAACCACTGGGTAAAGTCATCCAAAGGCATGGGGTGCAGTATCATCAGTATGCAGATGATACCCAGATGATACCCAGTTATACATCTCCATCTTTGGCTGAGCAGGTGATGCTGTTTTGGTACTAACCCATGTGTCTGGAGGCTGTGAGGGTCTGGATGGGGAGGAACCAGCTTCGGCTCAACCCTAGCAAGACGGAGTGGCTTTGGGTTCTTGGCCCCCCTGGGTCTGGTGATATGCTATCTTTAACTTTTGAATGGATAGCCCTTTCCCAGAGAGAGCTGGTGTCCTCCTGGATTTGTAGCTCCTGCTTGAAGAGAAGGTGGCTTGGGGGGCCCTTTGCCCAGATACATCTTGTGCACCTATTGCACCCATTCCTGGACTGGGAGGCCTTGCTCACAGTCACTCATTCCTTGGTCACTTCCTGGTTGGACTATTGCAATGTGCTCTACATGGGGCTGCCCTTGAAGACCACCCAGAAATTACAGCTGGTCCAGAATACAGCACCTCACATGGTATATTGGGTGCCTCTTAATTCACCCATGCTACACCATTGTTGCATGAGCTGCACTGGCTCCCAGTTTCTTTCTGGGTACAGTTCAAGGTGCTGGTTATTACTTTAAAGCCATATATGGCACAGGCCACATTATCTGCAGGACTGCGTCTCCCTGAGGCTATCTGTCCATCCTACTAGATTGGATAAAGTGGGAACACTCCAGGACCCTTTCCTTCAAATGTTACCATCTAGTGGGACCTATGAAGCATGCCTTTTCTGGAGCAGCCCCTACCCCATGGATCACCCTCCCCCTTGAGGTCCAGCAGGCCCTCACCCTATTAGCTTTCCAGAAAGCTGTTAAGAGCTGGCTTTTCCCTCAGCACTGTGATAGCAAGGTTGGAGCCCAGGGGACTGTATAGCTGGATAGAGGTTGTTGATTGGGTGCCAGGTTTTTCTTGTTGTTTGTTGGATTATTTTATTGTATTTTTATTTCTGCTGTTAGCCACCCAGAGTTGTCTCACAAGATTGGCAACCATATACATCTTTGAAATAAATAAATTAGAGTAGAATAAATAAATAATTCCAGGAAATAAAGCCTGACTGCTCACTTGGGGGAATTATATTAAAGGCAAAGCTGAAGTACTTTGGCTGCATAATGAGGAGACAGGACACCCTGGAGAAGATGCTGATGGTAGGGTGTGACGTATCTGACTCCATTACTGCACAGCTAGATTGCATGTCTCTCACGTAGCCTCAGGGCATGACTTGTATTTCCCTATTCTCTTTGTACTCACTCCCCCGCCCTGATAGAACTGCTGAATAAAAGGAGGTGGGGGCGTGGCACCAGGAGGCAGTACCAGCAACCTCCTGAGATGTAGCGTCGCTCACCACCACAAAAGAATCCTGTGCCTACCGTTGTTTTTTCGACCTCACCCTTGCGAGGGAATCGTTGGCTCATTCCCCCCCAGGGAATCCCATAGACCGAAGGGCGAAGGGCTGGTCGCGTGACGCGACAACTGGGGGCTCGTCCGGGATCCCTTCGGTCTCACGGTGTGATCTCTGTCTAGAGGTGCACTGCCTTCACTCTCGTTACTACGCACCTGGAAAAGGCTCTGCAATCGTAAGTAATGGGCTCCCCACTCTCCAAAGTTTCGTCAGTTCATAGGGACGAACTTTATGATTTAGTGAAGAAGGCTAACTCTTGTCAAAAGGCTAACGGTACGACCATCTTTCCCATTTCAAAAAAATCGGTGACTCAACTCCTACTGTACATGGACAGACACTGCCCTGTCTATCCTTCAGAGGGGTCGCTCAAAGCATCCACTTGGGAAAGGATAGGAAAATATTTTCATGATACCCCACGAGCACCCGTGCCTATTCTGACTGCCTGGAAGGCTGTTATGGCGGCCATCAACACTCTTTACCCTCCCCCGTCTTCCCCGGAAACTTGCCCTTCTCCTCCCGGCCCAAAAACCCCACCCCCTCTTGCCGCCCATCTCGATGCTGCCTCACCACCACCCCCTCCATACCCAGCCGTTCCTCCTCCCCCTTCAGCTCCAACCCCCGGATCCCCTCAACACCACCCCCTAGGAGGCGCCATCACTGAACTCCTCTCCTCCCCCCTCTCATTGGAAATGGAGAGTCCCTCTGCCTTTCCCATGACCATCGGCCTAGGGGCGGCGGGAGGAAATTTGTATAACAATATTGAACTTAAGGTTTTGAAACAAATCAAAGATGCTGTAACCACCTACGGCTTGCACTCTCCTTTTACTAGGGGAGTTTTAGACTCTTTAGTTACTGCTAACACTGTTATGTTATTGTATGATTGGAAAATGCTTTTTTCTATGCTTATGACCCCGGCGCAATACGTTGTGTGGCAATCTGAATACGACAAAGGGGTGGAAGTAGAAATTAGAAGAGGTCTTCCCGCAGGGGTGACCGCAAATCAATTATTAGGAAAGGGACAATTCGCAACCTTAGTCCAGCAACAGAACTCCCCCCGTCGTTGTTTTGCTATTATTCACATGTGCGCCATGAATGCTCTCAAAAGAGTGGATGATTCCGACTCTCAATCCACCCAAACGTTTTTGAAAATAATGCAAGAACCAAATGAACCATATGCTTCCTTCATAAGTCGCCTTCAGATTGCTTTAGACCGACAAATTGATAATGCCACGGCTAAACATGAGCTGCTAATGAAACTTGCTTTCTCTAACGCTAATCATGACTGCCAGACCATTCTGCAACCCGCAGTCAATCAACCGGGTGTAAAGCTTGCAGACTTCCTGCAACTCTGCAGAATCGTTGGTACCACCTCTCACAAAGTGAGCGCTCTCGCTGCTGCCATTACCACCTCGCTGCCTTCTACTAACCCCTCCCCTCAGCTCCATTCCCCGGAAGCCCTCGCAATCACTCGTCATGGAAATTGCTTCAATTGTGGGAAGCCGGGCCACTTTAAGAATCAATGCCGTGCACCCGGGGGAGGTGGGGCGCCCCCTTCCACTCAAAGGGGGCCGCCCCCCCCCTCCAAACCTAAAACTCCTTGTCCCAAGTGCCGCAAAGGCTATCATTGGGCCTCGCAATGTCGCAATAACTCCTCCCCTCACCAGCCTTCGGAAAACTAGATCGGGGGTTGTCAGCTAACCCCGCCCCAAAGGCTGAATTACCCATCACCAGCTTCCCTGTGGAGTTGGCAGAGGATCTTTTGTATGACGATCCGGGGGCTGTCCTTTCCCTTCCTCTTGTTGTCACGCTGCATAAACCCCTCCCTCCTCTTACCCCTGCTTTGCTTATTCCCAACTCCTCGCTTACGCTTGAGGGGATGGTTGCTGCTCCCTATTTGTATGATTCATCAGATTTGACACAAATTGCTCTGGCAGGAGTGGGAGATAGGTGCTTTTCCTTAAATAAAGGAACAATTGTCGCCACGCTCATACTTCTCCCTTCTCCTGATATGCCATCATTGTTTGCCTTGCAGCAACCAGTCCAAACCTCTAAACCCACCCTCCTTGTCACACTAAATGGTCGCTCTTTCGAAGGCTTGATTGACACCGGCGCCGACGTCTCTGTCATTCGTTCCGCTGAATGGCCCTCCTCCTGGCCTATCGCTGAAGCCTCCTCGGTGCAAGGAGTAGGCGGAGCACAGGCCGCTAAGGTCAGCTCTCATTGGCTTTCTGCTGTGACTGCTCATTCTCATATTACAGCTTATCTAAAGCCTTATATCTTGCCTTTGCACTGTAACCTATGGGGCCGTGACTTGCTTTCACAGTTCCACGCTTTTATTCAACTTCCCTAATGGCTTTACAGGACCCTTCAGGGTCTCTCTCTCTCTCTCTCAAAACCTCTGTGCCGGTATGGGTTGATCAATGGCCACTCACCAAAGAGAAGCTGGACGCCTTACATATCTTGGTCCAACAGCAGTTAATTGAAGGCCATATCGAAACCTCCACCAGCCCATACAATACTCCGGTATTTGTCATCAAAAAGAAGTCTGGCAAATGGCGCCTCCTACAGGATCTTAGGGCTATCAACACCATCCTTCAGCCCATGGGACCTTTGCAGTGTGGACTTCCCAACCCCAACTTGATTCCGGAAGGACACGACCTTATTGTAATAGACCTCAAGGATTGTTTTTTTTCCATACCTTTGGCACAAAAGGACAGAATTATTTTCGCATTTACGGTACCGGAACTTAACAATTCAAAGCCTACTGCTCGGTACCAGTGGAAGGTCCTCCCACAAGGCATGTTGAACTCACCCACAATGTGCCAATTTTTTGTCGATAAAGCATTGCAACCCTATAGATCCCAATTTCCGCATTTTCTTGTGTATCATTATATGGATGACATTTTAGTCGCTGCTGAGGGCCCGAAAGGGACAGTTCAAAAAACTTTTCCTATTCTTTTAGCCACCCTAGCAACGGCAGGGTTGCACGTTGCACCAGAAAAGGTCCAGTCTCGTTATCCAATGCAATATCTAGGCCACAAAGTTTTAGCCTCCACAGCTGCCCCACTTCTACCTATGCTCACGCTTCCCCAGCCGACCACCTTGGTCCAATTACAACAATGTCTGGGGGTCATTAACTGGGCCCGCGCATACCTTGCTTTAACTACACCCATGTTATCACCTTTATTCCAAGCGCTAGTGGGTTTGACAAACCCAGCTGACAAGGTATACCTTACAGAACAACAATTGCACGCCCTACAACAGGTCAATGCCGTCCTTACGACCCAATGGGTGGACCGTGCGCTCACTGACAAACCACCCTCTCTTGCCATTCTTTCAACACATCAATTATTAACTGCCATCATTGTCCAAACGTCTGATAACAAACATCTACATATTTTAGAATGGCTACACTTGCCACACACACCTAAGACATCCATCATCACCAGAGCAGCACAAATGGCCTCTCTTGTTGAGAAAGGCCGGAAGAGGATTAGAGCCCTAATGGGACTGGATGTTTCCACCCTGTACATTCCCCTTAAGGTTACTCAATGGGAACCCCTCCTACAAAACTCCACTGCACTGCAGGATGCCTTGGAGGACTGGTGTGGCCAGGTGTCATGCCATCTTCCCCCTGATCCTCGATTGCAACTGTTGCGAACAGTACCCTTCACACTAACCTCGCCGTTCGTTCAGCACCCACTCAAGGAAGCCCTCACTGTTTTTACAGACGGCTCCAAAACCATAGGGGCTTGTACATGGCAAAATAATTGCAAATGGCATAAACGCCTAACAGGCCCACAAGCATCTGCCCAACAGGCTGAGTTAGCCGCCTTTTTGCTAGCCTTGTCTCTTTTCCCAGAACAGCCTTTGAATGTTATATTAGATAGTATGTATGTCACTCAAATGGCTGTGGCCATGTTTGATGCATATATTTCCCCTGTTACCCCCCCCTCTCTCATGACGCTTTTTTTGCAGCTTCAAACTCTCCTGAAGGACAGAACATCCCCTTTGTTTGTAGCGCATATTAGAAGCCACCAACAGCTACCCGGTTTCCTGTCCGAAGGCAACCACATGGCAGATGAGGCTTGCAAAATTATGGCCTCTTCCCCTCTTCCTCCGCCGCTTTCAGCAGGGGACAGCCATGCTTATTTCCATCAAAATAAAAAAGCCTTGGTGCGCCAATTTGGCATTACATATCAAGAAGCTACCGCCATTCTTCAACAATGTCCAACCTGCAGTTTGCAGGCAAAGTGCATCCCTGAGGGAGTTAATCCCAGGGGTGTCCATGCTTGTGACACATGGCAGATGGATGTCACTCATTATCCCTCTTTTGCACCTTGGAAGTATATCCATGTATCTGTGGATACTTATTCGGGATTCATCCTGGCAACTTTGCAAAGAGGAGAAGCCACGAAAAACGTAATCAATCATTGTATTCGCACCTTCGTCACATCGGGATGTCCCAAAACTTTGAAAACTGACAATGGCCCCGCTTACGTCAGCACTCCCTTTGCTGAGTTTTGCCGTAAGTGGTCCATTACTCACAGATTCGGTATACCATTCAACAGCCAAGGTCAGGCTATTGTGGAAAGGGCTAACCAGACCCTAAAGAATGCCCTTGATCGGCAAACGGGGAAAAAGGCCTTAGGCCCCCCAAGCCTCCCGATGTTACAAAATATCCTTAATCTCACCTTGTTTACCTTGAATTTCCTTAATCTTACCGGTACCCCCCCTGCTACGGCTGCATCTCGACACTTTTCCAAGCCAGTAGTTCCCTCTTCCCGTCCCCTTGTTTATTTTAGGCAACTGCCCAGCCCTGAGTGGAAAGGCCCTGCGCAACTCGTCACCTGGGGAAAAGGCTACGCTGCTGTGCAACTTCCTGATCGAGTGCTCTGGGTTCCTGCTCGCTGCATCCGGCCATATCATGGGCAGCCTCCTGACAAGCACCTTCTTGACCCTCCTTCTCTGTTATCTCTCTTCCATCTCTGCTCCCCTCACAACGAACCCTAACACAACCTCTCTCATTCGAACCCATCGTTTACGCTACCCTGCCACCATTGGCCGCAGCTCAGCATCCAACGCCATGGAATGTCTTCAACGCTCTCCCATCAAAAGAAAAGGCACCTTCTGGCGCTGGTTTCGCAACAACACCCTTCTCCAAGATGGCGATTCCTACTCCATCACTTATCACTTTCGCCAAACTACCCTTGCTATCACCAACGTACAGTTGACCGATCTAGGACAATATCACTGTGAAATAACAAAATTAATTAAGGGGTTCGCCACCTCATCTCGCCTTACGCTCACCTTATTTTTACTCTCCCTTCCTGAGCCCGCCCGTTGGCAGGGACGACGCCTACTGGCATTTGACGCCCAGGGATCGCATCGCCCTTACAATATCACCTGGACAATCCGCGATGCCTTGGGACAGATCCTGAATACCTCCTTTTGTTATAGCCCAATTATATCTTGTTTCCCTAACCTGTATTTTGACTTTTCAGAAATGCTTCTAGGAGTGACAGCCTACAGGAGGCTGGACGGCTTCCCAGAGCCCAGCCACTCCACCGTTAAAAGGTATCCCCTGTATGTGTGCCCAGGACATGACACCAGCCCTGATCACGTGCACGACTGCGGAGGCATAGCAGATTACTTTTGCAAATCTTGGTCCTGCGTTTCCACTGGCTACATCTACTGGACCCCTCCATATAAGACTGATTACATCACCCTCACTCGGTTGAGAAAGGACATTAGGTGCACCGCAACCAAAAAGAATGCGGCAGGACAGGGGGGTTGGAATAGATGTAATCCGGTTATTGTACAATTCACTGCTGCAGGAAAAGCTAAGGGGAATGCCTGGGACTCAGGTGTAAAATGGGGAGGTCGTATGTATGCCAGATGGCCCGGGTTTCATTATGGCAACATGTTCTACATTCAACGACAGGTCACTCTCCCTCAGTCCCCACCTGTTGGGCCCAATGCCGACGACATTCACTCCACCTTTCTTAAACCCCTCACCAAACAAAAAAACCCCCTTGTCTCTCTTCTTAACTCCTCCTTTTCCCTTGTTCACACCGCTTCTAACACATCTCGATGTTGGCTTTGCTTGTCTTCCTCTCCACCATTCTATGAAGCAGTCGGTTCTCCTGACCCTATCCGAAACTCTACCTCAGCCGCCTCCTGCCGCTGGCAAAACACCACGTTGACTATCACCTCTATAATAGGGCAGGGCTGCTGCCTTGGCCGTGTTCCTGCTAACTATATTCAATATTGCCTTAATTCTTCTCATGATCACTGTGCCCTCTATCTTCCAAAAAATCGCTTGAACATCAACGGTCACACCGGCCATGGTGGCTACGGTGTACTCTACACTACCTCTGGTAATATCTCTGCCCGATTGACAGGGCAATACTTTATCCCTGGGAACAACTCTGTTTGGGCATGTTCTTCTGGCCTCACCGCATGTGTATATGGTGATACCTTGTTACAAACTAACGCCTTTTGTATTCAGGTGCTCCTACTCCCCAAGATTTCTATCTATTCCCCCGACGAACTTCTCTCCATTTTAGAGCCCCCTCATTATCCCCTCAAGGCTAAGCGCGAAGTAGTGACTGCTGTAACTTTATCAGTCCTACTGGGCTTAGGTGCGGCCGGAGCCGCCACTGGTGTGTCAGCCCTTGTTGTCAATGATCAGAACCTGCGTCACCTTAGCGTTATCATTGACACTGACCTTCGCGCCATCGAACAATCTATTGTGGCGCTACAAGATTCCCTTACCTCTCTATCCGAAGTGGTTTTGCAAAATCGTAGGGGTCTCGACCTTCTGTTCCTCAAACAAGGGGGACTGTGTGTTGCTCTAAAGGAAGACTGCTGTTTTTATGCCGACAACTCAGGAGTAGTATTGGACTCTATGAAAGAGCTCAATTCCCGTTTAAAAACAAGGGAATTGGAGCGCCAACAATCCATGTCATGGTATCAAAATATGTTTAGCATTTCTCCATGGCTAACCACACTGTTGTCCGCTCTGTTGGGGCCCCTCCTGTTATTGATTCTCGTATGCACCATAGGCCCCTGTGTGCTGGGTCGCGTTCTCCGCTTCTTAAAGCAGAGACTTCATACATTGGACTCAGAGGTATCCGAGACAAAGCTTGCTGTTCAACACCTGGTCACTGCTGTAGGTATGGAGAAAACACCACTCTTGGAATGGTCCTCCGATAGTGAATCGGAAGTGGAAAAGGACCCCCGGTCACACTACCCCCCGAGAGAGGACGCTGGGATGGGTCTCCTTGGACTGAAGAGTCCCTGGCTCCCCGACTCAGACCCTCTGGGGGAGGAACAAAATTAAATAAAAAAGGTGGAATTGTGACGTATCTGACTCCATTACTGCACAGCTAGATTGCATGTCTCTCACGTAGCCTCAGGGCATGACTTGTATTTCCCTATTCTCTTTGTACTCACTCCCCCGCCCTGATAGAACTGCTGAATAAAAGGAGGTGGGGGCGTGGCACCAGGAGGCAGTACCAGCAACCTCCTGAGATGTAGCGTCGCTCACCACCACAAAAGAATCCTGTGCCTACCGTTGTTTTTTCGACCTCACCCTTGCGAGGGAATCGTTGGCTCATTCCCCCCCAGGGAATCCCATAGACCGAAGGGCGAAGGACTGGTCGCGTGACGCGACAGTAGGGAGAGTGGAAGGCAAAAGGAAGAGGGGCCAACCAAGGGCAAGATGGATAAATGATATTCTAGAGGTGACCTTGGGGGAGCTGGGGGTGGTGACGACTGACAGGAAGCTCTGGCGTGGGCTGGTCCACGAAGAGTCAGAAGCAACTGAGCGAATAAACAACAACAGTCTTTTAGATTTCCTTCCATCCATCCATCCTTTTTGTATATTATAGCAATAAAAGCAAATAAACATTAAAAAAAAAAGGATTGGCTTTGAACCTGATTAATTAAGTGAAGAAAGATAGATGCTTTTGAACTGTGGTGCTGGAGGAAAATTCTGAGAGTGCCTTGGACTGCAAGAAGATCAAACCAGTCCATACTCCAGGAAATAAAGCCAGACTGCTCACTTGAAGAAATGATATTAAAAGCAAAACTGAAGTTCTTTGGCCACATAATGAGAAGACAGGACACCCTGGAGAAGATGCTGATGCTAGGGAGAGTGGAAGGCAAAAGGAAGAGGGGCTGACCAAGGGCAAGATGGATAGATGATATTCTAGAGGTGACGGACTCATCCTCAGGGGAGCTGGGGTTGTTGACGACCAACAGGAAGCTCTGGCATGGGCTGGTCCATGAAGTCATGAAGAGTCAGAAGTGACTGAACGAATAAACAACAACAATGTTGCGCTAGATAGATCAATAATCTAATGTTATGAGCTGGCTAGATGTATCAATATCAAAGAATGTCCTGAAGAGTATATCCTTGATTTCAAATTCTTGTATTAAGGGATCACCTATCCCTAGAATGCAGGTCCATTAGGTCTCTGAAAACACTCAAATTCAAAGGGCAAAATGCAGTTTGGAGTGTGCACAGACTGACAGATAGGATCTGTCAGGAAAACCTTAAAATAGCTGCATCTTTTCCTGTCCTTGCACAACTATCCTCTGCAGCTGACACATGAACCTGGAAATACGACATCTTTTGCTTAAGGTGGTTCTGGACAGATGGAACAGGCATGTCCATAAACACTCCAAAATATACTTTGCCCTTCACAGGATAGATTAGAGAAAGAAGAGAATTATTATGTAACTTTAGGGAGAGAGGTTAAAAGATAATTTTACTTATAACTGCTGTGAAGAATATTGGAAACCACTGCTTTGTATCTTTTTTCTGTCTTTTCTATTTTTCTTCAACTGTTTTTTTTTTCCCCTTTCTGGCCCTCTTTGCTTTCTCTTTGCTTGCTTTCTTTTTCTTTTTTCTTCCTTACTTTATATTACTTTGTATTAGTTTTTATCTTCTTTTTTTTAGAAGTTTCAATAAAAACCATATTAAAAAAAACCCAAAATATATTTTGCCCTTCAGATCCAAAGCTCTGCAGAGTCCTAATGGATATTTACAGCCCATATTACTAAGAGGAGAAAATAAATCCTCTCTAAAGAAGCAATCTCTTTGAGAAAGTTTTTAAAAATATGTATGTGTGGGTGGGCTTTTTCCCCTTTCAATTGAGAGTATTTTTTGTGATCACTAGAGCTTGATAACTGAAGCTCCTTCCTGTGGGATGCTTATGTAAAGTGATCTTGCATCCATTATCAGCAATTTCCCTCCCTCCTGTACAGTATTGATCTGTCTCAATTGCCTAATAAAAACCTGAGATGGCTTTTGCATAAACATACTTCATTTGGGACAAAGGATCCTCCTATTTTGTCCCTATCTCAATTCGTTGTCTCCATTTTCTCCAACAACAGGCTATGTATTGTACCATGCAATTGTGAAGAGCAGAATGAAGAGCCAGAATTGAAGAGTGATAGGAAGAGGATCAGAAAAATAGCTACTTACTTTAATGGAGTTTAAATCTTCAAGGTCAGATTAATTGCATCTGAAGATACTGAACAAATTTGTTGGTGCTCTGGCCAAAGTTTTGTGCATATCTTTGGGAAATCCTTGAGAACATGTGAAGGGGCAGAAACAGAAGGATAGCAAATGTTATCCCTAGATTTCTAAAAAGAAAAAAAAATCTGGATAACTACAGACCAGTCATTCTGACAAGATTCAAAAGCAAACTGTTAAGTAATCAGTCTATGTGAAAAGGTGAAAGGTCTCCTGTGCAAGCACCGAGTCATGTTTGACCCTTTGGAGTGACGTTGCTTTTGTGACGTTTTCTTAGCAGACTATATCGGGATGGTTTGCCATTGCCTTCCCCGGTTGTCACCTTCCCCAGCAAGCTGGGTATTCATTTTACCAACCTTGGAAGGATGGAAGGCTGAGTTGACTTGAGCTGGCTACCCGAGAATCCAGCTTCCGCTGGGATCGAACTCGGGTCGTGGGGAGAGTTTCGTTTGCAATACTCCCACCTACCACGCTGCACCACATGAGACTATAATCAGTCTATAAGTACTTTAAAAACAATGTTTTTGTTACCAGAAATCAGTTGCAATTACTGGAAATAGTTTCCTTAATAGATTATTGGAATGCTGTAGACATAATATATCTTGATTTCAGCAAAGCTTTTGTCAAGTATCCCATGACATTCTGATTAGCAGATTAGTCAAGGGTGGATGATATGATAATTAAGTGGCTACATAACTGGCCTGAAAAATCATTCTCAAGAACTGTTGATTATTGATTGCTCATCACACTGACATCTGGTATCAAGTATGATGCTTCAAAGTTCAGTCCTGAATTCTGTACTCTTCAAATGTTTTCTGTACTCATGAATTGTATGAAGTGGTGGTGGGAATGTTTAACAACTTTGCAAATTTCACAAAATTGGATGGAATTTCTAAAAGCCCTAGAAGACAGAAAGGAAATGCAGTACAATCTTAATAGATTAGATAAATGGATTGAAAATAGTAGAAATTTATCAGAGACAAATGCAAAGTTCTTCACTTAGTAAACAGAAGTCAAATGAATACGTATAGGATACTTGTCTTGGTAAGAGTATTTGTGAGAAAGATCTTGAAACAGAAGTTGATTGCAGTCTGATTATAAGCCAGAAGTGTGATGTGACTGTAAAAAAAATGCAAATCTAATTTTAAGCTGCATCAACAAAGGTATGGTTTCCAAATCATGGAAAATAATAGTTCCTCTTTATTCTGCATTAGTCAGATTCCCAGTTCTGGGGCATCTCATTTTAAAAAGGATTTGGAGAAACTAGAACAGGTTCAGAGAAGAGCAGTGAGAATGATTAGAGCTGCTGGGTATATTTTGAATGTTGCTAGCATTTGGGGGCACTCTTGCAAAATGGCTCTTGGGGAGAAGTTTATCTATTCATAGAATGGCTGTCATAGGGATGTGTGATGGAATGTCAGCTTGACTTAGATAAGGGGGATGAGAATGCCAAGCTGTTACAAAAAGGATATTTGCATCCTGAGAAAGTAGAAAGCATGAGAAAGATACTCCAAATAACTTTGTCTTGATTGTCTTAGGTATCAGTTGAAGTAGATGGGGGATTTGACAGGCTTTCAGAGTTCTATTACAAGACTCTGTATCATACATTTCAAGACTCCTAGTGACTCCTGTTTCTTGGCTTTGCCTGTCACAAAGCACTG
This sequence comes from Candoia aspera, assembly GCF_035149785.1. NCBI lineage: Eukaryota > Metazoa > Chordata > Lepidosauria > Squamata > Candoiidae > Candoia > Candoia aspera. Next base: position 328,299,172 of record NC_086153.1, read on the forward strand.
ATAGTGGATAAGGAAGCACTGATTTATGAAAATATTACCTGCCCTTTAATTTAGGTTTCTCCTTGAATATAACCCCCTACACTCCTTGCAAACACTGTTCAGATTTCTTCTTTTAGGGGCAGGTAGATGAAGTGGTGGACTGCAGCCATCTCCATTTCTGTACCCCAAGAAAGCTTATGGGACCTATTTGGGACTCAGAGGCATTCAAAGACATGCAGCATGCCAATGGGTGGTGGTGATGGAGGAGGAGGAGGAGGAGGGAGGGAGGGAGAACAGGTGGATGCCATGGGAAGCATCTGCCAGCAGATCCTGGCTTTAATTTTTCCTTCCTGCTCTACTCCAAGGTGGACTTTTGTTCTGGGAGCCTACATTGGCAGCTCAAGACTGGAAGAGGGTATGTTTGAGCTAAGCTAAATATTCCTTTTCATCCTGGTTGAGACATTTGTCCTTAGATCCCACAGAACCACTCTCTTTATTAAAGAAGTGGACTCTTGTATCTCTGCCACGGTAGCTTTGATTAGATCAAAGTGCAAAAACGAACTCAGGTACAGTTGGGCAATCTCCCGAAGATTCATTTTTGACATGGAGTTTTAATCAATGTGCATATACTCTCATGCACGTTGGTATCCAGGAAGGAAAAAAAAATCAACCTACAAAGTAACAAGGCAGTCTGAAAATAAGAAGCAGAATAAGGAGTTGCCAGACTTTATAATACAGCTTACAGTTGAAAAACTAAGTAGAAAAATGCATCTATTGGTGGAAATTCTATGTTAGAGAAAAATGGGCAACAGACACATTATCTACTTCATTAAGTAGTTGAAGAAGAGACTTAGGATACAAGTTACACCTCCCCGTTCCCCCTCTTCCACCCATAAATTAAGATTTAGAGGAGTTATGCAGGCAGAATGTATGTGTCCTCAGAATCTCCAGATCATTCTCAAAGGCTTGGAAGTGCCCTGTTTCACTTCAGAGTGATTTGAAGAACTCTTGATCCAGTACTAACAAATCTCAAATGTGTTCAACTCTGCCAGATCTGGCATGCATTGCTGCATTTACTCAGAGCTAACTCTCCCTCTTTAACAATGTAGCCTGTCTGGAATGGAGCAGCCTAGAAATCTTTGTAAGAAACAACTGAAACAGTATATGTGGTATGAGGTGAGAGCTGGAATAGCAGATAGGAAGCACAGTTCAGTGACTGAGTGGTGGAATGCAGCCAGCAGAAGTGACTCAGCACACATGCATTGAAATGGTAGAAGAAATCTAGCTTAAATAAAGGACAGGGGTTTTTCCTGCCTGGTTCTTAACTGCTTGCAAACATCACTACAAGTATACCCCCTGGGATTTATCTGACAGTTCACCCAACTACAGGAAGAACTTCAGCCACAAGAGAAAACCTGACTACATTCCAGCATGCTCACATGAATTGCATTACAGGTAGTCCTCGCTTAATGACTACAATTGGGACTGGAATTTAGGTCGCTAAGCAAGGCAGCCACCAAGCGAATCCGGATCTGATTTTACAACCATTTTTGCAGCAGTTGTTAAGAGAATCACATGGTTCCCTATTGATTTTTGCTTATCAAAAGCTGGTTGGGAAGGTTGAAAATGGCAATCACATGACTGTGGGATGCTGCAACCATCATAAATGTGCAATAGTTGTCCAGCACTTGAATTATGATCAAATGACTGCAGAGACACTGATATGGTTGTAAGTGCGGGTAACAGTTGTAAGTTGGGTTTTTTCGTGCTGTTGTAACTCTGGATGGTTTCTAAATGAACGGTTGTTAGGTGAGGACTTCCTGTCTGAGCTCACTGATTAACCTGCAAAGAAGACCTACTAATATTACTTAGAATCCTGAGTCAGTGAAATTCATACTTCTTTTTCTACCAAACCATGAATAAAATAGGTTTATTTCCAGCAGAATTAGAAGAGATGGAACAATTTCCACTAAATTTCTATGAAATTTATCAGTGGAATTAGCTTTGGCCATGGCCTTTATAGTTTGTCATTCTTCCTTAATCTTTTTATCTTGGAGTTGTTTGCAGACTGATCATTTCATGACCTGTTGTATCATGTGTCCATTGAAGAAAGTGTTGTCCTGCAGGGGAAATAGTTGCGAGATGAAGAAATGTGCATTATTGGGGCCTTGTGGTGTAACCAGTAAAAAAAAAAAATGCAAGAACCGGGTCATCTTGGACATGTGAAAAAGTAAATTAAAAAAGCAAACACATCAGAATATGAACACCAGCTGGACTTTGTTCCTTATCATCTTTGTCATGCCATGAATCTGGTGGAATTCTGTGGTGGAATCTGTGGGTTTTTTTAATTATTATTATTATTATTATTATTATTTATTTATTTATTTTCTATCCTGCCTTTATTATTTTTATTAATTAAGTTCCAGGGAAACATCAGAAAGCAAGTCATCCCATCTGCCCTTTTCAGATTAGCACTGCAGGTAGCCAGGGAGGTTTTGAGTACAGAAAGTCCTTGCTTACTGACTGCCTCATTTAACAACTGATCAAAGTTACAACCGTGTAAAAAAAACCCAGCTTTGTGACCAATCCTCACATTTATAAGTGTCACAGCTTCCCGCAGTCATTTGATCACCCTTTGCATGCTTCACGACCAGCTTCTGACAAGGAGAGTTAATGGAGAACGCGAAAGTAAGATCACAAGTTGTGGTCACATGATGTCTAGCTTAACAACCAAATGGGAAGTGATGTCCTAAGTCCATCACAATCACATGATTTTCTGCTTAGCAACTGTGAGGCTTAGTGACAGAGTTGATGGTCCCAATTGTGGTTGCTAAACAAGGACTACCTGTAATGCAAGGAAGGAACACTAGAACCTTCACCACCTCAAAAAAGCTTCCAAAGATATTCTAAAGTATCTCAAGGATTAAGTAAAAAGAAGAAGAAGAAGAAGAAGAAGAAGAAGAAGAAGAAGAAGAAGAAGAAGAAGAAGAAGAAGAAGGGAGTTTTGCTAAGAATAGATAGATAGATAGATAGATAGATAGATAGATAGATAGATATAGACTGACAGATAGACAGATAGACATATTTGGGAGGAATAAAAAAATGTCAAGATGCTGGTTATGATCTCATGATAGAAGCACTGCCCCCTTACATACATTAACATATGTACATATGTAATGTGGATGTCGCAATCATGTATAAAGGGTTGGGGCTTCAATCACATAATCCCAAAGGCCACCTTGAATGTTTTGTCCCCACCCCAACACTGTTGGATAGATAGATAATATTTATTTATCATGGGATAGTACATACAGACAATTAGAGGGCATGCTATTCATTTACTTTTCTTTGCAGTGCAAATTTCTCCCTTCAGGTAGCACAGCGTTATCTTGTCTTTTCTTTCTTCTCTGTTCTTCTTTTATTGTTTTATGAGACCCTTATTCGGTATTCACTTTTTCACAGTCCCATGGCACTAAGAAGAAAAAAATGAGCAAGGAAGTTATGGAGTTGCCCTGGATTTTTAAAATTTGCTAAGTAGACCTTATTGTTTGCATGTATGTATGTATGTAGTTTTGTCACTGCCCATCTCCCCCAAAAGAGGGACTCTGGGCAGTTTACAATAAAGCTCAAAAGATTAAAATACAATAAAAACCAGATATATTACATGCCATATAAATATAAAGTATAAAATAGTATCCAAGATGGCAATTAATTATTTGTTATACTTATTACACATTGTCTTGGGAATTATTCAAGAAACATTGATTACATTTTTGGAAGGAATAACCTCTTAAAGAGCCAGAGATAAATAGAAGGAAAAGAACTGTAGAGCAGCGTAGTCTTCCTCTATCAGTGCAGTTAAGGAAGAGCAATAAAACTTTACTTTTATCCTGGAGCTTTGCTTGTTTGCTTCAGATATGGGATGCAGTAATCTTCTGTTCAGCATAAAGGTTAAGGATTATTTATGAGTTTCCCTGGGGCTCTGCAGTCAGCAATCGGATTGGTTCTAATCTCTCTCTTCATTTCCTGATGCAATTAGGGTTGTTATTTGCTTTATTATGTTTACTTGAAGCTAGCACAACAAAACATTAATAGTGATTTGCTATGGATGTTGAAGAAAGGGGGGAAATAAACAGGCAGATGACGTGATGGGAACTTCGGAGCATCTCATTTCTTTTGCATTGAGTTAGCTAATGCAAGGGTAGGATGTTAAATTCTGGTGCCATTCGTTGCCCTTCAGCTACTTCTGCCAGAGCTAAAGCTGTCTGAACCTATCCAAGCTGGTGACCATCACTATATCTGATGGCAGTGAATTCTGCAGTTTAATGAGAAGACAGGAAGATGGCAAGTTACCTTACATTGAGTCAGATCATTTCAGGGAGACCAGCAGACTCCAGAATTTCAGATCATGGAGACTGATCCAGAGAACTTTGCACGTAAAACCCAAGATCTACCATGGGCTATGTTGTTGATGGATCTCATTTCAGAGAGAATAGTGGTCTTGAAAGCAAAAACTCAGAAAAGCTAGGAGGGATATACAGTTTCTGAAATGTTAAATGCTATTGAGCTGAATGTTGGGATCTAAGGATCACTATTTGGTTGGTTTTAGAGAGCCAGTATCCATGGCTTTGAACAATTTTTAAAGAACTGTCCAAAATCTATATTCATTTTTATCTGCAATTTTCCCTTAGTTGTAATACATATAGTTATTAACATGAGTTACTCAAGAAACCTATTTTCAAAAAAGCAAATTTCTCTGGTGTTATTGTTTTGCATACTTGTCCTTGAAATATACCAACCTTTTTGTTCAAAACTTCCAAAAACAGATTTATTTTTTAGATAATCAAAAAAATAAACAAGTATGTTTTTGTGTGGGTGTGGGATCTGAGGGACTGAAGTCCCTATCATGGCAAAATCCCTTATAAACCTGTCCCTATGGATATCTGGGATAATTCTTTTTTAATGTCCTTAATGAATTTGAAAATCTTGAAGAAATTGTAATGGATGTGAGGGCATGACATTGTTTAGAGGGGTATGTGAAAACCTGCTCTGAATTATTAGTGCTACCAAATCAAGTAAAATGAGCTCGGTCAATTTAAATGTATTTATTTATTTATCAAATTTGTCACCACCCATCTCCTCCGACCTGATGTAGGATGTAGGACCTTTTGAAATGATTCTAAAAGGCATTCCCTTTTACTAACTGTTTTTTTTAAGGGAGAAATATTTTTCCTAGTGGTTAAGGCACCAGGCTAAAAACCAGGAGATTGTGAGTTCTAGTCCTGCCTTAGGCCCAAAGCCAGCTGGGTGACCTTGGGCCAGTCACTCTCTGTTAACCCTGGGAAGCAGGCAAGGGCAAACCACTTCTGAAAAACCTTGCCAAGAAAACTGCAGTTCAGGCAGTCATTAGGAGTCAATACTGACTTGAAGCCCCCCCCCACCAAAAAATCCCATTTATATTAAATGCAGACCACAAATCTTTTTATGTAGGGAGTGAGGTGCCTTCTAACTTGGTGTCTGTTGTGACATACTGTACATCTGCATCATCCAAAGAACTAGTTTTTCTTCCTATGTTCATGTATCCAGACTGAATGGCTTCTTCAGCTAAAATACATTTGATTAATCAAAAAGAAAGTCTTATTGCATTAAGAAGGCAACAAGACTGGTTAGCAGTGGTAGTGAATCATACTAGAATAAGAACCTTTAGCTAAGCTTAGCTGTAATAATGTCAGTGATCATCAAATGGATATCTTGGAAAATAGCAAATGGCTTACCCAAGGTTCATATATTGCCTTCTCATCCATATGGGGGGAACTGTCCTAACAGCCAGGAAACACGCTGAGACAAGGAACTGGTCTCTAATGTTTATTGCTAGTACATAACAGGAATCCTAACAAACTGAACAAGCATGGGAAAACCCAGACATATAAACCCCAAGGGTTAAGGCGGTCCCGATCTGTGTCTCTTTGAATGGCTGCCCAATTCCTCAGTGCTACGCATGCGCTTAACAGCCTGGATGGGAGCCCCCTGCTCGCCATCCTTACTCATGACAGGAACTTGTACTATCAGGAAACCTAGTCCCTCATATGTATCCCACTCTAATCCAATTAACAGAAAGAAAGAAAGAAAGAAAGAAAGAAAGAAAGAAAGAAAGAAAGAAAGAAAGAAAGAAAGAAAGAGGGAGGGGAAGGGGAAGGGGAAGGGGAAGGGGAAGGGGAAGGGGAAGGGAAGAGGCAGGGAGTCCTAAGAGTACTGTAGTATAGTGAATTGGCTGGAAGATAATGTCAACCAAATATCAGCTACTGACTGTATACAGTAGGTGATGTTTAGGATTAGAAGTTCAATCTAAAACCAACCTAAAGCCAACCATCAATGGGACTGGAAAATGGCTGATTCTGAGGTAAATTGGAAGCAAACTATTTATATCTCCAGCACAAACAATGCATGACCATCACAAAGTCTGCATGTCTTAGACAGGTAACAGTGTCTTATAAATGGTGATCATAAGCAAGAAGCATGGTTTGGGGCCACATATACTTTGCATGATTAACCTTAAAATCCTACTTCAGTGTATGGAAAACAGGACTCATCCAAGGGATCCACAGTGCCTTTCCTGGGAATAGCCCCCTTAGCAAGATAATGTTGGGTCCTCCAATGCAAACTGGTGGGTAGGATAGTATCCAAAAGAGAAAAAGAAATAATCTTGGAATCTCTCAGATGGTGGCAGAGTGGGGAAAGAAAGAAATCTTTAGTGAAACACAAAGTATTATACAACTTCTCCTTTCGATTAACCACACACACACAGAGCGAGAACTATTTAGAGCATGTTCTATGCAATTAATACCTTTTGCCCATTGAGTTCTATGCTGCCTAGAGGGTTTCCTTTCTCTGGCATAATACAAGTATGTACAGAACAGAGGACTTCTACTATATGTTTTTTTATAGGAACAATATACTACTGTGCAGCTTGACTGAAAGTGGTTTTGAACAGTGACAACAAATTGTGTTTTATAAAAATCAGCCAGAGTTTTATTTGAAAATAATTTTCCCCTGATATGCAAGCAAAAGCAAGCATAAATGAAGAAACAAGCAAACAAAAGACCAGCGCAGTCTGGAAATGAAACATTCCCTGGAACTCTGTAACGTTCTGTTCTTCTTCCAGAACGGACTTCTGTATCTGTTCTCGGTGTGGCTTGGCCAGTTCTGTGGAAGTAAAACTTCTGGGCAAGTTGAAGGCCAGACCATGTGCAGAACTCCATGAACCATTTCCTGTCCGGAAAGATTTATTTCCAGGAAAGTGTTGGACCGTCTAGAACAGTCAAAGCCATGTGACAGGAGGAGAAATTTAATGTTCTGGAGTTCTTCAAAGCATTCTCTGTCTGGAACTGAGTGCTTTGCACATTCTTACAGTGTATGATTGTACTGATATGATCATAATCATAATGGTATTATATCCTATATAATCCTATATATAATATAATAATATATAACATATAACATATAATATAATAATGTATTAATATAATATAATATAATATAATATAATATAATATAATGTATTAATATAATGTATTAATATAATATAATATAATAATATATATGTATGTATATGTATATATATATATATGATCATATATATCATAATCAAAATGATCATAATCACTATGATTCACAATACAACCTGCAGCAGTTTGCACATTCTGTCATTATTCTCACCTTTCCCACTTCAGATTATCTTAGTAAGATATAACCCCACAGCCTCCAAAGTCACAAGTTTGAATGTTTTATTACCTTTGAACCCTTTTAATGGCTTTTCAGTCCCCAAGGGAACCAAGTAATCAGTGTGATCCACTACCTTGGTTGAACAAAATACAAACCATAAAGCTACTTTGGAACACACAGTATTATCTAAATATAATCATAACTCCTTCACACAAAACCAACTTAAACCACCTTAATGAAATATATTCAGCATCTATTCAGCAAATGTATTCAGCTAAAAACCACTTTTTAGCAATAATGTGAAATTGTTCACATATACTCCAGGAATAGAATGTGCAAGAAGTGTCAAATTTTAAGGATGGAGAAATGTTTTTGGGAAGCTTTATGTTCCTTTAAACAACTGATATATTTTAATGAACAAATTGTTGGGTTAATATTATATTATAATATAGTAACCCATTCATTTATTACAACAATTGTGCTGTTGTATTAAACTGTCCATTCTGTGAACAGGTTGAGTACTATGTATTTCTGAGAAATGTTTTTTTTTTATAAATCAGTTGACTATAATTAGTTTTTTTCAGTGGAAACCACATTTATTTCAGCAGGTTTAATTTAATTTAGTTTAGTTTAATTTAATTTAATTGATTTGATTTGATTCAGGTGCCACCCAACTCCAGAATAATTCTGGGTGAGTCACAATATAACAGACAAAATAAAATACAGTATGAATAAGAAAAAAGACAAGATAAAAAAGAACAAATAAAAATAAAAAACAAGATGGTGAATCCAGCTAATAACACACAAAACATATACGAACACATCCCACAATGCCTGAAGATACAGACAGGTCTTTAAGGCCCTCCAGAATACCATCAGGGTGGGAGACACACAGATTCATTTATTTGAATATGACTCAGTAACTACCTTCTCTGCTTTGTAGCCTCTTCCAATCTATCTTCTTTCCATAGTATCCTGTTTTCAGTCATTAAAACATTCTGGTAGGAGAGCACAAATTATTATCTGATATTAATATTATTAGATTTTTTTATCCCACCTTTTTAAATATGTATAACTCAAGATGGTGAACATACACAATACTCCTGGCTCCTCTTTTCCCCACAACAACAACCCTGTGAGGTGGGTTGGGCTGAGAGAGAGCGACTGGCCCAAGGTCACCCAGTTGGCTTCCATGCCTAAGGGAGGCCTAGAACTCACAGTCTCCTGGTTTCTAGGCCAGCACCTTTACCACTACACCAAACTGGCAATAATATGATATATGGTATATGTGATGTGAAAGGAGGCAATAGGCTGATCATTTTATTATTTGTTTGTTTATTTATTATTCAAATTTAATTACCACCCATCTCCCCCAAAAGAGGGACTTTGGGTGGTTTACAATAAAATCAAACTATGATGCTGGGTTAAAAATGGTTTTTTTTTTCATCTGACTTAACCATGAAAGGTGAAAGGTCCCCTGTGCAAGCACTGAGTCATGTCTGACCCTTTGGGGGGACGCCGCTTTCATGATGTTTTCTTGGCAGACTATAGAGCAGGGTGCTTTGCCATTGCCTTCCCCAGCTGTCACCTTCCCCATCAAGCTGGGTACTCATTTTACTGACCTCGGAAGGATGGAAGGCTGAGTCGACCTGAGCTGGCTACCAGAGAATCCAGCTTCCACTAGGATGGAACTCAGGTCACAGGGAGAGTTTTCGATTGCAGTACTGCTGCTTACCACTCTGTGCCACACAAGGGTCTATATGGTATATGGTATATGGTATATGATACTGTATATGATATATATGATAATCTGTTTTTTAAGGAACATCTGAACATGGTTATTTATTTTCCTTCATTGCAAAAATACATTATTGAACTCTAGCAAACAAGCTTCTCCCTTCTCCCCACTCATCCACTTTTTAAAAATAAATAAATAAATAAATATGTTGGAAGAGAAATTGGGTTGAGATTTCCCCAATTTTCTCCAGTGGAAGGAGACATTTTCTCTTGGAATTCAGTGCTTGCATAGGGAGGCAGGGAGGCAGCAGACAATTAGAAAAATAACTGTAGAATAAAATACAGGCCATATACACACTCTTTAGCTATCACTTTCCACTCAGGAGATGTTCTCCAAAAATATTCTCTCTTTTGAAAGAAACTCTAAAGCAGTGTTTCTCAACCTTAACAGCTTGAAGATGTGTGGACTTCAACTCCCAGAATTCCCCATCCAGCCTTGCTGGGTTCTCAGAATTCCCCTTTCTGGCTGGGGAATTCTGGGAGTTGAAGGTCACGCATCTTCAAGTTGCCAAGGTTGAGAAACACCGCTTTAAAGCAAATTTGCTTTGATCCACTGTAATAAAAACTGGTAGGAAAAAATACAGAATTTCTCTGCTCAGACCTATCTGCAAAGTTTTTCTTATTAACAAGGTGAACTGTCCACTACCAATTGTACTGAATGTCATAGTTCAGTTGTGCTCCAACAGCTTCATGTTTTTTTTTCATTTTTATTTAGATATTTATGCCTATTCCTAACCCTAAATAAATACATAACATTGCTTCAACTATAGTCGCTCTAAATATCCATATCAACACTGAAAAGTAGGAACATTTTTGGAAAAACACCTGCAGGATATCCTAGATCAATTTTCTGACACTGACTGTAGTGCTATTTATATAGTAATGGGAAACTCTTAGTCCCCTTTTACAATAGCATGAGAAATTGACTGCCTTGGCTTGCTTTCAATTTGGTTTCCAAATTCTAAAAAGTTACCTTGATGTTCTTCAGGAATTAATGTTTGCCTCTGGTGTGATTGGTTTGAAGTGCAAGGAGAGATAACTAGCCAGGTCATCTCCCATCTGCATTTCATTTGAAAGTGTCATCCTGCTCAGCAGGAGAAAGGGTGAGGAGGTCAAGGTATTGTGTGGCACACAACATTTTGTGCTGGACCTCAAGGATAACCAAAGTGGCAGAAAGCAGCATTGAATGCTGATGGTCTCAATAGTGGCTGCTACTGTTCAACTTGCTGCCTGTGACAAGAATGTAGAAATTAGTTCCTAGGTCTTAATATGTGTTTCCCTCTAACATACTAGGTGTCTTGCTTTGCTTTTCCTTAATGCACCAGACTTTCTCAGTTTTGACAGAATTTCTTTCAACATATTTGATTGGGTGCTGCCCACCCCCAAACCTCTGAGTCAGTTCAGAAAGATAGGATGGTACCGAAAGCTGCCGAGAGGTCAGGTAAGACAAGGATGGACACACAGCCACCATCCTGCCCACACCAGAGATCATCCAGAAGCATGACCAGTGCTGTTTCCATACCATACCCAGGTCTGAATCCTGACTGGAAAGGATTCAGATAATCTGCATCATCCAAGGTTCTCTGAAGTTGCTGCACAACCTCCTTCTCAATCACCTTCCCTGAAAAGGGGAGGTTAGATACTTGACATTCACATCCACATTCAAGCTCTGGCAATTCATATTGACTTTAGCCTAGCGTAATGATTATCTCACCACTTGATCAACCTTTCCTATTCTTTTCCAGAGTTCAAATGTTTGTGTACAATCCATGATATTGTATAGGCACTATCAATTACTGGGTTGAAAGGATTGATATCCATACCTTCTAACATTTTGAAGATGAAAATTGGAACCTGTTCCCTTATAAAGAAAGGAATCTTGCCAAGCGTCCCCCGCTCCCATGCTTGAAAGCTGTATTCAGTCTTTGCTTTATGCAGTTACTCTGCAACAGCTTGTCTTCAACAAATTTAAAAGCTGAAGTGTTTCTCCCATCTTACAATTAAGGACAAGCTAAAAAACATAATTGTCCTAGAATGAGCTTCACTAGTGTGTGAAATTGCAGGCTCTGTAACACTCATACATGTTCATTGGCATATTTCTATATCAAAAGCAAGATACAACTGCAATACACTGGGGAAAAAGTGCAAAACAGGGAAATTTAGCAGTGATAGGAAGTACAACATGAGGATTTTGAGGAGCAAGCTTTATCATATGAATCCTAGTAGGAGTTGTCCTAATTTCAAAGCAAGCTATGTTGGTGGCACATAAATCTGGGTTTGCTTACAGGAATCAACTTCTTTGTCGATACACTGTGCACAGTCGTACACGAGATTGGGTATTTGGAAGGTTAATCATGGAGTGTGCTATGCTACTCTAGAACACAGGGAAAAGGTAGCACAATTGAATGGAGCAACAGTTATTCCTCTCGAGAAACTAGGTTGTCTAACTCAGCTGGAACTCTTTATCCTGTTCACCTAATTTTGACAACCATGTCAGCTCACTTTGAAATCTGGTGGTGCAACCCAGACAACTGTATACTGTCCCAGACAATATGAGGCTATCATGTCTGAAAGATTTAACTTGAGCAAGGTCAAGTTTTCTATTTGTAGTGTCATGACCCAGCCCTGCATTACATGAAGCAATCTTAAAACAAAATACTTCCTAGCATGTGCTGAATACCATTCACTCACAGTGGAGCAGTTAGTCAATATTTGGAATTTTGCTCCCACAAAGTTTAAGAAAGCATACGTGAAGACTTTTGATTTTCTTTTCCAAAAGGTTGTCAAAGGATGAACACTCAGATTCCTGGGAAGAGCACTGTTTGTACCAATCTTCCCCAACATGATGCTTTTCAGATATATTGGGGCTGCAACTCCCAGAATGCCCAACCTTTCCAAGTTAAAAGGTTGTTGGATTAGAGGAGAATGGCTTACAGGTTAAACATGTTAGAAATTGCTGATATTTTAACAAATGGCGGTGCAGAAGATGGACTTGTGAGCTAAGGGATGGAGATTTTTTTATAAGGAAAACAGGAAGTTCTCAACAGTTTTACAGAATCTATTTTCTTTTGACTCCACCATTTCTGCTTAATCACTCTCCCGGTAAAAAAGAACACACTGAACTAACTCATAACCCACATTAGTATTTAATCCATTTGCAGATGTTTTGACATCTGCTGTTCTGAACAAGTTCTACTTGGCATGCAATTTCTTTGTACAGAAATTATTCCTGTCTTGAGTGGAAATGTAACTGTCCCTTTCACAGCTCTGTTGGTCTATGATGCAATCCATGCCCCTTTCACAGAATCATAAGCAGACTGAAGGGATGCATTTAGTTTTTAGTGATGGAAAAGTAGGTTGAAATCCTTGATCTACAACCATGAACTACAGGGGTCTTTCAAGATGTAGAAGGGACATCTTGCTTTCCTCGGAAATGAAGCAGTTCACTGATTCCTAAAGCCAAAAGCTGATTTTGCTTCACTTTGTTGTAGGGAAAAATAGCAAGGCAGACCATATACTGGGGGTGAGAAGGGAACAAAACTTCAGATGCTTTGGAGGACTCAGTATCTACTCACTGTTGTAACCATACCGAGAGCAAGAATATTTTTCCCCATTCCATTCCTTTGTGTTAGTAATTCAGTCTGACCCACATCCCTCCCTCCTGAGTTTCAATTTAAAGAGAGGAGGGATTCAGAATCAAAGCACGTACTCTTGGCTGCTGATATAATTTCATTCAGTTCAATTGAATCTCCGTTCACATACACGTATATATAAGGGTTCACCCGTGGCATAAACTCCTATCCATGTGTATGTAGGAGCCTGAATTTCTTTTTAGGAGGTGTAGTACTCATATGATAGACTTAACAGTGAACTTAACACTTTAAAATATAAGAATGTAAGAAGAGTCTTATTGTCACATCTCTTCGTTGCTGCCCTTGTCCTGTGGAACAGCTTTTCTCTGGAGTTCTGGATGGCCTTTCATAAGGCATCAAAGAACTGGATGTTCCTGCTGGTATTTGGGCTGGGAGATTGAGCAAGCCTTGTGAGTTGGATGCTTAATTGCTGTGTTAGTGATGAAGTAGAATCCCTTTTTCCACTCCAGTCATATGGTATATTTTGCTTTTCTGTATACTGTTTTATAAGCTGTATTATTGTACCTTTGGTTTTAATCTCTGCATGCTGCCTAGCATCACCTTGGTGAGTTGAGTGGTTATCTAAACTGTATAAATAAATCAATAAATCAATAATCTCTATCCTGCTGCTCTTCATTGACTTATTACACCATCCAAACAAGATGATTACAACTTAGAGGGACTGATCTCTCCCTATAAAGTAGAACAGAGATGACCTTGAAGAAAATATGTGACAACTGTTAGAAAAGTATCACTTTAGTCCACAAAAACAGAAAGTGTGAGAAACAAACTCAAGATTCATAATAAGAGGGAGGGAAAGAGAAGCTGCATCAGGATTTCAAGATTCTGTCATTAGAGCCTATATATCAAGAAAATAGAAATCTAGTATTTCTTGTGGTATTTGTTTCCTAACCTGGTCTACCTCAAAGGGCTGCTACTCCCCTCCTAGCCCACTCCAGTTTTACGCATTGCAGCCAATTAAGAAAGAAGAGTATGTTTTTAGTTATGGAGCTGGAAAGAAAGGGTCAGAAAAAGAGCAAAGGAGATTAGTTATACTCCCCCCCCCCACAAAAAAAGCAGAAGCCCCCTTCAACCTGCAGGCCCCTCCTCTTACTTTTTAGTCTTCAGAGATTTTGATGAAATGGCCACACAGGGCTGCTGTGAACATACAGAGCCAGTTGAAAAAAATCAATAGCCATTATATGGACGAGAACTGGGGGTGTAGAAAGGAATGGAGCCTGCTGTATATCACACTCATGGATACTGAGGAGAAGTAGTTTTTAATTCCCCCTTCATGTAACTGCTTGGAAACAAGGACAGAAGCAAATAGGCATCTGAAAAAGTGACAACTAAACACCCACTTGTCCCCAATTTATTATGTTCTGACCTTGTGGTAGTCAGGGAGTCAATCTGTGTTGTCAAAATTTATAGCTGCCAAGCATCCACAGTGGCAGACAAGCTGCTTGTCACTTGTAGATCTCTTGCTTCCTTTGATTTGACAAGCCCCACCTCCCTCCTTGTACCCAGCTTGGACTGTGGACTGTTACTTTGGAAACAGACCCATTTATTGCTGTTTTGTGTGACTACATGCTGCTCCTTCTATTACCAGATATCTCTGGAGAAGTTCATTTGATTTTCTGGGACCCCATCTTCCAAACTACAATCATTAGAGAAGCAAAAATGGCTGTTTGGTTCTATGTGGCCTATTTCAGACTGAGTGCACACATGCTAGTTTGATTTACAAGGAGTTAACTGGCCAAGAGGAAGTTCAATACCAAGGCACATACATCCTGGGAAAGATGCAGGAGAGTTCAGTCCAAAGTCAGAAGGAGCTCAGAGAAGCAAACACAGTCCACAACTCTTCAAGAGTCACCAAAAGTCAAGAAGCAGAGCAGGAAGCAAGGACAAAGGAACACAGATCCAAGGTTGGTGATTTTTTCCCAAAGAAAGGCCAGCCACTAGAGGTGCCTTTAATAGGCCAGATGCTGATGTGGCTCAGTGATGAGGACAGGTGCCCTTGCTCCTCTAGGAGCTAGGCAGAGTGCCTCTACATGGCTCTCCCAAGCTCCTGACATCTCCTAGGACTAGGCGCTCTACCAAAATGTGACCCCTTATCAGATGACTCCCCCTGCACTGACCCTGTGGACTTTCTGTTGAGTCAGCCCCAAGTGGCTAATAGTCTGCTTACTTCTGAGGCTGGTAAATTGATGGATCAGGCCCCTCAGCTCAGCCTCTGTCTCTAAAGAGTCCAAGTACATAACACTAGGTTTACATACTGGTTAACAACCCAAAGATGGCAGAGAAATTTGTTCAAGTCTTATCTGAATACAGTTTTAACTAAATTGTACTGTACCTCACAACCTAAAGACTAAAATCAAATTATTCTTCTTTCTATTTTGCAAAGGATGATGATGATGATGATGATGATATGCCATCAAGCCAGTGTAGACTCTTAGTGAACACAAAGATTGATTTTCTCTATGACGATCTCTCCTCAGCCTAGTTCTTTAGATGTTCTAATGGTGAACTCACTGCTGCTATCATTGAGTACATACATCTTGTTGCTGTTTCTTCTTTTTTCCTTCCACTTTTCCTATTATTTATTTATTCTAGGCTTGAAAGCCAGCTGGGTGACCTTGGGCCAGTCGCTGTCTCTCGGCCCAACTCACCTCGCAGGGGAAATAGGAGGATTATTTTTGTTGTTGTGGGGGAAATAGGAGGAGGAAGGAGTATTAGGTATGCTTGCCGCCTTGAGTTCTTTATAAAAATAATAAAGGCGGGATAAAAATTAAATAAATATTATTTATTTTCTATCCTGCCTTTATTATTTTTATAAAGAACTCAAGGCAGTAAGCATACCTAATACTCCTTCCTCCTCCTATTTCCCCCACAACAACAACAACCCTGTGAGGTGAGTTGGGCCAAGAGGCAGCAACCGGCCCAAGGTCACCCAGCTGGCTTTCATGCCTAAAGCGGGACCAGAACTCACAGTCTCCTGGTTTCTAGCCTGTTGCCTTAACCACTAGACCAAACTGGCTCTCTGGTTATGCATTTCTCCAGAGGGCTAGGTCTTCCCATCATGTGTGCAAAAATTATAATTTGAGCTTGGTTGTTTGTGCCTCAAGTGAGAACTCTGGATTGATTTATCAAATGATATGTTGGATTGTATTCTTGGCTATCCATGGTGTTCTCAGAAACCTTCTCCAGCACCAAAGTTCAAAAACATCATTACCCTATCTATCCTGCTTCTTCAAAATCCAACTTCTGCATCCATAGAGTGTCACAGAGAAAACCATTTCTTTCATGACTCTGCTCCTTGTAGGTATAGATTAATCATGGCAACTGAGCATGTTTTACAGGGCTTTCTTTGCTACCTTAGTAAGTGCTAGTCTGTTACACATGTCTTGGCTGCTGGTTTCTTTATTATAAATAATTAATCCTAAAAGGCAGAAGCTATCCACCACTTCAGTGTCTTCACTGTCAATTCTAAAGCAGAAAAAGTGGGGCTATGATTAAATATAAAAAAGACAAAACTAATGACAACAGGTACAGCAACCAGCCTTAGAATTGACAGGTTGGGGACAGATCAACCTGGAGAAGGTGGATGCAGTTGCGAATAGTTTATGCCAACTCAGTGGCGCATAATCAATCAATCAAAAGCTAGACATATACAGAGACTGTATGCATCTTTGTCTCACTCCCTTCTCTGTTCAAAACATCTTTTAAACTCACTCGTTATGGAGCTTCTTGTTCATTGTAAAGGTTTGTCAGAAGTATAATTTAGGTGTATGAAATTAGCTTTGATGTATCTCACATTCTGACATGATCTACACAAAGGCCTTGCTATACTTAATAAAGCAAAGACAAATCTTTTTTCTTAAATTATTTTATCCTCCCAATTACCCATTTTATGATAGCCTTCTGATCTCATGTCCTCTGCCTTTTCTGAAGCTTGTTAGTTTCCCCTTTTCCTTTTCATTTATGGATGTATTCTTTGAAAGATCTTAAGCAAAGCTTCTGAGAGGAATTAGGACAGTGTATATGCACCAATCTTTTCCAGTCTTTAAGCCAGGCTGTCTTGTTCCATATGTGTTGATGCAGGTTGTTAGCACTTCAATTGCCTCTTCTCCCAATTCAGTGCGTATTCCATCTACATGTGTTGCTTCTCTATTTGGCATCAGGTTTTATGGCTTCTCCCACATCACTTTCAAATGGAATGGATTCCTGAATATATTCTTTATGTTTCTGTCATTCTATAATCCTCTTTTTATTAGTTCAGTTTATTTTTTTTCAATTTTCTTCTTACTTTATTTATCTTTTCCATGATTACTTTTGAGTATTCCTACCTTAGCTGTACATTCCCTTGTGATTTTTCTCATCTTAGTAAAAACCCCTCTCACTGTTTTCTTGCTATTTTCCTTGATTTGTGGACTAATCACACATTAGTAGCATTGCACTCTTTTTGGATGTTTCATTTATCACCTCTAGTAATTTGCCAAGGAATTCCTCAGTGTCTACTATGGTTGGATCATTAATAGGTATATATATTGGTGAAACATTGATGTCTACTGGATATTAATTCATTCTAATAGATATGATCCTGTTGTTTATTCAGTTATAGTCAAGCACATATCAAGCTATATCCTGCTTTTTGAGTTTCATCACCACTTTGCGTGGTCTTAAAGCCTGTTTTAAAGTGGCCACTTATCATCCACCTAAATTCACTTCTTCCTAAAACATCTAGTTAGGTGTGTTTAATTTCTGCTTTACAATTTCAAGTTTTTCCTGGTTTGTGCTTCTCATGTTCCATTTTCCATTCCTACGTGTTGTGATAAAATGAATATCTCCTCTTTCAGTACTGAAACCATCAGTGACCAGGTTTCTTTATGGGTTTGCCTGATATACATGCTTTTTTAAGAGTCAGTATTCCCCAATACAAACTATTTTCATTACAGATGCATGCATACATTCTTCCATAACGTGCCCACTTTTGTAGCAACATAGGATAGAAATAGATAGGTATGGGTAAAGATATAGTTACAGCTACACTTCAGGCTCTAGTCATGAAAGTCAAGGACCACAGTGAAAAATGGGACAACAATTAAATATAAAGAAGACCAAACGTATGACACCAGATGCAGCAACGAGCCTTAGGAATGGCACTGAAGATGTATCAAAGAGGTGGATAATGTCTGGCTTTTAGAATTGATTATCAACAGTAAAGGAAGCAGCAGTCAAGAAATATACACAGACTAGCACTTGGTAGAGCATCCATGAAGGACTTCGAAAAGATATTCAGATGCCGTGATGTGTCTATACCTACAAAGATCAGAACTGTGCAAGTCGTGGTATTCCCTGTGCACTCTATGGAAGTGAAAGTTGGACTTTGAAGAAGCAGAGTAGAAAGAACATTAATGCATTTGAACTTTGGTGTTGGGGAGGATTTCTGAGAATGCCATGGACAGCCAAAAAAACAATCAAATGTATCATCAGATAAATCAATCCAGAATTTTGACTTGAGGCACAAATGACCTGCCTCAAATTATCATTCTTTGGACATATTATACAAAGACCTACTCTCTGGAGGAGCCCCAAATGCTAGGAAAGGTAGAAGGAAAGAGAAGAAGAGGACAGCCAACAGCAAGGTGAATGGACTCAATGACTGCAGCAATGGGTTCGCCACCAGGCAACCTGAAGAACAGGTTTGGGAGGATCATCCTGGAGAAGTACTATCTAAATGGTCGCTAACAGTAGACACCTACTGTACTTGATAGCACTTCATCAATTTATCACCATTAATATAGTACTAAGAGTTTGACACTGTAGAATGTTAATTTTGAAGGTTGAATAGTTTCATATTTGCATTTGGGGGGTCTGGAGGGGGGGTCTGTACTTTCTTGTCTGTGTGTGTGTGTTTTTTTTTTTTCCCTCTGCCTCTTTTCTCCAGTTTTTTTACTCTTCCTTTTGTTTTCTTCTTTGTACCATACTTTGTTCTGGTTATCTTACTTTAACTGTTTTTTTTAAATAACATAGTTTACGGGTTTTTTTTCTTTTTAAGCATATAATTTGTTCTGTAATAGCTTTATAGTTTATTTTTATTACTACTATTAATATATAATGCCTTTTTTGCATGCAGACTTTATCAAATTGTACACTGATGCAGAAAAAGGACAGAACAAACCTGAGACTGGGGGAAAAAAATGGGACATTGGAGCCTCTTCACTTCCCAGCCTTCATTACAAGATAGGCAGGCCTGATTATGGAAGGATGTCAGCCAGAGAGTCTCCATGGCAGAATTAATGTGGCAAGACTGAGCAATATGACCTGCTTGTTCAAGATGCCTATTTTTTCTCAGCTTCTTTATTTGGTTTTAGCACTCAAAGCTGAACTGAGAAGGTAGAACATATATTTTACACACATCTATGAGAGACCTGAGATAACTGAGACCTGGAATGAGCCATAGTTGATTAAAAGGAAGCATATAAAGTCCCAAATGTTGATGTTTGACATGACATGGCTTTTGTATGTTGCCAGACCCCATGATTGATTCAGGTACCTCCCTTACAGTATAGCTCCAAACTCTTTCCTTGAAATATAACTATTCAACTGATGCCAATCAACCCTATAAATATCTGTATTTGGTCCTTTTTATTGTTTGGTTCTTCTCATACACCACCAGAATTTTAGTTTGCTCTTATTTTCTCACTCTCCAGGTCTCCTAAACCATCAATTAAACATGAGCAGGCAACCTGAAGACCACATGATGGTGTTTCAATTCTCGGAACTGAAAAACTTAAAAAAACTCCAGATTCTTCAAAATTCTTGCCTTTGATGTTGCTGCATCACTGGATAGATTTGTGCATCCCCCTAAAATGTAAGGAAGCTAAGTTATAGCCCCCAGCCTTTGGGAAATTTCTAATCCCATTCTGTACTTGTGCAATCCTTCCTAGTTTTTGTATCTCTTAAGAAAAATGACATAAATGCAATTTCTGTGAAAATTGTTTCACTTTTAGGAAAGATCCAGCTGCATTGTAGTTGACTTCTGTTCGTCTCTTGGTGATGCTGAGTTCTACAAGTAGATTAAGGAAGAATTCTGCCACAGCATTTGGTGCTGAAGTAATGACCACTTTCTAGAGAGACTGCAGTTCTCAGGCCCAGCCCAAGAATGACAAAAAATCAGGCCAGCCAAACTTCAGTACTTTATTTGCTAATTCCGTGTAGACAGAATCTTGCCAGACTAAAGCAACTCTACCTAACATAAGGGGAAATAACCTGGGAAAGATCTAGGGTGGGGCTATTCTGAATCTCTTGGTTTTCCCACAATTGCCCCCTGGACTATGTGTCCTCTTATCTCTTTCACCTTCTTGGAATGTGCTCCCTCCTTCCTGAGCATCAGCAGTACCATCGAAATCCACCACAGCAGCCCTCTTAAAGACTAACACAATTATTCTACCCTAAACTTTCATGGTTCAAGTTCATGATCATCTTTGTCTGAAGAATCAAACAAAGACAAATTGATAGAAATATGGGCCACCAGATTTGGCACACTTTAATCTGCCACAAGACCCTTTACTGTTTATAATGACTAATGTTAATTGTGAACCTAAAAGGGATGGCTTATAATCCACCTATACTCACCCTTGGTTGAATGTAGAAAACTCAGATCTACAGCAGCACATCCTGATTGGCATCTCCTGCTCAAGGGATCATCCATCAATCAATGAATTCCGTCAACCTCCTCTTTTATAAAGAACCGGGTATCCAGAGAGAAGACACACACCTTCGCTCTTTCTACAAGTGGAGTTTGAAAGCATTCTCTCTCTCTTTTTTTTAATAAACCTTTATTAAGTTTTTCAACAAACACATAAAAACTACAAGAAATGAAATAAAGTATACTACAGGAGAAACGAAAGAACTAAAAAGCATGAAAATACAAAAAAGGCTACTATATACTACATACTACATACATACTAACTTCTAACTTTCTACAACAAAGATATGAATAAGTCGATATCAATATCTTACTCTAGTTCAAACTGGAATGAGCATTACTTCTGCAAAACATTTCCATTCTCAATATAACATTTCCTCTAAAACACTGTTTTTCCCTTGAAATGGATATATACTGTATAAAATGCATTTTTATAACATAAAAAAAAAATCCCCCCTTAATAGACAGATAATCAAATATTATCCTTCCTCATTATAATTTTACTTTTAACCAAAACATTTATATAGTTAAACATTATATCTCCACCGTTACATATTTAAACAATAACCTTATTAATATCCTTTTACCCAAGATAAATTCATTATCCCAAAAGCAAAAACATCTGTGTAAACCTTTAAAAGACCATCCTAATAAACACAATTAAACAGTTAACTCACTTCAAAGTAAACTAAGGGATTTATATATCTCACTGTTACACACAAGGCTTTCTCCTTGCAATCCTTGATCTGCCTTGTAAAGTCCAACTCATCTTCAAGGACCTTCCATCCCTTGTGGCTTAAATCTTGTCTTTGATCTTGATATTCCAAGAATGCAGCCAATTCCATTCCTTTTACACCCAAGGACTTTCCTTCTTCAAAATTAACATTCCAGAGGTGAATCTTCTTCCCTTCGCTTTTTCACTTTGGGACATTACTCCTCATTCTTGTCTTTGAGACTGGGACCTTATTTTCCAAATAACTTTCTAAGAGATGGTCCAAAGCATAACCTTGAGCTACAGCTGCTTAAAAATATCTTTAAAATCTTCCATATCCCTCCACAGAATGTTATGGCACCCTCTAATGCCTCAGGATATTAGACAAAAGGCTGTCTTTCAGAAAGAAAGTGTTAATCAGTGGGGGTGGAAAAATAAAGGTAAACAAAGCCATTTCTCACGGGAGAGAGATCAAATCTCAGCTCTGCAAATTCAGCAAAGTGGGCAATTATTTTGTAATCCTTCAAACTTTGAAAAAAGTAACAGTAAACAGGTGAAAGTCTTTAAATCCAGCAACATAATTTAAAAAAGAAAAAAGAGAGAAAAGATATATATTTAGAAAAAAAAAGCCAAATTAACGAATTAATAATTTCCAGAAGTAATGAAAACCATCAAGAGATTCTGCATTTCTTTGTTGCAAAGAGTCTCTCCTTAATAATAATTTAAAAAGAAAAAAAATGTGTTTTAGAAATGGGGTGGGTAGCTTTTGAGTCCATTGAAGGCTTCAACATGGCTTAGGAAATGATGGCAATCCCTGACTCCCAGCTGCTAGTTTACCAGTTGATTGCGAAACATTGTTTTGCGGTCTTCTGGCTGCTTCCAGCCATCCAGAGGACAAATGGAGTAATTCCTGGGGTTCTCCTTAATCTGGAAAACACTTCTGGGCTCCAGGAAATCCTGCCTGAGCCCAAAATGTCTGTGTTGCTGGGTCAACCCTGGAGCTCAGGGAGACATGTCTCAAGTTGCCAATCCCCCACTAGTAGTCAGAGTTTGAAAGCATTCTCAGTGTGGGTCTGGCAACTTGTTCTTTGCCTGCCAAGTGGCACAATAACATTTCAGATTTATAAATGTTGAGAAAAGTAGATACCGTGCAACTGTTTTCAGGGCGAAGATGATTTATGGTTATAAATCACAGGTAGGAGACATATAATCATTTTTACAAAATGAACAGAGAATAAATCAGAGGCGGAATGCAAGTTGGAGACATACTAGAAAAACGATAGTTCACCTAATGTGGAAAAATGGGAACCTGGTGAGGCGAATGGGAGACTCTGTATGACAAGCGATCTATTATCTTCTGGTGCTGTTTTCGGACAGCTGCAATGATGATAACTGGCATCTGTGCGTTGGAGATGAGGAGAATTTTCCACATTTTTACCCTATGATTGAGGCTTATTGATTTAGGATGCCAAATTCATTAGGAAGTGTTCCTGGCTTACAACTTAAGCTTTTAGTTTCCAAAGTGGCACCAAGGGTTTTGGAAGGGTAGCAATCCAATGAAGACTGATGGGATCGCCATTATGTTGAATGAATCACAAACATGGGAGAAAACTGAAATCTAGTGTCTTACCTAGGTAGCAGATAGAGGTCTGAGGCCCACAATGTTGAAGAATCAGCAACATCTCCACCCCCGCCCCCCGGCATGGTTACTGTATATATATGTATGTATATGTATATGTGGTGTCCTTGATGCTCTCTGAGCTTGGTTGTTTGCTTTCGAAGTTTCATTACCCAACTAGGTGACATCATCAGTGCAAGTGAGTGTGGGGTTTGCTCCCTGTTTATATCCAGTAGCTTGCCCTGCCAGTGTTGGTGGGGGTGCAGTTTTCTCCTTGGTAGTTCCTTGATTCGGGCATTGTTTTCTGCTTGATTGTTTTTCTGGTGTTAATCCCTGCTTATCTGTGTATAAGCTGCTGGAGAGGCTGTGTTCTGGTCTTTTTGTTTCCTTCTTAGCTTTTTTATTGTCTCTTCAATGGTGTGTAAATGTGGTTTATCTCTGTGTGTCTATTGATGGCTGACTTGTCTGAATGCCAAGCTTCCAGGAATTCTCTGGCGTTTTGGGATTTAGTTTGGTCTAGGATGCTCAGTTTCCCAGTAGGAACTATGGTTGAGTCTGTCCATGTGTTGTGAGATTAAGGAGTTTTCATCATGTCTTCTGACTGCTAGTTGGTGTTTGTGGATGTGCTCTGCTAATCTTCTGCCTGTTTGTCCTACATAGTGGCTGTTACAGTCCTTAGACTGTACGCTACAGATGACTCCTGTTTTTTCTTCTTGGGCTACTGGATCTTTTGGGTTACTTAAGATGTTTTGGAGGGTTTTAGTTGGTTTGTGTGATACAGTGATTCCGTGTGGTTGTAACAGTCTGTTGGTAGTCTGTTGGTTGTCTGTTGGGTGGGTGGGTGGGTGGGTGGATGGATGGATGGGTGGGTGGATGAATGAATGAATGAAAGAGCCCACCTCCTCTCAAGTTTCTGGGGCTAGAAGCTTTCACTGCTCTTTGGAAGAACGGATGAGCTGAGCCTATCCTTGGGGAAGTGG